>NW_008805070.1:0-658625 GCF_000004825.1 Heterostelium album PN500 | reverse complement strand
CAACCAAAAAAAAATAAAATAAAATAAAAATAATCTTCATCAAAAAAAAAAACAAAAAGAATTCTTCTTCCATTTTTGTTTATATTGTTTTTTTTTTTCCCCTTTTTTATTGTCTTAATTGTAGTTGTTTAATGCTTTATATCAAAAATCAATCCATCGATCATTAAATAATAATAATAAAAATATAATAATATATAAATTTACTAATTAGTCAGTTTATTTCTTTTAAAAATCTTAAAATTTGTACAGTATTAAAATTATAAATAATATAAAATAAAATGCCTTTAAGAGAGTTCAAGATTGTTGTTTTAGGTTCCGGAGGTGTCGGTAAATCTGCCCTCACTGTACAATTTGTCCAAGGTATTTTCGTAGAGAAGGTATGTCTTTTTAAATATAATATAATATAATATTGGTGTGATTCCACCTTTGGTTTATTTTATTAATTTAATTAAATGTTGTATTTCTTTTTCTATTTAAACCAATATATTAGTACGATCCAACTATTGAAGATTCATATAGAAAGCAAGTCGAAGTCGATGGTAACCAATGTATGCTCGAAATTCTGGATACTGCTGGTACTGAACAATTCACTGCTATGAGAGATCTTTATATGAAGAACGGTCAAGGTTTCGTGCTCGTCTACAGTATCATTTCAAATTCAACATTCAACGAACTTCCAGATTTGCGTGAACAAATTTTGCGTGTAAAGGATTGTGACGACGTCCCAATGGTTTTGGTTGGTAACAAGTGCGATCTCAACGACCAACGTGTCATCTCTAATGAGCAAGGTGAGGAGTTGTCAAGAAAGTTTGGTGGATGTGTATTTTTGGAGGCATCAGCCAAGAACAAGATCAACGTCGAACAAATTTTCTATGATTTAATCCGTCAAATCAATCGTAAAAACCCAGTCGGTCCATCATCTAAACCAAAATCCAAATGTGTCTTATTGTAAACATCAACTACTTAATCATCGTCACCAACAACAAACAAACAACATCAAAACAACCACACCAATCATAATCATAACACCACCTTTAAATTTTAAACCATCCGCTCAAATCTCCGTTGTTCAAACAAACTTAAGAAGAAAAGCAAAAAAAAAAATTCAAAAAAAAAACTAAAAAAAAAAAAAAAAACTAAACGATATGTACCTTTAATTCTTAAAAGAAATAAATGATAAATTTCTTATTTTTTTTTAAAATTCAATCAATTAATTGTTTTATAATTTGGTTACTTTTTTTATTGCAAAAATATCTTTGATTGGGTTGTTGTTGTCCAATCAATTATCTGAAAATGAGATGCAATTTTTTGATCAGTAAAAAAGATCTTATTTATTAGTTTAAACAACACAATAATTATTGTGTTGCGATTGCTTGCGGATCTAATCAAAGAGTGATAGATTTATTTATTTTGTTGGTAGTTACATTGGAGCAGTACTGTATTATTGTGGTCTCATTACAATTGTGACCATCGATTATTATTGTGAATCTTGGTTGATCGAGCCAAATGATTTAAATATTATAATAATAAGTAGATATGAATTCCTCTACTTTGTGAAATTTTAATTGTTGATTTGATTTGATTTGTTGTATACTATTATTTCCTCTTGTGTGTATATGTAGAGTGGCTATCTATCGCGGTCATCTATTATTTCTTTAATCCTTCGAGTGGACTACTAAACAATGAATTGTTACTACTATTATTATTTTGATTATCTTTAGTTGGTGCACCAACCTCCGAAGGTGTGGTTACGATAGAAGCACCTGCTGGAAGTACAGCATCTGAATATTGAGCCAAAAACTTTTGTTTCTCATCTTCCTTTTCTTGTTGACCGAAATACCACGCAGATGCAAAAACTGCTGCAAATGCTACATAGTTAAATCTCTGAAAGTTTTTCATGTATCTCAACATTCTACTTCTTGTAAACTTTATCATTTTCTACTTTAGTTGTTTTCTATGTATATTATATAGATACGATAGTATAATAATAATTAATCTAATTGACTTTTGTTTTATGACAATGACAAAGTATAGATTACGTTTTTTTTTTGTTTTTTTTAATGCAAAAAATTTTAATCATTTTCATTTTTTTTTTCTGATTGATTTTTTCCTTCTTTGATCAATTTCAAAACAACCGATTGATTTACTTACCTTTCGTTATAATATTTTATTATATATTAATATATTAAAGTTTGTCACAAAGCAATAAAAGATGGTAGTTAAACCACAAGATCGTGATGATAATCCATTCAAGCTTTCACCAAGATTCAAAAACAAGACAATCGTAACAAAGAGAGAACCAAGACATTGTTTTGATTTCGTCGAGGTCTATGCTTATTGTCTAAATGTTAATGATTTCGAAATTAGCAAATGTGCAAATCAACTTAAGGAATTAGAGAAATGTAATAAAGATATGGTAAGTATCCGAGATAGTTTCGATTATTATGATCATTTTACCATAATCATGATCACATAATTAACTAACACTCGTAAATCAACTATAAAAACAATTTACATAATAGACACAACCAAGACGTGAATCATCTTTCAACTATCATTTGCAAAGAGTTATCAAGAACAAATACAGAATCCCAATTTAAACGAAAACAACGACAACACTTAATAATAGATATTTTAAAATAAACAACAAGAAAATAATATAACATGTAAAAGATATGATTTCGATCAGTATGTTCTCTCTTTTTTTTTCAGTTTAAAAACAACCAAACAAAGAACAATATTGTTTATAAATCAACAAACAATCAAACAGTTGTATATAATTTTGGCAAACGAAGAAGATATCATTATAATATATATATATATTTTGGATAATACGATTAAATAGCTATTCATTTATTATCAATCAATCATTCATTATGGTTGTAGAGTTAAAATGACAGGATAAAGCATTCTTGAAGTTGGATTCTGAATAAATGCAAAACCGAGTGGAGTAATCGATTTCCTGTTTTTTTTTTTTTTGTTTTGAATTGTAAAGTTAAGAGTTAATTATGATTGATATCTTTGTTTGTTTAGTTGTATGTTCTTTAACTTACTCATATGCTTTAAGATGAATGTTTACAAAAGAGACGGCACTACAATATCCAATACCAGATCCAATACCTCTAACCAAAGATTGCTCACCTTTTACGACGTAACCAATTGGTTTTCTGTTGGTTTCTTTGTAGAATGTCTCTGGGTCACTTGGATGTCCAACATCCAGTTCAATCGAACCATAGTGTTTCTGTGTATATTTATTGTTGAGACGCTCCAAATCAAAATCGGTCGGTGCATAGATGACAGAGTTTGTCATTGGCTTACCACCATCATACATTCTAACTGATACTCTTACCAATCCTCTTGGGTTAGGTTGATTCTGTGTATATGTTTCATATTTATTATCTTAAATAATAAAAATAGTTAATAATTATAATAATAATAATAATGATAGATCTTGGATTAATCTAACTTACTCTTCATTACAGGTTTCTTTATTGGTAAAAGAGACATTGCTAGCTTACCACGATATACAAAAAATGGTAATGATTTATCTTCGATATTATTTGTTGTTGTTGTTGTTGTTGTTGTAGTAGTAGTTGTTGTAGAGGGTGAGGATGTTGTAGTTTCTGTTCTTTGTTTCTTGGAGTTATCGGATGTTTGATTCATATTATTTTTATTGCTATTATTATTATTATTATTATTATTGAAGTGAAGATCGTCACCTTGATATCTAAGAATCCATTGCCAATTCAATTCGAATGGGAAGTAGATACAGTTATTTAAATAGTTGGGTCTTTTACCTTTTGGAGTTCTATTGTATTTAGAAACGGTTTCTTGTGTCATTATCTTATGATATTCACTATTATTATAATGAATCAAATTATTATTATTATAAGTATTACTATTTGAGTATATCGTTGTTATTTGTTAGAGATAGATAGTTAATTACCTATATGAATGTGAGTCGGGGAAATCACCTGGGAAGCTAGGTATACCTTGTTCAAGTAAAAAGGTATCTCTATTCTCGAGAGCGATTGCCCATGCACCAGCATAGATCATCGGTATCCAAAATGAAGTTCCCCATGACTTTGGTACTATGATATCCCAACCTGAACCATAACCTCGACTAAGACCACCATCTCTTTGAATTAAAAGTATAGAAGGTGAACTAAATTGTGTTTTTGACAATGGCTAGAAATCGAAGCGATGTTTATAATATTATATTAGTTTAGTAAATAAAGAAGTTAATAAACAAAAACAAAAATATTTATATTATTATTATTTCGTTTAGTGAAAGTACAATAATAGTTAACATACATTTTTACGTCTTTGATAGATTTGTGAAATAGGTTCAATGTTGGCTGACATTGAT
This sequence comes from Heterostelium album PN500, assembly GCF_000004825.1. Taxonomy (NCBI): domain Eukaryota; phylum Evosea; class Eumycetozoa; order Acytosteliales; family Acytosteliaceae; genus Heterostelium; species Heterostelium album. The sequence goes on along the minus strand of NW_008805070.1, from coordinate 654,256 downwards.
TGTCTTGATTCTTTATCTTGTAGTGGTGATATCGCTACTTTGAATTGATTCCAATTCAATATTATATTGTTTAGCTGATCTTGTTGTTGCTGTTGTTGTTGTTGTTGATTGAGTATTGAGGGTTTAGAGACTGATCCAACTGCATGTGCAATCGATGGTGGAACTTTACATATTAAACGTGGATCCATTACATTAAGTGAGAGAACAGTACCGGGTGGTAGTGTAGCTGCGGATCGCAACTGACTCAAAGCATACCATACTTTTGCATTGTCAGAGGTGTAATCCATCAGACCTGTGCTGCTATCGAATGGTTGCAGAACCGCTTGCAGTACAGCATTGCTTTTTGGACCGGTCAACTCGAATCTCTGTAGTTCACCACAGAGAGAGTTCAACTGCAGATTGTATCGTTTCGATTGTTCTTCGAGTACACTCTGTACTGTATCTATCGTTGATGCATGTACCCATATCCATATTTGTGATTGTTTTTTGTTGTTATCATTATTATTATTATAATCTTGTTGTTGTTTCCAAAGGAATTGAATAGGTGAGATCAAATGAAATGGATATCTATTGGGGTAGTATAGCATTGAGTTGCCTTCACGTGAGCCTGTGACATAGAGATTGGCACCGATCGACAGTGAGTCGGGTGGAGTCATTTGTTTCAACATATCGATAATCGATTGTCTTTCACCTATCAGTTCGAAACATCCATTATAAGATGCATCATAAATCGTAGAGAAATGGGAGGATGCTCTAAAAGTTGGTCTAAATGATTTAACATTCAATTTCAATGCCTAAAAAATAATAAAGGATTACGATTAGTTACAATTGTACTAATACTTTCATTATATATCCTATTTTTATAAACCTACGATTCTATGTTTCCATAGATTTATCATATGAGTTCTCTTTGCATGCCAAATATGTGTTTCCAACCATTTGTAGGTTCTCTGTCTACGCTCGTAGTCTCTTAACAAGTAAGATGGTCTTCGCTTTGCTTTTCTAAGTACTTTACCTTTCTTTGTATTGATAACTTGACCTGTTTTATTTGAATTTGCACACTTTTCCATCTATAACAACAATCAACAAATGTAAGCTATTAAAAGTTTGTTAACCAGAAGTAACCTAAAGTTTATTACCTCTTTTCTCGCTCTAAATCTAATGTGTAGTGGTACTCTATATATTCTTGTGCTCATCGTTCTTCTTCTTAGATATCTCGGTAACGATTGAAATGCTCTACTGTTATTCTTTTTTACGATGATGGCACTCATCAATTGTTGTACTTCATTCTTTCTTTCATTTACATATCTAGCTAGTGGAACTCTACCACCTTGTGTCGAACCACTACTGCTACTACTACCACCACTAGTTGTTATATTTCTATTCCTATTATTATTATTATTATAATTATTATTGTTGTTTGGTCGATTCATTATTAATTGATTAACTTTCGATCAAAAATAGATTCGTTCGAACTAGCTTATTAATATTAATTCACACTTAAACGAAGAAATTCAACCCCCACATAAAAGCTTTTGCAAAATAAAATTTGCTTTTTTTTCACAAACAGATAATCATTGTTTTGGTCATTTTAAATTATATATTAGTTTACTAAGATAAGAAGAGAGAAAGAGAAGAGAAGATGAAGAGTTATTATTTCGAATCAAATGAACCAGTTTCCGTACAACAATTGAATAACATCAATGTGTTATACTACCCAATGCCAATGCCAGACTACCAAGAGAAACTCGATCAAATCTGTCAAGAAAGAGGTTACAAGAATAGAGATGAAGTAAAGCTTAATGAAAACACCGAGAATCTAGATGCTAAATTAAAGATTTTCTTTGAAGAGTATGTAGATTCATTCTTTTAAGATGCATATTTATAAACATTTGATATATTAACAAAGTTATTATTCATTAAAAACAATACAAAATAAAAACAAAAAGACATTTACATGATGATGAGGAAATTAGATTCATCTTGGAGGGAAGTGGTTTCTTTGATGTACGTGATGCCAACGATCAATGGATTAGAATTCGTGTTGAAAAAGGTGATTTAATTATTGTTGTATGTATTGGATCTAATAATTATCATATCATATAATATAATGTTACTAAATTACTTTGATGCTTTATCGTTATCATTATCATTAGCCTGCCAACATGTATCATAGATTCACATTGACAGAAACTAAGCAAATTCATGCTTGCAGATTATTTACTGATGCTCCAAAATGGGTACCAATCAACAGACATCAGCAATAATAATAATAATAATAACAAGATAACTATCTGAATGGCTCAATGCATTAGATAGATAGATAGATATTCATTATTGTTTATTATATATTTATAAAGAATGTTATTTATTAAAATACATTGTATATATGGAATTAAAGAGATCTGGATTTAATAGTTTGGTTGTCTTTGATTTTGTATGTACAGGTTGTAGTTTGCTTGTGATCTGGTTGCCAATCTCTTGGTTCACTTTAGAGAGGGTATGTATCGATTTGAATTTGTTGATGAGCAAGTTAACTCTCTCGGTGTTTGGCGTTGCCACCTTGAAGCAGTAGTGATCGAATACAGTGAAGAGCGTCTGCTGATGAAATTCAAAGAATGTCTTATCTATGGCTATCAGTGATTTCAACAGATCATCATTACATGCCAAATTGAATTGTGCTCTAACTTTGTTATCTTTTTTTAAAAGATCGATTAACATTTTTGAATTAACTGATTGTTGTGGTTGTTGTTGTTGTTGTTTATTATTCTTTTGTTGTTGTTGTTGATTTGATGATGATGATGACGATGATGTTGTTATTACAATATATAATATCCATAGATAAAGATTATAGTTTGATTCTTTCTTGAGCAGTTCCGATAGTAATTCAATTTGTTTTACCGAGTTGTTATAAGGTTCTTTGTTAAGTTTGGACAGTATCAATCTAGCACATGCTTTTCTTTCACAATGATAACTATCACCAAGTATATCTATTGTATAATAACTACTACTATCATATTCCTCAGTAGTAATGGCCATTTTTTTATAGCTATCTAACAGTATCTTTTTATAATTATTTAAATTTGTCATACTCATCAATTTCTAGAAAAGAAATATAAAAATAGATTAGATAAAGTATTAAATGGAAATCTATCTAAATCAATCATGATTATACAAACATTTATAGAATTATCATTTATATATTTTTTATTTTTAATCATATAAGTAAGGAATAAAGAGAGACGATATTCATCAATCATATTGTTATCTAACCATATTCTAAAGAGTACATTGTCAATAGAGAATAGGTCGCTCACCTCCAATTGAACGGGCGATAACATTCCTCTCTTCTTTGACTCTGTCTCTATCATATCGTTTAGAGTAGAGCAATAGTATTGGTTATAAGTTAGTGCTTCTTCACCACCTGACTTATCAACAAACTACAGTAGTAGGTAGAGATTCTTATTTTAGTATACTAGCGCCGTTGCTATGACGAACGAATTGCATCAAAACCTAATGCTATAGCAACGTCGTTTTGACAAAACTCAAAGTGTTACATACATTTTCAATATAACCTGACCATTTCATTAGATTCTCTACATAGTTCTCTGAAAGCATATAGGATTTGCTTTTACAATCAAGCAAAACATCAATAAATTCATGCAACACTTTCGGGTCGACTAGGTTGATCTGAGTGGAGTCTGAACACAAATCCTCCCCAACACGATGTCGAGGTTGTTGATTATCATCTAAATCAAACGATAGATTATCTAAATCGTTCATTGTTTTGGATATTAATTGTTTACAAAAAAAAAATAAAAAATTATTAATATTATTTTTCAAGTGTTGCACATTTTTATGTTTTTTTTTTTTTTTTTTTGAATTCATTTTTTGTCGACTCGATTCCGTGCAAGTGCATCCTTTTTTGGGTTTTTGATAATTAATTGTGGGTAAAAAGAGTAACCACAAGCACCACACCACAAAATTGATAAAATTAATGAATCAGATGTGGTCTGAAATCTTAAAAACAAACTAAACGAAATGGTTGATCAAATTTCTCAAAGTAAATCAAAATCAAGTAATAAAGATCTATTATTTTAATTGATTGAATTATTCAAGATTGATCTGACTATTGGGCACATTATTTGAAAAAAATATATATCCGTTCGATTGTACAAAATTCGAGTATTTTTGATTCGTTTTAGGACTTGAATTTATAATATCTAATTTTTGCTACATTTTAGTTTTGGGGCAAATTAATTTTAAAATCTATAAATACCAGAAGAAAAGGACAATTTCAAATCACAAAAATCAAATACTTAACAATCAATCAAATATTAAAACAAACAAATTATTATTTTATTAACATATTATCTCTATTTTATCAATTCAATAACAAAAAAACAATGGATCCAGTTTCAAAAAAATTAAATATTCCACAAATCAGTGGACATATTGAAGATTCAGTAACTCCATCAACCAACAGTAAGAAATTCAGATTCGTTGAAGTTCCAGATTATCTTGGAAATGGTCAAATCCATATCAAAACCAGAGGATATGCCAAACCAGAAAATCATAGCATCCTACTCTATTGTTTACCAGATAATCATGATACTGTTATGACTTTGAACTTCACAACTGCCATTCAATGTACAAGTGCTCGTCATTACACTTATACTCCAACTCAAACTGAATGTGCTGCATATTATGCAATCTATGTTTCAAATCAAACCAGTTATCCATCAACATTACCTGCTGGTGATATCTTAACCATTCCAGGTTATATCACTTTTACTGCTGGTAAGTTTTAAAAATATATTAAATTTAAAATATAAAATCAATACTAATTTCTATTATTTAATATTTAGCTGGACCATACACACCAGATTCAGTGATTGATTCAATCAATACCGGAGTTAATGCTTGGGTTACAGCTCAACAACAAAATAGTCTCACAAGATTGACAGCAGGTGAAGATCCACAACTTCCATCACTCAGTCAAACAATCTCTGAATTGCATGATTATGGTGTTCCACAAGGTTTCTTCACAACCGATGTCACCAATAACATTCAAATTCTATTGAATCAATACAGTGATTCATTCAATCAATTGAAAGAAGCAATCAAATCAAAAGGACCAAATGCAATCGTATCAGCCAAACATGATGTTGCACTTGGATGGGGATGTTGGTGGTGTCAAGTTGGATTTGGAATCATCATCACTCTCTTGACTTGTGCAATAACCGTTGCATTGATTGCATTGATTCCAACAGGTGCTGGTGCTGCTGCTATCGGTGGTATTGCTGCATATTTAGTGACTTGGTTCGATATCACTGCTGCTGTTGCTTCAACCGTTGCCGCTGGTCTTATTAAAACCATTGGTACTGTTGCTTCAGTATCTATAGCTACCATCTTACTCAATTTACCAACACTCATCTGTGAAGCCATCGGAACTTGTAGCAGCAGTTAAATCTTCAAATTTAACTAATCTTTATTGTATTTAAATTTAATTCATCAATCTTTAAATAAAAAAATTTTACAAGAATTATTTAGCAATGATTCAATTCAACCAACTTCTTCTTAAATAATATAGTAGTTTTCGAAAACAAAGGGTGTTTAAAACAATAATAATGTTTATGTTTTTACATGTAGATGTCAGAGGAAGGTAATAAATGTAATAGATTTTATTTTTTTATTTTCATTATTTACATAATTAATTAATTTTCTATTTAAATGGTTTTTGATTTTTATTTAACATAATAGTTTTGGATCTTGTTCTATTAATTTAGTAATACATTTTAATTACTATAACAAGATCTTCCATTTCTGTTAGCATGGTGAAATATTTGTCTACGGACTTTTTGTTGTCTAAACCTAGGATATTTTAGCGAGTTAGTATGTTGTTTATTAATGACTCTCAAGAACTATAGCTCGGTAATATTGTAACAGGGTGAAAAGTGAATGAAAACACACTTTTGGAAGCTCAAATACATAAATCTTCTTTGTTAAGTTTCTTGAAAAAACCAATGGAACTCCAATTTTAAACAAAATAAGATCGATATTGATATAAATTTAAAAAACAAGTTTCTTGTATATAGTTGAGTTAGAAAAAGATAAAAAAAATGATTTTTATAAAATGAACATAGTTAACCTAAAAAAATAGTTTATTTATTCTCTTGGTCGTTTTGTTCTAAATTGTCTTGCTTTTTGAAGGAGCTGTCTTCTTGATATTTGTTCCCCATCTGGAAAGTGTATAGTATATTTGTTGTTCAGAAGAGTTAATCCAATTTCTTTGTATATCGATGATCGTGTGTGATCTAATTTGAGTGCTTCAAACAATAGCTGCTGTTTTGTCATTGATTGTCCATTGTGTAACGTGATTGAAGTACCACTTGAGAGTATTATTGCAAGATCAAAATAAGATTTGGCATAAGTTGGATCATATTCTATTGCGAGCAACAATAGTTGTTTTCTATTCATTGATCGTCCATTATTCAAAATGATTGATTCGTTATGTGAGAGTGTATCTGCAAGGTTATGATATGAACGTGAAAGTTTTGGATCACATTCTATTGTTTTCAAGTATAATTGTTGTTCTGTCATTGATTGTCCATTGTTGAGTGTGATTGATCCACCACTTGAAAGAGTCGCCGCAAGGTTAAAATATGAATTTGCATGACTTGGATCATACTCAATTGCTTTAAGGTATAATTGTTGTTTTGTCATGGTTTGTCCAGTGTGTAACTTAATTGATTTTCTTTTTGTAAGAGTTAATGCAAGTCTATAGTATAGTCTGGAATTAGTTGGCTTATACTCTATTGCTTTCAATAGTAATTGTTGTTTTGTCATTGATTGTCCATTGTTGAGTGTTATTGATTCACCATTTGAAAGAGTCACCGCAAGGTTATTATATGTATCTGAATGTGTTGGAATATGCTCAATTGCTTTCAAGAATAATTGTTGTTGAGTCATTGATAGTCCATTATTGAGTGTGACTGATTGGTTTTTTGAAAGTGTTGATGCAAGTCTATAATATAATTTGGAATTGGTTGGATCATACTCTATTGCTTTCAATAATAATTGTTGTTTTGTGATTGGTTGTCCATTGTGCAATTTGATTGAATCACTCCTTGTAAGTGTCGATGCAAGATTATCATATGAATCTGAATATGTTTGATCATACTCTATTGCTTTCAAATATAATTGTTGTTTTGTCATTGATTGTCCATTGTGTAATGTAATATGTTCGACAGTTGTAAGTGTCGATGCAAGATTATCATATGAATCTGGACAAGTTGGATCATACTCTATTGCTTTCAAATATAATTGTTGTTTTGTCATTGGTTGTCCATTATTGAGTGTGATTGCTTGACCATTTGTAAGGGTAAATGCAAGGTTATGATATGAATCTGGATAAGTTGGATCACACTCTATTGCCTTCAAGTATAATTTTTGTTCTGTCATTGATTCACCTGATTGAAGTACGATAGACGCTCGATTCTCATCTGAAATAACTATTGCCAGTTTGTAATAAGCATTGGCAAAATTTGGATCCAGAGAGATGACTTTCAATAGGAGTTTTTCTTTGGTCATTGATTCACCTGATAGATGTGTGATTACTACTTGATCATTATGATCTAGTGTCATTGCAAGTTGGAAGAGTGCTTCTATATCATTTGGATTGATATTGATTGCACTAAGATATCTCTCTTTTTCATTTTCCATATTTATTATAATAAAGTATAAAGAAGATTAAATAGTTTTTAAAAAAAAAAGAATATCAATTTATTTCATTCTTTGGGAAGGATCCAAAAGTAACTGATTATCAAAAAAAAAAAAATCACAAAACAAAACTTTCTTGTAACCACGAATAAAATAACAAAAACCACATACCATTTTTACTTGTATGATATACAAAACTAATTTAATGAATGGAGTCATCTATTTATCTCACAAACTAAATTTTTACTTATGAAAGTCCAGAGCATAATTTTACCTATCAGATAGTATGTTATTAATGCACATGATTGATGTGCTCATTTGTTTTACTATACATAAAAATCAATATAAAGAGCATCATGGTCAATGTGATCATATAAACAAAATCAAATGAGATATTAATAGTTATCTATCTAATAATAATAATAATAATAATAATAATAATAATAATACTAATAATACTGATTTGATATTAATGATATATTTATAAAAGAATAAAACTGATTCAATCATTGACATCGAAAGAATCAAAATTGATTACATAAATTTAAAATATATATTTTTTGTTGACTCCATTTTGTGCAAGTTCACTTTTTTTTTTTTTTAGAATTGTTTGTGGGTAAAAGGTAACCACAAGCACAACACACCGCACCACAAAATCGAGTCGATTAATTAATGAATCAGATTTGGTCTGAAACCAAAAAAAATAAAATTAAAAATAATAAAAATCAATTTGTTTAATTTTCAATCAAATAACAAAGATCTATTATTTGAATAGTTTGAATTATTCAAGATTGATCTAACTATTGGTCTTTTATTTGAAAAAATAAACTATCTGTTCTAAAATCGATAATCAATATTATGATTTTCCATAGTTTTTTGGACTTGAATTAATAATTTCAACATATCTTTGTTTTGGGGCAAATTAATTTTAAAATCTATAAATACCAGAAGAAAAGGACAATTTCAAATCATAAAAATCAAATTTAACAATCAATCAAATATTAAAACAAACAGATTATTATTAACATATTATCTCTATTTTATCAATTAAATTAACAACAAAAAAACAATGGATCCAGTTTCAAAAAAATTAAATATTCCGCAAATCAGTGGACATATTGAAGATTCAGTAACTCCATCAACCAACAGTAAGAAATTCAGATTCGTTGAAGTTCCAGATTATCTTGGAAATGGTCAAATCCATATCAAAACCAGAGGATATGCCAAGCCAGAAAATCATAGTATCTTACTCTATTGTTTACCAGACAATCATGATACTGTTATGACTTTGAACTTCACAACTGCCATTCAATGTACAAGTGCTCGTCATTACACTTATACTCCAACTCAAACTGAATGTGCTGCATATTATGCAATCTATGTTTCAAATCAAACCAGTTATCCATCAACATTACCTGCTGGTGATATCTTAACCATTCCAGGTTATATCACTTTTACTGCTGGTAAGTTTTAAAAATATATTAAATTTAAAATATAAAATCAATACTAATTTCCATTATTTAATATTTAGCTGGACCATACACACCAGATTCAGTGATTGATTCAATCAATACCGGAGTTAATGCTTGGGTTACAGCTCAACAACAAAATAGTCTCGCAAGATTAACAGCAGGTGAAGATCCACAACTTCCATCACTCAGTCAAACAATCTCTGAATTGCATGATTATGGTGTTCCACAAGGTTTCTTCACAACCGATGTCACCAATAACATTCAAATTCTATTGAATCAATACAGTGATTCATTCAATCAATTGAAAGAAGCAATCAAATCAAAAGGACCAAATGCAATCGTATCAGCCAAACATGATGTTGCACTTGGATGGGGATGTTGGTGGTGTCAAGTTGGATTTGGAATCATCATCACTCTCTTGACTTGTGCAATAACCGTTGCATTGATTGCATTGATTCCAACAGGTGCTGGTGCTGCTGCTATCGGTGGTATTGCTGCATATTTAGTGACTTGGTTCGATATCACTGCTGCTGTTGCTTCAACCGTTGCCGCTGGTCTTATTAAAACCATTGGTACTGTTGCTTCAGTTTCGATTGCAACCATCTTACTCAATTTACCAACACTCATCTGTGAAGCCATTGGAACTTGCAGCAGCAGTTAAATCTTCAAATTTAACTAATCTTTATTGTACATAAATTTAATTCATCAATCTTTAAATAAAAAAATTTTACAAGAATTATTTAGCAATGATTCAATTCAACTATCTTAAATAAATAGTTTTCGAAACAAGGGGTGAAAAGTGTATGTATAAAAACACACTTTTTAAACCTCATAAAGTGTTTTTGATCAAGTTTCATAAATTTATTTGTCTATAAAAAAGAAAAAGATAAAAAAAATGATATTTATATAAAATGAACATAGTTAGCCAAAAAAAATTATTTTGTTTATTCTCTTGGTCGTTTTGTTTTAAATTGTCTTGCTTTCTGAAGGAGCTGTCTTCTTGACATATGTTCGCCATCTGGAAGTGTAATAGTATATTTGTTGTTCAAAAGAGTTAATCCAATTTCTTTGTAAATCAATGATCTTGTCTCATCTAATCTGAGTGCTTCAAACAATAGCTGCTGTTTTGTCATTGATTGTCCATTGTGTAGTGTGATTGAAGTACCACTTGAGAGTATTATTGCAAGATCAAAATAAGATTTGGCATAAGTTGGATCATATTCTATTGCGAGCAACAATAGTTGTTTTCTATTCATTGATCGTCCATTATTCAAAATGATTGATTCGTTATGTGAGAGTGTATCTGCAAGGTTATGATATGGATGTGAAAGTTTTGGATCACACTCTATTGTTTTCAAGTATAATTGTTGTTCTGTCATTGATTGTCCATTATTGAGTGTGATTGATCCACCACTTGAAAGAGTCGCCGCAAGATTATTATATGAATTTGCATGACTTGGATCATACTCAATTGCTTTCAGGTATAATTGCTTTTGTGTCATTGATTGTCCAGTGTGTAACTTAATTGATTTTCTTTTTGTAAGAGTTAATGCAAGTCTATAGTATAGTCTGGAATTAGTTGGCTTATACTCTATTGCTTTCAATAGTAATTGTTGTTTTGTCATTGATTGTCCATTGTTGAGTGTTATTGATTCATCATTTGAAAGAGTCGCAGCAAGGTTATTATATGTATCTGAATGTGTTGGAATATGCTCAATTGCTTTTCAAGTAGAGTTGTTGTTGAGTCATTGATAGTCCATTATTGAGTGTGATTGATTGGTTTTTTGAAAGTGTTGATGCAAGTCTATAATATAATTTGGAATTGGTTGGCTTATACTTCCATTGACTTCAAGAGTAATTGTTGTTTTGTCATTAATTGTCCATTGGGTAATGTAATTGGTTCGCCATTTCTAAGAGTAATAGAAAGGTTATAATATGAATATGAATATGTTGGATCATACTCTATTGCTTTCAATAATAATTGTTGTTTTGTGATTGGTTGTCCATTGTGCAATTTGATTGAATCACTCCTTGTAAGTGTCGATGCAAGGTTAAAATAGGAATCTGAATATGTTTGATCATACTCTATTGCTTTCAAATATAATTGTTGTTTTGTCATTGATTGTCCATTGTGTAATGTAATATGTTCGACAGTTGTAAGTGTCGATGCAAGATTATCATATGAATCTGGACAAGTTGGATCATACTCTATTGCTTTCAATAATAATCGTTTTTGTGTCATTGGTTGTCCATTATTGAGTGTGATAGCTTGACCACTTGTAAGAGTTAATGCAAGGTTATGATATGAATCTGGATAAGTTGGATCACACTCTATTGCCTTCAAGTATAATTGTTGTTCTGTCATTGATTCACCTGATGGAAGTACGATAGACGCTCGATTCTCATCTGAAATAACTATTGCCAGCTTGTGATAAGCATTGGCAAAATTTGGATCCAGAGAGATGACTTTCAATAAGAATTGTTCTTTGGTCATTGATTCACCTGATAGAAGTGTGATTGCTTGTTGATCAATAGGATCAAGTGTCATTGCAAGTTGGACGAGTGCATCTTTATCATTTGGATTGATATTGATTGCATTAAGATATGTCTGTTTTTCATTTTCCATATTTATTGCATTATAGTATAAAGAAGATTAAATTGTTGGTTAAAAAAAAAAAAAATATCAATTTATTTCATTCTTTGGGAAAAAAAAATTAGAGGACCCTCTAATTCCACTAAAAAAAAAAAAAAAAAAAAAAAAAAAGTAATAATGGTCGTTCGTTTCTAGACCTTTTTTACTTTTATGAGAATCATCTGTTTATCTCAACTCAAACTTAACTTTTACTTATTGTGGTTTTTGCCTATCAGATAGTATCTTATCAATGCACAAAATTAACTCTACATAATAATCAATATAAAGAAAATCATGGTATGTGATCATATAAACAAAATCAGATCAGATATTAATAGTTATCTATCTAATAATAATAATAATAATAATAATAATAATAATAATAATAATAATAATAATAATAATAATACTGATATTAATGATATATAAATATTTTAGTCAATAATAACTATTGTAGATCATTGCAAAAGAAAACACGATTTTTTTAAAACTTCAAATTCTTTTTTTGTTTTTTTTTTTGTTGACTCGATTTTGTGCAAGTTCACCTTTTTTTTTTTTTAAAAATTGTTTGGGGAAAACTCAAGCACCCCACACACCTAACAAAATTGAGTCGATTAATTAAAGAATCAGATTTGGTCTGAAACCAAAAATATAATTAAAAATAATAATAATCAATTTGTTTAATTTTCAATCAAATAACAAAGATCTATTATTTGAAAAATTATTCAAGATTGATCTGACTATTGGGCTTTTATTTGAAAAAATAAACTATCTGTTCTAAAAACGACAATCAATATATGATTTTCCATAGTTTTTTGGACTTGAATTAATAATTTCAACTTATCTTTGTTTTGGGGCAAATTATTTGAGAATCTATAAATATCAGAAGTCAAGGACAATTCCAAATCACAAAAATCAAATACTTAACAATCAATCAAATATTAAAACAAACCAATTATTATTAACATATTATCTCTATTTTATCAATAAAATTATTAACAAAAACAATGGATCCAGTTTCGAAAAAATTAAATATTCCACAAATCAATGGACATATTGAAGATTCAGTAACTCCATCAACCAACAGTAAGAAATTCAGATTCGTTGAAGTTCCAGATTATCTTGGAAATGGTCAAATCCATATCAAAACCAGAGGTTATGCCAAACCACAAAACCACAGTATCTTACTCTATTGTTTACCAGACAATCATGATACTGTTATGACTTTGAACTTCACGACCGCCATTCAATGTACAAGTGCTCGTCATTACACTTATACTCCAACTCAAACTGAATGTGCTGCATATTATGCAATCTATGTTTCAAACCAAACCAGTTATCCATCAACATTACCTGCTGGTGATATCTTAACCATTCCAGGTTATATCACTTTTACTGCTGGTAAGTTTTAAAAATATTTTTAATTTAAAATATAAAATCAATACTAATTTCCATTATTTAATATTTAGCTGGACCATACACACCAGATTCAGTGATTGATTCAATCAATACCGGAGTTAATGCTTGGGTTACAGCTCAACAACAAAATAGTCTCGCAAGATTAACAGCAGGTGAAGATCCACAACTTCCATCACTCAGTCAAACAATCTCTGAATTGCATGATTATGGTGTTCCACAAGGTTTCTTCACAACCGATGTCACCAATAACATTCAGATTCTATTGAATCAATACAGTGATTCATTCAATCAATTGAAAGAAGCAATCAAATCAAAAGGACCAAATGCAATCGTATCAGCCAAACATGATGTTGCACTTGGATGGGGATGTTGGTGGTGTCAAGTTGGATTTGGAATCATCATCACTCTCTTGACTTGTGCGATAACCGTTGCATTGATTGCATTGATTCCAACAGGTGCTGGTGCTGCTGCTATCGGTGGTATTGCTGCATATTTAGTGACTTGGTTCGATATCACTGCTGCTGTTGCTTCAACTGTTGCCGCTGGTCTTATTAAAACCATTGGTACTGTTGCTTCAGTATCTATAGCTACCATCTTACTCAATTTACCAACACTCATCTGTGAAGCCATCGGAACTTGCAGCAGCAGTTAAATCTTTATGATTATAACTAATCTTTAATTATTATTGTATATATCTTTAATTCACCAACCTTAAAATAAAAACAAATTGAATTCCTTTCAATTCAAAGTTGTCAGTCTAACTTTATTTATTATGATTTTTTTTAATGATTTTGAAGTTTAATAAACCAATGGATAATAAACAAAATTAAAACATAAACAATTGCTTTTATTAATTTATTCTCTTGGTAGATTTATTCTAAATTGTCTTGCTTTTTGAAGGAGTTGTCTCCTTGACAATTTCTCACCATCTGGAAGTGTAATAGTTTGTTTGTTGTTCAGAAGAGATAATCCAATTTCTTTGTAAACCGATGATCGTGTGTGGTCAGATTTGAATGCTTCAAACAATAATTGTTGTTTTGTCATTGATTCTCCATTGTGTAATGTGATTGATATGTAATTTGAAAGTGTTAATGCAAGTCTAAAGTATAATCTAGAATTAGTCGGATCACACTCTATAGCTTTCAATAATAGTTGTCTCTTGGTCATCGATTGTCCATTGTGTAGCGTAATTGTCGCACCATCTGAAAGTGAATTTGCAAGGATATAATATGAATGTGAATCGGTTGGGTTGTATTCTATTGCCTTCACACAAAGTTGTTGCTTGTTCAGTTTTTGTCCATTATGTAGTTTGATTGATTCACCTCTTTTAAGAATTAATGCTAGATTAAAGAATGATTTAGAGTTGGTTGGATTACACTCTATTGCTTTCAAGAATAATTTTTGTTTTGTCATTGATTGTCCTTTCGGGAGTGTAATTGTTGCACCTCTTGGAAGAGTAAGTGCAAGGTTATGATAAGCACTGGTATAAGTTGGATCACACTCTATTGCCTTCAAGTATAATTGTTGCTCTGTCATTGATTGACCTGATGGGAGTATGATCGACTCTCGATTCTCATCTGAAATAACGATTGCCAACCCGAAATAAGAATTGGCAAAGTTTGGATCCAGAAGGATGACTTTCAATAAGAGTTGCTCTTTCGTTATTGATTCACCTGATAGAAGTGTGATTGCTTCTTGATCATTATGATTAAGTGCCGCTGCAAGTTGGAAGAGTGCATCTTTATCATTTGGATTGATATTGATTGCATTAAGATATCTCTGTTTTTGATCATCCATATTGATTGTATAATAGATAAACCTGCGGTTGGTTTTTAAATGAAATAAAGAAGAAATAGGATTGACTAGATATTCACAATATCAATAGATAACATTTTTTGAACAAAATCAGGAGAATTTGAATTCATGTTTTTTCTATTTCGACTTTATTTTTTTATTTTTTTTATTATTATCCTTTATATCATTATTTATTTGAAATTTTTTTATTCTATTAAATATAAATTAAATTGATTTAATTTTAAAGAATGAAAAAATTTTCATTTTATTTTATTGTCTTCTTGACATTTGTTAACCATTTGGAAGTGTTGTAGTTTTGTTATTGTATTCTTTTTATTTCTAAAAAATCTATAAAATCAATATATATTTATTTTTATTCCAAAAATAAACCATAAAAAAAACAAAATAAACAGACCAAAATAATATAATATATTATTAATTTTAACATTTTCCTTTTTTAGAATTTTGTTTCAATTTTTCTCTTTAAAAAAATATCAAAATTTTTAACCTTAAAAAAGGGGGTAATATTAATTAATCAATCTTATTGATTTTATTTTAATCACAATGTTTATAATAGTAATAATAACTATAATAGTAATAATAACTATAAATCATTTTATATTTAAAAAACGTAACAACAACAACTACAGCAATAATAATAATAATAGTCTAAAAAGCAATATAACATTAAATTCAAATTTTAATACAAAAAATGACAATGAGACATTGCTAAAAGAAATTAATAATAATAATAATAATGATAATGATAGTGACAGAGTTATATCGGTTCAACAAAATCAATATTCACATCAAAGAATTTCTGAATTTGAAAAACAACAACAATCATTTTTGAATCAATATTCTGATTCATATGGTTATAATCAAAGAATAGATCATATTAGAAACAATGATTTCTCAGTATTAAATGGTAAAGTAACAACACAAAGTACTAGTAAAAAAACAAAACCATTTAAATTTTAACAAATCTTATTTTACAAATTCCTTTGCTATATATATTATAGATTGTTGTTATTTAGATCATACTGCTTCTACTATTCCATCGAGTGTACAGCTTGACTTGGTCAATCAGGATTTGAAATCGACAATCTATGCTAATCCACATAGTCTGAATCCGATTGGTTTGAAGACAACGGAATCGATAGACCAAGCTCGTGAGAGAATACTCCAGTTGTTCTCTGCACCCTATAGACAATACACTGTTGTATTCACATCGGGTTGTACCGACGCCTTGAAGAAGGTAGGCGAGTACTTCCCGTGGCAGTCGAAACACTCGACTTTCTTCTACTCTACAGAGGCACACAACTCACTGCTTGGCATCAGAGAGTATGCCGCAGAACGAGGCTCAAAATTCCGACCAATACAATCAGCATTCTTCAAACAATCAAACAACTCCCATTTCAATGACATCGTCAATGTCATTCAACGTGAGGTGCAACCAAACGATGGTTCCTACAGTCTACTGGCTTTCCCTGCACAATGCAACTACAACGGATCCAAATACAATTTAGAAGTGATCAAGATATTAAAACAGAAATTCAAGTATGTAAAATACAACAAAAATAGTTTCAACACAATCAAGTTAGATCTAACATAAAAGTTTAAAGAAATTTAAAGATATTATTAGATGTAGCTAGTTTTGTACCGACTTCACCATTTGACTTGTCGGAATATCCAGCAGATTTCATTGCACTTTCATTTTATAAGATGTTTGGATATCCAACCGGTTTAGGTGCTTTAATTATAAAGAATGGTAAAGTTTTGTTACTTTAACAACAACATTTAATAGTGATGTTTTTCTAATTCGTTCCGTTTATATGTATCTATAGATTGCTTTCCATTATTAAACAAAGTATATTTTGGTGGTGGAACAGTTAATGCATCACTCTCATATGAGAGATTTCATGTTTTTAGAGATGTATTGCATCAAAAGTTTGAAGATGGTACACTACCTTATCAATCGATAGTCTCGTTGAAATATGGGCTGGATATACTCGATGGATTGGGAATGGAGAATATAAAGAAACATACATTTTCGTTGATTCAATATCTAAGAGATAAAATGGTGGAACTAAAGCATAGTAATGGTTCACCTTTATTGGTCATCTACGCCGATAATCATTATATCGACTCGAATAGACAGGGTGCCATTATCAATTTCAACGTATTGAAAACCAATGGACAACCAGTTGGATTCAACGAAGTAGAGAAGCTGGCATCACTTTGTAATATACACCTAAGAATAGGATGTTTCTGTAATCCTGGTGCATGTCACAGCTATCTATCTTTGACAAGAGACGACGTTGAGAAACATCTAAAAGATGGACACGTCTGTTGGGATGACAAAGATATAATCGATGGTAAACTAACTGGTTCCATAAGAGTTTCACTTGGTTATATGTCAAATTTTAAAGATATTTTTGTAATTATTTAAACAATTTTTAACTATTACCAAACACAAATTTTTAGTTACTAATCATATATATTCTGTGAAACAAACAAAACAGACATTTATAGAATTTTTAAAAGATAATTTTATTGATGAAAATCATTCACAACTAAGTTCTCCATGTGTCTCATCATCGATAAATGGACAAGCAGATCGTGGCGATATCTATCTCTCGGAGATCAATGTTTATCCTGTGAAGTCATTTGGTGCGTTCACCGTTGATGAATGGGAGATTGGTCCATCTGGTCTGCTCTATGATAGAGAGTGGACTCTTATCGACCAGAACGGTGTATATATCAATCAAAAGAAACTACCTGTTTTAAGTTTAATTTCAACACATATCGATCTACAAGATCGGGTTTTGAAACTTAAGGCTCCAGAGATGCCAGAGTTGGTATTGCCACTCGACTACTATCCAAGATCATCGATGGATGTAATTCAGGTGTGTGGTGACAGCGTCGAGGGTCTTCTCTATGGAAAAGATGACTTGGAAACAGTTGGCGATGTCAGCAACTGGATGTATACATTCACAGGCAAACAATGCCATTTGGTGCGAAAGAACCCTGATAGTCATAGAAAGTCGAGGATGGCAGTGAAGCACAATAACAACGACTCCACCACCAGCACCACGACAACCACCGAAGCATCGAAAGGAACTAGAGGCGAAGAGATATCATTTGCAAATGAATCACCGTTTTTGATGATAAGTGAATCCAGTGTTAAAGATCTAAGAGATCGTGTCGTATCAAGAAATCAAAGTAACAGTCTAGCCAACGAATGGAACTGGATCACAACCAGTAGCTTCAGAGCAAACTTTGTAATTAAAGGTGGATATCCATACGAAGAGGATGGATACGATAGATTTACAATTGGAGAAAATACCTTTCAAACAATTGGATTGTGTAATCGATGTAAAATGATATGTATAAATCAAACAATGGGAATCGAAGAGAAAGAACCATTGGCTACCCTATCTACCTATAGAAGAAATCAAGGTAAAATAGTATTTGGTCAACATCTACAATATGTAGAATCACAAGAAGGCTGTGATGGTACTATTAAAAAATTGATTTCAATTCATTCCAAAGTAGAAAGAATAAATAAGTAAATAGTATATAAATATAAATATAAATATTAAAAGTAAAAGAAATGTTTTATATCTTTTGAGTCTATATCTATAACAATGTTGTTGAATTTATAAATTAATATTATTCAAAAGTTGTAATACATGATTATTTATAAATAAAAAATGAAAAAAAAAAAAACAAAGTTATAATAAAACAATTTATTTTAAATTTTGATATCAAATATGTAAAAATACTATATATATATATAGCTTAATTTATATTATTAACGATCTTTACAAACTAAATTTATACAACCTCTAATACATTCCATTGTAGTTTTACCGTATGAAATTCTCTCACCGTCGACAGCAAGAATTCCTTCTTTGTTCTTTTGATGTCCTGGCTCTAAAACGATTGCTTTAACTTTATACAGATCGATGTAAGGACTGTGAATATGTTTACCTGTTTCGGCATCGGTCAGAATCGATACCAATGCCGCTTTCGATATCTTTGGATTGTATTTGATGACGATCATCTCGATGAAACCATCAGAGTAATGTGCCGATGGCGAAGCGATGAAATCCGCCGATAAATGTGTGACTGTGCTTGCAATGAAACCAATGAATTCACCCTCGATCGTTTTCCACTCTTCGGGGTTGGATTGGGCGAGATTGCCGGTCGGCACCTTGGGAAGTGGCACAACGATCTCGCGGGTCGGGATAGTTCCAGAGGTGTTTAGTGGTGGTGTAGTCGATGTAAGTGGAGGTGTTGATGAACCGTTCTGTTGAGTAGTGGAACCGCTGGTGACTGACGATGCCAACGACGAAGGTGGCGATCCGCTCGGTGAAATAACATCGGAGCTCGAGCTCAGCTGACTTCGTGAGAGGCTTCCGCTGTTGTTTAGGAAATATGAACCACTGTTGGTGAGTGGTGAAGATGGCGCGATGCCATCGGTCGAATTTGAAAGAATATTGTTGATGTGTTGGACGCTGTCTACACTTCTGCAGATGTCGCATGCTGGTCCACACTTTGGAATCTTATTTAGCTCGCTCTTTGGATGATCGACTGCCGGTAGATACGAGATCTTACCTTTGTAGATACGTAGATTTAAAATACGGATCGCTGCGCCAAGCTGTAGACGAATGGGTCCGAGCGAACGGAATCGCTCCGATTCGATGTCGACGTCCGACACCAGACCCCAAGTCAACGAGAGAATGGAACACCATTTCTGCTCGCCTTGCTCGACAATAGAAACATCGAGTGGTCGCGAGTGTCCACGGACACAGGCAAGCGCCGACGACATCGAGTCGGCCCAAACCCAGTGAGCAGGCAATTCCGTTTCCAGTTCCCGCCGGTATAAGACATAATCTAATATTTCTGGCGTCCATCCAGTCGTCACGTGCCAGCAATCCATTGATAAACTCGTGGAACAGACCGTCACCACTGATGAAAACAATGGTGTCGTACTTCTCACGCTTAAATTTGTATCCAATCTGTTTGGCATGCTCCGGACCCTTGGTGACAGTCTTCTTGACCGTCATCTTGGCGTCCTGCTTGAAGAGCAGCTCGACTTTCTTAAAGATCTCCTCTGCCATGCGCTTTCCACTCTTTGGGTTGAGAATGACACGCACTCTTCGTTTGTCGGGTGATCCTCCCGGCATGGCATTCAAAACATGCTCCTGGATGGCGCCGCTAAATTGTTTGGCAAGCTCGAGACTGTCGAAATCGAATGCATAGTCCTTGCGCTTTCTGATCTCTTTGGTGACCTCTGGCGATGTATTGATACAGGCGTGTAGAATCACACGATTCGGGCGATCACTTCCGCCTAAATCGTAACCAACGATCGTATCTGTATTGAGATATTTCGTCAAGCTGTTGCCCTTTTCCTTTGGTGTGAAAACGAGTGCCTCTTGCTTGAGTATCAGAGTGTACTGACGCAGCTTGTAATTGGCATCGAGCTCAACGAGGACAGGCAACGCATTGATCTTCTCTATCCACTCTTTGTTGATCGTGACTGTATCTTTGGTATCGTTGTCCATTCTAACTACAACCTTTGAATCCAGTCTGAATTTGTTGACTTTAACCGTTTTCTACTTTCTTTTTGGGTTTATTGTTTTAATTACAAAGCTAAAACTCCGATAGGGGTTTCACTTCATATAAACAATAAAAAAAAAATTGTGAAAAATTTTAATTTAAATAAAATATGAATGAATTTTAGATTTTTTGAAAAATCTGTAAACTAATAAAATTAATGAAGTGTTTTTTTGTTGTTGCGCTTAGAATTGTTTGAAAAGGAAGTAGTTGTTCTTTTGCTTGCTTATTTTTTTGTTTTCTTTTTCTTTTTGTACTTTTTCTTCTGTTTTTTTTTAAATAAAATTGCTATTATATATATATTTAATTATAAACTAAACTTGTTTGATATTATAATTGTTTGTTTGTTTTTATTAAAGTTATATGTTTTGTGTTATTATTTGTAAAAGTGTGTGTGAGTGTGTGTTGTTTTTATTTAATCTGTTTTCTTGAGTGGGTGTGGAGGTATTTTAAGTAATTTCAATTTGAGTAATACGTATTATTATTATTGTAATACAATGTTAATTTTAACAAATTATATAAATTAATTGTACAATGTCAAGTTGAAATGTAATGTTATACAAAAAATGAAATGTTAATCGTACAATTAATTTATTTAATTTATTGTACAGGTCGGTTAAGAAAAAATCGGATTTTTTTAAAATTCATTTTCCATTTTTTTTTTCATCACCCAGAGTAGAGTTGTCATAGGTTTTTTCAGAAAGAGAAAAAGGAAAAAAAACAGTTTGATTCCATTATGTTGTTTGCTTCTGTTGACTTCCATTTTTGTAGTTGAACTTTTCAATGCGCCAAACCCATCTGCAAAGATCAAACAAAAAAAAAAATCTTATTTATATGTTCACTTATATAAGTTCTTTAATTTTTGAACATTACATTTCATTTTGATTGAACATCTAGTTTAGTAGTTGTTGTTGTACTTTAACCAAACATTATATACAATTATTATATGTGGTAAAAGAAATTCAACTTTATGATTTAATGAGTTTTTTTGTTATATCATTCAATGATATTAGTTTAGTTAAATAATAATAACTAGATCTGATATTTAATTCAGGAATTTCAAAAAAAACAAATTTAAACTTAAACTTTTTTTTTTTTTTTTTTAATTACGATCTTCAGTTGTTTTTGATTTGATCACATTTATTGACAAACATAAGAAAGATGTATATATAATAGAAATGGAGTCATATTTATTTAATAAACAACTGTTTCCACCTACTGGTGTAGAACACTGTATACGAGCTAAACTTATAGATGATAATGCAGTTAATCTAGTCATTGCAAAGACATCGTTATTACAGGTTTATACAATTAGATATGATCGTATAGAACAACAACAACAACAACAGCAACAAACAAATGAACAACAATCACAACAAGACACATTAAAACCATGGTTAGAATTAAATTTAGAGTTACAATTGTTTAGTATTATTGAATCGTTGAATTGCGTTAGATTGCCAGGCGATGACATCGACTCGTTGATACTCTCGTTCAGAGATGCAAAGGTGTCGATCGTCAAGTACAACAAAGCAACAGAGAAACTAGACATTCGTTCGCTCCACTACTTTGAGGGCAACTCAGAGTTGAAAGGCGGTCGAAAGACCTTTAGAACACCACCACTCATTCGTGTCGACTACCAACAACGATGTGCAGTAATGTTGCTATACGATCGTCATCTTGCAGTTCTACCATTTCCAAGATCATTCTCAATATTAGATGATGAAGAAGAAGAAGAGGAAGAAGAAGCGGCAGTAGTAGCAGATCAACAACAACAACATGATGAAAATGAACAACAACAACCACAAGATGATCAACAACAACAACAAACATCAGAGAAAAACAAAAAGAAGAAACAATCGGAATCATATGTAATCTCACTCAATTCGCTGGGCATTGAAAATGTTAAAGACTTTTGTTTCCTTCATACCTATTATGAACCGACGCTGCTGTTCTTGCATGAACCCTCGCAGACTTGGACCAGTCGTATCAGTAGCAAGAAGTTTACGAATGTGCTGACTGCAGTGTCGTTGAATATCGCTCAGCGACAACAGCCTGTGATTTGGTCGATCGAGCATCTGCCGTACAACTGCGAGCGACTCGTTCCCGTACCAGACCCACTCGGTGGTGCAATGGTGCTGACACCCAACATACTCTTTTACTTTAATCAGTCGTCGCGATACGGTTTGGAATGCAACGAGTACGCACAGATCGATACAGGTGACCAATTTCAATTCCCAATCGATTCATCCTCCACCAACTTGGTATTCACACTGGACTGCGCTAATTTTATATTCCTAGGTGACAGATTACTTGGTTCATTAAAGGGTGGTGAATTGTATGTATAACCATATTATATCTATAATCTATATTCATATAAATATATTAACAAAATCAACATATAAAAAGATTGATATTTCATTTGATATCAGATGGTAGAAACGTTCAAAGAATTAGTATAACAAAAGCTGGTGCAAGTGTATTATCTTCAACTGTAAGTTATTAACTTTACACATATACATATATATTAATATCTATATTAATAATACTAATTAAAATAAAACATATATTATTTAGAGTTGTGTCTTGACAGATAATCTATTGTTTTTAGGATCAAGATTAGGTGATTCTCTTTTATTACAATACACAGAAAAGATTATAGATGTAGATTCTTCAGATAATGTTGAGAATTTAGTAAGTAAAGAATAACATATATATATATAGATTGATTTAGATTTGAATTATTTAATTAATAATATTATTGTAAACATAACAAAAGAGTAATCCTTATAAGAAGAAAAAGACATCAGAGGTATTTGATTTGTTTGATGATGAAGAAAGAAATTCAAAGACAGGCGCATCGGATGCCGATGGAAATGGACAATCGCTATTTGACGACGAAGATGATATATTCAATGATAAGAAGAATCAGTTGAAATCCTATAGGTTGAACATCTGCGATCATATCACTAATATCGGTCCGGTATCGGATTTGATTACCGGTGTCAGCTATGACCATGCGTCGGTATCGAACGACGAGTCGTTTGAGCAGCGCAGTCTAGAGTTGGTGGCGTGCTCCGGTCACGGAAAGAACGGTGCACTCACAATCCTTCAGTACGGTGTGCGACCAGAGCTGAACACCTCGTTCGAACTGCCGGGTGTGCGACAGTCGTGGACACTCTACTACGACGATCCACTTGCCGCCAGCCAGTCGGGGTCGAGCGCATCGAACGCCGCCGCGTCTGCCGCGTCAAAGAAACGACAACACGAGGAAGAGTACATTCGATGCCAATTGGCATCACTATTTGTTCTTATCGATGGATAGCTCCACTCTGGTGTTCCAAACCGGTGGACAACTCAAGGAGGTAGCCAAGTTTGACCACGCCACTATCACTGTCGCCAACATGTTTGGACGTCGACGTATTGCGCTAGTACACCAGAATGGAATCAAACTGCTAAGCGGTCACTCCAACATCACACAAGAGATAAAGTTAAAGTCGGTCAAGATGGCGTATATTGTCGATCCCTACGTACTGATACTTCACAAAGACGGCACCATTTCGCTGTACCAAGGAAACACCGGAATCACTCAATTGCTTGAATATGAATTGCCACAACCTAAAGATGGTGTAATGTCATGTTCGATGTTTCACGATGTTAAATCATTCTTTTCAATCAATAATAATAGTCATACAGAACAAAGCAATAATAATAGTAGTAGTAGTACATTCAACTTTGATACTGACGATGAAGATGATAAGGATGGTGATGTTAAAATGAATGATAAAGATCAATCTTCATCTTCAACTTCAACAAGTAGCTCCTCTACTACTTTACAACAACAGAATGTTTATTTAATTATTTTAACAAAGAAATCAACGATGGAATTGTATAGATTGGATACAAAAGAGCTTATTATATCTGCAGCAAACGTATCAAAGGAATATGATATATTAGGTGTTGCTAGTCATCAATTCACAATGAATCAACAACAGTTACTTGCTCAACAAACTCAACATCATAATATTAATAATAATACAAATGGAAATGGTGTAAATCAACAACAAGAAACACAACCAAAGATTGTAGAAATAGTGATACATTATCTACATAATTCACCACACTCATCACCTTATTTAATGGTAAATATTATTAACAATCAACATTTTAACAAAATATTATAGCTTTTATTACTTTTTTCACTAATTTCCATATATTTTTATTACTTCCTTACTTACTTACCATCTAAAGATATTAAATGAATTTGGTGATATACTTATTTATAAAGCGATTAAATATAAAGATTCAATGGATAATACAAAAGAGTTGATTAGATTCATAAAGCATACAGATCAGAATCTTCATTCAAAGCAGAGAGAGTATAGCTATGGGATCGATCCATCATCGGAATCATCGTTCTACATCAGAAAGATAGTTGCATTCGATAATATCGGTGGTCACAAAGGTGTTTTCATGTGTGGTAAACGATCGCTTTGGTTTTTCTGTGAGAAGAATTACCTGAGAGCACATCCAATGAATTTCAAAGATCCAGTAACCTCATTCACCTGCTTCCACAATATCAATTGTTCATATGGATTCATTTATTTCACTGAAAAGGTATATTCTCTAACTTTATACTTAGAGTTATCTCTTCAAAAGTATTAATACCAATCATTTATTATTAGGGAGTTTTAAGAATTAATCAATTATCAAATATGATGAACTTTGAAAATGAATGGGCAATCAGAAAGATACCTTTGAGAATGACATGTCATAAGATCAGTTTCCATCAGGAGTTCAAGTGTTATGTTTTGGTGATTTCATATCCACAGGCACCTCAGAGCGATGAAGAGGAAGAGGAGAAGGAAAAGAGTAAGAAACCGTTGATCCTGGAGGAGAAGTTCCAAGTGAAATTGATCGATCCCTCTATGAATTGGTCGATTGTCGATTCATTCTCGATGAGTGAAAAAGAGACGGTTCTCTGTGCCAAAATCGTTCATCTAAAGTATGCCGATGTCGACGGTATCAAGCTGAAGCCGTACCTCTGTGTTGGCACTGCCTATACCCACGGTGAAGACACAGTCTGTAAAGGTCGTATATTGGTATTCGAAATCATTTCACATCGTGAGGTGCAAGACGACACTGGCGAAGAGAAGAAGCGTCTCAATCTGCTGTACGAGAAGGATCAAAAGGGACCGGTTACCGCGTTGGCCGGACTCAATGGATTGCTACTAATGTCGATCGGACCCAAGTTGATCGTAAACAACTTTAGTTCGGGTTCACTCGTTGGAATTGCTTTCTATGACACTCAGATTTTCATTGTTAGTTTGTCGACCGTCAAGAACTACATTCTGGTCGGTGACATGTACAAGTCGGTCAGTTTCTTCAAGCTGAAAGATCAGAAACAATTGATTCTGCTCGGCAAAGACTATGAGGAGATGAACACTTTCTCCAGTGAGTTTATTATCGACCAACGTGTTCTATCTATTATTGTCTCGGACCGCGAGAAGAACCTGAGAATATTCAGTTTCGATCCAAACGATCCAGAGTCGAGAGGTGGACAGATGCTGCTGTCAAAGACCATCTACCACATCGGCACCAACACCAACAAATTCCTGAGAACACCACTCAGACTACCGGATGGAACGTTGAGGAACGACATGCATCTGCTCTTCTTTGGTTCGCTGGACGGCGCCATCCAAGTGTTGGCTCCACTCGATAAAAAGCAATTCCAATTCCTACAGCAACTCCAATCGCGACTCTACCTATTGCCACAAACCGCTGGACTTAATCCACGTGAATTCAGACAAAAGAATGATCATCAGTATTTCACTCAGCCTGGACACTACATCATTGATGGTGAGCTTTTGACACTGTACCAGTTCCTCTCAAAGGATGATAAGACACTCATTTCTCAATCACTTGGAACCAACATCAATGAGATAGATAGACAAATTTCAATACTCAACAATTCCTATTCAATATTTTCATAATCCAATTCAAATAAAAATAAAATCTCATTCATTTCTTTTGGATCTGAATAATACATTAATTTTACCCAAAAAAAATCCAATCTAATATTATTTTGGTACCAATCTACCCAAAAACCAACTTAAAATTCCCAAATTTTTCTTTACAACTTAGGATTTGGCTCAAAAATTCTTTGTAATTGAAGAATAACTTTAAAAATAAAGAAATTGCTTATTAATTTGATTTAAAAATAGATATTTTCCTTTATTGTATATTTTAGATCAATCATTTAAACTTTGATCACAAAGATGATTCTTTAATCAATAATAATAATATATAATAAAAATAGAATTATAGCTTATAATAGACTAAAACATAACTATTGATTATTTCTTTAGATTATTAATTAAAATGTCAAATTCTTTTTTCAAACAGAAAAAAATTAGTAAAGTGTGCTTTTTTTAAAAATAATAACAATAAACAAAATAGAGATAATAATCAATAATATAAATTGACAAATGTTGTTTATATTTATATTGACATTAATAATTCAATCATTTGGAAATGTTCAGCAATAATAAATCATAAATAAATTATAAATAATTACTATAACTATTATAATAATTATTTGAGCATGAATATTATTTCAAAGGTGTTAAATATTTAAAATGATTGGATTGTTCAAATAATAATAACAATAATAATAATAATAATAATAATAATAATCAAAGTCAAATAAAAAAAAAAAAGAGTAGAATTTTTTTGGTTTAAAAATTTTTTTACACACACTAGTTTACTTTACGTTTTAAGAAACTAAGTGATAATAAATCTATCTAAAATTTATTAGATTTTATGAATAGATCAAGTACACTTTTTAGTTCATAACGGTGGCAAAGTCGAGACAGGTGATGTTTCTGTTGGATTGGTCGGTCATGAGGAGGGTACCACGGTAGTTACCTCTTGGGGTGATGAATGGGATGTTGATGGTGGTTTGGAAAGTGAATGGACCAGCGGCAACTGGGCAGCTAACAACAGAGCAGATATCGTTGTTGAAGGTTGGGAGACTTCTCCAGGCACCGGCAACGTAGTATTGAATGCTGAAAGATGATTGACCAGCAGAGATTGGCTCATCGAGAGTACCGACGAGGTTGACGGTGGCACCTTGTCCGATGACTGGGGGATCTGGGGTGAGAGTCAATGTAGTGATGTCAAAGGTGGCGTCAATGTTTCCTGGACAGTAAGACCAGATGTCGGCGTAAACCAAACCCAAGCACAAGAAACTTAAGATCAAAGCACTGATAATCTTATTCATTTTTTTAAATTATTAAAAAAAGAGGTATGTGTTATATATTTAGATATAGATAAAGAAAAAGTTAGGTATGAAGAGATAAATATTGCTATCTATTTGTCTCTCTACTAATTATTTGTAAAAAAATTATTTGTTGTTTTTGTGATGTGTGGATCAAAAATAAAATTTTTTTTATAACCACCGAGGGAAGGCTCGCAAAACAAACATCAAAATTCAAAAAGAGATTTTTTATTATTTTTAAATTTTATTTTGTTCAGGCTTGAATCGGATTTGAACAAAAAAAAAAATCAGATTTTTATCTTGCTAATTCAAATCCAAAAACAAATAAATTTAAATAAATTTTTATTTATTTACTTTTTTTTTAAAAAACAAGAATTGAATTGAAGAAATATAAATTGTAGGAGTGGGTGTTTGTTTTTTTGTTTTTTTTAATTGTTTAAGATAGGATTGAAAATGAGGGGGATAAAACTCCAATATCCCCCAGTAATTATTCAGTCGAATCTTTTAATATACATTCATTATTTTTATTTTATTAATATTATTTTTATTATTATTAATATTATTTTTTTCAAAGCACTGTAATGAATACTTAAAAGGAAATATCAATGAAGTATAGCATGTGACAACTTGTTACTCGAATTATTCAAATAAATACCAATGATTTTTAATGATAATAATATAATACATTGAAATTAAATTGTTAATTTTCAATAATTATATATATGGTATACTACAGTGTTTAGGGTTTATTAGATACCATTTTTATTATTATCATTATATTATGTTTAGAAATGAATTGAATTGAATTGAATTTGAATTAGAATTGGTGGGTCTAAAAGTAAAGTTATTTTTAAAATATATAAAAGTAGTAATAAAAAATACTATCAGAAAGTAATAAAATTTTTTAATAATAATAATAGAGTAATAAGATATCTTAGAAAAAAATAAAATAAAAAAATTATATTGTAAAAATATAATAATGAATTATCAACATAAAGATGAATCCAATAGGATTCATAATGTTGTCAGTGAAGAACAACCAACTAGGATTGTATCTTCCAATCCCAACAGTATTAGTAAAGCACCATTGGTTCACTATGGTGAGAAAGAAGGGGAGTTCTATGAGAAGAAACATATGACTGGCAATGCCATAGAGGATGAATACTATGAGGATGATAATCTTCCAAGTGGTAGTGGTCTACACAACCAGAGCCATGTCAACAACGATACTACAAAGCCAACTCTCAGAGAGGAGTATATAGATAACATCCGAGAGGACAGAGCACGTGAGAATGAGATACTACGTCAAGAAATCATAAAGAAAAGGGAGCAGGATCTCGAGGAGAGATACCAGAGAGCCAGAGCAACCGGATTGACACCTGATCATACTAAAAGAAGAGACCTACAACAACAACCAATTGATGCCAAACAGCAGCCCATGAAGGCCAAAGATGTATCTTTATATGGACTCCAAGCCATGATCATCAAAGAGAACAATCCAAATGTATCTGATGAAGTCATTCTCCAGAGAATTAGTAAATGGCAAACGGAAGCAAGAACCTATCTTTCTGAAGGTCAAAACCAAATGGCAAAAGAATTAGAAGAGATTCTTGTAATTGAAACTTATTGTATGTAGTTAGTATTATAAATTTAGTCTAATAGATAATTAACTTTTATTAAATTTATAGTTAATAGAAAAGAATTGGCATTGTTATATCGTGAATTTACCACTTTTTCAAAAGGTTCACTTTACATGTCAAAACTTCAATTTCAGTCTTTCATAACAATTTTTCAAGAAAGTAATGCTTTGACTGATTCTTTATTAAGTGCAATAGATGAGTATGTATAATCAATCAATTATATATAGATATAAATATACTAAAGATTATTAATAAACTTAATTAATTCAATTTTCTAATTAGAAATGGAGATGGTGATATTGCTTTCCCAGAGTATGTTTATGCCTTGTCTGTAATGTCAAGAGGCTCTGTTAAAGAAAGATTAACATGTAAATATCAACAAAACGATTATATACAATTTTATATAGTATATTAATATAAGAGAACATTTAAAGTTACTTTCTTAATTTGCGATTTTGATAGAAATAATATGGTTTCTAGAGATGAAGTATATCAAGTAGTTTCAACCATGAGTAGAATATTCAGTAAGCTACCATTCACCAAAGAGAGATATATATCACCACATGAAGTAGTAGCTGCAGTATTCAATGGTGGTCTTACCATGAATGGTTCTGGCTACCTGCAAGATAAAGATGAACTTTCACTACCAGAGTTCATCGATAGAGGTCTGTTAGATGCCGATCTCTCTAGATGTTTTGGTATGTTTGACTTCTTTTATTTCCAATTCGTATTGCCATTTGATGAACTAGTAAGTACTTTAAAAGCATATACATTAAATTTGTAATCAATAGTCGACTAATCTAATCTAATTAATCTAATAATGTAGTTCATTGGTGATAAAGTACATATGGGAGGAATGATCACTAAGGTTAAAAATGTATCATTCTTACATATCCATTCCGTTCATAATAGAAGATTGAAAATTAAAGATGGTTTTTTGATTGTCTATCAGAGAGGTTTGGATCTAAAGTACACCAAGCCATCCAGAGTAATATTCTTACCGGGTTCGACTGTAAGTGTTGTTCAAGACTTTCAAAAGAGAAAGAAGTTTAGTACCAAGTTCCAGAGTTATCACGGTTTCAAGTTAAACAGTGGAAACTACTCTCGTTACTTCTTTGTAAAGAGCCGTGAGGAAGCCGACGATTGGGTTAATGCCATTCGTCACTACTCTAGAATTGGCTATCGTTTTCAATCCTTTGCTCAACCACAACCAAACAATACTTGCCAGTGGTTCGTCAACGGTGTTAATTACTACCGTGAGTTGGCCAAGGCTATTGAATCTGCTCAGTATGAGATCTTGTTGACCGGTTGGTGGGTTTGGCCGTATGTCATCTTGGACCGTGACACTCCAGAGAGAATGCTCGCTACCAGACTTGACAGACTGCTCACCAAGAAAGCCAAGGACGGTGTAAAGGTCCATGTTTTAATGTGGAATGAGACCAATGTCGGTGTACAGCTCGGTACTAAACACGCCAGTAAGTGGCTGGAGAATTGTCATCCAAACATCCAGGTTATTAGACATCCCAAGATCTACCCACTTTCGTGGTCGCATCATCAAAAGAGTGTCATCATCGATCAGCTCGTCGGATTTGTCGGTGGTATCGATATCTGTTTCATGAGATACGAAACCGATGATTTCCCATTGATCGACTTGGATAGCAAGCTCTTCCCAGGCAAAGACTATGGTAACATTTGTTCAACGGTAATTAGAACTGGTAATCCACATAAGGATCAACTCAACCGTCATGAAGTTCCAAGAATGCCTTGGCATGATGTACATATCAAGGTGGTTGGACTATCAGCCAAGGATTTGGCAGCCAATTTCATCCAACGTTGGAATCATGCCAAGACCAGTGACAAACATTCCAATTGGGGAAAGGATGTGCTCTTGCCAAAGGACTATCTGAAGGAGCACCAAAAGACACATCCAAACGGTTTCTTTAATGCTCTGTCGGACTTGAAGAGAAACGTGACAAACATTGGTTATGGTACCGAGAGAAGAACTATCTATCATAGACCGGTCGACAATCCAGAGGTTAGAAAGCATGCAGCCGACCAAGCCAAGAAATATATTAATCCCATTGACAACTCTATTGGTTACGATGGTATCTCATTCAATGAAATCGAAGCGGAAGACGACGACAATAGCTCTGAGATCGATAACACTCCAGTCAATGTTAGCACACCAGCATCAATCACCAAGAATGCTAATGTTCCGGAATGTCTAGTGCAAATCGTTCGATCTGCTTGTCTTTGGTCTGTTGGAGCTGATACTGAGTCATCTTGTTACAAAGCCTATATTACCACGATCAGAAATGCCAAGCATTTCGTTTACATTCAGAATCTGTTCTTTGTATCTTCTTGTGGTGCCAGACTACCCAAAAACCGTATTGCTTTGGCTTTGCTACAGAGAATTAGACATGCCATCATCAACAAGACAAACTTTAAGGTTATTGTAGTCACCAGTATCAATGCTGGAGGTGACGTTAGAGATCCTGCAGCAAGAGTAGTCATTGGATGGACACAAAGAACAATCAACAAGGGTGGTCAATCAATTGTCGAGCTCCTACAGAAGGAATTCCCAGACGTCGATCTATCGCAATACTTTGGTGTATACTCTCTAAGAAAGTGGGAGACATGCTTTGACAGAGTCTATACCGAGCAAATCTATATCCATTCTAAAGTGTTGATCGCCGATGACAAGGTAGCAATCATTGGAAGCTGCAATATTAATGATCGTTCAATGATGGGTGTCAGAGATTCAGAGTTGGCTGCCGTCGTTACAGATTCCAGTATGGTCGAGACAAGAATGGATGGAAGAGATTTCATGGCCGGTGAGTTCTCTCGATCATTGAGAATGTCTCTCTGGAAACTTCATTTAGGTTTGAGTGACTCTGAGGTCACTTCAATCATAGATCCTGTCGCTTCCTATGAAAAGGTATGGGTACCAACCGCAAAGAACAATACTTTAGTCTACAAAGATGCATTTGGAGATTTTATTCCAGAGAATCAAGTCAGACTCCCACTCCCAGATGATCCATGTCTTAGATACGTTGCAAAGAGAGACGAGCTACTCAATACTCTCAGTAGAACTAAAGGATTTGTAGTTGAATATCCATTGAATATGTACAGTGAAAGCAACCTGCTCTCAACAAATTTATTAACACCAGAACATTATGTAAATACATCAGTTTTTATTTAAATTTTTAAAATTATATCGAGAGTTCTTGACTTTACTTCTTTGATTACTTTTTTTAATAAACATCCTCTATCTATAAATTATTACAAAACACTTAAAAATATATATAATTTGTTAAAATTTTTAAGCTTTGATTCAAACCTAACACTCTCTACATGAATAAATGTAAGAGTGATTGTTTTCTAATCGATTAGAAGGAAAATTATTGTTTCAAATTGACTAAGCATTAATTTTTCTATTAACCGATAATTTATTATCTCTATAAAACAACAGATACTCGTTTAAACAAAATTAATTAATTTTGATTTTGTGTGTAAAAAAATGTCAAATTGGTGATCATTTTCATTGCCCATTAAGTAATATAAGAAACTTAAACTGTCTCCATATTAATTCCATTGATAAATTTAGAGACAAAAGTTTAAAGAGAATCAAAACTCTTATAGCCTATTAACAAATTTCAATTCAAAGAATCAGATCCAATTCAATCTTTTACAAACAGTTGTTGTATAAAAAACATCAACTTGTTGAGGTAGTTGTAATTTTCTTCATTTGTCTTGTTCTGGTTACTTAAATAATCTAATTCAAATAGTATTGGGGTATGGAGGAGAGTAAGAATCAACACAACTACTTACTTTCATAGTCCGAATTTACGATACCACAACTTCGGGTTTTTTCAAATACCTTGAATTTCGATTTTTTAGTTTTTGTGGTCTTAAAATGGGCAACTACAAACAAAAGTTTTTGAAAAAAAAAGTCCAAAATTGTGTTTTGGTAGTGAGAAAATAGTGATCTTTATCAAATTTAATATCTTTTGATTAATCAAAATCAAAAAAGAAAAATAAAAAGGTGTGATTCGATCAGATTGGCACAATTGATCACCATAATATTCAGCAAAAGATATCATTTAACTCCACCAAATCAGAATTGTTATCCTAGAACTAGATTTTACATTTTTTATTTACTAAAATTCTCTATAAAAAGGAAATATTTTCTTCTATTATTTCATTCACATCATTTATTATAAACAATAATATTACCTATAACTAATATTTAAATATTTATTAAAACTATTTTTCATCAAAATATAACTATAATAGAAAAATGTCAACAGATACAAAATTATTTGACCTTATTCATTTTGGTTGGGCACATTTTTTAAAATTTAAAATAGGACAAACAGACTATTGGCTTATCGAAGAAGGTGATTACTTAAAGTTTGTACCTGAGATACCTTTGTCTGAGGGTTACTATGATTTTTCAAAAGCACCAGTCATTAGGAATGAAGGAATGACATATGGTACTTTCTTTTTTGAATGTGCAAAGAGTGGAACTCAAAATGTTCGTAATGGGTATGCTTTAATTTATAAAAAAATAATTGTTTTTTTTTTTTTTAATAAAATTTGATATTAATTTTAAAAAAAAAATTTATACCTCTTTTAAAATATATAGAACTCCAACTAGTTTTACCCAAGTTACATCTCAACCATTTTATGATGGACACCCGTTTGTAGCAGATTCAAAGTATTTCAGGAATGGAAATAATCTAAACAAAAGTCCTGCGATTTTTAGAATAGAGTTTGGTGGAATAATTCATGATAATACTACCAATTGCGTTTTTGGAAATATTGATGGTTGGGCCGGTCCTGTCACAGAGCAAACTGTTTACAGAGAGGTGCCAATCTTAATTCATGTTGCGCCAAATGTTACCAAGGATGGGTTATTTTATGATCCTGGATCAAGAATTTACGGTTACAACGGTTATAACTACCCTGAATACAATGGTCAGAATAATAACAAGATGGCATCCATAAAACCAGTTTTGAATGCCAATGAGCAAATGATGGTACAATCATTCGCCACTCAGTATCAAGCTTGTCTTGCCAATTGTGATTTAAATAGAGATAACAATATTGATAAGAATGAATTGATTCAAATTTTGGTTCGTTCCAATACTCCATATGATCAAGCTCTTAATTCAGTAAACAAGATATTCCAAACATTGGATGTTGATAATAATGGTGTTATAAACTTCCAAGATATTATTATTTATAATAATACCTCACAACAACCACAACAACCACAACAACCTGGTACAGTATCATGGGAGGCTTACAACAGAGCAAATGGATACCCTGCTGACTATAGAGGTGGAGCAACACCACAACCAGCTCAACAACCACAGCAATCCCAACAGCAAAATCTCCAAGGTCAACTACAACCATACAATGGAATGCAATTTCAAGGTTTCCCAATCTTTAAGAAAGGTCAATTAGAAGAATATTATGCAATGGTTAATGGTGCATACAAACAAATCAATTGGTTAAGAGACAATTTTGGTGGAGGCCAATGGGTTAAAGTTGGTTGGTAATTTAATTGTGTTGATCAAAAAAATATTTATTTTTATAAAAATATTCAATATTAAAATAAACAAGCTTTCAACAAATTTATTAACACAAGAATATTTTTTAATACAAGGGTTTTTATTTAATTTTTTTAAAAATTATATCTATAGTTCTCGACTTTTTTCTTTGATTACTTTTCTAAAATACATCCTCTATCAACAATATATGAATACTAAAACACTATTAATAGATTAATTTTTGTTAAAATTTTTAAGCTTTGATTCAAGCCTAACTCTCTCTGAAACAATTCTTTGATTTCTTTTTATCATAAATGTTGTTGCATATACAGCTGATGCAAAGAAAACTGATCCAAAAACAGTTCCAACAATGATTTTCCATTTAATAATATTCTTTCGTTCAGAATTACAATTGTTCTTGTCAGGATTTGGATGCAACAACAGAGAGAAATCAGGATCTAAGATCATATTCTTTTCAAAATATGGAATTGATGTGATCAATTTAACCGAAGAATTGTTTGAATTGGTATAAAAGAAGTGATTGATAGTTCTTGGTATTGAGTCCAGATATCCAAATTTGTTTAATTTTCCGTAGATTTCAGATTGGGAATTTTCAATTAAGATAGTAACAAAGTCACCAGTATCCAAAATGTTATAATTCGATTCTAAACATTCGTTCAATTCAAATTGGGGAATTGAAACAATCTCCAAAGTATTCAATCTACTTTTGAAATTCCAATTTTCAATTTTCAATTGATACTTGATGTTTCCATATTTGATTTGAATCGGTTTAATGAAATCCACAATTATATAATCAATGGTTGATGTTGATGAATTTGATCGAACATATTGAGAGAATTTGATTTCAAAAGAATCCAATTGTAGAATTTTTGATTTCAATTTATAGTTCCATTCATTATATTGAACAATACTGTTATCAATGGGATTAATAATTTCATATGATTTTGTTTCTCTTATCCAATCCAAATTTGAAATAAAAAATGATGAAACTATAGAATTCTCTTGACTGACTTCTCTGATTTCATCAAAATTAAGAGAGAAATGTGAAATTCCAGTAGTAGACATATTCATTGATGGTTGATTAGGATTTGTATAAATAATAGGCTCATTATTCAAAGATTGACAAGTCAGACCACTAAAGCCACGTTTACAATGACATTCTCCTTTTATACATTCACCATTATTAGAGCAATTTGAACTACAACCTTTGATTTCTATTAAAAATTATTAGTATATTGAATTGATAGAGAATTAATATTTAGAAACATTTACCATTTTCAAGAGTTTGAAAAGTAGAAACTTGATGAACTGGTACGAAAAGATAATTCATACAAGTTACTCTAATATAATAAGAGTAGTTAGGAATAAGATGTTTGAAATTACATTGTAGATTTTCGGGATTAGATAGATTATTGCTTGAAATATTTGAACAAATAATCGACCATTCAAAACCATTCATAGAAATCGATGATCATAAAAAGAAGAATTTGGTTTTCCACCTATTGATTCATCCCATCGAATTGAAATCGAATCTTTAGATATATTATATCTAAATGGTATATTTTCAATTGCTTTAAGAATATTAGTAAAAATAACAAACATATTTAAAAATTTTATCTTACAAGGATAATAATCAATCATTTCCAAGATTGACCTTCTAGTTCCAAACTTATCTGATATAGTAAAAATGATAGGTTCATTTGTTTTTCCTTTATTATAAAATATTGTAGTTCTGTATCTTAAAAAATAATCTTCTTCACCAACAGAAAATCTATATGATTGTGAGTCACCACCTTCTCCAGAGAGATAAATATAAACAAGATCTTGATCATAGATTTTCTTGATAATAGGTTTTTTAAGTAATGAATATATTCGAAACAAACTTGTTGATTTTTTTGTTTCTTCATTGTATCTTGCGAGAACAGTAATGTTATGAACAACTGAATCATTTAAATTTTGAAGAGCGACATTTGGAAAAGTGTCACCATCTCTAGGAACAACATAAGGATATCCATTTAGAATAATTGAATAATGTCTATCTCCAAGATAACTTGGTATTGAATCAAAAGAAACTCTAGCAAAATTTGGACCTGAAAAAACCAATAATGCTGGAGGTTCAAAATCTGAACTAAAGGAAATAGGTTGAAAATATAATTTTGTACTATTAAAACCATCATAACTTGCCCAAAATGAAATGTAATAGAGTGTATTATTGTGAAGAGGAATTATCATCTGAGTATTGGAGTCGTATAACTCCACTAGATTTGAATTATTGATTGAAATGTAAACTTTGGAGTCATTAGGTAGAGGTGAATATTCTCTTCCAAACACATGAAAAACAACATAATACTTTATGTTTTCCACATAACTTGAGAAGTTATTATAGATTGAAAATATAGGATCTAAGAGGAAAAGAGGCTCTGAGTTATACAATTGAATAATAGTTTCATTGATTTTCACATAGATAGCAAGTGTTGAAGCACTAAGACCAATGATATTACCAGAATAGAAATTTTGAATAGAAAATGTAGTTGAAGAAATATAATACTTGTGAGTAGTATTAACGATGAGATCATATGAATTGAGAGGACCACTTATCTCAATCGAAAAGTCGTAAGAAGAAGTTCTTGGCTGTATTTGAATGTTTTTAAGAATTGGTACTTCAATATTTAATTCGATATTCCACCTGTAAGAAGAATTTACAGTATTGACCAATTGAACCCAAATTGATACATTTTTCGAAATTGAACTTTCATATTGAATATTTAAAATACAATTTTGAGTATTTCTACAAAGGGTATTGTTTAAATATCCAATATCATAGATGGAACTTTGATCGAATGAATTGGTTATTGAGTAAATGTTTATTGTTTTCCAATCCAATATTTCGTATAAAACATTGAAATGAATTGGTCTAAAATTGATAATTCCCAATTCCGATTCTATAAATTGACATGTGTTAAAGTAATAGTTTACAGTCAATTGGTAGTCTGAACAACTATTTGGATTTGTGTCATATGAATACATATCCAATAGGGGAACAATTATTAAATGGTTTTCTCTATTCATTGAAATTTCCCAATTACATGAATTCAACAATTCCATTGATACCCTACCAATTGTATAATTTGAGTTAAATGTACAATTTGATAATACTGGTAAAACTTCAAAATATACATTATGTTTGAATTGTGGAATATGTGGTGATGTTGATATTTCTCCATATAATCCAAATTCATCTGCATTTTCCAATGATAGTGGAATCTCCCTTATTAGTAAATTTCCATCCTTACAATTAGCATTTGGATATAAAAAAGAAAAAATGTATGTACTATTGCTATTATTATCTAAAGTCATCTTGAAAGATGTATTGTTGTTTCCTGTAGTATAGCAAACATCAATAAGAAATGAATTCATTCTAATGCTCTCTAAACTTCCATCTGGATTTAATTGATGAGTAATAATCCATTGGTAAGCCAATGATGAACTTGTAAAAATTGAGATAAAACAAAATAAAATTAAATATATAAACTTCATCTTGAGAAAAGCTAAAAAAAAATAAACTAAACTAATTTGATTAAATGACCTTCAGGTATTTATTAATACTGGAATTGAAGGATTTTTTTTTGTTTATAAAATAATTCTAATCTAAATCTTCTAAAATCTTCCTTGAAAATTGGGTCACCTCAATATATTTTTACTTGTTTATTTAATAGATGTCAAATCCAACTTAAAATTATAAAACAATACCATTTTGGGTTAGCCCTTGCCACCTACATCCAGAAGGGTGGATTTTTTTTTTAATTTTATCAACACAAACACAGTGTTTGTTCCTTTTTTTTGATGTACCACCCACTGTTTCAAAAAAAATTGATGTACTTTTAACTCTATTTTTAAAACCATTAATAATAATTGAATGTGTGATATACTTTTCTTTTTTAGATCTAAAATAAATACAGATTTTATTGTGGTAAATCACCATTGAAATTTGCAACACACAGTGCCATAGATGCTATCGCCGCGACACATTGATCCATTTCAGTGGGGTTTACCTTGTCGAGAGCATCACCTTCACTGTGGTGGAACCAGAAATATTGAGTCGTGTTTACTACCAAATTTGCACCTGGGATTTTACCGTCAACCACCAAGAATGAATTATCGGTTCCGGATTCACCGGCACTTACAGAGTTGGCACCGAGCGTCATCAGTGAGTCATCGGCAAGTTGTTGCAACGCTTTGATTGTCTCTGGCGAGGCACCGTCAACTGTGAATCCAAGTGGTGTAGTTGGACCGTTGTCTGTCTCGATCGAGAAGAAAGTCTCGTTAAGATGTGCCTGTGCATAGGCAGCACCACCAGCGGCACCATTCTCCTCGTTTGTCCAGGCAACCACACGAATGGTTCTCTTTGGCTGCAGACCGAGTACTTTAATCAAACGAACCGCTTCCCAGGCAATCATGACACCGCAACCATCGTCAATAGCACCCTGACCTACATCCCAAGAATCGATATGTCCTCCGATAACAACGACCTGCTCGGGATTCTCGGAACCTGTCACCTCACCAAAGACGTTTCTCGACTTGGCCTTGTCGGGCATGGTTTGTGCCTCCATGTAGAGATTGATAGTTACGGTCTGGTTGAAATTAACCAATCCTTGAATGAGATCGGCATCTTCAAGAGTGATGGCAGCAGTTGGAATCTGGGTGACACCGCTTTGGTATGACATCATACCGGTGTGAGGAGTACCCAATGAATAAGGTGTAATCGATCGAACGAGTGCAGCAACTGCATTACATTGCGCAGCGGCAACAGCGCCACCCGATCTGTATCTCACAGTCGACGAGTAATTAGTGAATGGTACATTGAATAAAACAATATTTCCAGCGGCAGCTGCACAACGCGCTTTCAAATCATCGAAACTTGATACTACCATAACCGGTGCTGTAATTCCATCCTTTTGATAATCAATATGTTTAATATAAACATAATAAGTAAAAATGTAACATTATATATTTGTTAAAAAGTTCTGAACAACTTACTGAAGAAGTAGTATTAATAGATCCACCCAAACCAAGAATATTCATTTTCTTATAGTATGGAGATTGTATGGAAGCATGTTCGTTGCCTCTTACCCAGTGTGTTACCATTACGTCTTCGGTCTGTACATTGTCTAGACCGTCGTCAATCATCTTTTGTTTGACCCAATCGATTGCGTTCTCCAATGCATCCGATCCCGACAGTCTGTTACCGAAACGTGTACACATCTCTGTCAGCTTTGCAAATGCCAATGTTCCTTTTGTAGTTGCACTGATCAACTGTGAACTATCGGCTGAGCAATTATCCGATAAAACATCAGGTTTCTTATCTATTGATTGATCATATCATATGATTGATGCAAACAAACATTAATAAACGATAGCTATAACATTATGCTTAGATAAATGAGTATGTTTGTAGAACGAACACCTACAATGTAATATTACAACAGGTATCACTATAGCAGCCAATATAACAAATAATATCAGTCCGATGACAATCAAAATGTTTCTGTTCTTTTTTAATTTCGAACCACTATATATAAAAATATGATAAAGATTAGCAAAGATGAATGTTAAAAGTCTGTTACTTGTGCTGTGTGTGTGTGTGTGCTCTCTAGTAACTAAAAGTAGTCGATAATATATATTATAAAAGATTGTTTGCTTACCAATCTCTAAAGATAGTGAATGAACTACTTTTATTGTTACTGTTGCTGACACTGCTTGGCAGCAAGATGTCACCACCATGCCTGTCATTCTCATTATCTGCAATCGGTGTATACTTGTATTGATCCATAATTTTATATATAGTAATATTATATTATGAAAAAAAAAATCTAAAACAAAAACAAAACACACACAAATTTGGAACTATTATGATCATTTTTTTAAATAAAATATCTTTTTATTTTTTTTAAATGATTCGGAACATTAATAAAATGATTTATTTTCGGTTTTGGATTTTAATTAATCAAATGATTTATCTAAAAACAAATAAGTTTTTTTTAATATATAAATGGTTTCTTACTTTGTTATATTTCCAAAGAATTTTACTATTTTGGTATTCATTTTTTAAATATCAATTTCTAAATACTAAAGTAAATAAATTATTATTTTTTAAAAGTAAATGTTGATTAATCAATTTAAAAAACATGAAACATGTTAACATTAGTGAAAACAATATGAATTCAATTTATAATTATATGTATTAAATTATTAATCACCACCCAAATTTGTAAAATGACATTTAATTAAAACAAAATTTAATTTATTTTTTATAAATAGAAAATCAATATTATAACTTTGTTGTTAGAAAATGATGAACAGAAATTTCAATCTCTATAGGAAATCAAACTTCTTGTGATTGTTTTTATTTATTTTGGAAATCTAAAGCTTTCACCTGCGAATGTAGCGTGACTACCAAGTTCCTCTTCGATTCTCATGAGTTGATTGTATTTGGCTAGTCTCTCGCTTCTACAGGTAGCACCGGTTTTAATCTCTCCAGCTCCAAGACCAACAACAAGATCAGCGATAAAGGTATCTTCAGTCTCACCGCTACGATGACTAACCATGACACCCCAGTGCGCAGATCGCGCAAGTTGGAAAGCCTTGATAGATTCCGAAACCGTTCCAATTTGATTCAATTTCAAAAGCAATGCATTGCACGCTTTCTTCTTGATACCTTCTTGGATTCTCTTTGGATTGGTACACAAGAGATCATCGCCTACCACTTGCAACGATACCGAAGCTGTCAGTTTGGCGTAGGAATCCCAATCGTCTTCGTCGAACGGATCTTCGAAGGAAACTAATGCAGGGTATTTGGAAACCATCTCGCGATACATATCGGCAAGCTTCTCACCAGAGACCACTTGAGATCCATTGTTATTCTTATTCTTGAAATCGAGGTCATACATTCCATTCTTGGTGTGGAACTCCGATGCAGCACTATCGATTCCAATCTTTACTTTTCCAGTATGTCCTGCCTTGTCAATTGCCGACACCAAAAGATCCAAAGCTTCATCGTTACTCTGAATGGGAGGAGCGAATCCACCTTCATCTCCGACATTCACAGCATCGCGACCGTATCTCTCTGCAATCACCGTTTTCAAAGTGTGATAGGTCTCCGATCCCAATCGTAATGCCTCTTTAAAAGTGGTGGCACCAATTGGAATTACCCAAAACTCTTGAATCGCCAATCTATTTCCACCGTGAACACCACCATTAATTACCTATAAATATAATATATGTTATTTAAATTATCTTAAACATTCTACTAAAGAATACTTACATTGAATGCTGGAACTGGAAGAATGAAATCAGTATCATTTCGATTGGAAAGTTGGGCGATATGCTTGTATAGCGGTATTTTCTTGGCGGCTGCACCTGCACGACAAATGGCCATACTTACAGCTAGGATAGCATTGGCGCCGAGTTTTGCTTTGTTCTCAGTTCCATCCAACTTGATCATTAACTGATCCAAACCACTCTGATCGGTTACATCCATTCCAATGATTTTCGGTGCAATAATACTCTTTATGTTGTCCAATGCTTTCAAAACACCTTTACCTCCATATCTTGATTTATCGCCATCTCTCAACTCCACCGCTTCATAATCGCTAGTTGAAACACCGGATGGCACAGCACTTCTAAATCTACCCAACTCTGTGAACAAGTCCACTTCTACAGTTGGATTTCCACGACTATCTAAAATCTCTCTAGCAACAATTGATTTTATAACACTCATTGTTTCTTTTTGCAATGATAGATTATTTGTTATCTCCTTTGATTTAATCTTTCAAAATTTGATTTTAATTTATAAATTATTTTGTGATTGAATAAATAGTTCGCTTAACTGGATAAAAATTATTATTCATTTTATACTATTTATACATATATATAATTAATTTCAAAATAAATAAAATTAAATCTATGGAGTGATCACAGGTAGCTTCATATAGAAATTTAATGATTTTCTTTAGACAAACAACAATGAAAATTTATCGAACATCAGAAACCACATCTAATTTTGTAAGATATATATAAATTTGACAAATAACTAATCAGATAAATGTCAACCAAAATAAACACCCCTCTGTTGGAATATGCTTTTTACAAGTGTTAAAAATATAATTACAATTGTATGAAAATCGAAATTAAAATCAGGTAATAGATTTATATAATTAAATTAACTTACCCAACTGATATTTATAATTTTAACCAAGTTAAAGAGTAATTTTAAATGAGCATGATTAAACTACTTTGATTTATTTTATATTTTTTAATTAATATATCTAGCTAATTTAGTATTGTTTGATTTAAAATATTTAGTTTGTTATATTTTTTTATTAATAAAATATATATATTAGATACAGTTATTTATTTTTTATTTTATTTAAAATAAAATAATAGTAATCATTACAATCGTTAGTAATAAATTATAATGATAGGTATTAATTGCATTGTTAATTTGATCGGTTGTTGTTCCTGTGGTTGGAGTTGTTGTTGAAGTTGTTGGTGTTGAAGTTGTTGGTGTTGAAGTTGTTGGTGTTGAAGTTGTTGTTGTTGTTGTTGCTCCACTATCAGCAGTTGTATTTGTAATTTTAATATTATCATGATAGATTATTCTAGTTGGAACACTTCCTTTTGAAATCTCGGAATCTGGACGATAAAGACCCCATTTACAATATGCGAATTGCGATGTTTCACTATCGGGGACGAATGTCTTTATAT
The DNA here is from genome assembly GCF_000004825.1 of Heterostelium album PN500. Classification (NCBI taxonomy): domain Eukaryota; phylum Evosea; class Eumycetozoa; order Acytosteliales; family Acytosteliaceae; genus Heterostelium; species Heterostelium album. The sequence goes on along the minus strand of NW_008805070.1, from coordinate 610,331 downwards.
TATCAATCTTGTATTTCAACGTAAAATTAGTTTCATTACTCATCTTTGAGTAAACTCTGATATATCCTTTAAGAACGTCAACATTGTACACCTCTACTTTTAAATCGATCCATTGATTTACAACTTTACTGACATCCGCAATGATCTCAGACTGTACACCGCTATCTGGAATTCTCAGAACAATTTGATTTCGTTTGACACCGAGAAACCATGCCGGTCCACTGCTAGTCGATTTACATTGATAGATGATATCGATTGTTGAGGGATCACCGACCTTGTAAATGGTCCAATCCTTTAGGTAAACACTGAATTCGTGACGTCTCTCTGTATTGTTTAAATAGCAACCAGCTGCAACACCTGCAGTAGCACTCTCACTACGCCAATTGCCAGCAGAATAGTAACCGGGATCATCTAGAGTGACTTTGTGTGAGATTGCATACTTTCCAGATCTACTAGTAGTGACAATGGTTGCAGCATCCGAAGCATTAGCATTTGTTGCTAAAAGACCTTTAATTCCAGAATCTAAAGTTCCAGATTCGTAGTCTGCGAATAAAAGTACTTGCTCCGAACTGACAACATCAGCAAAACCAGTCGCTAATACCAAAGTACAAATTAATATACAATAAAAATTAATAATATTATTATTATTTAAATGAGTTTTCAACATGTTGTTATGAAAACTAATAGATTTAACCTATCTATATATAATATTAATATTGAGAATAATGAATATTGAATCTAAATATAGTAAAAAAAATATATATTGATAATAAAATTTTATTATTATTTATTTATTATTATTCTGTCATGACATTTAAATAGGATTGGGTTTTTTTACAACAACATTAGGTTGGGCAATCGACCGATTTTTAAGATTATGTTGACAACAACAAACTTCTTGGGATTTGGATTTTATTTTTTAAGAAAAAATCGTAATTTTGGCATGGTGTGATTGATTGTTGCCTTTCTGTTAAACATAAAAAAAATATCAAGTCTTTATTGATTTATTGATTGTTGGTTGACGCGATGCATTCACATTTTTATGATATAATTAATTAAATCTTACTTTACTTTTAGTTAACCACGATGATCTATATTTACAAAAAAAGTTACAAAAAGGATAGAATAGAATAAAATACAAACAATCAATCAGATCTATTCTGTTGGATATTTATTTAATAAACCCAAATATGTTGTGATGACAAGAAGATAACAATTATAATAATTAATCAATCAGATATTATTTATATTAGTATACTTCTACAACATCATTAGTTTTTGTTTATTATCATAATCCTCCTTCTTTTCACTGCATGATGCTAGTTGTCAAGTTTATTAGCTATTAGATATTTAGTTTATTTAGAATTTAAATTAATATAATATTATATTATATTAATTCCAATTGTCGATTTTGATGTCATTGGGAGCTGGTCTACCTTTACCTTCTTCCACTAGAGAACGAAGACTTAAGAGAAAAGTTGCCCATTTCATGCTGCAATGAGAAGTGAATTCTACGTACTCTCGCCAGTTCAAATTTGCGAATAATACTATGGTGTGTTCACCTTGTTGAGTGAGATTAAACTGGAAATCTGTACCGATCCACTCTTGTGGTCCTTCGAGGCAACGCCAGTGAACTGCTTGATTAGCGATCGATTTAGTCACTTCCATTACCATCTGACCTTGTAACTCACCGGTGAGGGATCTAAAAAAGAAATTGATCTTGCCTCCAACATTGGAATCTCCACTGACCTCTTCAGTCCACCATCCAGAGAGTCCTTTTATTGTAGATAAAGCTTCATATACATTGGAAATATCTGATTTAATACCGATACGATGGTTAATATTGATTGTTTGTGAAATCATTTTATGTTGTATTTGTTTTTTTTTTTTTTATAGAAATAGAATATCAAGATTATATATTTATAACTTGTTTATTTTTAGTAAAAGAAAATGATGAAGCAACTGCAATTTCTAGGAAATCAAACTTTGATGATCATGTTTAAAGATTTTATTTAAGGTTCGCGGTTTTTTTTTTTTTGGTACAAGATTAGAACCTCATATTTAACTTTAAACTTGGACAGCTTAAAATAGAAATGAAAATAACTATTCGAGAATTGTTTTTTTTAATTTAAAAAGTAATTTATTATGCTATTTTAATAAAGTTATATTGTTATGACTAATTTTATAAAAGTGTAATATAAACAAATTAATAATAATCGATTATTATTAATTTTTCTGATTTATAAACAAATCTATCAAAGATCTTGAATGTTTGTTTGTTGGTTTACATGATATAAAAAAAAAAAAGGAAAAAAAATTAATAATACAAAATAAATTGAGTGAGCCCGCCAAAATTTAAATTTTTCTTTCATCTCAATGTCTTCATTTTAATATCTATACCAATAGTAAAATTTAGAAAAATAAATATAAAATATAAAATATATATAGTAGTAGTATTAAATAAATGGATGTTGATACATCTGATAGTAATGGTAGTAACGGTACTGCAACTATCTTAAAAGATAAAGATGATACAACAATGACTGATGTTAACACCAATGATGATCATTCGACATCATCGAAAACAACAACAACAGCATCAGCAACAAAGAAAAGAAAGAAACTCAGCGAGTCAGAGATAAAGGAACGTGAGGATGAGAAACGTAGAAAACAACAAGAGAAAGAAGAGGAAAAGAAAAAGAGAGACGAAGAGAAGAAAAAGAAAGAGGAGGAAAAGAAGAAACGTGACGAGGAGAAGGAATTGGAGAAGAAGAAACGTGATGAGGAAAAGAAATTGAAGGATGAGGAAAAGAAAAAAAAGGATGAGGAGCGTGAATTGGAGAAGAAGAGACGTGACGAAGAGAAGAAACAGAAGGAAGAGGAACGTGAGCAAATGAAGAGACAAAAGGACGACGAGAAGAAACAGAAGGAAGAGGAGCGAAAGAAAAAGGAAGAGGAGAGAGAGCTCGTAAAGAAACAAAAGGAAGAGGAGAAGCGCAAGATGGAGGAAGAGCTCAGTAAGAAGCAGTCGCGTCTCACTCAGTTCTTCAATGTGGTGACACCCGACGCCAAGCCGGTGCGCACAGACGCGTTCATCCAACCCGTCGAACTGGCGCCATTCACTGAGATTCACCAGTTTCAAGTCAGGCCAGACTTTGACCGTGCTGAATTCGAGCAACTCATTGAGAAACAATCGACACCGTTGGAAAGCAAGTTCAATGGCAAGACCTACTTTAGATCGACCAAGTTAAAGTCTAATAAATACAAAATAACGTCGTTGCCTGGCGCTATTATCAATGATGAACTTCTCGCTTCACTCTCGCGGCTCAAGCTGCTCAAGTTCCACGACAGTCGCAGACCGAGCTACTATGGTACCTACTCAAAGCCGACCAAGGTTATCAACGGTCGCAAACCGTTTGCCAAAGACAACAAGCTCTTTGACTACTCGTACGACAGTGGCGATGAATGGGAAGAGGAGGAAGCAGGTCCCGCCGACAATATTTCATCGGATGAGGAATCAGAGGAGGAAGAGGAAGATGAAGAAGAAGATAAGAATTGGATTGAGTCAGACAATGAAATAAACTCTGATCATGAGTCACATCCAGATGTAGCAGTAGTAGTCGGAGAACAACAACAGCAACAACAACAACCTGACATTACATCAAATCAAACAACAACCACCAGAAAAAAGAAAAAAAGAGTAGAAAAGATAAAGAAGAAGAGAATTATCATTATAGATCCTTCTAACGAAGCAACCATGCAAACAGAAAATCTAAACTTATTTAATAGATTTCCAGTTGAATCTTTAGTTGGAGGTAAGTGTTATTTTGTAAAATTATAATCTCATTAATTTATTTCTAATCAATGAAATTGTTGTTGTTGCTTGCAGGATTCCCAATAAGTATATCAAAATTGGTAAAGGAAGAACAGGAGGCATTAAAGTTAAAAGAAAAGAAAGAAAAGAAAGAAATCGATCCAAGATATGTTTTCCCACTTTCATTTTTACCAACTGTTTTAAAGGTAAGATTGATTTGTGTTTAACGCAATAAATTGAGCAATAGTTAACAAATTTATTTATTCAAATGTTATTAGTTTGTTATGGACAACAAAAAGAAATCAGTTAAAACACTTGGTAAATATTTATATGCAGCCAATACCAATGTGATGAAAAAGATAATTATAGAGAAGATTCAAGAGACTTGTTTACAAACCAATGGTGTTTGGTCGGTTAAACCAGAGTTTGAAGATCAATTGAAATTGGATTTAGATGACAATTACATTTTACCAGTGATTCCAGTTAAAGTCAATCCGAACAACAACAACAACACTACATCAACGCCAAACAAAAACAGCAATAATAATAATAATAATTCAACAACATCTACATCGTCATCAAACAATGAACATACACCAAATACCAACAATTCTGAATCATCTTCATTGTCGAAAAAGAAATGCTTCTCACCTAAAAAGAAACCACAAACTCCTGTACAGACAAACTCATTGCTTAGTTATTTTTCAAAAGTTCAATCTCCCATCAAAACAAACACCACGACAACTACTACCAACACTGAAGGATCAGCAACTCCAAACACTACTACCACCTCTTGAGGTAACACCAATCATTTTATTGTTCAAAAGTAAAGATATGATATTGATTTAGTTCAACAATCAATCTTGTTATTAAATATAAAATATATGAATAAATAATTTATTTGAATTTAATCTTTTTTCGATTAAAGGGCACCAATTTTTAATTCTTTTATCTAGCTATCAAAACAATAATGGGAACTCCAATAGCTATAACAATCAGAGTGGAAGGTGCTCCAAATTTAAGATAATTGATAAATCCAATATTATAATGTTGTTTCGCTCTTTCTGCTACAATAAGATTAGCAACACTTCCTACCAAAGCTACAGAGAATAATGTTAATTAATATCATCAAAATTTTGGATCTATTTCACTAATATAATACTTACTAAGATTACCAGCTACTGTTGATATGAAGGCAAGTAGTAACCAAGTGAATGGTGGTGCATTTGCTTCGATGAGATGCGGTGAAAGTGCAAGAACCAATGGTACATTACTGAATACATTACAACTAATTAAAACCAGGATGGTAAATACAAAAATCTTTAGGGGGTTTCCGTCCAGTGGAATCCAAGGACTAATACCACGCCATGCCCACTTTGAAAACTCTCTATCGAAACCATCGACCAAGATAAATAGACCACCGAAAAACACTAACAATTCCCAATCTACCATTTTAATCTGTTCCGAAACATCTTTACGATCGATCAACATGAGAATTGAGACTCCTAACATTACAGTGAATCCCATGTGTAGGCCAACACAGAATCCAATCAATACCAGTAATAATACAACACCTGATCTATAATAATGGATCATCTTTAATATACCTATCAGTTTCTCTCTGTTTAGTAAAAACTGTTGTTCGTTTGTTCGCTGACTAGCTATTCCGTGCTGCTGATTTGATTCCTCCACCAATAAAACTTCATCCATATTTACATCATCTTTAAATTCATGCAAATCGGCTGCTTGATTACCATTAATTATTATTCCATTTGATACTTCCTCTGATCTACCATCATCCACAATGTCTTCTTTGGCATCACCAGGAGCGATATTTATCGTTGATTCCATTTCAATTGAGTTTGGATCGGAAGCTTCTTGTCCTTGGATTCTATCTGATTCCAATAGACCATCTTCCTTTGTTAGAATGGTTGTGCTATTATTGTTAAGTGGATACTGCCTCAGTTGTTTATGAAAGTACAATAGCAGTAGTGATGTGTTTGCAATCACTCCAAGTATGCTAGATACCACAGAGACCTTAAAGAACGTTAGGAATTCAACACCGGAAGCAGTGGCAATAATCATATTCTGGGGATTTCCAACGGGAAGTGCAGCACTTCCAATATTCGCACTGGTAGCCACTGCCAGCAGATAAGGGAGATACGGTAGATTCGATGCTTTACATGCATATATTACGATGGGTGTCATCGTGAGACAAACGGTATCATTCGTCAGAATGGCACTGGTAACTGCACACACCACACACACTCTTACCATCAGCATCGATGCCGACGAACAACGAAACATCAGCCATCTCGATATACTCGACCAGATATCGGCAGATTCCATTTGATGGCTCAACAACATCATTCCCATTAGAAGAACGATCGTATCCCAATTGACAACAGATCCCAACTGTTCTGGTGGTACAATTCCCAACATTATCATTAAAGTCTAAATTAATTATATCATTTCAGCAAGATCTATAGATTAATATCCATCGATAGTTATAAATAAAAAAATATATCTACTTACGGAACCAACTAGAGCTACACCAGCTCGTCCTATAGGCATTACATTAATTTTCTTAAAACATATTAAAAGGAGGCAAATAAGAAAGATTGGACCAGAAACAAAAGGTTTAACTGAATCGCCTAATTCTATAACTTTCATTACTATATATTAATTAAATACTACATAAAAATCAAGTGTTATTCACCAAACACTCAATAATGTGATATATATATCTCGTGATGATTTAATTAAATCATCAACCGTCACATTTCTTTTAAAAAAATTTAAAAAATTTTTAAAAAAAATCAATTGATTTTAACAAAAAATTTTAATTTTTATTTTAAAAATTATTTATAAAGGGTTGGATAGTCATATAACTGATGATCGATTTGGTTATAATAAAAAAAATATAATTGGATTAATTGGATCCCAATTATATGTTGCTGAAATATATATACATTTTGATTGTCTTTTTTTTTTTGTTATTTAGAGTTGGTAGTGCTCAAATATTCCTTTAACAAATCTGCTGGACTCTTTTTGGTGACAAAAGGGGATGGCTGACTAATATTTGTAGTATTGTTATTTGGGGCTTCAACTTTCGACATTTTGATCTATTATATTATTTATTGGTATTTAATTTACAAAACTAAATATAATAAAAAATAAATGGTTAGAAACTTTTTCTTTATAAATATATTCAAATTATAATTGTTTTTTATACCAATGAACAAATAATTATGATTATGATAATATTTAAAAAATATAATGTTGATTTGAATTGGAGTTTAATTGATTAAATAATCGATATTTAAATGGTGGAGAAGAGTGGAAGTTGGTTATCAACAAATCACAAAAAATAATTTAAATCAAAATAATATTAGTAAAGAGGTACAATATATATATAAAGATGGAGATGAATACATTAGGTAAAAGAGAACAATATTTATATATATTACACAAGTCAGATTTATTATACCGAAATTGAATATTGATTTTGATTTCGATAATCTATCAAAACTCTAACTACTCTACCATTGATGTGGTATACAATAGTAAATTTAAGATTGATACATCTTTTTTTTTTTTTTTTTTGTTTAGAGATAACAATACAATTGCAAATTGAATAACAATAATTATTTACAAAACAATATATATTACCTTTTTGTTCTGATTATAGTTTGTTTGATGTGAAAATGCTTATTTGAGTGTAATTATTTATACTGGGAGGTATGACAGAGTATGTCAAAAAAAAATTGAAGAAATTTAATAATTTGATATTTTATTCAATTTAAATAAATTCTATTTCAATTCCATTCTATTTACTTCCTATTCTTGAATGTATTATAGTTTGACTACTCGAGAGAGCTACAGAAAGTGAACGGGAGTAGATGGATGTGTGTGATCCGAATTAAAGAATAACTTTGAGAAGAGAAGGAGAGATAAAAAAGTGTGTTTTTGTGTGTGTGTGTTTATGTTTGTTTGGCTAATTGTTTATTTATCTGTGAGTGGTGGTGGTGGTGAGTGGTTATAAACTATTTTTTTTTTTTATGTATTCACCCAATTCGTTTTATTTAATTGTGTGTAATAAAAAAATAAAACAAGAAGAGTCTAAAATAGTGTTATCTTTAAAATTAAATAGAAAGAAACCAATTAACAAATATATATTAACAATAATAATAAAACTTCCAGATTAAATAATAATAATAATCAAATTACAATACATTTAGATATAATAAATAAATTTGGTATTTGATTTGTAAAGATAAAAAAATGTTTACCATTTGACATTTGATTCATTGGTAGTATTATTTAAAAACTTACAATTGGTTTAGATAAAAAATTTGAATTTTTATACTTTTTATAAAAATACTTTATAATTTATTATTATTTATTTATATATATAAATATTTATTTATTTAATTGTGAATAGAATATTTGTTTATACTTTATTTTTTAGTTGTGTGCTTACTATTCTATCAAAAAAAAAAATTCAATCACATGAAATTGAATGGTTATTTATAACATTCCAATCCTTTTAGAATTGGAAAAATCTTCCACACAATTCTAAATAATGTTATATTAAAAATTTAATAATCAAAATTGTCGATAGAGGTGTGGGGCGTACCACTAAAGGGAAAACAAAATTTACCTTTAATTTGATGTGGGTGGTTTTTTTCCAAACTGATTCAATTTCATTTGTTTTTTTTTTTTTTTTATTCTAGAATTTAAATTAGATTTTTTTTGGTAATAAATACATCGATTCTGTATTTATTTTCCCCTACAAATTGTACATTAAAGATAAACATTAAATTATTATTATTTGGCATACCATATTGGAGCTATAAAATATTTTTGAATATGTTTTATTTATTACATAAATATTTCAAAGTTTTAATTTCCTTTTTATTTTTTTTTAGATTTTTTTTTTTTTTACTAAATATTAATATTTTTAATATCTGACGTACTTTAAAGTCAATGATCACCGTGGAGTTTGAGCAAACTGAGCCATTTGTTGTTGAATTTGTTGTTGTTGTTGAATTTGTTGCTGTTGTTGTTGCTGTTGGTATTGAAGTTGTTGTTGTTGTTGAAGGAACTGTTGTTGTTGTTGGAGCTGCAGGAATTGTTGTTGCTGTAGTAGGAGTTGTTGCTGCTGTTGTGGTGTGAGTTGTTGTATCATTTGTGTTTGATGAAGCTGTAGTTGTTGTTGCTGTTGTTGTGATACTTGTTGTGCTTGGAGCTGCTGAAGTTGCTGTGCCTGAAGTTGTGCTTGTTGGGCTTGCTGCGCCTGTTGTGCCTGCATTTGTACTTGATGCATTTGTTGTTGTAGCTGTTGCTGTTGCAGTTGTTGATGTAAAAGTGTTTGTTGGTTTTGTTGTTGTTGTAATTGTTGTTGTTGTTGCTGTTGCTGCAATGGTTGAGATTGTAATTGTTGTTGTTGTTGCTGTTGCTGTGCCTGTTGTAATTGTTGTTGTTGTTGTTGTTGTTGTTGTATCTGTTGTTGTATATATAACTGTTGTTGTTGTTGGTTTTGTTGCTGTTGATTTTGTTGTTGTTGTTGTTGTTGTAGTGGCTGTTGCTGTATCGATTGCTGCGGAATTGGTTGTTGCATTGTTTGTTGCGGTACCATTTGTTGCTGCGGTTGCATTTGTGTCATTGCGTGTTGTTGCTGTTGTATAGGTTGTGGTTGGGCTTGTTGAACTTGCATTGGTTGTTGTTGTTGTTGAATCGGGACTTGTGTTGTTTGTGTCATTGGCTGTTGTGGTTGTTGTTGTGATTGATTCTGCTGTTGTTGCTGCTGCTGTTGTTGTTGTTGTTGTTGTAATATTTGTGTCATTGCTTGTTGCTGTTGTGCCTGTACAATCGGATTTTGATGAATATGTTGTTGAGCCTGTGCTTGACTTTGTTGCTGTTGTTGTTGTTGCTGCTGTTGTTGTTGTTGTTGCTGCTGCTGCTGTTGTTGTTGTTGTTGTTGCTGTGTTTGTTGTTGACCACTGTGTTGTTGTAGGTATTGTTGTTCGACTCTTCGCCTACATTCATGTGCGTGTGAGGTCAGCTGTTGCTGTTGGGCAAGCGGCAGCAAAGAATCGAATGTCAATAAACTATCTTTGCTGTGATATGAGTTCTTGATATGTTGTAACATGAATCTAGCCTCTGCCGGACTACCAAGTGGAAAAGTCAAGTAAAGTGGTACAAAACTACCTCCATTTTCATAAATATAAATCTTGTCTATAGATGGTGGATAGTTTGCAACTGCTTGCTTTTGTGCTGGTGCCGTTGGCTTTGGTGTAGCTGTAGTGCTTGGCGGTTGGGGTTGTGTTTGAGCTGTTTGATTCGGTTGTTGTGGTGGTTGTGTAGTATTCGTTGGTTGTGTTGTTTGACCTGCTGTCGTTGTCGTTGTAGTTTGGCTTGGTGTTACAGCTGTTGCTGGTGTTAAAGTCGAAGCTGGTGTTGGAGTAGGTGTTGTTGTTGTTGTTGTTGTTGTCGTCGTTGGATTTGTGTTTGTACTTGGCGTCGGTGTTTGTATTGGATTTGCTTGTTGCTGTTGTTGTGGGTGAGAAAATACTTGTTGTTGTTGTTGTTGTACAGATGATGGTTGTGGTTGCGATTGATTTTGTGCTTGTTGTTGTTGTTGTAATTGTTGTTGCTGCTGCTGTTGTTGTATCTGCTGCTGTTGTTGTAATAGCTTTTGTTGTAGATGTAGTTGTTGGTATTGATAAACTTTCGTACCGATGAGTGTGTCGGTGACCTGTAGTTGTAACTCTATGACAGGATACCTATACCTACATTCATAGGTGAAAACCAATAGACTATTAAGTGAAATAAACTGTAGTAATCGATCTTTTATAAACTCTACATCGTTCGACAATTTCGTAACAATTCTAATAGTAGGTGGTTTCAGTTTGCTAACTACAGATGATGATGACGGCGAAGAAGAAGATGATGATGTAGATTGACTATCCTGTACATTATTGTTATTATTATTATTATTATTATTATTATTATCTTCTTGTGATTTTATAGGTGTTGAATTTGAAGTTAATGTTAAAATTGGTGTAGATGTTGTTGTTGAAGTATTATATTGATATGAAAATGGGTATGTTTTAGCGTCTTTAACAGGATAACAATATTCAAGAGTATCTCTTCTATCTCTATCCCATTTATGATTTGTAACTAAATATCTAAATAAATTGAAACTATAAATGATAGGATTGGTTAGATTAGAGCTCATATTATGTGTAGGTGTTGTCGTTGCTGAAGACTTACTTTCCCTCGTTGTTTGTCGGATGTATTTTCTTGTGAAATGGTGATTGCAAGCTGGAGGGAAACGATTGAACCTCTAGTGATTTCGATAGATTCAGTGACATTGTACTATGACGATTCTGTCTCGGTCTCTTTATACAATTGTATTTATGTTGATTGTAGTAGCGGTCGTCTGTCTCCAAACTGTGCTGCGGAGTCAACGTCAGTCTCGAAGTGGTAATCTCCAACAACTTTTGTTCAAACATCAACAAATACTCTTCGTCATTTACAATATTATTATTATTTATCTTACTATTACTACTATTGCTACTATTACTATTTAACAATGAAATTACATTCTTTTTAATATCGAATAACAATGATTCACTATCTGGTTTTAATACAATCTTATTTACTTTAACATCTATATTCATATTACTATTATTATTATTACTGTTACTGTTGTTATTATTATTATTATTTTGATGTTTGCTTGGTATAAGAGTTGATGTGGTTGTGCCTCGGTAGTCGCGTATCTCAGCGATGATACAACCTTCATAGTAGTGACAAGTTACGTCGTCTAGAATATCAATGAGATCGGGTACCAACTTTCCTTGACCTATAGACCTTAGAAACTCTTTAGATGTTCTATCATAAGGGTATATCTTATCCTACATACATAGTTATATATATATATATATATAATTAATGTCTATTCTATTGTATTATTATACACAACGATGATGAATTCAAACTTACTCTATTTATATTATCAAAACTATATCCATTCGAATAGAGATTGATGAATATCGATGACTTTAAAGTGGATGTATCATAACCAAGTAACACCTGTGCAATATCATCGATAGGAGAGAATCTATCACTATACTTTGATTTGAAACTACTACTACGTTCTTTTTCACAACTATTATTACTATAGCCATTACTACTGCTACTCTCATGATTATGATTATTTATATCTGTATTTGTATTTATATTATTTTTATCTATTATATCTGTATTTGTAAGTATATCTATATCGTTGGTGGTTGTTGTTGTTGTTGATGATGATGATGTTATCTCGACATCTGGTAGTGCAGATGGTAAGATACTACTAGTTTGATCAACAGTATCTCTACTACTATTATTTGTTGTGTTGATGTCTTCCATCAAATCGAATATCGTTGTTTCATTGCTAACACCATTGACATGACTATAATCTATTGCATTGAAATGATCTGCACCTGTTGTAGTTGTACTTCCTTGGTCAAGACTATTCTTCCCACTACTATCATCATCATCATTATCATCTTTCATTTGATTCGAATGACCATCTTTATCTTTATCTTGATTATTATCATGACTACTATTATCATTTTCATTATCATTACTACTACTACTACTTCTATTACTATTACTATTACTATTACTATTTATACCATTCTCAATATCGTGTAAAGTAGTATCAATAATATCATCCAACTCTATATCTAATGAATCTTGTTGTTCTTTTTTATCTTTATCTTTATCTTGTTGTTGCTGTTGTTGTTGAGGTGGTTGTTGTTCATCTGGTATAATAGTATTATGTTCATCTGTTTCTATATCGTTATTATTTTCTTTATGTTTATCTTCTATATCTATATGTTTATCAATATCATCTGTTTCTGATGTTGATGTTGCCGTTGTTGAAGTTGATGATGATGTCATTGTGATTGAATCATTTATGCTATTTAAATTGGTCGTATCATTTTTGATAGGTTGTTGATGTTGATCGAGTGTGTGTTGATGATCGTTGTCATTCATTACAATCGGAGATTGATTAATGTAAAATTAAAAAAAATGTCAAAAAACTTCTAAGAATAGATAGTATAAAAACTGAAAAATAAAAAATAACAACAATTAAAAAAAAAAAAAAAAATTGTTCACTTCAAATTGTTTCAAACTAACAACAACAAAATACAAAAAATAATAATAATTCAAAAATAATCAAATTTCAAAAAATTTTAACTGCTAAATTTTCAAGTCATTTTTGATCTTCATTTTTTTTTTTTTGAACTATGTAATAACAATTATTGTTATGTCCGATATGCAAATATATTAGGTAATTACCTTTGAATATTTATAAATAATATATATTTTTTATTATGATTATTACTATTATTAACTTTGATTGAATTGTATTGTATTGTATTTTATACGTTTTGTTTTGTTTTGTTTTGTTTTGATTATGATTTGTTTTGTTGGTTTGTTTTTAATTGATGTCTATGGAGACAAATACTAATGCATTGCCTTCTCTTGACTCGTTCATTGGTTGTTGGTATTCCCATGTGTTTTGTGATATATTATATTTGTGGACGTCGTTGAGAACTTCCGAATAGTAACCGCCGACCACGTAGATCGAGTTGCCACCGTCGTAGACCACCGAGTTTCGGAGGTCGACCGGTTTGAGCATGTCGGCGAGTGGCTCCCATTGGCCGCTGTCCACATTGAGACGGTCGAGCGAGTTGGAGATCTTGCGGGTGCCGTACGACCCGCCCAGCACGTAGATGTTGCCCTTTCCATCGTGGACAGCGCCCGGGCCGTCACGCTGCTTGCCCATCTTTGGGTACTTTCCCCAGCGGTCGGCTGCAACGTCGTATACCTCGATGAGATCGAGCGCCTTTCCATTGAAACCGCCAATCGCGTAGATGTATCCGGTGCCGCGCGCGTCATAAACGGCTGACAAGTCGCTACGGATGTTTCTCATTGGCGCCAGACTGTGGTATTCCATGGTGACGGTGTCGAACCGATCCAACTGGCCGGAAAACCAGCTGTCTTTGCCACCGACGATATAGATATAGCGACGGCCGTCGTAGACAATGGCATAGCGACTGCGCGGTTTCGGCATGTCACGAATCACCTCCCAGGTATCGGTGAGAATATTGTAGCGTTCGGCAGTCTTTTCTGGCGCGTTGCTGTTCTTCAACTCGCCACCAAACACGTAGATGTACTTGCCACCATCAAACACAGCGGATATTCGGTTTCGGAAGCTGTTCATGTTGGAGACGTACGTCCATTTGTTTTGTGCAATTGAGTAACGTTCAACTGATGGCTTGTTCGGTCCACCAATTGCATAGATATATTTTAATGTACATTTATAAGGTATATTCGATGTTTTTAATAAATTATAATTATATATATGTGAATTATATAACTTTGGTGAATTGGAGTTACTACTATTGTTGCTACTATTATTACTATTATTACTATTATTATTATTATTATTACTACTACTACTACTACTACTACTATTTATATTTGGTGAATTAGTGTTACTTCCGCTTCCTTTAATTTTGGAATTATTATTATTATTGATATTGTTGTTATTGTTGATATTGTTGGTGTTGACGTTATTATTATTAAAATTATTATTGTTGTTTATATTTGGAAAATTGAAATTCCAGGTGATATATTCGTTGGGAATCATGGCTACTTCGTTGACCAATTTAAATAACTCTATATAGTGTATTTTCTGGTTGTTGGATTCCGTAATGTTGTGACCGCTTGGATGTAGAATTTTGGAAACTGCTCTTCTTCGCTCGCTGTCTATCTCCGCCAGCAGTCTGGTTATCTTGTCCTTCTTGATGTTGATAATCGATAGATAGTCGCGATAGTCCAAGTCGATTTGTTGATAGATTTCATCGAGTAGCATCACCAACTCTTTTTTCAGACGGAGCTTGGTTTCCTCGATCATACTCGTCTGATATTGGAGGCTATCGACAATCTCATTCTCAACCTCAAGATAACTCTTCAGGTGTATTAGTGAGTTGTGTAGGGCAGTGTTCTCGTCGTTGTTTCTCTTTAGAATGTCGCTGAAAGATTGAACCGGGTGCAATTGATGAGTGTCCAGCTTGTTGAGGCAAATATCACAAATAGATTTCTGGCATTCATTACTGAAACAGTAGTATCTATATTCCTGGTTGTGAAGTGGACACTTAATCTCTCCATTCTTTAAATTTACAATGTTGAAGTGTGAGCTGGTATATAATTAGAAATATTTGAATTGGAAAATTGTTGTGAATGTTGTGTTTGTTGCTGGTGATGTTGTTGATTTTGGATATGTTGAGTTTGTTGATGTTGTTGTTGTTGAACTTGTTGTAATTGTTGTTGTTGTTGTTGCATTTGAATCTGATAATGTTGATTTTGGACATGTTGAGTTTGTTGATGTTGTTGTTGTTGCTGTTGGATTTGTTGTAATTGTTGATTTTGGTACACTTGTTGTTGCTGTCTTTGTTGCTGTTGTTGTGAATGATGTTGATTTTGATGTTGTTGTTGTTGTTGTTGTTGTTGATTTGGATTTGGAAAATGTTGATTATATTTCCAGTAGTTTCCAGAATTGTTAGTATTCTGACTATTATTGTTGGAGTGATTTGGATGATATTGTTGAAGAAGTTGTTCCTGATGTAACTGTTGGAGTTGTTGCTGAAGCAAATGTTGTTGAATAACGGAATTCGGAAAGTATTGGGTTGGTTGAGAGAAAGAATTTTCAAGAGAGTTTTGCAAGCCTCCAGATGATTTTCTGCTATGACTGGCACTACTTCCAGGACTTCCCATTGAATTTATTAGTGGTGATTTGCTTTCGTTGTGTTTGGTACTATTGGCGTTGATTATGATTGGCTTGGATGGAAGTTTTCCATAGGAGGGTAAACTATGTGAAAGGACATCGGAAGCAGGGGATGATGATCTATTTTGATAGAGGTGATTGTTGTTTTGTGAAATATTGTTGTTTATGGCATTGTGTTGTTGCTGTTGTTGCTGGGGAAGGACAGTTGGTCGAACTGGAAGAGGAGGTGAGGGATGTGGAGAGAGTGGAGTGGGTGGAGTTGGTGAAGCTGAATTTGTGTTGGACGAGCTTGACAACGATGGTGAGGGTGAAGGTGAGCTGGAACCTCCATTTCTAAGACGTTGTCGATAGTCAGCAACCAGATGATGTAACTTCTCATCGAGGAATGCTTCATTGGATTGAGTTTTAACCTTGCAAATCATACACTGGTAGTGTGTTGTGTCTGGAAGATCAAAGCGAGTCAAACTGAGATCTATGCAGTCGGAACAAAATGAATGGTAGCACTTCAGAGTTCTCGGATTGGACAGTATTCCTTTACAAACATAACAAATAAACAAATGTGAACTATTATTATTTAGACTGGAACTTGGTGATGATTGCTGTTGTTGTGACGATGACGAGTTGTTGGCACCACCACGTCCATTTAAATTTAGAAAACTGGAAGATGGAGAACTGTGGTTACTGCTACTACTGTTATTGTTACTTCCAATACCACCGGAACTGGACAATGAGTTGGAAGAAATCTTTTCGTCCATCATTATTCGATGTTAGAGCGAAGTGGATGGTGGTAATTGGAAATAGTATTTGATTTTGATATTTTTTTTTGACTACAAAAAAAAATATATAATATCAAAATCAAAACAAAAAAAAAACAAAAACAACTTGGGTATTGAAAAGTAGGGTAATAGTTTAAAATGCTTGTTTGGTTGTTTGTTTGTTGATGCAATAATTAAAAAATTAAATTAAAAAAAATTAAATAGATAAAAAAAATCAAAAAAATGCAAGTGAGTGATTCCTGCAGGTGTCAGCGGCGAGCTCCGATATTTGCGCTCAATTTGTTGAATTTTTTGATTGTGTTTGTTGTTTTGGTTTTTTTTTTGTTTTTTTTTGTTTTTTGGAAAAGGGGCAGAAGAAGTATATATAGCCGGAAACGGAATTTTAAAAAAAAATAATGGTAATTAAATTTGGGCTATATTACTACTTTCTTTGCAGCAAAAACACACTAAACAATAAACTGATATGACTAAAGTAAAATATTTATATCTTTTGTGTAAATCATAATATTACAAACAACAACAAACTAAATGAAAAACACAAACAACCACCTGTCAACTACTACTCTGCAAGTGATATTAAACTAAACTGTTTTAAAAATTAACTAAAGGAAAAATAAATTATTATTAGTAAATTTAGATTTAAAAGAAATTTGTTTCAATTGAATTTTATTTTGGTGAGTTGGTCATTAAGTGTGAATTTTAAATATTGACAATATTAAATTTCTAATTAAAAATAACAAAAACAATTAGCAATATATTAATGAAATAGCAATATTGATCATAATAAGAAATAAATAAACTGATGATGATGACATTATTTTATTTTTATTTGAACTAACAACAATATGAAGTTAAACTAAATTCCAAAATATTTAAAAATTATTGTTGGTGGATGAAAAGTCATGATAAAAATCGAGCGAAATTTACTAATCCCCAAACAAACTCCTATGAAAGCTTTTAAAATATCTAAACTTATACAGTACTTTTACTAGAATTTGTTCCTCTGGTTGATTTCTACTACTATTATTATTATATCTCTATGTTGTTGCTATTGAAATTTAAAGTATAACTATCTATAATTGATATAAAATTAAATTTGGTTGATGATATCACTCCAACTAGAGTGAATTTGAATGAATGAAAACCATTACTGATTCATAGGAATAAAAGGGCATTATTACAGAGCAAAAATTAAAATGAAAAAAAAAATATCAAATCGGTGATGTTTTGAGTAGGCCACAAGAGGCTATACGGTGTTTATTATCTAACAATAATCAAACATAAAACAAAAAAAAAAAAACCTTATTCCAATTTTTTTATGCCCACCATTGATAACCAAACCTGAAAGCACCACCAATAACTAATAGAGTTTGATTTTAACTTTGAAAAATAAAATAAAAAAAAAACAACAGCAGTCATACACGCATAAATATTGCGGTGTAGAATGAAAACACTAAACTAAACTACAATAAAATAATATGTGTGTGTGCGTGTTGATGATTGATTGTTTATCGTTGTTTGTTTGTTACCAACATTGATAATAATTGTGGTCCATAAACTACAGTTCCACACTCTTTTTTGATTTTTTCGAATATTCTCAAAGTAGTAGTTTTCATTTTGAACCAAATTAAATGGACTATATTCATATCAAATGAATAGAAATCGTGTCTCTGATGTTGATGGAAGCATTTTTATTTTTTTTTGATCATTTATTGTGCACAAAAATAAACACACCTCTCCAAAAACCTCTTTTTTCCGAAAGGAATGAAAAAAAAATTATTTAAAATTAATTATGAAAAATTTGTGAACTTTGCCCCGAAATTTTACTTTATTTTATTTTTCTTTTGATTTTTTTTTCTATCTTTGATCTCTTTTTAAAGTCTTCGGGTATTCGAACTTCCGATCATTCCATTCTTCAAATATTTTATTTATAGATATTAGATCTATAATAAAATCATAGAAAAAAAATTATTATTTAATTAACTTGGAAAAAAACAATTTTTAAAACCTTTTTTTATAATTATATATATTTTGGAATTACTCGATTGTCAAAAAATAGTTGTAAATAGTAATTTAATACAATTGTGTAATTGATTAAATATCTAATAATTAAGATGATGGAAAAAATCCTGGTTTAAAAAATTAAAAAATCAATTTAATGTTTTAAAAATTTTGTCGTCAGTGTATAAAAAAACACACAATTAAATCATTAAATTTGCAAATACTTAAAGTTAAAATAGCATCAACCACCAACCCAATAGATCATTTTTATTACTAATTGACTATAGCTCAATAAATATTTATTTATATTATAAGCATTTCATTTCATTTCATTCATTGATATTATATTATTTTTATGAGAGAATAACAATTACCTACACAACCTTAATACATAATACTAAATGAACGACTTTGTTAACAAATCATGGCAATGCTTAAATTAGATTCAAATCAGCAAGAACAACAACAACAACAACAACAACAGACAGAAAACAACAATAAGAATAATAATAATAATAACAATGATAATATTGAACAAGCACAAGATGATTTATCATTAAAGATATTGGTAATAGGTGAAGCTGCGTGTGGAAAGACAAGTATCATTCACAAATATTGTTTAAATAAATTCGAACCAAAATATAAAGTTACCGTATGTTGATTCTTCTTTTCGATTTAGATCGATCAACAACATGTTTAATAACTGATTGATATTGTTTATATATATATAGATGGGACTAGATTTCTTCCCTAAAAAGATAACAGTTGATGATCAACCTATAAATTTAGCATTGTGGGATGTTGCTGGACAAGAAAGATTCCATCATATGATTAGAGTATGTAAATCTATATCTACTCTACCAATTTCAACATTTGATAATAATATATATATTTATACTCACACTATTTCTACTTTAGTCATATTTTAAGAATGCCAATGGTGCAATTATTGTATTCGATCTTACACGTATCTATCACACACTAAACTCTGCATCAAAGTGGAAGCTACAGTTGGACATATGCTTCCCGGATGACAATCCAATACCTTGTATACTATTAGCAAATAAGGTAAGATATTAATATTTATTCGATTGAATCGTTTACTAATATGATACTTTGGTAGAGCGATTTATTCGATATGAATGACGTTGAGATCAAAAAACAATTAGATGAATTCATTGCAGAGAACGGAATAAAACAATGGTTCTTTACTTCGGCCAAAGAGGGCTTCGGTATTGAGCATGCAATGGAATATATAGCAAGAGTCATCTTGGACACCACATCAGCGCAATCAAATACAATGTCGACAGCTAGCAATGGATCTTTTCAAATATCATCAAACGTCAGCAGCTCAAATGTCAACACCAATAATAACAATGACAATAGTAACAACAATAATACTAAAGGAAGAAAATGTTGTGCCAATTAGTAGTAGTAGTAGTAGTCGAAAAACAACAACCAATTGTATATCATAGTAGTTAGTTAATTAGTATCAGTATAGCTCAAAACCAAAGTCGAGTCGGTCAAATCAGTCATAATTTTAATATCTAGTTTTACATTTATATATGTAAATATTTTTAGATCTTTCTTTCTTTCTTCCTTCCTTTCTTTCTTTGTACACAAAGTATTTAGAACAATCAACTGCAAAATAACAATATATATATATATATATATACATATATATACTTTATATATGTATATTTAAGTACTATTATGTTATCATTGTTCTGTTTCCATTCCTCTGTCCCAGGATCGATTAATTATCGACCAAACAAAACCAACCAAAACCATACACAAGCAATCACTTTATCTCACAATTGGTTAATTATTTTTACCAATAATAAATATTGTAAATAAACTTTTTTTTTTTTTATATATACTACTTCAAGTATTAGATCATAATTGATTATGCAAACAACTAAACTGACCACTCCAAATTTGGAAATGGAAAGCGATTTTTTATTTTTCATTTTTTATTTTTCATTTTTCTTTTTTTTTGTTAATTAAAAAGATAATTAATGTGATGTGATTTTCCTTTTATTTGAAATTGAATAGATAGTAATAGTAATAAAATGTTAACTTGTAATTATATAAATGGTGTTACTCCAAATACAGTAAGTGGTGGTTCAAATCAATTCAGTTTGTTTGATATTAAAGGAAAAGTAGCTTTGGTATCAGGTGGTGGAAGTGGTATTGGTTTAGGTATTTCTGCTGCATTGATAAAACACGGAGCAAAAGTATATATTTGTTCTCGTGATTTCAAGAAATGTGAAGCAACAGCTCAAGAACTTACAAAAATAGGACCTGGTACTTGTATTGCAATCGCTGCTGATATTTCAAAGGTAGATCAATGTAAAAAGTAATGTATCTAGCGAATTCAATATCAAACCATACCATTCTAACCAATATTTTGTTTGAAAAATAAAGAGTTGCAGAGGAAATTTCGAAAAATGAAACACATTTAGATATACTTTGTAAGTTTATTAGTTAGTTAGTTAAACTTTCACAAGTTTTTATTTCTGAAAAACTACAATATATTAATAATAGTGGTTTGGTTTGGTTTAGTTAATAATAGTGGTTGTAATTGGGCAGCAGAGTTGGAGGAATTTCCAGACAGTGGATGGGATAAGGTTATGAATTTGAATGTTAAAGCTGTTTTCAATTTGACCGTCGCTTGTTTACCATTGTTGAGAGTGAAGGCAACCAACGCTGATCCAAGCAGAGTTATTAACATCGGTTCGATCGACGGTATTCGTATTCCATCGCTCGACACTTACTCGTACTCTGCAAGCAAAGCGGCGGTACATCAACTCACCAAGACACTGGCCAACCGTTTGGCACATGAAAACATCACTGTCAATGCGATTGCAGCCGGTCCATTCATGAGTAAAATGACCAAAGTAACCTTTGAAAAGTTTCACGATGTATGATATCTACAACATATTATCAATCAATCAATCGACATTGACATACTAATAAATTATTATCTATACTATAGGCTGTAACAGCAAGTGTTGCACTTGGTAGAATGGGAGACAACGAAGATCTAGAGGGTATTACCATTTTCTTAAGTTCCAAAGCCAGTAAATATATAACAGGTGCAATCATACCACTAGAAGGTGGTGTTCTAATCAAAGCACAACTTTAAACAATAATCACAAAATGATCATCAACAAAAGAAATGAAAATAAAAAAAAATTGTAAATTTTTATAAATCTTTAATGATTTGAATTGCATCAACCAAACCAATCAAAATTAATTCATACATCCACATTACAGGTGTGATCGATTCTAAAAATAATAATAGTGAACTATCAAAATACAAAGGAATTTTTTATAAAAAGGATGGAGGGAAGAATTTGGCGCTCAAATTTGAATTTTTTTTTTTGAATGAACAAACAACTGTGTGTTCCAAAGTTGTAATACTTAGTTTTGTCAAAAACACAAACTAATCATTAAAATTATTTTATTTTATTTTTTTAAAACAACATCAACAGCAACAAAACCTTTTTATTTATTATTATTACTATTATTATTATTATTATTTTGTACATAGTATACTTTCTTTATAATAATAACAATATATCACAACAATTCACCATTAGTTAGTTAGTTAGTTATAGACAGTTTAGTTAGTTTAGTTTAGTAGTTATATTTACAACAAAATGCCACCAACTCCACATTATTCAAATAAATACTACGATTCACAATTTGAATATAGGTAAGTTTTACAAATAGCAATAATAATTTTAGTTTGTTTTTTTTTTTTTCTGGTTCATTTATACTAATAATAATATGATTTATTTATTTTTTAAGACATGTTATCTTACCAGCGGAGATTTCCAATTTGATACCAAAAGGAACTTTGTTGTCAGAGGAGGAATGCAGAAAGCTTGGTATTAGACAATCAGAGGGATGGGTACACTATGCAAACCACAAACCAGAACCACACATCCTTTTGTTTAGACGTCCACATACTGGTCCAATCCCAAGCGATGTCGATTATCTCTAAAACAACGACGATATCAATAATACATAATATACAACACAACACAATACACATACGCTGTTACAAATCAATCTTACAATATTAATAATTATATACAACAAAAGATTCATACTATACTATTATCTTCCTTTTTCAACTTCCCTCCTCCCACAAAAAAAAAAAAAGCAAAAACAACAATAATAATAATGATAACATAACAAACAACATGAATTTGATAACTTATATTATATCGATCTATGCACATACATAACAACAACAAAATAACTATAACAACAACAACAACAACAACAACAACATTCAAATTCATCATGACAATGGGTGCTACAATCTCACAAAGATACTCTTTAGACTAGATAGTTTATTTTTTGTTAGTTAAGTCTAAATAATTAAATAAAATTACATCTTTTT
Organism: Heterostelium album PN500; assembly: GCF_000004825.1. Lineage (NCBI taxonomy): Eukaryota > Evosea > Eumycetozoa > Acytosteliales > Acytosteliaceae > Heterostelium > Heterostelium album. The sequence goes on along the minus strand of NW_008805070.1, from coordinate 587,466 downwards.
AAAATAACAATTAAAAAAATATTAAATCATGCATATAAAAACTTTGCTTGCTGTAATTGTATTAATAATCTTTTAAATTTAATAATACAATAAAAATGTTGATGATTTTGTTTTTTTTAAATATTTAATTTATTATGTATATAGGCTTAGAAAAGAGTATCTTCATCTCTAAGATATTCACCAACATCACAAATATGATAAACAACCAATGCAGTAGGATCTAACTTTCTACATTCACCCGTTGATTTTGCTGTAACACCAAATCCAATTGGAATATCATTCATTGAATATAAAACAACACCTTGATTTCTATTTTAATGAATAATTATAAAAATTGATCAATGTTAGTTATTGTACTTTTAACTTTTGTTGTTTGCTTTTTACTTACTGTGGTGTATCCTCTGTAATTCTACCTAAACCAGCCTTTAATAAATTATTTCCATACATCCAAGACATCTCTGATTGTGGCTTCACCCAAACTTTATACTGTTTTGATGAATTGAATTGATTAGTATAAACAATGTTATCATAAATTAGCAGCAGAGTAGATAAAATAGAGATAAATATGATAGGTACCTTTGCATATTGAGCTAAATACTCTAAACATGTAATTTGTAACTTAAACTTTCCACTCTTTGTAAACTTTCCAAAACAAGTACCTAAACTAGCTAATGAATCTCTTGGGATGTTCTGTGCTTTTCTCATGATGTCTTCACTGATATAGTATACTTTATTCTTTTGTACTCTGAAGCAATGTGGTTCATCTTTTCTCTCTACCATCAGTGTAATATTCTTTCCGACACTATATATACAATCAAAGTTTAATCTCAATTAATATCTTTGTTATTACTATTACTATCATTATAAAAATGATCACTCATTCCACAAACATACTATTTAATAATCTTTTCAAAAAATACTTTAGTTTCTTCGTCTGTTAGCTTTCTCATTCTCTACTTTTATTATATATATATTTAAAAAATGATCTAGATCTCTTTCTATTAAATTAAATGATCTATTATAATTGGTTGATTGATTGACTGATTTGATAAATGAACAAATCGATATAATTACTAAATTAAACTAGTTTATTTAGTTTGTTATAAAAATATAAATAAAAATATATATAAAATATTTATGTTATAAAAATATAAATAAAAATAAAAATAAATAAAAATTTAAATTAATTAAAACGAAAAGAAAAACGACCGAATTGTTGTTATGATTTCTCTCAATAATAATTTTTTACACACAAATTTGAAAATTGAAAAACGTTACATTTCGAAAAAGTTATTAAAATTGAATTTTTTAAAAATTTTTACAAAGCACACTGAGGTGTGGTGTCGTGCTTGTGGGTCTCTCACTGCTTGCTGGTTCTCACTCACTCAGTCAATCGTTCTCTGCGCCAATTCTCTCGCTCAATCGTACGCTCTCTCACTCACACACACCAACCGCTCACTCTCCACTACTACCTCCAAGTATTAATCAATCTATACTTGTGTTCTTCTTCCTGTTATCTCAGCATAATATATCCTATTCATCATGTCTACTGAAACCAAGCCATTAGTCAAGAGATCTGGTCTCATTAAGGGATTCAACAAGGGTCACGCTGTCGCCCCACGTAGACCATCCTCCTCATTCAAGAAGGGTGTATGTATTCTTATCTACTTTCTTTATATCTTCTTCTATCTAGTTCCACGCTACTTTCCTCAATCTTTATCTATTAGGAATCTTTGTTTATTTAGTAACTTACTCTTTGTCCAATAGCTCGTCACCAAGCGTGTCTCCGTCGTCCGTGACATCATCCGTGAAGTCGCTGGTTTCGCCCCATACGAACGTAGAATTCAAGAGTTGTTGAAGTCTGGTTTGGATAAGCGTGCCCTCAAGGTCGCCAAGAAGAAGGTATGTAATTTAACTACATTTTTAGAAGAAAAAAAAAATAGAAAGACTAACAAAGGTATCATATAGCTCGGATCCATCCAAGCTGGTAAGAAGAAGAGAGACGAAATGGCCACCGTCAACAGAAAGGCCAAGCAATAAACTATCTCAATTCTAGGACATGATGAGAAATATATAATTATAAAACCCGCTATTTCTAGACTAGATTTATTTTTTTATCTACAATCATATCACAATATAGTTTTTATACAGGTCAATATATCAATGATTTTAGTTTGGTTAGTTAGTTTAGTAATAATAGTTTTGTTATTCACTCGGAGTGAAAAGCTAGAAAGTAATCATAGTAACAATCAACAAAACAAATAGAGTAGATGGCCAGCTTGTATAATATCCCCGACTCATTCAACCATTTCATAGTATTACATTTTATTTTTCATATGCATTCTTGCAATTCTTGGATGATCACTATACTATTTTATTCATTTTTTCAAGTTGACCAATTGATTGATGTGATTGTGAGAGTGTGTGATTTACTTGTTTTGATAATCACATGATTTTTATTTTATTGTATTAATACAGCTGTGTTTTGTAAAGATGTGTGGTGTACATATGTGTGTGTATTAAATAATAACATCAGCTTTTGTTTTTCACATTATTACTATTATCATATATCTTCTGTTATTGTTACTGATAACAACAACTATCTAAATTCACCCTATTTACATTTCTTTTCTTATTATATCTGTTTCTTTATTTTTTGGCTCGTATGCAACAAACAATGATCATTATCAAACATGTGGTAATAAATGAAATAATAAAAGTAGTAATACAATAAATACATCGTAGATAATTTATACACATAAAAATAAAAAGAAGAAGGATGAGAGCATCTATATTAAAATAAAAATTTTATCATAACATAGTCAAAGAGTGCAGTAATATATTAAAATTAACCACATCTATTTGCATGAGTACAGTCTATTCCTTTTTATATTATGATTTCAATTTACATCCTTTGAATTATATAATTCCAAAGGTGTTTTTTAAATTTACTCTCCTAGGTAGTATCATTTATATTGGTATGGTGTCGAAAAAAAAGTGAGTACTTTTGAAGTAGGAAGTTGTTTGACTCATTTCTTTCTCTTTCACTTACACAATCATCTTTTCGATTTAATAATAAATTTCCTGTACTCAAATAATATATAATTAAATAATTGTTACTTTAATCAATTTGTTAATTAATTCTCTATTTGTTGTTTTTGGAAGTAATAATTACCCAAAGTATTATTTTTTTCTATCTAATTATCATATCTATTAAATTTTATTTTATTTTCAATTTTTAAAATTATTTATTTATAAAATATTTGTATAAAGTATTATTAAACTTATAAAATTCACAAATTAATATAATATATAACAAATGGGATATAAATTAATATTAACTTTGGTGTTGGTTATTACTATTCTCTCGATTCATATATCTGCCCATGACTCTGCAACAGCTCCAGTCATCCATGATTTACAAAGTAATAATATCGACCAATATTTAAGTAAAGGTATTTGGATGTTATGTTTCTATGCGCCATGGTGTAAACACAGCAAAGCATTCGAGCCAATTTTCAACGAACTAGCTACTCTTCTCAAAGGTCACATTAATTTCGCTAGAGTAGATTGTATATCCGACCCAGCTATGCTACATAGATTCGGTGTAGTCGCATACCCAACCATTAAATTGTAATTATTAATTATTAATTGCATATAGATTTTTTATTAACCAATGTTGCATTTCAATTATAGATTATTTGATGGAAAGCTATATGAATATGGTGGAGAAAGAACCATTCCAGCTGTGATTCATTTCTTGCAATATGGTTATCAGCAAGTAACTCCAGTTGATTTCCCAAATCTAATTACTCCAGATTTGACTCCCGAGCAAAGAATTATGAACGCACCAAATGAACCACACGATCACCATGAGGATGAGAAGCCAAAGCCACCAAAAGCACCAGAAGCTCCACAAAACAACCCACCAAGCAGCAATAACAACTATAACATTCCAAAGAGTATGGGACAAAGTTGGATTGATCCATCTGATTGGAAGGTAATTATTATGTTTTTAAATAGTTTTCTTTTTTAAAATTATTAATTTGTTAATTTCTTTTCAGGATTCTAAATTATTATATTGTGTACTCGGAGGTATGGTTACAGCATGTGGATTAATGATCAAGAAGAGATTGACAAAGAAATCAAAGTTTATGAAGATTGCCTAAATATGTACAATTGTTTTCCGATCATAACAGAAATTATTAGGTGTAAATATTTTTTTTTTCATTTAAAATCAAGTTATACCATTATAAGATGAGTTAACAACCGCTAATAAATAAATAAAATATCATTGTTTTAAATGATTCCAAAACTCATACCATTTAGTATTAAAATCAAAATAGAATAAAATAAAACTATTTGATAAAGTTTATCAAAAGTGATTTTCTCTATTAATTTAACGAATTCTTATTAAACTAATGGAAAAATTGACACAAACACAATTTGAACAGAAATTCAAACTATAAGTTCAAACTATTTTTATTGGATTGATTAATTTCTCTATGCATCAGAATGTAAACTAATTTCTTTTGATTTTCTTTATTTTATTGATTTAACAATGTTTCTGAAATATTGACAGTAGTAGGAGAATTTATTATTGGGATTTCTTCCTTTCTATGGTATATCAGAATCAAATCATTTATACAATAAATAACCAAAACGAAAAAGGATTTGAATTTTGATATTGAGAACATATTTAAACAAACACTCATTACACATCACACAGAAAATTTATATTTGAAAGATAAAAAAGAGTATAAGTAAATTGATACCACATTAATTTAGAGATTATTTTATTCCAAATATGATTTTATTTACCAATAGAATTAATTTTTTGATTCTCAACCATCTTCACATACAAATTTTTCATTTTTTACCCATCACTATTTTTTTTTTAGTGGAAGATAGTCCCCCTAATTTTCACTAATACACCCTTTCAAGATTTTTATCTTTGAAGTTACCTCTTTTAAATAGTGGTGTTGGATTTTACATCAATTGCTAAATGTTTGCCTCACAAACAGAATATTGATATCATTAAATAGTAAAAGCATTTACTATTAACATCAATGAGTTTCTCCGATTTTAAAGGGAGGGTGATACAAACCACTATCAATAAATTGTGAAAAGAATTTTATTGATCAACCATCCATTCTTGATACGACAATTAGAAGTGGTGTAATTTAATACTAATGATAATCAGTATATAAACACCTTAATTTCATAATCAATAATGTAGTGCTCGAAATCAAAAAATACATCATCCAATTCAATAGGTATCAACTTATTTATTTAGTTTTTTTCTTTTTTTCTTTTTGATCTGTAAATTGTATATTATATCATCTACACAACTATAATCAAAGCATTAAAAAATAATGTACCTAGGTTTTTAGTTTTTTTTCTATATTTATTTTTTTAAAAAATGAGATTGTTGACAGAGGAAGAGCAACGTAGGTTGACCGATTTAATTATGTCTTGGGTCAATTCAGCAACACCAATCCCAAGATCCTTCTTTTTTATCTTAGATGCTCTAAGTCAAGATACTTTTTTGCCCGCAGCATTAGTTGGTGTTTCTATCAATTTCAAATCTCGACTCAAAGTAAAAGTGGTTTGTTTTGATAATGAATTAAACCAGGTTACAGAAAATGGTAATCACCAATAGTTTTTTTTTTTAATAGTTTTTTATTTAATAGTTTACACTTTTATTTTAACAAAATTTTATTTTTAGATTTTGAAACTATTCATGTCGTTTTAATTAAAAAAAAAAAGATAGGTGAAGGATGGACTAGAACATGTGATAATCCAGCAGTACCACTCTGGGAAATATCTGGGAATGGAAAGGTTACGGATAGAGGTATGTCTGTCTCTTATTGTGTAAACAAAAGAGAAAAGGATATGGTTTTTGACTATGTTGCTAGCATGAGAGAGCTGACAACTCCGCACCTGTTCCCAGAGAAAGTAACAGTTTCAGATAGAGTCGAGAAACTTAGTGAGATGAAAGAGCCCTACCAAGGAGTTTCAGAGGTCGAGCCCAATGAAAATCCCAATAACCAAATATTTCTGCCGGATCCAGAATGTACCGATACTATTCGAATTCCGCGCCACTACCAACTGGCTATTCGAAATAGTTTTAAAAAATTTAAAAAAGAATCCTCAACCAGCGCCAAGTCAAAGAGTCAACAAGACCTGAAGATGACCCATTATGAAATGGATTTCTTCAAAAAAGAAAAAAAACCAAAGGCATCAAGAACTCGTTCAACAAGATCAAACTCTCCATCTACAAACATCTCAGATTATGTACATCAATATTCATATTATAAACCTGGTGAGACTACCGCTATGAATATTCCTACTTCTCCAAATTCTCAAACAGATACTACACCTAAAAGAAAAAGAAAATCTACTCAAGAAATCAACACCAATGAGAATACTGAATCTGGTGAGACGTTGTCTCCTCCAACAGGCACAACTACAACAACCACGACAACAACAACCAACACTATGTATAATACCGAAGAAAATCAACAAAATGAAAATAAAAATAAAAAAAATAAAAAAAGAAAATCATAGAATAATATTACATGTTTCTTTTATTTGGGTTAGTTGCTCTGAGCAAGAAATATTGTAATAATTTATTTAAATAGTTTATGTAAAGTTAGGATTTCCTGTAGTTGCAGATTCAGTTCCACTAGATGTTGTTGCACTATCGGAAGTAGTATCGGTGGTTGGTGTTGATGTCGTTGGTTGTCCAATGGAGGTTGTAATTCCTCCAGAAGTTGTCGCAGCATCAGAGGTAATTCCGGTAGATGTTGTAGCAATAGTTGTTGTATCAACAGTGGTGGAGGCTGTTGTAGAATCTGAGGTAGTGGTAGTAGTAGATGAATCTGTTGTAGCACTTGTTGTTGTATCAACAGTTGTAGAGGCTGTTGTACCATCAGAGGTCGTTGTGGTAGTAGATGGATTTGTTGTTGCAATTCCACTGGAGGTTGTAGCACCTGTAGTTGTATCAACACTGGTGGAGGTTGTAACATCAGAGGTTGTTGTGGTAGTAAGTGATTCTGTTGTTGCTAGTCCACTAGATGTTGTAGCACTAGTTGTTGTTGTAGTATCAGCAGTAGAGGTTGTTGCAATTCCGCTTGAGGTTGTGGATGAACTAGTTGTAACCGGTACTTCATAGTTAATAGTGCCATTTGAGAAAAGAATCATTCCATTCCAAACAATATCAATTGGTATGCTATATGGTCCACTTGTATAAGGTGGTACGCTGCAATTCACAAATGAAGTAGTTTCATTTAGAAGCGAGCAGTTAAGAGTTATTCCTCCTATAGACAGCACAGGTGTAATGACTCCACTCCAATATATATTCTTTAACTGAATGATTCCTCCATTGATAGGAACAGTTGATATATTTGTAAACAAATCTAAATATAATAGTAATTAGTTAGTATAATAAAATTATTATTCATATTTATATTTTGGTTATAAACATACCTAAATAAACAATTTCAATATACGTAATGTTGAAATTTGATAGTACTGTAGATTGGTTGTTATGTGTAATATTTAATCTTTCAGTGATTGACGAAACAATCACTAATTGATCAGGACTTGGATCAATGGAAACTAAAGAATTATTCCAATCAATATTCTCAAAGAATGTCCAGTTGAACTTTCCATAAGGAAGAGATATGGATAATGAGCTATTGTTTGAAATCGAGATGGTATTGTTGGGGTTGGCAGTTAAGAATCCAAAGTTGTCAGTTAAATTGGAGATTGTGTTTGGTTTGGCAATAATATAGTATTTGGTATTGTAAATGGTGGTGATATTGGCGACATCGTCTTGAGCCAAAATTCTGATTGTGCTATTATTTGGTACATTAACAGTTAGATTCAATGGTAGCTGTTCAATTGGATAGGTACGACTGATGTTGATACCATCATTGGTCGATTCCATGATAAGCGTGACGTTGGTCGGATAGGTTGAATTTTCGGTGGCATCTAACATTCCATTGAAGTTTTCGTCGATATACAACTGAAGATTTATATTCGATTTATATTGAACTGTGAGTATAGATCCATTCTTTTGTGCATAGCAGTTGGATGGGAGCGAGTAGGTGTCGTACAAAGAGGTAGATTGATAGTTGAAGAGTGATAAATCTATGGCGCCATATTGTACTGAAAGTTTCTTATTGAAAGAATTTCTAATGGTTCCAAGACATCCATATCCCGATTTACTAAATACGGTGACGTTTACTTGGTAATCCTCAATATTGGCAATTGAAACTTTCATCACTTGTTCAGGCATAAAGTAAGAAGTTGAAATTACCTTTATGCTATATAAACCAGTACTGGAGATCTCCAAATCAAAGAGTCCACTTGTATTTGTATTCACAATGATATTTACAGATGGACCAACAATTTGAACGGATATATTGGATAGAGCAGATTCACCAGAATCAAAGAAATTGTTGAGATTTGCATCATCGAATATATATCCACTTAAATGACCAACTGTCGGATTACCACCTGTGGTGGATCCAGTAGAGGTAGTAGTGGATTGTCCAGTAGTTATTGGTTCAGCTGTTGTAGTGCTACTAGTAGTGGTCGTAGTAGTTATCTGATCAGTAGTTCCAGTTGTAGATGGTCCGGTAGTTATCGGTTCAGCTGTTGTAGTGGTAGTAGTTGTTATTTGATCAGTAGTTCCAGTAGTTCCAGTAGTGGTAGTAGTGGTAGTTATCTGATCAGTAGTACCAGTAGTGGACTGTTCGGTTGTGGATGGGTCAGTAGTGGTAGTTGTTGATCCACCTGTTGTGGAGCTTGTAGTTGATGATTCAGTTGTGCTGGATAAAGTTGTCTCAGATGTAGTAGTTGTTGTTCCGGTGGTAGTGGTTGGCTCCAAGTAGGTTATGGTATAATAATCAAAGAGATTATTACTGTTCCAAGTGGATGTGATTTGTTTTGTAAGAGAACCGCTAGTCCATTCTGGAATAGTACATTCAAGGAGATTTCCTTGTGATGCTACAACACATACGATTTGAACTCCGTCAATTGAATAGGTTGGAGTTCCAAATGGATAATCGTTGGTAATTGTCAAGTTTAATCCGTTGTTTGGTACAAACTGAGGGAACAAATCTATAATGTTTGAAGTAGTTATTAGTTAATGTAGCCAAATTTAAAAATCATTTATATAAAACTTACTTGGATTGACAATTTCAATGTTTCCGTATACAATTGATGAAACAGAATATTCATATGGAGAGCTATCGAATATACGAACATCTTGTCCATTTGAGTAGATAACAGTTTGATTGTCACCGACACTAAAGGAGAGTAACGAATGATTCCAACCGATATTGGCAAAGAAGCTGGAAGTGAATTTAGCGTAGGTCAAAGATAGGATTTCCGAGGTGTCAGAGCTGACGAATGTGATTATCTTTGATGGTGTGGGTACTATAAAACCAATCGATTCATTAATGGTAGAGATAATGTTTGGATTTTCAACTGTGACCAGATAGTTGTCAATGATTGGTACCATTGATATCAACTTATCAAAAACAATACGTGAGGTGGATGGTAAGTCAATTTGGTTATCTGCTGGATAAGTGAATGCTCTCTGAAGGAGATTTCCTTCCACTGTCGAAATAACATCATATTTGATTTGTGACAAAATCGTACTTGAACTGTTTCCATCCAAATTGATATCATTAAATAATGCGAGATTGAGATTTGTTTCTATATAATGTGAGATGGTTGGTTAGTAAGTCAAGTTGTAGTTTTTTTTTGGGAAAATATAAATAACATACTATATTTAATGGATAAAACTGATTGACTTAATGTGACTTGACAATAGGGTGGGAAATTTGTAGTAACATTTTCATATGGATAGATATCAAAGTTGACCAAATTAAATTGACCATATTGAAGTCTAACATCTTTAGATGGAGTTGATACTGTTCCAATACATCCATTTGGTGCTAAAAATAATTAGATTATTAGTAATGTTTTCAAAAAGTAATCAAATTATATTTAAAACAACATACATTTTCTAAATACAGGAATATCTTGCTCCCAACCTTCAAAGGTGAATGGACTGTGGAATCTGGTTTGTGGGAGGAAGTAGTTGACACCAAAGTTGGGTGAAGAAGTAACCATGATAGCATAGTAACCTAATTGTCTTGTTGTCTTAATTTCATAGGTACCATCATCATTAATAGTTGCTTGGGTGTAGGTGGTGTTATCATCAGAGATCAATCCGATTTCCAGACCATCAATGTTCAGTTGAATATCACCATCGTCAAATACTCCATTGTAGTTTCTATCATCATAGAGTTTACCAGTGATCTTTGTTTCAAAGAGTAGGGCTGGTGGTGGTGGTGGTGTGCTTCCTGGTGTTACGTTCATCCATGCTGGGAACTGAGGGTCTGGATCGTTTTCACCTGGTCTTTCATCTTCGGTTTCGCTTTCAAAGTCACAAAGCCAACTCTTTCCACTCAGCAAGTTTAAATCCAAAGTTGAATGAGAATCTTGAAATGATTTTGGTTTGCCATAGTTCCCAACTAATGATTGTTACTCGATAGAATTTAATCCATTGGAAGTCAGTAACTGGGAAAATGAATCCAGGTGGTGGCTCCAATGTTAAGATCGTGGGACCTGTGAAAACAGGTTTTCTTATTATTGGTCCAATAGTTGTTTTGATGATAACCTTTACTCTGATCTTTGGAATGACTTCCCAATTGATTTCCTCAATCTCCAAGAGATAGATTTCTTGACTAATGATTTCCTCGAGTGCACCTGTTGTACTTGACGCACCAGTAGTTGCACCAGTTGTTGATCCAGTGGTAAGTCCAGAAGTAGTACCAGTAGTACCAGTAGTAGCTTGAGAAGAAGTTGATGTGGTTGATGAAGTTGAAGTTGTACTTGAGTCAGAGGTTGTAGAAGTTGAAGTTGTACTTGAGTCAGAGGTTGTAGAAGTTGAAGATGTGGAGGTGGTTGAGGTTGACGATGTAGAGGTCGAGGTGGTGGTAGTGGTAGTGGTATCCTCATGACTGTTTTCACTGCTACTACTACTGCTACTGCTGTCATCATCTGTATAATCAAATAATTGATTTATAACTGAGTTTTGTGATCCAACAATAACCTTGATATCCAAATTCTTGCCAGTTCCAGATGGAATTTGGCATTTAACTTTATCAAAGTCAATCCACTCAACGGTCATACAATTGACTCCATCGATTGAAACAGAGTTATTGGAATCTTGTGGTTTCTGATTGATTTCATTGACGAATTCAGCAGGGATAAAGTTTTCACCAACGATTGTGATAAACTCTCCACCCTCAGAGTCACCTTCATACTTGATATTATCAAGTAGTGGTTCATTATAGCTGAATTGGATGGTAGCTGATTGATTACCTACAAACAATATCAATGGATTTTCAGCACCAATTCCAGCTGGTGCTTTGCAAACGATCTGCAATGAGCTAGCCCATTCGATTTCAGTACACGGTTTGTTGTTGATCGTGATATTCGAATTTAGAGGTTCAACATTTTCAGGCACAAAGTTTGAACCTTCAATAGTGATGGAGCGACCATCGGTATTGGATTTTGTAAAGCTGTTGATTGTAGGAGCATTATAGGAGAATAAGAATGATTGTGGTGCATCTTGTCCACCAATAAATAGTGATACCGATAGATTACAACCAATTCCAGGTGGAATAATGGCGTTTACCAACGTAGAGTTTGTAAATATAATGTTGCTCATTGGATAGTTTCCAATGCTTGCATTACTGTAGCTGAGAGGTCCTTCAAGTGTGGAGTACAACGGATTTGGAGTAAAGAAATCAATCGTTTCAAGCGTGAAATTAAGTTCATTTGGAACGAAATCGTAACCTGTAATGCTGATTGGTTGGCCACCATCTGTACTACTACCAACCACCGATACGTTCAAGATGGTCGGTCTGTTGAATGAAACATTACTAACAATATTTGATGAATAATAAGCATAGGAAAGATTCACTGGAATATTAAATCCTATACCTGGATACAAAGTACATAGTAAACAGTCAAAGTTGACGGTTGAACGATAGGATTCATTCATCATAACAAATGGATCGAAATATCCGCTGTGATAGGGATCGGTTGGAACTGGGATTGCATTTCCATTTTCGTCTTCGTAAGTCTGTTGGTAGTTGCAATCGTAATCAGCTTCACATTGCACTGTGACACTAGAGAAAAGTGTCATGTTGAAATCGGTACCTCCGAGTGGACCAAGATCGGAACCAACAACCCAGAACTCTGTTTGAACCGATGTGTTGGCAGTTACATTTGGTTGGATCACTTGGAAGATGACCGGAGGTGGATAGGTAAATGTTGGCCCATCATAGTAAACCTGTCCATCTACTATCACACCGACTTGGTTGATACCCCAATGCGCTGGAATCGTACATATGGCAGTGTTATCGTCGATCTTTGTTGTATCGGTACATGCCTCAGAACCAACGAAAACCTCCATTGGATCAAAAATGAGGTCACCAAAAGAAGTACCAGTGACAGTCATAATTCCTCCACCAGGTGTTGGTGAGCTGTTGACAGAGATGCCAGTGACTGTCGGTGCTTTGTAAGAGATGGCAAAATCCTCAGAAAAATCAGTGGATTGATTACCAACTGCTACATTGATAAGCTTATTGATACCTGTTCCATTCGACCTGAAAACTAAACCTTCAACGCCATTCGCAGCGTCATATATGAAACTTTGGATATCCATTGGAATTCTGTCAACCAATAACCTGGTATCTCGATTAGTGAATCCAAAGTTTTGTCCAAGTAAAGTGATGGTATCACCAACAGTCGATACAATTGGAGTCGGTTTAACAATGGAGCTGAAAACCGGTTGATTATAGGTGAATTGATATTGTTTCAATGGGGTTTCAGTTGGTAAATTGCTAATTGTATTTGAATAGCTAATAGGTAATACTCCAACACCTTGACCAACTACACATATTAATTGTTGGTCAGAAGCAGTGTCAACAGTACACAGTTTGTCTCCAACTTTAACTTGTACACCTGGTTCCGATAGTTTTCGACCGACCAATGTAATCTTGTTATTGGCATGAGTTGGACCGGTGACACCACTGATCGAAGTTACAATAGGACCACTTGGACAGAGTGAAAGAACTTGGCCACTTTCGAAATCGGCTTGGCTAGTTATAGCGAATCCACAAAGATAGTTTCTGTAGGTGACAATTGTCAAGCCGGTACCGGTGGCTTGTGAGAATAGAACAAAGTAGGTTTCCACCTGATTGTATTGAATTCTTTGTTGAGCAAGGTTGATTTGACTCTGGAGAACTCTTGTCAAGATTTCGAATCCCTTTGGAGTGACAGGATAACCTTTCTCAATTCCAAACTCACAGAGAGTTGTATCGACAACCTGTAACAATGATTCCAAGATAATGGAATTATTATATGCCGAGGCAAACGCTTGACTACCGTAAACCAATTGAATACCACGATTTGTTAGCCAATTGGTCGGTTGCTCCAACGATGAAATCCAGAAAGATGCAAACTTCTCTACCTCTTCAATTGGCGGAATTTCCATTGAGTCAATAGTTGATTGGCAAACTCCAAAGGAAAGAAGTGTTTGCACAAAGTTGGATGAGTCAATGACGCTCGAAGGATTACTATTTCTACAATATTGACACTGGAATATATTGTTATATGTCATGATTGAATTGGCGTGTGGAACAATAAGTGGATTATATGTGGGGATCTGTTCAAACAACGATTTACTAAATGAAATAATATCGCTATTTGCTGCTTGACTATTGATAGTATTGTTTATGATTGTGGAGAATTCAATTTCACTTCCACGATTACTATCATAGTGAGGTGGCTTTCTAAGATTGGTATCAACATAGTCATCGTTCTCTTCATCAATCAAATCCCAAAGATAAGCTGTAATCCAACCTTGACTGTATACTGCATTCTTTCTAGTCATTCTTGAAGTTGTGAATAACTCCATGTTAATTGGTTGTCCATTTGCATCGATGAGGGTTTGTACAATGCTTGTTGGTAGTTGTGGCAAAGTCAATTGTCTGAGTTTCATTGCTAAAAAGTTGGTCAAACCACCAAGAGTTGCAGAGGATGTAGAGTCTGTGAAGCTGTCAAATTGATAGATATTTGGAAGACCAACGGCTTGGTAACCATTGTTTAGCTGTAAGAGTAGATCGTAACTTATTGCACGGAAAACGGTGTCTACATTGAGCGATTGCAAACCAATTGGGATATTGGAGCGTTGATTGAGAATTGCTGTATTTCCATTGACACTCACAACATAACTAACATTTCTATACTCTCCAACTACCTGTCTGGCCAGTTGCAGTAACTTGAAGATAAAGATAATATTATTTTCAGTTATATTGGTGGTTTGTGGTTTGTAGGCAGCTGTGATATCGACGATTGGGAATGAGAGAACTTGACCTGAATTCTGTTGAATTACTACGATAGAACTATCGTTGGTCTCCAATTGCATTCGGAAAGATGGAGTATAGCTACCACGGAATGAGAATAGACCTACGGAATCGGTGGTGACTACTTGTCCATTGGTTTGTTGAAGTGGACACAATGGACCACTGCAACCAATATTGGAAACAACTATCTTTGTATTGGAAAGTAGAGGATTTGGTAATGAATCTAAATGGCTGGAAAGAGGGCTACCTGCAGATGCATAGGTACTATCCATAAGCAATTTCGATTTGATAGTGATGTAGAATTGATTTTGAATCTGATTGGAGCAATCTACGGTTGTGCAATTGGTTTGCTGATATTTGAAGATCGATGTAATGAAAAAGTCACTTAGAACAGTTTGCTTAATGCATACAGCCATACCACCACCTATTGTTGTCTTGGCAGAGTAGTCACCGAGACAGAGATGAGTGTCGTTGAATCCAATATGACTATGATCTCTACTGGCTCGCCATTGAGAGATCTGCATTGGGATATTATGTTGGCTGACGAAATCCGATGGTAATTTAGTCTCTGTAATTGCAGTGGCTGCAATTGGTAGTTTGAAATTAGCAGGCATTGTTATGAGAAGTGGCGATAATCCAACTGGTGTGAAAATATCTTGTTGGAATGCCGATGATAAGAATGCAGTGTTGGTGAGCCAGCTGCTAGAACGGAAAGGTGGAATCACCGCAGCTGTTGATTGGAACATTGGTGTGAACATGTTTGAATTGGCAGTGAATCTGTTACTTGCATAGGTGAATGGCTTCATCGCGACAATAGCATTGATAATCTCTGTTGCATCAACAAAGCTATGACAGAGGAATGAATGACCGAATGAAAGATCCGGCGATTCTGTTGGTCTGAGATGATAGTCGTTGGGGAACCAAGTTCCGTCAGGATAACTAGAGGGTGTCTTTATAGCACCGGTACTACCAAGTGGAACTGGAAATCCTTCCAGTGAATGTTTAATATGGAAACCGGGTGCATAGCTAATGTTGAATTTCGACTGAGAAACCAGGATACCCTTTCCAAGTGAGTTGTATTTATTGACATCACCGGTGAGTGATTGAGCAAGTTTTCCAGAGAGATCATCCAACCATGGCATATCATTGTATGCCAGATATCCATTAGTTGTTTGTACATTGTTTGATTTGATTTGGTTCAGTGTCAAAGCGAGGGAACTACTGTTGGAATTGATGGAATCAAAATATTGGACGACACTAGATTGACTGTCAAAGTAAAGGTATGAGCTGGATTGAGGAAGCTTTCTGGCGAACCACCATGAAACTGCAGCACCAGATGGTGAGAGACACGACAATGGTTGATCGATAACACTGAATATCACTAGGTTTGAAGGTAGTCCATTTACATAGACAGTGATACTGTAGTCAGCAATTACATTGGTCAGTGGAATTGAACATTTAATTTCATTGGTTTGAATACTAATGATGGTGCATGTCTGATTGATATTAAGTGGTTGATTAGATATGACGATTTCAGAGGTTGGAGCAAAGTCACCACCTGCCAAAGTAAGGGTAATCGGCGAGTTGGAAGTGAAACTGTTGCTATATAAAAACGCTGGTGTAATGCTGGTGATGTTGGCCGCATAGATATAATTAATATAGGCAATGTTTGATGCTGCCTCTGCATTGTAAACTATGACTGGTAGTAATCCTGGAGCAGTCACCACCGGCATCGTACAAAATATTTTGGCATATGGGAAGAAATCGGCTTGGCATTGATAGGGACCGACCATTACTTTAGTCCATCCCATTGTGAATCCAGATCCACTGATATCGATGATATTCGATCCATCCCTAGTGTCATAGACATAGGCAATGGCTGGCTCCACCGAGGTGATAACTGGAATGTCCAAACCTGTAATACTGAAAATCTCAGAGACAATATCGATATTTCTTAATTGGATTTGAACTGTTCCCACAGGCATCATTGTTGGATTGAAGAAGATGGTAGTCTTATTCATAAACATAACGTTTCCATATTGATTGAGATTGTATTCAAATGTTGTTATTCTACCGTCGAATCCACTACCTGTAATGGTGATGATGCTTGGTGATGCACTACTAGCTCCAACTATGATATGATTCGGTGTGACAGATTGAATGGATATTGGTGGAGATTCGAATGTTATGGTATCGGATACAATATTATTGGTTCCATCCACCAACATAAATGACTTAAGTCCAACCTCTGCGATTTCAGGGGTATAGAAGAGTACAGTAGTCGAATCTACAATGGTTTTTGGCATGTCAAAGCTACCCATAGTAGCATAGAAAAAGAGTGACATTTCTGGATAGATTCTGATACCTTTAATAGTGATCAATGTTGAGTTCATGTTGATGACAGTTTTCGGTGTGACCGATACCAGTTGAGAAGGAAGACGATAGGTCAATGGATACGTTGAAAAGAGATTTCCACTTGCAAGTACTTTGACCGTTTTGGTTCCTCCAAAATTTGGAAAGACAGCGGATGTACTGGTCAACATATTGGAGTTTACAAATGTTGTTGGCACTGACACACCGTCGATCGTTAGAGTAACACCATTGGAAAAACTATATCCCTGAATGGTAATTGGTTGTGATTGATGCGAATAAACATAGCTTGGTGAGATAGATGTAATGACTGGAGTGGGTGCAATCACTTCGAAATATCCATTGCCTTGAAGCATTTGAGAATTTCTAATGGTAACCATGTAGACTCCCAACCTTCCGGATGGGTTAAAGTTGAATTTGACATTGGTCGAAGTCATGGTGTTGTATAAAGCAACTGAAGAATTGACATATACAGCAAAGCCAGATGATTGAACAAACTTTGTACCGAAGACTGTCAACTCCAATGTCGTCTGGTTATTCAGAACTTTGTTGGGAACGATCGATGTGATGGTTGGATAGTAGAGATCGACTACAAAGTTCCGTGCATTCGATGCAATATTTCTGTTGTAGGCAACGATTGGATAGCTACCAGAAGTTGTCATACCAATATTAGCGTATTCAATCATTGTAGAGGTGACTTGGTAGATCCAATAGATAAATTCGGCTCCCTGTTTGAGCTTGGTAACTCCATTAATAAATCCTGTACCAGTGATCGTACTTCTTTGTGCGTTCTCCAGATTATTATAGTCTGGCACCATTGTGGTGATTACAGGTGTTGGGATGATAACATTTATATTGACAACGTTGGACACTGCAGTGAGATATTGAGCTTTGACTGGGAGGACACCAGCCAGCGGCAGTTGGGTAATATCTGCAACAATAGAGGTTGTGGTTCTCGATATGATCGGACAATTGTAGGTTCCAACTGTAATCGATGTACTATCGGCATTGAATTTACTACCAGCAACGGTTATCTTGGTTTGAGTATAATCAAAGCTGCTTGGTGTAATGCTACTGATGACAGGTACCTCCAAGACATATTGCATGTCAATAGGTGAACCGGATGTAGCTCCATTGATAGCCTGTATTCTATAGGTACCGGGAACAGTGAATGGATATGGTTTAATAATGGCCTGAGTCGCAGTGTACGATACCAACTCTGGAATCTGATAGATGGTGTTGGGAGGTGGTGAACCAATGTAGAAATGAGTTGGGATAGGTACGAAATTGGTACCTGTCACAGTGATAGTCATTGGAGAACCAATAATATATGAAGCAGGTGTAATTTTCGTAACTGTTGGTGTTGGTGCTGGAAAATTGAAATTTGTAATTTTAAATTGTTAGTTACTACTCTGATATCATTTACAATTAAATAACTAACACATCGGAGCTCCGATATAACAAATACTTACGAATCAATGACATTGAAAGTGAACCGGAAGAAATTCCAGAGTTTATAACAACAACTGGAACCTGTCCAGATTTACTGGTATCCGATACGGTATTACAAACGATGGCAGTTGCAGTGATCGTTCCAAGACCACATGCAACTCCTCCATAGGTGGCAGTCGATAGACCAGACATAAATCCAGATCCATTGATAGTTATAGTACCAGCCGAAACAGTATAAACATAATTTGGAATTAAAGAAGTAAGTATTGGTGTAGGTGCTGGTATAGTTTGTTTATTTATGAGTGAGTGTTAGTTAGGTTAGCTTAATATTTCTTTGAACTAAAAATAATTAATATATATATATATATATATATATATATATACATACCTATGAATGTAATGGCCAAGGTGTTGGATGAAACAGTACCAACTTTAATGGCAAGTGTTTTAGCACCGAGTGCAACAACCTTGGGTGCAAAGTTGATTTTCATGGAGGTGGCAGAACATGGTGTAGCATACACCGTGAAAATGCCGGCGAGCTCCGTACCCCTGATAACGATAGAGGCACCAGTGCACACTATACCTGTTCCTGTGATAGTGATGTCCACATTCTGATTAATCGTAACCGAAGTAACACTTAATTTACTGATTACAGTAGCACCTAATACATCTATTAAAATTGATTATCGAAATAATAATAAATAAAATTAATAACAATGAATCACTAATCAAACTGTTAAAATCAATCAAATAAATAGTGTGGGGGCAGTTTTTTTTAAACTAAAAAATAAATCAACTAATAAAAAAAAACATGACCACCGACCCAACTAAATAAATGACGGATCACAATACACAGCTTCTTTCTTAATATAAATCTTACATGAATAAGATATAAAAACTAATGCTATAAACAAGTATATTTGTAAATTAAATAATAACTTGTTTTTTATAACCATTATTATTTAACTGACTGATAATCATATATCTATGTGAAATGATTATTTATTATATATATACAAAACAAAAGTTTTAAAAGAATAAAAGAAAAAACAATTTCAACTCTCATAGTATATATCGATAGAAACTATCATTAAAAAAATCTCGATCAAACTCTTGTTTGAGAAAATCAAACTTTGATAGGGTCACACGACAAATCAATTTATTCGTGATCGATATGTGATACTATCGAATGGGTCATAATAGGTACCATACCACGCCTATAATTTGAAAAAAATAAAAATTGGTTCAGTTCAGAACGAGAGGTTTTTTTTTTTTGTGTTCACCTCCACAATAATCTAGGTGCTCGCAACATCAAAAACAAAAATAGACACAAAAAAATATAGATACACATAATTGTTGTAAGCTATTATATATTAAGTAAAAAAAGCAAAGATTCTTGGATTATTTTTGATTCTTTAAATTAATTATAATACAAATAATATCAATTATTATTACAATTACAAATGAGGAAAAAAAAAAAAGTAGTGGGTAGTTATTATGATTATGTTTTCGAAACTATAACATTTTGTTTTGTTTTGTTTGTTATTATTATTATTATTTAAGATTGTTTTTTTTAAGTTCGAACTGGTTCTGCTACTGGTTGTTGAGTTGCTGTTGTTGTAGTTGTTGATTTCTTTGTATTGTTGTTGTTGGAAGTGTTTTTCATCGATTTCTTTGCAGCGGTCAGTTGATTCGCCAGCCAAGACAAACCTTCATTGACACCCTGTCCAGTGATTGCACACGACTGACTGATATTCCATTTTCTATTTACAAGTTGTTGTAGACCTAGATGATTTGCAATCTCTTCCACTGACATCGCTCCAGGTAGATCACATTTATTTGCGTATACTAATAATATTGGTTCTATTCATTATGAATAAAGATAATTGACAATTAGTTAGTATACTAATGTTATTGTTGATTATCAATTTTGAAATATATATATATACCTCTCATTTCAGGATCATTTAAAACTCTATATAATTGTTGTTTAGATTCCTCTAGACGTTCTCTATCGCTACTATCGATTACATAAACTAAAACCTGTGTTCCTACGTAGTAGTGTCTCCATAGATTACGAATCTTATCTTGTCCTCCAACATCCTATAACATTGATGAATGGTAAGTTAACAATATTGTTTATCGTTCATCATCATCAATATCATCACATCATACCCATATTGTAAAAGTTAAATTTTGAAAATGGATTGTCTCTACAGAGAAACCAACGGTTGGAATGCTCGGCACAGTCTCCTTTAGTTTTATTCTATAGAGTAACGATGTTTTACCGGCTGCATCTAAACCGAGCATCAAAACTCTTATGTCTTTACTCTTTTTAAATAGTCTTGAGAATGCTTTTCCCATTTTTTTATATTGTATAATTATAGAAAAGTAACCTATATATAAATCGTATTTTGAATTGAATTGAATTGTATTGTATTGAGTTGAATTGAATTGTATTACAAGACTTTTTGTCGATAAAATTTCAGAAATAAATATAATATATTATTATTAAAAATAAACAAAACAAAATGCTAACAACTACTATAATATATAATATGACAAACAAACAAACAACAACTAATAATAATAATAATATAATAATAAGTATCGGAAATGGTATGAAATAAATAAATAAATAAATAAAATTTAAAATATAAAAATAAATGAGTAAAAAGTAAAGGGTTGGGTTGTGGGGATTTGAGAGTGTCAACTCTAAACACAAATTAGTTTATGAAAATTTTAAAATCTTAAAAATTGAATGAAAGTTGTGTTGATGTGTTTGTTTATTATTATTATTATACTTGTTAATTTATCAAGTTATTATTATACTGAATTTTATTAAATATTCGATATTATATTGTTTTCTTAATGTTATTTTTGCAATGTTTTGTTTTGTTTTGTTTTGTTTTGTTTTTTTAATGTTTTGTTTTGGTTTTAGATCTTAATGTTGATGATAAATATAGATGATCAAAAGATAATCAATGTTTGTTTATTTTTTTTTGTTTAAAGATACCATCACAATTTTGATCAAAGGTTTAAACCTGTTGTGTTATTCTCTTTTTGGTGTTTTTTTGTTTTTTCAACCAAAATGTAAAATCGTACTGTGATTTATCATGATTGACTTCACTCAAATTAGGTGAATTAATTAATTGGGAATCATCAAATCAAACAAATAATTCATCATCAAAAACCAAACAGTTGCAAATATATATATTTTTTTAAAATAATTTATTTTTTATATAATTTTATTTATTGTAGATTTTAATATTATATGCTATATATATATTATTATGATTGCTGTTGGTATATAATATGATTGATTTATGTGTTGATTTCTTTTCTTTTGATTTATAAAGATCTTGGTTTTGATTTATTTGGTTTGGTTGTTGTGTGAATGAAAATTAATTAATCGATTTGTTTTATAAGGAAAAAAATAAAGATGATTTTACTGGATTATATTGATTCAGTTTTGATTGACTTGATTATACGTATCTCTCTGTCTTTTTAAAGATTGGTGTGTTTTCTTGTGCTTCTTCAATGTCTTCGACTCTCTTTCTTTCGACACGAGCATTCTTGATTGGGATGAGACGTAAAAGGAATCCCAAAGGCAATGAAATGAAACCAGTGGCTACACATAATCCCCATTCTCCAAGAGTCAATGGAGTGGTCGAAGTTGCAGTTCCACCGAATGTTACAAACAAAATTTGAATACCAATTGTAGCGAACCAGATAATAACATAGATTGGATTTGTGAAAATACGTTTAAATGGATTCAAATCTAAATATTAATATTGGAAAATTGGAAAATGGAAAATATGTTAGAAATAAAATATATATAAAATAGTTGGAAACATATTTAACTTATAATAACTTACCATTACCCAAAACTCTTGCATTGATTTCATTGAATACTTGAAGGAATACGAAAGTGTTGAAAATGATAGTGTAATGTCTGACGGAATCCTTCTTGATGCCACCATCGAGTATCATGTTGTAAAAGTCGCAACCGAGGTAGAGCAAGAGGAATTGGATTGCCAGTTGGAAGGCGGCTTGTCCGAGAATGTCTCTCCACATGGTACGCGAAATAAGTGGAGCGTCCTTACCGTGTGGTGGACGGTTGAGAAGACTGTCGCTGGGTGGATCGGTTGCCAGTGCAAGTGCAGCCAGAGTGTCCATAATCAAATTGATCCAGAGAAGCTGGATACCGGTGAGTGGCGACTTTCCGCTACCGTAGATGTTTCCAACAAAAGCGACGATAACGGCGACAATGTTGATGGTCAACTGGAATTGAAGGAACTTGCAGATGGCGTCGTTGATGTTTCCTACCCCAGAGCAGGGCACGTACAATCGATGCGAAATTGTCGTCGAGAAGCACGACGTCCGATGCAGCAATGGCGACCTCAGTTCCGGTGACACCCATTGAGAAACCGACGTGTGCCAACTTGAGAGCGGGACCGTCGTTGGTACCGTCACCAGTGACCGCAACAACCTCACCGCTATCCTTCAGGAGTTGGACAAGTCTACGCTTGTCGAGTGGCGATGAACGAGCGAGCACTTGGAGACGTGGGAGAATTGCCTCGACTTCCTTGTCTGGCATCCTTCTGAATTCAGTTCCCTCCATACAGATTCCACCTTTGGTGAGAATACCACAACGTTTGGCAATGTTTTCGGCGGTGACAATGTTGTCACCAGTTACCATACGAACAACAACACCGGCTTGTTGGAATTGAGCAACTGCTTTTGGTACTTCCGCACGAATTGGATCACGAATTCCAACGAGACCAATGAAACAGAGTCCAGTGGTTGGTTCGTCGCCATCCAAGTTGTATTGTTCTGGATCGTAGTCGGCGTAGGCAAGACCGATAGTTCTGAGAGTATCCGATGCAAATTTGAAGATGGTTTGTTCAAACATTTGCTTAACCTCTTCAGTCATTGGCTTGATTTGTCCTTCCTTGTCAAAGTAGGTGGTGCATTGCGAGAGAATAATCTCAGAGGCACCCTTTGTGTAGAGACGATAGTGTCCATTTTCCTGTTGGATGAGGACACCCATCTTCTTTTTGGCAGAGGTGAAAGGGTAGAGTTTCTTGATGTTGGCGGTGGCTCTGGCAGCTTGGTAGTCGGCACCAAACACCTGAGCAAACTTGAGCAATGCACACTCTGTCTTGGATCCAATAAATTCAGTACGTCCCTTTGGCGAAATTCCCTCGTAGGCGTTGGAGTTGATGCAAATTCCATCGGTTATGATACTGTGAATGTGTTGAGGGATGTTATATTTGACGTTGTAGTCGACGTGCTCGATGTAGCTGGCGATGTGTCCGCTTACCACTGTCATTTGGTTGGTTGTGAGAGTACCGGTCTTGTCGGAGCAAATTGTGGTTGCGCTACCCATTGTCTCGCAAGACGCCATGTGTCTCACCAAGTTGTTTTCCTTGAACATCTTGAGCATGCCGAAAGCCAGTGCGACAGTGACTGCCAGGGGAAGACCTTCTGGCACGGCGACGACAACAATGGTGATGGCATCGACAACGATCTTTGTGACATCAGAGATACAGTCGGTTGTGATTTTAATATCGTTGACTTTGAGCTCGATGAAATACTTTGGGATGGTGATGAGCAACATCAAACCGGCGGCAATCAAACCAAACTTTCCAATACGATCGGCGAGTTGTCCGAGCTTCTCTTGGAGTGGAGTGTCTTCTACCTCAGTACGGAGCGACATCATAATCTTTCCGTTGATGGAATTGACACCGACCGATGTGACCATCATCTTACCGAAACCCTCTTGCACGGTTGTTCCAGAGATGAAGAATGGATCGAGCTTGTCTTTGGTGTGACCTTTTTTGATTGGATCAGACTCTCCTGTCATAGATGACTCATCACAGATGATGGAGTGACCCTCAACAAAGACACCGTCTGCACATACAATGTCACCAGTGTCAATCATGAGGATGTCACCAACCAACACATCGAATACAGAGATGATACATTGTTCACCTCCACGAACAACCTTGACAGTTCTATCGGCAGACTTTTTGTTCAATTCTAAGAAACGCTGTTGATTCTTGTAGTTGTTGATCGAAGTTACCAGAGTGACGACGACGACAGCCACCAAAATGGCGACACCTTCAATCCAACCAGTTGAAGGATCTTCTGAAGTGTAATCGATAGAACCTAAAATAATTGAAACAACCGCGGCAATAATAAGAATAATCAATGTTTCATCCTTGAGAGCTTCCACAATCATCTTCCAAAGTGGATCAATAGGTGGATCTGGTAAAACATTATTCGAAAATCTGGTAAAAAATTATAATAAAAAAATAAAAAGATGGAAAGAATATTAACAAATTTGAATTTCAAGATAAATATCTATGTATATATATTATTGCTGTTTGATTTTGTTTACCTTTCTATTCTATGTGAATTGGCAGTGTTGGCATGCTTTGATAGACCTTCTTCAAGGGAAGTTCTCAATTTTTCTGCTAAACCATGGTTACCTCCTAATTCCTCTAGACGTTGTGGGTTCTTTGGAATCGATACCAAATCCTGAAGTGAATGACAATCAATTCCAAAGGTCTCTTGTAAATCAAGTTCCTCGTACGAGGAAATAACTATCGACATTTTCAGATTTTCTTGCTTTCGAAAAAAATTTCAAAGTTTGAGTGTTGTTTTTTTTTTTGTTTTTTGTTATTTATCTATAAGGTTATAATGACTGTTGATTGTTAATGAATTAATTGTACTGATATGTGTTGTGATTGTGGTAAACAATTGTTTGGTTTTAAGTTTTAGATTTAAACACTTTGTAAAAACATAAAACAAATATTATAATTAATTCAGGGAGTGGGAGGAAAGTGGCAAACTAGTTATATATCTAATTAAAACATATATAATAAATATATAAATAGTAAACAACGCTACGAAACTGAAAAATTGAAAAGGGAACAGTAAGATGATGTAAAGTGAAAAGAGAAAATGTCAATGAAGTTTTTCTGTTGTCACATAGATAGCAAATATGTGATTTTTATTTGACCTCTTTGAAATCAAGAAAAAAGAATGTCATTTGGCACTCAAACCACAGAGAATTAAAGATTCAAAACCAGTAAAAAAAAAATAAAAATAAATAAATATCATTGTTTTATGTCTACACTAAATTGTGCATTGATTTGAAAAAACAATGCTGGCTTGATGGTTCGTAAAAATTGCTTAAAAAAAATCGCATTTTTGCAAAAAAAAAAAAAAAAAATTAAAATCAATTAAAACAAAAAAATCAGTTCGCATTTAGCAAATTTTCGAGCAGGTTAAGTTTGATCTCTTCAAGAAAAATTCTAACCTGATCGAAAAATGCTCATCGAAAATATGATCAAAGAGGTAAAAATAAGCAAAGTTGTTGCCTGTGAAAATGAAAGAATCGGATTTCGGAGTGATTCTAAAATTAAAAAATAGTTGTAAACTTTTAGACCTTTTTGTTTTTGAATCCATTTAAATTTTCCAACTGTTGCTTGGATTTTATAAAATAAAATAAAATAAAATAAAATTGGTTTAATATTTTATTACTTTTATTTTTTATTAATAAATCAAATCCAATCCAACCTCAACAACAAATGTTACTATTGTTATTTTGTTGTTTTTTGGTAAACTACTAAAAATTTTTGTTAAGAAGAAATAAAATAAATTAAATTAATTAAAAAGGTTAAAACAAATTAAAAATGCTTGTTTAGTTCTTTTAAAAAGCTCTCTTCAGAAACTCAATCACCATTAATTTGCGTTTGACGGGACCTATCAAAGAATACCTTACAAACATTTATTATTTTGATAGATACCTATGGGAGATGTATATCTTTACCTTCTATAAAAAGTTAATTTTAGTCTAAAATTTTCTTAGTTGACAGAAAAGCCTTCAATTTTTTTAAACAATCAATCTTTTGAATCTTGCAATCTACCAATTTCTATTGTTTTGTTTGTTTTGTTTTTTTTTTGCAAAAATATTGTAAAACCTCTTTATTTTATTTAGCTTTTTTTGAGACAACTTTGCCCAAAAATCCTTTGAGATTAATTGAAAACCAAACAACCACACCAAGATTAAAAATTAAACAAAAAAAAAAAAAAAAAAAAAAGTAGAGTGGATTGATTGATTATCTATTACATTTCAAGTTAATATGTTTTTCGATTACCTATCAACCAATAACACTACTTAACTAAAGCGCTAAACACTTCCTCTTTCAACAAGTATCACACAGCGACAGCGACAACGAAAAAAAAATAAAAAATAAAATAAGAATGATTATTAATAATAGTAGAAAGAGAAAAGATGATCGTAACTCGAGATAATCTCAATCTCTGAATTCAGTTCAACGTGTGGGTGTTTGAAAAACAACTGGCATTATATGACAAAATTGTGTGATACCATACATCCAAAACAATAGAAAGATAATGATGCATCATGATTCTGATCATGATCATCATACGAGAATAATGTGTGCTTCTGCATAGCAAGTCCAATTCTATCGAATTTTGTTTTACAAACAATTGTTAGAATCACACCTGGTAGGTAAGCTAGCGAACAAAATAAGGTATAAATACACATCAATCGATGTTGAAAGACAGTCCAAACACACACTTAAATTTCAAATAGTACATTATTGCTCTTCCATACCTTCTCAAACAAATAAATACACCCTCTTACTTATTTTTGGTAATAACAAACCAAAATTATATTTGTGTAACAGTATTAAACGTAAGAATATTAATATTGCTCTATATATCGTCGTGTTCTGATTCATCCGCTCACCCACACACAATTGTCATGTTTGTTTGTTTGTTAGTTTTTTTTTTATACTTAAAATTCGAAATCACAATCAATCGATAATAATAATAATCATCATCATTCTCACTATGATATCTGTAAATTACTAATCGTAGCCCCCTTTTGTTGTCATCATCACAATAAGCATCACACTACGTTCAAATTCTCATCAGTAGATGACTAATGAAATTTGATTATTCATTGATTCTAACTCTAAAGATTGAAATTAACATCACACAATTATGTGTTAATTTATATATAATTATAAAGTCCAACAGATAAATGACAAGTTTTAATTTGCCAACCAACACCAATTAATTCGCCAGCACCTACAACCTTATTACCTTCTCACATTCTCAAGTATCATTCCAAAACAAAAATGGAACCAGCTTAACCATCCGTCCAACCAACCACTCACTTCTATTTTCAATTTGTTTCGCGTGTTTTGTTTGACCAAACACAAATTGGTTCGTTTATCCAAGCCAAATAAATAGAATAATAGTATTAATAATAAAACATCCCGACAAAATACAACTTATAAATATCACAAAATAATAATGATATATAATTTGATTATTTATCTTCAAAAAAAAAGAAAATAAAACTGGGGTGTTCTTCTTGACTGATAAGTAATAGAAGGTTGTATGTAGAATTTCTGACGTAAAGTCATCTATTATATCCTCTCTTTTTAATTCCTATCAATTTCAAAAAAAAAAAAAAGAATCGAATCACACTCCTCCAACCTACAATCAGCTCATCAAAAATAAAATTGAATTATAATTATTTTATCACACTGACCAACACCCAAAAACACACACTAACTCACCTCCAGACATATTAACACTACCATTCAAAAAATTAATCCCACTCCTCTGTGCGTGTGATTTTTAAATATTTGTATATATATGTAAAAAGAATAATATACATCCACGAGCAAATTAGTTTTGATTCTGACTGAAATTATTATTTTTTTCAATATCTTTTTTTTTACACATATTTATTAAATATTGTGTGGTTGGTGTGTGAGACCATTAATTGCTTCAAAGAGATAGGGTCAAACTAAGAGATAATAGATATTCAATTTTTAATTGTTTTTCCTTAAAACTAAGTTACTTCAAATTGTTTGTTTTGTTTCTGGCCTGTCAATCTCAAAAGACATGCTAATACATCTAACAAACAAAATTTGAGTTGTTGGACGATTGTTGCTAGTTTTTGTTGTGATGGATGATGATGTTTTTTGAAGAAAATTTAAAAATAAAATAAAATATCAATTTTAATGTAAATAGATATATTTAAAGTCAAATACATGTATGGTTATATATATATTATTTTAAATTTTTTATTCTATTCTTAAATTCTGTCTTTTGTTTTGTTTTGTTTTTAATTTTAAAATTAATTTATTGATTTGTTGTTGCCATTCAAGACGATTGTCAAGAATCCCTCATCCAAAATCGCGATATTCAAAAGATAGATATTTATTAATTTAAGCGTATTCTCCTTTTTCCACAATTTCAAACAACATCAACAACGAGTTGTCAATTCCAATACCTTTCCTTCTGTATAATAAACACCATCTACACCACACACCCGAGTAGTGCTCCATTAATAAATCTTTAATTAAATAACACTAACCAACCATATCAATTAAATATTAATATTTCTGTATAAAATTAAATGTTGACAATTTTATTTAAATTAAGTAGGTCACCTTTTTAAGCCAGTTTCCAACCACATATAAAAGACGATCATTGGATTCATTTTTTTTAATCCAACAACAACAACAATAGCAAAAACAACAACAACAAAAAACAACAACTAAACTTGTGTTTAATTTATTATTAATAATATTTCCTAACATTTCAATATACAAAAAAAGAAATAGTTTAAGAACTTCTTCTTTTGCTTATTGATATTCAACAATGTTTAGTGTTAAAGCTTTACAACCCATTCTTATAGTTATTTCCATCCTAATAGTAGTCACTTCAAGTATTACATATAATCTACCAAAACAAAATTGCTATGATTTCATTATAGTTGGTAGTGGTTCCAGTGCCAGTATAGTGGCAGATAGGTAGGTTAAAATAATAATATTAATTTTTATAAAAAGTTAATTTAATTAATGCGATTTTTTTCTTTTACTTTAGATTATCTGCTAAAGGTCACACTGTTTTAGTTATTGAGGCTGGAAAAAGATCTATTGGTGATCTTGGAGGTTTAGATGTAGTTGGTACCAAAGGAAAATTGGATCCAACATCAATGGAGTATACTCCAGAAGTAAGTTTACAAAAAACAAAATACAAAAAAGACTTTTATTAATATTATTTTTCTTACAGAGACAAGTAACCATTTATGATGTACCATTGTATTGGCAAAGTTCATCTATAACGGGTGGAAAATGGGGTTACAAAGGTGCTGGAATTGCAAAACTTGTTGGTGGTTGCGGAGTTCACAATGGTATGGTGTTCCAGAGAGGTTTAAGTAGTGATTACGATTCATGGAATTTGCCAGGCTGGAACTGGACCACTATGAGTACCTACCTCAAGAAATTAGAAAAACAATTGGATCCACAATTGGCAACCAGCGACCTCCATGGACACGACGGTAAAATCAAAGTTGGATCGATACCGTTCGACAAAGAAGGACAACAGTTTTTGGCTTCTTGTAATGCAAGTGGTTTGCCATTCAACAGTGATTTCCAACAGGATTTCCGTGATGGCTGTGGTTATTTCCATTTCAATATCGACAAAACCAAAGGTGAGCGTTCAACTCCAGCCCACGAATACCTTTTGGATGCCGTCAACTCCAAGCGAGTTGAGTTGCTTCCAGAGGCAACCGTTACCAGAATCCGTTGGAGATACGATATCCCCAGTCGTAAATATGAAGCAACCGGTGTCGAATTTGTATTGAACAAATACAAAGATAAAGTTTTCACAGTCGATGCCTCCAAGGAAGTTATATTGGCAGCCGGTACTCTAAACACCCCAAAGATTCTATTGCAATCGGGAGTTGGAAACTCCACCTATTTGAATCAATATAGAGATAAAATTCCAATGGTAGTTTCGAATCTGCCAGGTGTCGGAAGAAATCTCCAAAACCACTTTTTATTCTTTTCCGTTTATCAATATTCCGATGTCAATTCACGTCCAACCATGTACGACCTCTTTAGTTTGGATCTCGCCTACAAATCTCAGGGTGCCGGTATTTTTGGTACACCAGGTTACTCGGTTGGCGTTTGGTTGCGAGGTAACTCGACAAAGGAGAAATCCGCCGAGAATGTCATGATTGTCCAGCCAGGTGTAATCGGTACGACCACCCCTTTCCCCTCGGTATCACTCGGTATCAGCATTGGAAAACCTGAGCCAAATAATCATTGGCTTGATCTCTCAACCAATCAATCGGGCTCAAAAATCGACTTTTTTATGAGACCACCCAATATCAACTTCACTCTGTTGAACAATCCACTCGATGTACAAAAGATGGTGCGTGGATTCAAGGAGGCCAAGAGAATTATGTCGTTCCCGCCGATGAGCACCTTGATGACACCGGCCGTGCCACCTCCAACTGCAACCAGCGATGCCGATCTCGAGGCCTATATCAGAGCCAATATCAACGCACACGAACACTGGTGCGGAACCTCAAAGATGGGTTTGACATCCGATCCAATGTCTGTTGTCGATCCCAGACTCAAAGTCATTGGAGTGCGAGGTGTAAGAGTTGTCGACGCATCGGTCATTCCAATTATCCCAGATTCTCTTGTACATGCAACCGTAATGGCAATCGCTGAAAAAGCATCCGATTTAATCTTAGAAGATTATCCAAATCAAGGTTCCAATCCTTTAGATTTAAATTTGTCAATATTAGCATAAGACAGGCCTCTTTAATCATTAGTTAATTTATTATTATCATTTTTTGTACAAAATTTTCGAATCATATTTATTAAAATTATTATTTAAACAAATACAAATACAATTACAATATATTTACAAACTAACTTAATATAATTAATAAAAAAATCATTTTATTTAATAATAATAACAATAATATATTTTTTTTGATTATTTTTTTTTAGTTGTTTTTTAATGGTAAAAGGATAAATGTTATATTGATTTGTAATGGTAGCAGTATAATAGTGATGATAAAGTTTGATTGTTGTTTAAAATCTGTCAAATTTTGCCATAAATGATTGGTGATTGATGATTGATTGATTTAGTTATTATTTAGTTCATTTATATTGGCTTTTATATCTATAGTTATGTTTGGATGGATTACCCTTATTTGGCTTTGGTTTGGTGTGGTATATTACTATTTTTTTTTTTGATTTTTCTTTCCAGTAGAATGCTCATTTAAGATTTCTACCTTCAACACTGAGAGTAAACGCTCTTGGATTTCCTTTGTAAGTTTGTCTCATGATCTTCTTTTCGATTTCCTTATCAATCTTACTGATGGTTCTAACTGGTGATACTCTAGCATTGTGTGCACTTTCATCGATTCCTTTTGGCTTCTTTGTATAGATCAAGTTGGCTCTTGGAATTGAAACGGCATGCTTAATATGTGCTGGTAAATAATCATCTTTTGTGAATCTAGAAAAGCATGATTAGTAATGAATTTAAATTCATATTAATTTCCAATTATCTTACTTTTTAGTTAAACCATCTACATTGTGAAGTTGTTCTGGATCCACTTGGATTTCATCGTGTTGTCTTTCCTCTCTGATTTGACTGGGTAGATTCCATTTGTGAATGACATCGTATGCGAGTTTCTTGATGACTGGTGTTTCGCTTTCCGATTTATTGATGGCCATTACCATCTTCTTGACTCCACTTCGTCCGATTTGATCACGTGCAACCGGCAGAAGACTGAGTGCCTTCAGCATTGCCGTCTTGATCTTGATGTTTGGAAGTGAACCGTCTGGCAGTGGCTCCAACCACATTGCAATGACGTGAAAGATGCTTGGATTGGCCATAGTCAAAACGTCGTAAAGCTGCACCTTACTGAGAGTCGACTCGACCTCTGACAACAATATAATCTTATTGAGTGCTGGCGCACGCTTCTTGTTGGCACTGACATCGAGATCCGCTGCATTCATCATCTTGTCAAGGATGTCACGTGCCATCTGGTAGGCAATGTTGTCGTCGAGCTTCTTCACCTCACGTCTTCCCTTCATCGATTGAAGCACGACATCGAAAGGATTCGGTTCCAAATCTTCGTTGTTTCCATCTGTTGATTCCATCATGTCGTCTTTGCTCTTCCTCTTACTCGATTTCTTCTTCTTCTTCTTGCTGCTTCCACTTTCGTCGTCATCGCTGGCGTCTCCATCTTCATCCTTGCTCTTCTTTGACTTTCTCTTTGTTCCCTTCTTTCCTTCTTCTCTTTGCTGCTACTCTTCTTCTTGCTCTTCTTCTTGCTCTTCTTATCAGAGTCACTTGCATCCGATGCTGATTCTTCATCTTCCTCCTCTTCTTCTTCCTCCTCCGATGCCTCATAATCTCTATCCTTATCTAGATTCTCATCGTCATCGTCCACGTTCATAACAGCACGCTTGTCACTCGACGATTGTTCTTCGTCATTCTCACCAGCGTCTTCTTTGATCTCGCCAACATTCTTAACCTTGATCTTTGTCGGAGTGGCAGCAGTGGCAGCAGCTCTCTTACTTCTCGAGAGTCTAGTGAATGACTTTTCCTCTACTACCGACTCTTTCTTCTCCGAATCACTTCCAAAGATATCATCATACTCGACTTCCTTCTTCTTCTCTGATTTT
Organism: Heterostelium album PN500; assembly: GCF_000004825.1. Classification (NCBI taxonomy): domain Eukaryota; phylum Evosea; class Eumycetozoa; order Acytosteliales; family Acytosteliaceae; genus Heterostelium; species Heterostelium album. Next base: position 554,621 of record NW_008805070.1, on the reverse strand, counting down.
TCATCTGCATCCTCCTCGACTTCCTCAGCGGCATCTACATCTTCAGCATCCTCCATCTCCTCTTCATTATCACTTGATTTACTCTTGCTCTTCTTTGATTTTCTACTCTTCTTTTCTTTCTTCTCTTTCTTTTCCTTCTTTTTCTCTTTCTTCTCCTTCTTTTCCTTCTTACTATCTTTCTTCTCTCTCTTCTTTCTAGGTTTCTTTTCTGGCTTCTCTATTTCTTCTTCTTCCTCCTCTTCTTCCTCCACTTCTTTTCCTTCGGCTTCATGCTCCTTTTCTACTGCTTTCTCCTCTTCTTCTACTTCTTCTTCTTCTTTCTCAGCTTCATCCTCTTTATCAAGTTGTTTTGTCACCACCTCTTCTTCTTGTTTCTCTGCTGTCACTGTAGTAACCTCTGTTTCTGCGGTTGTTGATATTTCAGTCTTCTCTGCCTCAGTGGAAGCAGCATCAACCATTGGTTCAACTATTGAAGATTCGACATTTTCACTTTGCTCTGTGGAAGTTGGTTTGTCTTCAACGATATTCTCGACTATTTTACTTGTTTCTAAATCCATTTCTTTTTCTAACTAATAAACTAACAGCGATACTAAGTATAGATAAATGAAAACAACCAAACTAATTGAATAACTAGGTAACCTAAGAGAATAATTAAACTAAATAACTAAACTTTTAAAAAACAACACTAAAAAAACAACAAAAAAATAAATAATCAACTATCAAAATCAAGATTAACGTTGAAATTGACGATTTGATTAATTAATAATACTATAAATAGATAATAATATTATAAAGAAATACTAGATCTAAATATAATATAATAATTTAGTTGTTGAAATTAAAGGAATCATATAAAATTTTTAAATTTTTGATTTTTAAAAAAAACAATTAACGACTTTTTTTTTTTTTTTTTTCTTTTTTTTTTTTTTTTTTTTCTAAATTTAACTGATAGTTAAAAAAACCATTTAATTTTAAAAATTTTTAAATTGCAATTTTTGATGATCACTAGTTATAAACCCAAATTGATCATATTTCTTTTCATTTTCTTCTTTTTTTTTATTAAATCTTAAATAAATAATTCACTAAATAAATTTATTTATTTTATTTTTTTTATAAATTTTATTTATTTTGATTCATTTTCTTTCGTCATACCAAACAAACTAAACGAATCTTAAACCAGACTAGTCTCACCATTTCAAACATTCATTCATTTCTATTTCTAAACAATTATAAACAAAACATTATGGGTAAAGATATTTCATCGAATCAACCAACAATTTCATCAGAGGTATTAAGTTCTGCAGCATGGTTAAGTGAACACTCGAAAGATGTTAAAATAAATTCAGAGGCAATCGATAAATTTATTCGTGAAATTACAAAAGGTAAGCGGTTAACAATCAATGATTGATCATTTGAAGCAAATTTTGAAAGCATGAATCTCTCCTTTTAAAATTGATTGAAAAATGTACTAATTCTAGAATGTTTAATTTTCGATCTAGATGAATATGATCAAAAAACATCAGTTATGCAATTCCCATTGAATTTCAGTAATCATGAGCAAGAGGTGAACTTTTGGTTCGTTCTGGATCTTATAAATTTCGGTAGTGGCTACCGAAAGGAATTACACGAGGCATCGGGAAGAGGCGCATACGACACCATTTGCTATGGCTTGTTTGGAATGTTTCTCTCGCAGTCTGGCAATATCAATGCAAAGTTCTTCAAGAATCTATCGTTGCACGAGGTTTCCTCGTATTTCAACATTCCAATCTCGGTGGAAGTCCAACAGCAACCCGGAATCTACGCCTACAAAGATTCGCCATTGAAGCCACTGGCCATGTCGATCCACAGCGTACTTCGTGAGAGTGCAACCATAGTACAGGACGAACTTGGATTCGATGATTTCGGATCGTTCATCTTTAAATTCACTGAACCATCATCATCATCATCATCATCATCAAATAGTCGTCCATCAGCATGCAAATTGACGGAACGTTTGGTTAATACTTTCCCGGCATTTAGGGATGTCTCCAAGTACGGAGAATCAAACACACCCATCTATCTTTACAAGAAAGCACAGTTACTCTGTGGAGATCTACATAGAAGATTCAAGAGTTTGCTCCCGGAGCGATTCGACTTTGAAGATGTTGATCAGCTGACCGTTTTCACAGACAACGTAGTTCCCGCGGTCTTGAGAAAATATGGCATTCTCGAGGTGTCGAAAGAGTTGGAGGAGTGGCTCGACAGCGGAAAAGAGTTGCCAGCTGGCGACCGTGAGATTGAACTACGTTCGCTGGCGATCCACGCATGCCATCTACTCACAGAGAGAGCAAGACTTCAGAATCACGAATTCATAGGAAACGACATGAAATTCGATTACTTCCTTTGGACCAAAGGAAAAGATGGTGAATTTAGAAAAGTAGAAAGACATTATACAAAATCAATTTATTATTAAAGACAACCCAATCGTCTGTTTAATAAAAACTATAGTTGGATGGAGGAATAAATATTTATAAATATATAAATATATATATATAGTTTGGTTTAGTTTAGTACAATTGTACTATTTTGGTACTGGTGTTATCTTCATGAAGAAATAGGTAAAGAGGAACAGACACATCACCAATACGATGATAAGGAAATAGTTGAGTGTATCTTTACGGTTGCTCGATGTATACTTCTTGAGACGTTCGTGTTCCTCGCCGATTTTGTCGTGGTTGTTGGTGAGATGTGAATTGAGTTCGTCGAGACGCGACATGTCGCTGTTGAGCATCGTCGACATCTTGTTGGAGTGACTCTTCAGGTGCATAGCGGCATCGGACATCTCACGTGCCAAGTCCTCTTGGAGTATTCGTTGTTGATTGGTTATATCCTGGAATGACAACTGGCTTAGACGCTCCGGATCGTCCAGTCTGTCCTCTTGATGAGTCGTACCCAATAGTTTTGACAACTCACTATTTTTATTTTGAAATTTTGCTCGATAATGTAATGTTGGTGATGTTAACTGCTGTTGTTGTTGTTGTTGCTGTTGATTATTATTATTATTGCTATTATTATTATTATTATTATGTTGTGGATGAGGTGATGATAATAATAATTCTGTTTTCTTCTTTTCTTCATTGTTTCTTGTCTTCATTACAGTATGAACTTCATTCATCTTCTCACCATGTGTAATATTACTTGATTGTAATCTTATCATTGATAATCTTGTAGAGATAGGTGAATTCTAAAATAAAGTTAATAACATAACATATTAATGATAATAGCATTTATATTGATAATAGTAACGATATCTTACTAATTTCTCTTGATTAACTAATCCAAGTAAAACATTTATCTTTCTCGAGTATTCATTTAATGCTTCTTTTGAAGGTATATTCTTTTCTAATTGTTCATTGTTGGTATTTAAAGATGATGCTGTTGATGATGATGACGACGATGCTGATGTTAATGTTGGTGTTGTTTGTATGTTTTTATTTAATTGATTTGATTTATTCTCTATTAAATCTTTAAGTTGTGAATATTTAGCAAATAATACAGGTATAAACTAAAGTAGTAATTATTTTTGAATACAGTTTGTTAGTTTGTTTGTTAATCCAATGTAGTGTAAATATATATAATTACCTTTTCTACAGATAACATATCTCTATTTGAATTTGAATTTGAAATTAGATTCTCACATGACTGTATCAGTCTCTTTAGATTTACATCTAGTTTATGAATGTCTTTATATATATCTTTACTGCTGCTACTGCTATTACTTCCACCAGAAGCTATATCTGTATCAAATATTACATCTTGTTTAGCCATCTTCTTCATTATTGGCTCAAAAAATAAAAAAAATAAAGAATTATAGTTCAGTGTTTTTTCTTATCACCCACTCTGTTATTAAAAAATCACAAAAATAAAAGAGAAGAATACCACGTCAGATCAAATGACTCATTCATTTTTATTTGTTTATGTATACAGTCACCAAAGTTAGAATTAATAATTTATTACTCTTACTTGACCAAATAGAAATTTAGTTATGAATTAATTATTAAAATCAACTTTTTCAATTGAAATTTCTGGATAATAATCATGATTTATAGTTGTTTAAAATAAAAAGAACAGCAAGTGTTCTTGTTAAAAATAACAAAAAAAAGAGATGGATTATTTGCTGGTATCGGACTTTGGGCATCTTCAATTGATGTTTAACACTTCGTTCACGATATTATTTGTATTTTGTGTTGGAATTTGTTTATTTGATGGTTCTCAAAAATCAGATTAAAGATAGGATTATTGTAATAGCGGGCGGTACCCAAGAGAACATCCAATGCTGCATTAACACTTAAAAAAAAAAAAAAGTTTTTTTGGAATTGAAAAAAAGATATTTAGTTTTTGCAAAAACACTTTGAAATCTTCGAATGGGCGGAGGACAAGACCATTTAAGTGCCTCCGAAAATTTGATCATTTTTTCGAATTTATTGATATTTTTAATCAAATTTATCATTCTTTTAAATATTTAATTTTTTTTTATTTTATTTTTTTTTGGTGGTATCAAAAAAATGATGATAAAAGGAGGACTTTTCTATTCCAATTGAAATCAGTTCATTCAATCTCACAATCCTATTTAAAAATGAAATTTTATTTATCTTTAGTATTATTATTATCTGTTTTGTCATTTTCCTATTCTAAACCATCAGACTTGGGTAAAGTCTATGCTATTTGGCATTGCGGTATCGATGGTTGCATGTGGAATACACCAATCAACAACTCCTATGTCGATTGGATTGTCAATCGTGGAGATGGTATCCCAACCAATAACTTGTTTATCTTCTCCTTCTTGAACCCAGTAAACATTCTCCAACAAGGAATACAAGCAGTTCCAGCCGGTATGAGTAAATCACTCATTCAATATCTCCAATCTCAAGGTCTATCTGTTATGTTCTCCATTGGTGGTGCAGGTATTGTATTAAATTGTTTGAAATCTAGAGTTTTTTATTTTAATTAATAAATTTTCACAATTACAATTATTATAGCCTGGAGTTCTGAATGGGATCAAGCTTTAACTAAAGATCCAACTACTCTTGGTAAGAATGCTGCTGCCATCGCCCAAGAATTTGGTGTTGGAATTGAAATCGACTACGAGAGTGAAGCCAATACACCAAAGTTGGATGCTTTTGTCAAGGCATACCGTTCTGTCATTCCATTTGACAACTCCTCGAGTGCCACCGATAGCTCTTTGCTAACTGTAGATACTGGTGCTGGAACCGGATACTTAACCTCTGTTTCTCTCTGGGCAAGCAAGTGGTTGGAAGCCAACGAAATCAACTGGATCAACGCTATGGTTACTGGAGGACCATACGGATCTCTCTCTGAGGCAACTCAATATTGGAATGAACATTTATATGGTACCAAGTAAGATATTATTATTTTAATATTCTAAAATATTTAAACTTTAATTTATTAATATGATTTAATTTAAAAGCTGGGCAAGCATTCCACCAATGAGACCAGAACATTTAGTTGTCAGTCTTTACAGTTGTGATGGTTCACCAAATTGTAATTCATACCAAGGTACTGTTTTGCAAGCTGCCGTCGGTTGGGTCAACAATGCTACCACCAGAGGTATTTCCTTCTGGGTAGGTGGATGTGTTGGTGGTTTGAACAATAACTGTTGCAATGATTGCACTGGTCTTGAACAAGGATCAAAGAACTATTTGTCATAAACTATTATCATTAATTAAAAAAGATCTATTTATTTGTAAACTTTATAATAAAAAACAAATTTGTTTGTTTAAATTAAATCCATGGATTCTTAAAAGTCCAATAATCCTTTAATTTTTAGAACCATTTCTTTATATTCTTTTGAGTTTGTGAATCTAGTTGCTTCTTCTTTCATATAGGCAATGGATGGTTCGGATACATCATTGACTCCAATGTTCTTGTCAATCACTGGATCGAATCTAAAGTAGTGGAGATTTGGATTGGCCTTTTGGAATTGTTGATGAATTTCAAAACTGGAACCTGTCATAAAATTAATGATTCTGGTCAGTGGGTTCTCAATAACTTTGCCAATGTTGGTGGTTACAAATTTGGTACCAGTGGTAAATGAAGAAGTAAGGTTTGACATCATATCAGTTTTAGTAACTTGGTAACCAGTTCCAAAGGAAATGAAAATACATTCATGGATATTATCCATTCCAAAGATATTGACAGCTTCCTGGTGGGTAAGGTTAATTGGATTGTTATTGAAATAACCACCATCCATATAGGTGTAGTTCTTATAGGTAGGGGTGGAGAATAGCATTGGAATAGCAGATGTTGCACGAACTGCATGGACAATACTATGATTCTCTGGAATCTCCTTTGGATTGATTGCTCTTGTGGGGTTGTTGTAGTTACTTAGAATGAATGGTTCTGGACCGAGATGTGGAAGAAGGATATTGGTAGCTGAAGTAGTGACAAATCCTTTTACCAATGGACTGAAATCACTGAGAGTACTTTGATTGTAAAGTTTGGTGAGTGCTTCAGAAAACATCTTTGTGTTGGCAATCGATTGTGATTCCACAATGTTTCTACAGTCAGTTTTGAAAACTTCTCTTCCAACGGTAATATACAGATCTCTAATATCTTCGTTAGAGTGACCTGCCATTCTCGAAAAGGTAATCATACCACCAGTACTAGTTCCACCGATTAGAGAGGCTCTTGCAAAAATATCACAACCAAGATCTTTCTCAAGTTGACTGATAATCTGCAAAGTCATCAAACCTTTAAATAATTTTGTTATTATTAATTATTTTTTTATTCTAAACACAATTAAAGAAATTTACATACCTCTCATTCCACCTCCATCACATGAAATAATTAATTTTGGTTTATGACTTGGTGATTGCATTTTATTTGTTTGATAGTATTAATTATTTATTTAATGGTATAAGTAATGATTATTGAATAATAATTTTGTTACACTTTTAAAAGTTTAATTTAATATTGATTTACATTTTTAATTGTTAGTTCAATAGATTTAACCAATCACCTGTTAACACTACTTTTGATTTGCCAGTTTACAAAAAAAAACAAAATTAAACACATAGTTTCAATGAATTGTGTTTTTTCATTTTATAGGTTTCCATTATTTTTTCAAAATAAACAAAAAAGCTATGCAAAATTTTTTCATTTTTGGGAGGCATAAAATGAAATTACCCAATTATTATTGTATTAAATAAAGAATATTTCTAATTTTAACAAAAAAGAAAACTTGATTGATTTAATCTTTAACTTATCAGACTAGTCTGTTTATTAAACAAGTAATTTACTTTTTTTACTAATAAAAAACCAAGATTAAATTCTTTCTTTATCAGGAAACAACAAAAATATCTGTGATGAACTTTTTTTTTTTTTAAAAAGATATATGAAAACTGATTGATTGGTTAATTTAAATTATTGTTTATTGTTATAAAATGACAAGTAATATAATTCCAACTTTAACACCAATTCAAAAGAATAAAATTCTAGAGATAATCAAAAATGAAATAAAACAATGGTTAGAATTCACAGATGATCGTTTCACCATTAAAGATTGTTCGAAAGGTTACGATAACAATGTTTATATTGTAAATACAGATGCTATAGATAGCGAGAGGGTGGTATTGAGAATACCGAGATTGTTAGAAGACGAAGACTGCCCACCGATGCACACTCCAAGAATGCAAGCCGCTATTTTGAAGGTGTTGGGTGATCATGGTTTGCCTGTTGCCAAGTTGTTGGCAGTTGAAGATTCCTACTTGCTTGAGACCTACATTGAGCAATGTGATCTCAGTGAATTCTACAGATCGACTCTAGACATACCAGATACGGTCGGCCAGCATATCTTTAGTCAAGTAGGAACGGTTCTTCGTGGTATTCATCAGATAGAAACGGGTGGACGTTATGGCTATCTTCAAACACTCGATCTCCGTGGTGACAGAGATCACTGGCATCAGTTCTTCAGCGATATACCCTCACAGATCGAATCTTGTAAAGAAAACCAACTCTATCGATTGAAATTGATCGATGACTATACAAACAACGAAGATCTATCAAGATATCTACAACAATATTATCAAAATAGTATAGATCTATTGAAAGAATTGGAGGAACAGAACAATTATATTAGACCAAGATTGATTCATGCAGATCTTTGTAGTAATAACATTAGAGTAAGAGGAAAGAAGAGCAACAACAATAATAATAATAATAGTAATGCAGAGTTAGAGTTAGAGTTGGTTGGTATTATAGATTTTGCAGATTGTTTGGCAGGTGATGGATTATATGATATCGGTAGAATATTATCACATTGTTATTGCAATTGGAAGTTCATAGAGGCAATCGGTAGTACCTACACAGAAAGCGGTAAATTCTCTTCATTACAGATTAAACTCATTCATTTCTATGCATTCTCATTTTGTATATGGTTATTAGATAGTTCGTTAGACGATGATAATGATATCATTAAATATAATACAATTTTAAATAATCTATTAAAACTTATTAAATCAAACTAATAAAGAAAATCTGATATTATAATAATCATTTTCAAATGATGTTAATTAAATCTAAATATTTCAAAAAAATTATATTTTAATAGATTTCTTCCATTTCTTCTTCTTCTTCTTCTTCTTCGTTGTCGACTTGAGCTGGTTCGGTGGTGGTAGTTTCTTTTTCTTCTTTATCCTCTTCTTTTTCCTCTTCCTTTTTTTCATCCTTTTCCTCTTCCTTTTCTTCATCTTCAACTTGTTCTGGTTTCAACTCTTCAGTTACTGTGGAAGTAGTAGTTGATGGATTACTTGAAAAGTCGAGATCGACAAGCTCATCTAATGAGCTGGAAGTAGGTTGTTGTTGTGGTGTTGGTTGTTCAATATTAGTGTTGGCTGATGCTGAAGAATTCTTGAATGCTTCAAACTCTGCCTTCATTGAATCATATTGCTCTTGTAATGCTTTTAACTTGTCAGAGTTTTCTTTCAACTGTTGATTCTCCAATTCGAATGCCGCTTGCTTCTCTCTGAGTTGATTGAGTTCATCGGTTGCCGAAACAATCTGTTCCTTCAATTTATTGTTCTCTTGCTCTGCCTTTGCCATATTCTGTACGGACTCATCGTTGAGTCCACTTAGCTTTTCACTGAGTTCTCTGTTTGATTCCTCCAACTGGGCGATAGTTTCAATCTTTTGTTTATATTCATTTCCAGTTTGTTCGAGTTGCTCTTTCAACTGTTGATTCTCAGTCTCGAGTTGACCGGTCTTCTCTGTCTGTGAACTAGCCAACTGCTCTAGTTTCTCCGATAGCGATTGGTTGTCTGCCTCCAATTTCGACAGTTTCTCGGCATTCTCGCTGTTGACTGTCTCCAACTGGCTTTGCAACGATTGGTTATCTTGCTCCAATTTAGAAACTCTTTCATTCTCGCTGTTGTTGGATTGCTCCATCTTCTCGGTGAGTGACTTGTGCTCTGTATTGATCTTTTCCAACTCTGATTGCAACTTCTCGTTGGCCTGTTGCATTTCCTCTAACTTTGATGGATCGACTTGCTTCGATTCCAAATCGCTAATCTTACTCTGCAATGACTTGTTTTCCTCCTCGAGCTTTGAATGTTTGTCGCCACTCTCTGTCTCGGCCAATGCAATTCTCTCGGCGAGTTGTTTGTTGGCCTGCTCCAACTCTGTCACTTTTTCATTCTGCTGGGAATCGGTGCTCGCCACCTTGTCCTGCAGTGTTTTATTTTCCTCTTCCAACAAGCTAATGATATCTTTGAATTTATTCTCGGTTTCATCTACACGCATCTGGAAGATCTTATTCTCCTCCTCGAGTGTCTTGATTCTTTCGTTGTTGGTATTGGACAACTCCAACTTTTCTTGTTCCAAACGAGTGACATTCTCATCGGTCGAAGAGGTGTGTTGCTCTATCTGCTGCAACAAAGATTTGTTCTCTTGCTCCAACTTGGTAAGACCTTCCAACTTGCTTATCAACTCTTGGTTATCTTGTTGCAACTGTCCGATTTGCTCGGTTTGTCCTTGCAGCTTTTGCTCTAGCTTCTCTTGGAGATGTTTGTTTTCCTCTTCAAGACGGACCAACTCATCGGACTTTGGCGAAAGAGTAGCCTGTTCCTCAGCACTCTTTTCCAATTGATCGAGCTTCTCTTGCAACTTCTTGATCTCCTGATCCTTCTCCTCGATTCTGGCGTGGAGTAACAGCAGTTCTTGTTCTTTGAGTAGATCGCCACGTTGTGTCTCTTGGATCTGATTGTCCAACTCGCCAATCTTGGTGACCAACTTCTCCTTCTCAGCAAGGAACTGCTCACGCAATTTCAAAGCCAATTGATTCTGCTCGTCGAGTGCCTCTTGTAACGATTGGTTTTGCATGACGAGTTGCTCCTCTTTGAACTGGAATGTCTTGATTGTTTCTGCGTGATTCTGTTGATTGACTACTGCAGTGTTCAACTTGCCCATTTCATATTTCAATCGATCGATCTCCTTCTCTGATTCCTCTAGCTGCTTGGAGAGTCTCTCGACTTCCTCTGACGATGACTGCGACTGCTGTGGAGTGTCTGCAAGAGAAACGACACCGTTTCCATTGGTCTCATCGACGTGACCAGTCGATTTACTAAGTTCATCGATAAACTCTGCTTTGATGGCAGTGTTACCATCTGAACTTTTCAATAGCTGTGTGAAACGATCGGCCAATTGTTGCTTTTCCTTTGCCAGGCCTTCGATAGACTGTTTCAACACCTTGATTTCATCCTGTGATTTCAAGAGTGTATCAACCAGAGTATTATTCAATCTGACGAGATCATTAGATGGTGCTGGTTGTCCTGACATTTTAACAATTTATTTATTATAATATTAAAATATATATATATATCTTATTATATCTTAAATCTTATATATATTATTATTATATCTTATTTTTAATATTACAAAAAACTAATGGTGATATTTTTTGAACAAACAAATGGTTTTATTAAAAAAAAAAAAGATTTATTTTAAATTTTATTTGAAAAAAAAAATAATGATATCAATTGATTTTTGTTCGAATTCAAAAAGCTTATTAGATCTAAATAGTTATATCAATTTTGAAGTTTATTTATTTGTTTTTATTTACAAAGAGAAGTAAAATAAAAGCATTATGATGCTGAGAATCTAATGGTTTTGATCTCACCAGGTTGAATTCTGATGAAGCATTCATTGATTGGAAGTGGAAGTAAATCAGAACCACCTGGAGGATCACGTGCAGTTCTTATTCCTCCGATTATATAAGTAACTATTGGCTCATATGTACAATTGAATGTGGTTTTACATAGATTCATATCACTATAGTTCATTTCTATTTGTTTTTAAAAATATAAACAAAATTAATTAAAAGTTAAACTTAGTTTGTAATATTTATACAATATACGTTTAACATAACATACCTGAACTACCACCGATATACATTTCTCTACAATTATCTGGTTCTAAAGATCTAAATATTGTTGGAAGATTCACAGATGTGGCAATACGTGTCTCTGCTGGATAAATGTTGATTAATCTAATGAGGAATTCACCATTAAATCTCTTGAAGTTTAGAACATGAATATTTTCTGGTAGTTGATCTATATTCGGATTTCATTTCAATTAATTAGAGAATTCATACAAATTTATAAAGAAATTAATAATAATAGCTTACCAACTAATATACTTTCAATTTTACTGTAGGCTTTGCTGTTTGGAACCATATTTTGTTGGACCTGATAGATTGGCTCATTAAATCTATAATTTTGTCCTTTGTAGTTGAGTGGATCTCGATCCAATCTGCATCTGTGATTGACAGTGGTCGTCTTCTTTGGCATCGATGGATAGCTGAGACCCTTTGAATCATCGTAATATGAACTTCTTGTAATTCCAAATTCAATATTTCCTTCGTAAATGGCAGCTGCTCCTTTACTTCTATCACTATTACACTTGATATTATTTTAAAATGAAAAATATTATTAGACAACCTAAACAAAGGTAAACACATGTTAAAATAGATTTTAAATATTTACCACAAAACCAACACCACTATTTGGATCCATCAATAAAGCAGTTGTAACCGATGGAACGTATGCTCTATCGATTGGACCGGTTGTATTGTAAACAGCTCGCTCTCTTAATTCGAATCCATCGTCAGAATAGAAACTACCATTGATATCAGTCTGGAATCTAACGATTCTGTCAGTATTATCACAATCTGGAAGAGTATAGCTGATATCAACGTTTTCATCATATATTTTCGAACCAGTGTTGTACAATCTAATGACCACTTCATCTTGATTAAACTTGATCCTTACTTGACTGTAAATGTTACCCAAAATGAAAGTTGTCAATGAAAAATTAAGATTTTCCTCTACTGCAGGTCCATTTGCTCTAAATATATATGCTCCATTTCTATATGATGTACGATATCTCATTATCTAATTGAACTCAAATATTAATAAAATAATAAAATAATAAAAGAAAATTAAAGTAAAAATTAATACCTTTTGAAGAATATTATGTGAAACTCCATTTTTTTCAGATATACTATTAATAAAACCTTTATCAGTTAATTCAACTTTGATATAGTTATTTTCTAATATTTCTATTTTGAAAATTATATTAATATTATGATTTTAAAAGAATTGATTAATTATAATTCATACTTAAACCTGGTATCTTTTGTTCAGTTAGCAATTTAGAGAAAGGACTTTCGTTTCCAATCGTTTGAATTTTAAAGACTTTGTATGATAATGCTTGGATATCAATGACAAAGGCTATAGTCCAGTTAAAATTTTCTACACCAATCGAACTAATTGTACATTCAATTGGAATTTGAGAATCTTCTTCGAAAACAGCAAATGGACAGTAACCAGGATTATATGTTGTAAACATTGAAATCATCTTTACTTCTTTTCTGTTCCAACCAAGAGGATTGAAGAAAACCAATGGTAAAGAATCGGTATCTGAGTGGGTAATCGAATTCATTTTATTGGATTTCATTGCTAAAAGATTGGTTGAAGTTGCAATAGATTCCCCAAGTTTGGCAATAGCATACTGCATTCTATTCATATAGTCCACTCCTACATGTACCAAGTGAGTACCAGTTATTGCGTCATGATGTTGGATAAAAGAAGAATTCTAAAAAATTTTAAAATTAATAAAGATTCATTATTTCGTATCCATTAAACATACTCTCATGGTGTCCCTTAATTGACTTTCAATATTTGCACCGGTTTGGGTATTAATCAATTCTCCCAATCTTTGGAGAGATGTAAGTCTTCTACTTTCTCTTTTAAAAATTGGATTAGTTGTATAGTATCCCTAAATAAAAAATGTATAAATATATAATAAAACTAAAAATAATAAATCCTACATACAACCCAATTATCTCCTATATTGTTTTCAATGTATGGCATAAAGTCAGTGTTGGAATATTGGTGTTTGATTGGTGTACCTGTTTGACGGAACCATTTTCTGACATCGCTAAAATAATTTCCCATAGTACTGTACTTTACATTAAATTCAACGGTATTCAAATTTAGATTATCTAGGAAAGAAAAACAATAAGTTTTTTTATAAATATATAATGAATTTAAAAATACCTATGGTTTTATCGATAATTTCAAAAGCGGTTTGGGCATTATTGTACTTGAAATCACCTCCAATAAGCACAAGAATGTGTGGTGATTTGTAGTGATCTCTTCTCCTTATAATAGTATGTTTTAAATCAAATACCAATCTTTGGACATTATCATCAACGGTACCCATTGGTTCATCTAAGTTAAAGTCTGGAAACCAATACGGATCATCAAGAACATGTGTAAATATCTCAGAGTTATTGCCATGTGATCCTCTCCATATGAATTCCAAATCTTTCTTTCTTCCAAGTTCATCTCTTAGATCTGTTGTGATACGATGCAGAATGATATTCTTGTAATTGTCCATGGCTTCAAGTGCAGCTGTCTTTGATGCATGTCCAAATGGATCAATTTGCCAGCCACTTTTAAAAAAATGATATTAGATTTTCTTAGATAAAAAAATTACAAAATATATTTTAACTAACCTCATTGGAAGAAATCTTTCACCAAATTGTTCTTTAATAAATCGATTTCCTTCTTCAAGATTATCAATGAATGCTTCAGCAGAAGTACATGCTTCATCACTCATTACCCATCCACCATTAACAAACTCCATTTGGGATTCATTAACTAATTTTTGGAATTTATCTCTAAAGGCAGGGTTTCTTGCCCACCACTTTGTAAGAAAACCACTAAGAAAAAATAATTATAATTATAAGTTAAACAGAATATTTTATAAAGATAATATATATTTACATTTCAGACCAAACAAATTTTCTATTTGGATTGGCAATCATAGCTTCAGTTACAGTAGAAATGATATTATCTACTCTAGTGTTATAATATCCCTATTTATTTTTATTGTATATAAAATTAAAATCTCTTTCTCAAATAATTTATTTATATATATTTACATCTATTGTGTCTAACCAACCTGAATCATCATGAGAATGGCAAACTATATGAACCATAAATCCTTTTTGGGGATTCACTCCAGGCGCACCGGGATATTGATTTTCTTGTTCAGAAACCTCATCCAATCCATTAATGATATTGATATATATAAAAAAAATTGAAAATAAAGCAAACCAAAATTTCGATTTGCTTATAAATTTAGACATTATTAAAAATTTCTAAATATTAAAAGTCATAAAATTAATATCCAATTCAATTTCAATTATATTTTTATTTAAAAATAAAAATAAATTTAAATTAAATTTAAATATTATACTAAAACTTTGATATTTAGTTAGTAGATGGAAAAAATCGAATTGAGATTTGAAAAAAAACAACAAAGATTATTTATTATAGATTGACAAAAAAAAAAATAAAAAATAAATAATAATAAAAATGACAATATCAGATTATTAACTATTTTATATCTAATGAAATTTAATAATGATATATAATTTACAAATTTCATTTCCATGTTTGTTTTTCATTTTGTTATTTATTTTTATATGTGTTTGTTTATTTTATTTTTTTTGTTTTTTTGTATACAAGGGTGGTATAAGTACACTACACCACCAACACATTTGTTTGTTTATAGTTGATTAAAATACAGTGTTGTCATTATAAAATTATTAACACTATTGTTATTACTATCAAAAAATTTCACTGTAACTTACATAGTAGCACATTATTACAGATTAATTAAACTGCGAAAAAAAAAAAAATTGAAGTTAGAGATATCAACAGAGTTTTGAATTTGGGCGCCAGAACAAAATAATTGTGTTGACATCATGTTTTGATAATCAAATTGATTTATTTAGTATTTTATCATTGCTAAATCTAGAGATAGATTTGGATTCAATAGAAACTTTAGATTGGTAGAGATAATCTTGAATGATGTGATTGATCGTAAGAGTATAGAGAGTTTGTTTCTTAACATGTTGATTATGGGGAAACCGGTTTTCTTTGACATTATCAAATGGAATGCTGTGTAAACGATCCATTTAAAGTCATTGAACTTTAATGGGATATCACTAACCTTTCTTTTGATAAACCTATATGAATTAAATGTAAATAAAACCAAAACATCTAAAATAAATAAAATAAAATATTAATAATCTAATAGGAAATAGATAATCATTGCCAAAGCAAATAAAATACAAACGAACCTTTAAAGATTTTAACCTTTTCAAAATCTAAAAGTGCAATCGTACTATAATATTTCTTTATCCAACAACAAAATGCCATTGCCAAGTATTGATAACCTCTATAAATATTAATTAGTACTGTTGAATATAGATTTAAAGTGGGATCAATGAATAGTATATCTCTGAAATCAATAATAATATATTAATAAAACCCATCAATCAATTTTAATTTAATTTAATTTGTAAAATGATTAATTTAATCATTGTAATTTATACATACAACTTTGCTTTGACTTGAGAGTTTAGAAAGTTTAATAATCTTTGTTGTAATGTTAATCTTCCCATTGCTGGAAATGTCAATTCATTAATAAGCTCTAAATGATAATGATATGATTAGATTAATTAATTAGTTATAATTTAGCGGTTACTAAAAAAAACAAAACATACTCTTTCCTGAATACTTTGAATAGTCATATAGGATTTCAAATGATTCAACGTTGATAAGTAATCCACACCACGGCATGTATTTACCGTCCAACTCAACGATACCCTTTGCTTTGCCAAAATCGTGAAGGAACTGTTTGGTCTTCTGGTTGTTTGACTTGACACCATAGAGAGCGGGTGTCTCATTAGTAAAGACATCGATGAAACGCTCTGTGTTACTCGGACTGTCGGTAAAGTAGATGTAATCATCGACGAAGCGAACCAGTGCATTGAATGCATTCGGGTTGTTATCCAACAGGCGTGGCATTAGCAGCTGGTTGTCGAGATCACCAAGTTCCAGCTCGCACAACTTGGTGGAACTCTTTGCACCCTGAGCAATGCCCTTCGTCTGCAAGTAGTAATCCTCGCCATACTTTAGAATGTGCTCACATATCAACTCGTCAAACACCTCTAGCACCTCTTGTCTGCCAATCTCTCTCATATCCTTCTTATTCTCCACAACGCTAGCGACATTCAACTGACTTCTAATACGAACCAACATCGCATCGAAATCAGCTCTATCGTTCTCTGCATACGCCAACGTTATTATTCTACGTCTATTCTTAACTTTAAATTGTATTCTAACATTTGATATAATATATTTATCCTATAATAATAGCTTTTATTAATAGAATATTCTTAATATCATTTTTGTATTACTTACATTTACAAATACATTCTCATCTAATATTTGTATCAATTTCGATTGCATCAATGAATCGAAACACTTGTTGATATCTATTGACATTATATGAATCTTTACACCTCTCATGGCAAGTGATAGTAACTTTGGTTTAATTTCTTTAAACTTGTGATAGAAATCAGTTCTACTAGTAACTGTAGATCCCAATAACTTTTGATTCTTATTCTATTTAAAGATGTTATTAATATTTATATTTATATAGTATAATAAATAGTATACATACCATTTCATACTTTAAAATAGGGAAATAATCAACCATAGTTGAGTTACTTGATAATTTAAAATTCCTATGCGTAAGAGTTGTACCGTTGTTTGTGATGATTGTTGCCTTGGTAGCAGACTTTCCAAGATTAGCAATTGGTCTCAATGATTTCTCTTTTGGTAGAAATCTAAGATGTGACAGTCCTGTTCTTCTTGATTCAATATATGATGCTAATTCCTAATAATAATAATAATAATAATAATAATAATAATAATAATAATAATAAGTATTCTCTCTTGTTAATTTGATCAATTCCGTTATCAACAACCTATTACATACATTATTTAATAATAATTTATAATTTGATTTCTTTAATGATTTTAATTGAGTGGATGATAAACTATTCCATTCATTCATCAGGAAATAAACATGTGAGATTCTCGATTGTGCAGTCTCTGTACAATAGAAATGTTTGGTAACCAAAGTTGGAATCATATCATCAAACATCCACCATAAGAATGATCTTAGATATTTAATCTTTGGTATAATGAATTCATTCACCTAATTATAGTGGTTAAACAATTAGATTAGTATCAATTTATAGTATCATATCTATATATTTATCTATAGATAATATTTACATTAAACCTATTAACTAATTGATCAAAGTTAATGTAATGATATGTTTTTGACTTTAAATAATTTAAAAGTTCTTTTTCAAATTGTTTCTTGTTGCTAACAACATTCGTAGTTGTTGCTGTTGTTGTAGTGGTAGTTGTAACGGTTGTAATGTTTGTTGTTGCTGTTGAATTTGAAGGAGATCTCCAAATCTGTTTAGGAGGTAGTATATTATTGATTATAGTCAATATGAATCTATAGATATAATGAACTTCAATGTCCTTTCCTTTGATAAGATCCTCCAAATTCAATTGTGAATATCCACCAACATTACATGTAGTAACATTAAAACCACTATTATTATTGTTGTTGTTACTATCCATTTCATTGTCACTAACTGCAATTTCATCATCATCATCATCTTCTTCTTCCTCCTCTTCATCACTAGTGATATTATTATTTTGTCTATTTCTATTGTATTTAAATACATCGTATTGTCTTTTCTCTCTAATTAGATTATCTAAAATCAAAGAATATGGAGTTGACTTTAATTTGAAGAGCATCCTCTGAACCAATGGGAATTGAACCATTATCTCTTTCTTCATATTGAGTTCATTGATATTCGATGGTCGCTTAAAACCCTCTGGACTAAACAGACATTGTCCAACCTTGGAGTTAAACATCCTATTCATCAAAACTCTAACATCTTTCTTATCATTACATCTCCAATCTAATATTGAAATGAAATCAACTTATTAAATTACATGTAACTATCATACTATAACTATAATTATTACTTACATTTATTCTTTGTTGAACTTGAATATAAAAGATGTTTCGTGTGTATTTCTTCACTATTATTACTATTATTATTATTACTACTACCAATACTATTATTTTGATTTTGATTGTTAAGATTGCTGATGTTGTTATCTTTTTTTTTCTTTTTATATCTCTTTCTCTTTTTCTTTTTCTTATTATCAGCAGCAGTAAGTGCTAGTGAAGCTGTTGTGTTTGATATCTGAGGAACATTTACATTGTCTGTTTCTAACTGAAAACTATCTAGATCATTGAAAATATCGGCATAGTCATCATCATCATCATCATCTCTACTTCTTTTACCTAGCTGATTAGGTAATACTAAACTATTACTACTACTAATACTATTATCATCAACATTATTGTTGTTATTATTTAAAGTAGCTATGAAACTTGAACTATTAATATTATTATCTATATTATAATCAAAATCAAATTCAAAATCTGATTCTTCTTCATCATTCATCTATCGATCTATCTGTGCATATTCTATAATCAACAAAACTAATGCTTTTAATTTGAGTATTGGTGATAAAAAAAGATGGTAAACCAATTATTTTTTGTTTTCTGTGTGATGTTTCTTTTTGTTGCACCTACACGACACAACTTGCAATACATATTACATGTATGTATTAACACTCATTACGTTTTTGACGGTTAATTTATAATTAAAAACAGATAGAATATATAGAATGTGTCGAGTAAATTTCAATTTATTAGAAAATATTTATCATTAACTCACCAACACTCATGAGTGTATTGTATTGTATGAACTCTTCTTTCAACTAAATAAAGATATTTGTTATTTTATTTAGATCTCTAGATTTCATAACTAAATCTTCTATCGAAAACTTTTATTTTTTTAAAATTTGTTTAATAAGTTGCTTTGGTAATCTGTTGGATACTTGAGTTTTGCCATCGATACCAGTTGGGTAAAGATAGATTGGTAAGAGACAGAAATCGGATTGAAGTGGTCCTGAGTTGACACCACGAATGGCCATCGAACAAGATTGCTTGTCGAAACGTGGAATGGCCGAGGTGATATCGGTAACACTCTCAGCGGACCAAAGACGTTCGGCAATAGCCAAAGAACGTGGCCAAACTCTGACGTCCCAAGACATCTGACTGACTTGTTCACTCCACATTGCGGCTTCTCCACCGAGGAGGTTCTGTGCGTTGGTTGTAATTCCATTGAGTGGATCGTTCGAGTAGAATGTCTTCCAGGTGTCCTCAAACTCATAGTAGGTGTTTCCCATTGGAACCTGTTGGTCTAGATACCTATGATAATTGATTGTTGTTATTATTGTTAATCATAGTAATAATAGTAATAATATCATTAAATAGTTACCATGCGAAAGAAACCAATGCTTTGTAACCGGCTTCCAAGACTTGTTGGGTGATGGTTGCACTATTCCAAATTTGAATAAGAGTGTCGGGTCCGAGCTTGACACCGGCTTCGAATGGATCGTTCCAAGTGATCTTTGTACGATTGAGTGGAATGAGAATATCGTCCATTTGATTCTCAAAGTATTCGAATGCAACGGATGTTGAGAATCCCATCTTGTTCATCCAACTTTGAATGGCTGGATCGGCAGTCCAACAACCGAAAACGACTTCGTCTCCACCAGTATGGAAATAGGCATCTGGGAATAACTGGGTCATCTCTGTAAAGAAGTTTCTCAAGAAATCATAGGTACCCTCAGAGGCAATGTCAAGGGCAATGTTGTTGATGTTATAGGCATATCCTGGACATTGCGCTAGCAAATCTGGGTAACCAATACCCCAACCTGCAGCATGTCCCGGCAAATCAAACTCTGGAATCACACGAATTCCGTATGTCTTGGCATAGGCAACGATTTCTTCGATCTGCTCATGAGAGAAAACAGCAAGTGGATTGAATGCACCCAATGTTAAATTTGGATAGATTTTTGATTCTACTGGGAATGATTGAGCATCAGACTGATATAATTGTTTTCAAGAGAAAGAATTTTATAAAATTAATAAACCACTAAAGTATAAATGCATTTATATTTATAACTACTACTTACCAAATGCCAATGTAATACATTGAATTTATTATATCCAAGAGTGTCAATAATATGTAATATAAAACTAGGTGGATACCAATGACGAGCTAAAAAAAACATTTAGAAAATGTGAGTACCACCAACCAATTAGTAAGATTATCATATTAATATATCATTGATATTTAAATTATAATTACCAGTATCAATCATGAAACCTCTCCATGGGAAACGTGGGTAATCATTGATGGCGATTGGTGTGTTTGGAATGGAGTAGGTTTTTGAAGATTGATCGTAGATGATCAGTTGTGAAAAGGTTTCCAAACCTCTCATGGCACCGTAGATGGTCTTTGCGCTGATAGAGAGTTCGCTTGAGGTGGCAGTGATCGAATAGCTCTCGTCGACACCCATGTAGAGATCTTCGCTGGTCGACTCGATTGTGATGTTAAGAGTATTGAGTCCAGAGGCACCCGTGCCTTTTTCAAAGTAGGGAGTGGTATCACCGAATTGGAAAAACATACTGGAATAACGCTTGACTGCGACATTGAAAGTGGCAGAATTGATCGATGGTTCAATCGAGAATTGCTTGTCGTTCAACAACACGGAAACACTACCCGATTGGTAGGATTGTGGTTGTGGTACAACAGTTGGTTGTCCACTCACCAAACAACCAAGCAATGCGGTGGTAATAACTACCAAATATAATAATTGAATCTTCATTTTATAATTTTATTATATTTATTTAATTATACATAAAAGATATACACTGATGAAATAAATATGTAAAAAAAGAAAATACAAATGAAAAACTAAAAACTAAAATATCATGAAATTGAAGATTGTCCACCAAAAACTTTATGAAATCTTTAGTGAAAAAAAAAATCTGTTTTTTATTAAAACAAGATATTTCTTATTTTAATCCTGGTCATCAAAATTTTATAAAGATTTTCGTGTTGGGATTTAGATTATTTAACTTTTAAAGGAGATTTTTATATTCGCTGATGATAATCATTTAAAAAATAGGGGAATTGACTATTCTCAAATGCTTTGATATTACGGAAAAAAAAAGGATCTTCAAATTTAAAAATATCTTTAGATAGTAGCAATAAAAATAAAGAAATATCAAAAGATATCCTAAGGATATTATATCAAATATAAAATATCAAATATAATTGATTTAAATTATACTTTACACTTCTTAAAATATAATATATTATAAATTTTATGTTCAAATAAATAAAACTATGATTATTATTATTAAAACAAAGAGGTCTCAATTTCCAAAACATTTGAAAATTTTTTTTTGAAATAATTGTGCGAAACACAACCCATTAGCAGTTGTTGTCATCACCGAATAAACAAAACACAATCTTTTAAATTTTAGTTAAATTAGTTTATAGATTCATTGTGTAGTTTTAATTATTATTATTATTGTATAAATAAATAAATATTTATTTTTTATAGTTCAAAATAAACGGATTTTAAAGTAGTTATAGTAGTATATTAATATAGATATAGAATGGCAAAGTTTAAATTAGCGAATTGGGGTGCAATGATTGCGATATGTGCATGTTATAGTAGGTTATTAGACATACGTATTGTGCTATATAGCATGATTGATTATTTTATTTGAGCGAATGAATGAATGAATGATTAATAGATGTATCTATAAACTATATATATATAGTATTGATTGCAGGTGGTATTATGGCATGTATTTATCCAAGACAGTTTGTTGGTATTTATTCTATGTAAGTATTTCATAAACAAAAAAATAGAAAGACTGCAGACAACATTTATTTATAATAATATGATGATGATGATGATATCTATAGTGTTGTAGGTGTAGTTTTATTACCATTGTTATGGCCCGTTCCATGGTTAGGAAAGTTAAAAGCAATCTTTCAACAATATTATGTTGCTGCGTTTCTTTGTCTTGGGTAAGAGAATAGATAACAATAACAATAACAATAACAATTAACATAGTACTAATATTACCGATTATAATCCAATTAGATTGAGTGTTTTGACATTCTTTGAAGTACCAACTATTATCGGTGGAATAAGTTTAGGTCTTGCTGGTATTGTATTTTTGATATCTGCCATCATGGGTGAAAAAGGAGATTACTTTGAAAGATAATAACTATAATAATAATGATATACAATAGTAGTAATAATATATTCAAACAAATATATATAATAATGTAATTTCGAGTAGAAATGTTAAAAAAATAACTAAATGTACACACAAATCCTATACTTTATAACCATATTGCAATGTATAATAAAAGTTTTAATAATTTAAATAAACATTTAAAATGAGTGTAATATGCAAACGTTTATGATAGTTAAATGAGTGCCCTTCCAATACATTCCATATTCCATTTTAACATTCGAATGCATTCATTTTTTTTTAAAAATTCATTATTCATTTATTTATTATATTTGCATACCCACTCTCTTTATATTCAGATAAACTCAGCAATGACAACAACCGCAGCAGCTCCCTTAAAGATTACAGATTTATCATTTATCAATGGTGAATGGTCCGGAAATGGAAAGGGTATCTATCCAACTATTAAATCATTCGAATACACAGAGGTTTTAAAGTTTACTTTCAATGGTAAACAAATTGAATACAAGTATGATGTTTATTTGGTTGTTTTATTATTTGTTTGTATACTTTATTAACTGTAAGCGCAAATTTGATTATTTATTATATATATAGTCAAACATCGAATAATGTTGCAAATGGTGGATTAATGCATTTCGAAAGCGGATTTATTAGAGTGCTACCAACAGGTAAAATAGAGTTGAATGTTGTTCAATCATCGGGTGTTGCCGATCATTACGAAGGTACATTGGACAATAGCGGTGATAAACAGACATTGTTCTTCAAGATGACTGGTATCTCTAGAACACCAACTGCCAAATCACCGCATGTAACCAACGCAACTCGTCGTTTCACAATCACCAACGGCAACGAAATGAATGTCTATTTCGAAATGGCCACAACCACTCATCCAGATTTAGTAGAACATTTAAATAGTAATCTTAAAAAGAAATAAACAAATAAAGACTATATGTTTGTTTTTAAAAATCCATCAATTTAAATAAGTTTATTTATTGTTATTAAATAAATTTAGAACTTGAGAGCGTGTGGGAATTCACCCTTACGGAGACCGAAGGCAGTCTTCAAGTAGAGGACCAATTCCTTTTGACCCTTGAGGGCAGCAAGGATGGCAGTATCAACAGCCTTTTGGTCGGCAATACGTACCTCTGGGAGCTTCTTGGCGGCCTTCTCGGTGGTCTTCTTTTCACCATCCTTGAAGAATTCACCCTCAGCCTTCTTGGTGGTGGCGGCCTTCTTCTCAGCCTTGAAGTAACAGTCATTGACTGACTCTGGGACCTTGACGTTGGCAACGTTGACCTTGGTGGAGGTGGCGATGACGTAACGTTGGTCAATACGTCTTAATGGGACACCGTTGAGTCTGAATGGACCTATTATTATTTATTTGATTGATTTCCAAATGTTAGCCTAATCAACTATTCTTTATCCAATAATACTTAGATTGATCAATTTCATATTGTTATATTATTCCTAACCTAATTGTATTGTCTAATTCTTCTTTGATTTCACTTTTATTCGATGAAGGGAGTCAATCGATAGTATCATAATTAAACATGATTCCATTTTCCATTAATATTAAATAATATTAAAGAAAATAGATCAATTGTTTATATAATTTGATAGTTCTCGAGATGATTAGCATATTTGTTTACAATAATGTATCAAAAGCAAAGTAAAAAAGCAATAATATTAATTACTAATTTGCTTTGTTTGACGATAGAATGAATAAAATGAAATTTAATTTACATTTTAATCACTACAGGTGTAAGTTATGCTAATCAGCCTTAACATCAAAGTGAAACACAGAAAGAATGTATAGACGAAAAAGTAATATAAACATGTAATGGATTTGGTGATCAATCAAATGCGGGATACATACCGGTGATCAAGAGGAGACCAGAGGTGAGTTGCTTCAAGAAGACGACTCTCTTTCCGGCGTAACGACCAGCAACGATGATGAGGACGGTACCTGGGGTGATGGTCTTACGGAGGGCAACTGGGGATTGCTTGTATTGACGGGCGACAGCACGGACTTCAGAGGTCTCGACTGGGGCGTACTTGGCAGTCTTTTCCTTCAATTGGACCTTCTTTCCACCCTTGATGGTAGCTTCACGGACAACTGGGGCTGGGGCAGCCTTTGGGGCAGTGGTAACCTTCTTTTGCTTGGCCAAATAGAGACGAGTTCTCTTGGCGAAGGCACGCTTACTGTATTGACGAAGACCGTTTCCGATGATTGGGTTTTGCATTGTTCTGTATGTTTAAAATCGCGTTAACACTAAACTAAGATAAAAAGATAGATGATATAGTATTATTCTTATTACATACCAGTGATGGATTGAGTGACAAACTTAGGTGAAGAAGTCTAAGAAAAACGAAAGCATATAGTAAGTAATCGTTGGTCGCCTGCTAGCGTCGGTGCCAGTCCACACACCCACACAATTTTTCAAAAATTTCAATTTTTTTTAATTTTTATTAATTTTGCTTGAAAGAAGTTCATTTTTTTTGGTTTTGGTTTTTTTTTTTTGTCTGTGTGAAATTAATTTGTGCTATGCAAAGCAATGAAACACACGTAACAGTTTATTTTTGTTTTGATTTGTTCAGTCAGTTAAAGTTGTAAAATGAACAATAATATTACATATTGTTATTGTTAATTAATTAATTTGAAGTGGTAGCAGATTAGTTTGTTTAATTGATTTTTAATTGGTTGATCAAATTTAGTAATACTGATGGTGATAACAACGATTTTACTTTCTTTTGGTACTTACAGAGTTTAGTTATTGTTATTGTTATTATTCTTTATTGGTAATATGTTCATCTGATCATTTAACTGTCAATAAGAAACTAGATGTATTACTTACGTAGCAGAGCAGAACAGAGCAGAACAGAACATAATAAGAGAGTTAATATGATTATGTTTATGATTTGTGATTAAGATATTTTACTTACTTGTTAAATTGTTCAAATTAGATGATTGGATGAGTGAAGAGCTTGAACAGAGTTTGTAACATGTTCACCTTCAGATTAAGGACAGACAGACAGCAGTTCGGTATTTTCAATCTCGGATGAAGATTTCTAGCAAGAAAGGCCACTTTACAAATGAATTTCAATGAACGATGGTTATTGACAAGCTTTGCTGCCTGTTCGGAAATGAATGGGAATGCATTAGCAACAATAAAGGTAACATCTTACTTTGAATAAAAGTAGTGGTAATGGAAAGATGTTTGTTCAACAAACAGATATACTTGCATCCCCGAAACACACACATAGGCTTTATTTTACAAGTTCAAAGATTATTAAATCACAAAAGACCATCCAACCGCTTTATCATCTTTGCACTCTTCCATTCATTTTGTGGAAATGGTGAAAACAAATGAAAGGGTGTGTTTGTTGATTAGGTGTTGAATATTAAGTGTGGTGGGGTGGTGTGTTAAGTGTTTGTTCAGTTCGACAATAACATTTAATTAAAAAGGAGAGAGAGAATGTGTGTGTGTTGTGGAAGTGGTGTTGTGTTTGTCCATCCACCACTTCTTGTTCTTTCACTTTTGTTTTGTTATGATATGATTGTTTTTTAAATTAAAAAAATGAGTGTATTATACACATTGGTGTGGTAGTGTTGTGCAAGTTGTATTCATTTAATCAAGCGGTAAATCCACATTATTAAAATCAATACATTAATTAAGTAATAACAGTTTGCATTTACACTATAGTGGGTTACTTATTTGGGTGGGTGAGTGGGTTAGATGGTAGGTAAATCTTTAAGGAAATTGTAGTGCAAATCATTGTTATTAGCGATGTTTAATAATATGACAAAGTGGTTTTGTTGTGTCTTTACCAACTCTACACAGTGTTTGGCTTAGAGTCTCTGAATTTGAAATTGAATTTGAATTTGTTAAAGATTGTTGTTGTTGTTGTTTATGTTGTTGTCGATGTTGTTGTTTTTTGTTGTTAGTAACAACAACATGATGAGGATCGATGTCAAATATTGCTGCTATTGAGGATCTTACTCTGGAATGATCTCTTTAGATCATGATGAGTCGTGATCACTATTCTATTCTAAACTTAGTAGTCCATCGTGGAATCTAATTTTTTGTGTGGTGGAAGGGCATCCTTTGTCTGGTCGATGAGGAATGCGGTCCAAATGTCTCTAATTAAATTAGCATTACATCGAAAAGGCAAATTATTTTAAAAGAAATTGTGTGTGGTTTGTTTGGATTTTCACCCCACTCAAAGACTTGGATTTTAAATTTTTTTAGTATGGGTGTTGTATTTTTTAAAAGGTAAAGTGTTGTTTTTTTTGTTTTTGTTTTGAGTTTATTGATCTGATTCAACAAAAAAAGTAATTAATGTGTCAGTCATCATTGTCTTTAATTCAAAAAACAGATGAAAAGTAAACAAAAACAACACCCCACCACCCACACTGAATATTTGAAATTAAAAGTTTTTCATTTTTTTCACCCCACTAAAAAAAATAAAAAAAATTGAAAAAAGCAATTGTGTTGATCTGTGTGTGAATGAATTCTTTAAAAATTTCGTTGTTTTTTTTTGTCGAAAGTTTTAGTGTTGTTTTTTTGATCAGAAACACCACTACGCTCAGATTGGTGAGTATGTTTACCATGTCACAATTTTTCAATAGGTAACATATGTGTAGAACTAAGAAGTAATGTATGTGTATGTTTGGTGTGATCATACATACTGACCGCTTCTGTCAGTGATGATGATGCTGTTGTTGCATTGTTCTATAGTGATGAGTGACTGAGGGGGTAGTTGTATGGTGTGTGCCTGTGATTGTGGTTATCTGTGTTGGGCATGTCCATGGATCGTCGGGTAACCACTTAAAATAGTTCTTAGTGTTATTTTTAGGATGTATAGTTTTGAATCTCTTGAGCTTATCTAGAACTCTATAAATATTGGAACTGTTTTATCATTTGATTATAATCCAATCAGCAAAGAATAATAAATAAATAAAGAAATAAATCTTAAACAAATAATAAAATCTTAAACTTTTATTTGTTTATAATAAAATCAATAATAATCCTAAACACTTCAACGACAACGACAACAACGTCTACAATAACAATAATAAATAACAACAACTACAATCAATAACAATAACCAATCATTTCATAAACTGTTTTGTTTTGCTTTTTGTTTTTTTAAATTAATTAATTATTTGATTAATAAATAAAAATAAAAATTATTATTGTATATATAATTACATCTTATATCTATATAAATAATAATCAAAATAATAATAATAAACCTAATGGAATTTGAAGATAATTTTAATTTAAGTTTTATTAATGAGAGAATGATGCATTCCAACTATTTTAATAAAGATAACAATATCAACAATGGAAGACCCATTCACCAACAACCAAATCGATACCATCCATACCAATTGGTAAAGCCACAGGCCATCCAATATTTACAAATTCCAATCAACAACCAAAATAACAACACTATCTATATCAATAATAATAATACAAACAATCATAACAACCTAAATAGTAGTGGTAACAACAACATTTACAGTTCATCATCTCCAATATTTTCACCAATGAGCCCGTACCAATCCTCTCCATATTCTTCACCATTCCCATCACCCAAAGGTGCAGTTCCACCCCAACTTTTCCTCTGTTCCACACCCAACGCCAACCACAATCTTGAAAGATCCTCATCATCACCAGCAACCATTGTTTCTCCACCACCAATTCAAATTGAGAATAAATCAAATAGCAATGTTGAAAACTCCAATAATAATAATAATAATAATAATAGTAACAATTCCAATTCCAATTCCAACAATTCCAATTCAAAAGGATTCTATGGAATGACCAGTAAATTATTACAATTGTGTCAATCGATTGACGGTGAACGTGGAGTATCGAAAGAGAAAACAAGAATGTTGACAGAGTTACACGATGAATTGGATTTGATAATCAAGAAAATCAATAAGGTCAAGAAGAACAAGTTGCCATATCCACCATTACCAAGCGACGATCCCAATAAATCATTTATCGATTTGCGCCCACGCCGCAACAGAAAGTGTAAATTGACACACAAGGAGAACGAAGACAACATTCAGTGCCAACGATGTGGCACCAAGGATACTCCAGAGTGGCGCAAGGGTCCAGATGGATGCAAATCACTTTGCAACGCTTGTGGACTCTACTATGCAAAGACAAAGAAACGTGAACAAGAACAAAGCTATCAAACATCATCCTCACCATTACAACAATCAGAACAAGAAACACAATTTTTTAAAGAACAACAAAATCAACAACAATCACCACAACAACAACAAAAATCAAATTTAAATAGCTCAGTTTCAAATACCTCGATAATTAGTATAAGTAGTTTAATTAATAATTAAAAATTAAATTACAACTTGTAAATTAATAAACTTAATTGTAAATAATTTCATTGCACAAAAATTTTAATGTCTAAATTTAGAATTTCTATTTTTTTTTTTGTTATTTATTATTCTCTTTAATCTAAATAAATTATTAAATATGATTAATAGATATTATTTACACTCAAGATAAGTAAGTTTTAAAACAAATAATTGTGATCAAATCAATAAATAAATTAAACACGAAAATTTTTGCGAAATTAATTATTTTTAATTATTTTTTATTATTATTTTCTTCGGTCGACAATTTGGTTTTTTTTTAAAAAGTATTATTTTTATTTTTTATTTTATTTTTATTTTTATTTATTTTTATTTGATTGTATTACTTTTGGAATAACTAGTCAAAGTTGATAGATTTATAAAGATGTCAGAGGTTGCTACAGAGAATAAGGTCAAAGAGGTTTCACTAGAGACTATCGAGAAAGATGTAAAGAGTCACAAGAGATCGAGAGACGACGAGCCAATGGCCGAAGACGAATACAGCGAGAATGTCAACGAACCAAATAAGAAACCAACTTTTGCACAGATCACCGTCGAAGAAAATGTATGATATCACATAATTATAGCTTATCATCAATTGTTTGATTGATGATGTTTTTAATATAGATATCAAATATCAACTATGTTTGATCTATTCGGTTCTAATCAATCAATATATTATCTATTTTTATTATAGGGTGATTCACAAACAAGAAAAATAACTATACCACCCAATAGAATGGCACCACTAAAGGGTAAATGGCAACAAATTTATGAACCAATAGTAGTACATCTTAAATTACAAATTAGAATGAATCTTAAAGCAAAGAAAGTTGAAATTAGAGTATGTTTAAAGTGTAGATTGCATTATACATATGTTAATGTCACATTTCATCAACACAACATTCTAATCTTATTGTTTATTTATTTTTTTAATATGTTTTTTTAGACATCAGATAAAACAGAGAGTGTCGGTGCATTACAAAAAGCAGCTGATTTCGTACATGCTTTTGCATTAGGTTTTGAAGTAGAAGTAAGTAGTCATCAATGTTTAGTTAGTTTAACATTCAATATTAATTAATTCTTCATTCTTCATTATAAATAATAATAGGATGCAATTGCTTTGCTAAGATTAGATGATTTATATATAGATTCATTCGATATTGAGGATGTAAAAACACTTAAAGGAGACAATCTTTCTCGTGCCATCGGTCGTATCGCTGGTAAAGATGGAAAAACAAAATTCACAATTGAAAACACAACAAAAACAAGAATTGTTTTAGCCGATAAGTATGTGTTAGTTTGTTATATAGTTACATCTATCTATTATTCATTTTAAATTAATTTATTATTATTTTAAAAAAAAAAAAAAAAAAAGACGTATTCATATTTTAGGATCATATGCAAACATCAGAGTTGCCAAAGACGCTATTTGTAATTTGATTTTAGGTTCGCCACCCGGAAAAGTTTATGCCAAGCTTAGAACAGTAGCAACAAGAATCAGTGAAAGATTCTAATAATCCAATTCCTTTTTAAATAAAAAACTAAAACAAAAAACAAAAAAAACAAAATGATTAAAATCTCTTTTCGAAATATTATTTAAAGTTGTTGTTGCTTATTTCTTCTTTGTGATCACAACAAATCATTTTAATAATGTCTGACGACAACCATCTGTGGTTGATTTCCCACTAACACACAAATATTCTAAAATTAGTAAAAAAAAAAAAAAATAAAACACAAAATTGCAATGTTGTTGATGTGGTATTTTAAATTAGTGTGAAAACAAAAAAATGAAATAATAATAATAATATTCATAATAATTTAATTTATAATTAATGAAAGATGTTTAACATCTCATTACAATTGTTGTTTTTATTCATTTATTTTAAAACACACTCACCTCTTTACTATATATATATATAAATTTATACATAGATAAAATAGATTTTTTCTGTTATAAAATAAATAGTTTAAAAGATATATAATCATTTAGAAGTAAAAAATAAAATAAAATATATAGAATAGTTAAGTTTTATTGGTTGATTGTCAAGAGAAAAGAAGACCAATTTCATGTTGCAAAGTTATGTTTATTGAATTCAATAAGAGATTCCTCAGAGGTTTATTGGTGTTGTTACTATTAGTATTGGCGTTGGTTGCCTCGACTGTGCAATCAAGTCCAACCATTGTTATCGATAGCAGCGACAGCAACAATGTCAATGTTGGATCGTCGTCGTCCTCTCGAACAGAGTCCGATGCAGAGACTCAACAGAAAGATGCGAATAATACAATGCTCGTGTTCATAGCAATGCTCACAGGTGCAGTACTGGTAGTCTACGTTGTCGTCTCACTACACATACCATTCATACCAGAGTCGATCGCAATCGTTACCTACGGTCTGATCATCGGAATCATCACTAGATTCACCAACAGCGAGATGGCAGATCGTGTTGCCACTTTCGATCCAGAGAA
The DNA here is from genome assembly GCF_000004825.1 of Heterostelium album PN500. Lineage (NCBI taxonomy): Eukaryota > Evosea > Eumycetozoa > Acytosteliales > Acytosteliaceae > Heterostelium > Heterostelium album. The sequence goes on along the minus strand of NW_008805070.1, from coordinate 523,096 downwards.
ATTCTTTCTTTTCATTTTACCGACTATTATTTTCGAAACTGGATTTTCATTACCAAAAGTAAGATTGAATCATTGTAACTAGCTATATTATTTATTCGAATCATCATTATAGTACTAACAAGTTAAAATAATAATAATAATAACATCAGACCGATTTCTTTCAAAATATAGTACCAATTCTACTTTTTGCTGTATTGGGTACGTTTATTTCATTCATTGTAACAGGTTCAGGTATTTTCTTGGTTGGAAAGATTGGTATTTCATTTCCTTTGCCTGCAACCGAATCTTATATGTAAGTGACTACAAAAATATCTTTATATATTTTTATATTTTATTCATTTTAATTCTTTTATTATTTAGATTTGGAGCAATATCATCGGCTACTGATCCTGTTGCGACACTTGCCATTTTCCAAGCGTTGAATGTTGATTCCACATTATATATGTTGGTGCTGGGCGAGAGTATTCTCAATGATGCAACAGCAATCATGTTATACAGAACGGTCGAACACTTTGTAGCAAAGGAAATATTTATCAATATTTTGACATTCTTGTTGGTTTCAATCGGTAGCGTTCTGCTTGGAATAGGAATGGCATTGGTATTATCATTGGTAAGTATCTTTTTTATTCTATTTTCATTGATAAAATCAATTCTAATTTCTAATTGTTATTACAACAACTAAATAGATGTTAAAATTTATTAATTTTGGAAGATTCCCTGCTTTGGAAACTATCTTTATGATTATGTTCTCCTATACATCATATATTTTAGCAAATTCACTTGAAATATCTGGAATATTGGCTGTATTCTTTTTTGGTATTACATTTAATCAATATGGAGCATACAGTCTATCGCCTTACACAAAGTTAACATCTAGACAGCTATTCAGAACAGCAGCTTTCATCTGTGAGACCTGTGTATTCATCTATATTGGTATCTCTGTTTCATTCCATAATTTCACATTCAATGCCAGTCTATTCTTTTGGAGTTTCGTAAGTCTTACATTAATTAACATTCCTTAATTGAAAACATTTATATTAATAGCGACATTTCTTGTAGTTCTTCCTTTGTTTATCTAGAGCAATGTCAATCTTTCCTATTTGTTTCGTAATAAATAAGTTCAAAAAGAATAAGATTTCAATGCCAATCCAGGTTGGATTGTGGTTTGCCGGATTGAGAGGTGCAATTGCATTCTCACTCAGCTTGTACTATTCATCCCCCTATTCCACTCATATCAAAACAGCTGTACTATTAAACGTAGTTGCAACGCTCTTTGTTTTTGGTGTTGGAACATACCCACTGTTGAAAGTACTTGGAATAAAGACCGCTTCTTCCGACCAAAGTTTAAATAATATTACACAGGTAAGTTGCATAGAATTGAACTAATAGAATGCCATGATCATTTACTTATTCATTTATATTTAGGTAATGAATAAATTACACAAACCAAAAGAGAGAACCAGTCTATATCAGTCGATTGATGATAAGTATTTTAAGAGATGGTTCAGAAAGAAATTACCACCAATGTCAAATGAAGCGATCGAAATCTTTGAAAAACTGGTCAAGTTTTCTAACGAGGAAGAGTCTGATACCTACACTTTTAATTCGCCACCACAAAAGATTGAGATGATGGACCATCCATCTTCCTCCGAGCTCGAACTGCTTGAGACATCTGAAGATATAATTGACCCAAATTCCCCACTAATTTAATAAAATCAAGCAAACTATACATAACCAAACAGGATCTGTAAAGTTTGAATAATAATTATTTTTTTATTAAATACTACTAAGTGTTTTTATTTTATTTTATTACTATTATCTTTTATTTATGTTTCAATTTTAACCATGAATTTTTAATTTTATATTCTATTAAATTGCAAATATTGTTTATATGCATTAGAATCTTAAATACCGAGTGGTTCCAAAGGGACAAAGATTGATTTGTGAAGTTGGTTGTTGCTTTCATATGATCCACTTTGACATATGCTTTCGAATATGAATCAGTATATTGATCGTCTAATCCGGACTTCTACATTCTTTCGATTTCTTGGACATTGTTGGTAAAATCAAAAATACAAAAATAAAAAAGATATTATTTTTATTTTTCTTTTTTATTTTTTTTCTAAAAAGTAAATTTTAATAAAATTTATTCTTTTAGTAATCTATAAAGTCGACTGGTTCGTTTGGAGAGTTAAGGTTGAATGGATCAGTAATTTTACCGCTTCCACCATTTCTTGGATGATTGTAATTAGAGAATAAGAAATATGGACGAGGAACTTGATAGGTGGTCTCAATGGGAAGACGGTGTTGGGTCCAGGGAGGTATGATCCTAGATCATCTAAGTTTTCCAGGATATGATAGTAATATACTTTCAATTATCTACAAACATTAGTTCCAATGGAATACAAAGAGAATCAACTTCAACTCCAAATCAGATTCAAAGAGATATCTTGGGGTATAGGAAACCATTTGGGTGGCGATATCTTCCAGATCCGATTATATACCGAAGACAAGACATTTATTAACTTTTATTTTATTTATTAAAAACAAAACTTGTATATACTTTTGAAAGAGAAATAATTCCAAAAAAAAAAAAAAAAATTTAGTTCATCAATTTTTTTTTTGTATTGTAAATAAAGAGATAGATCTTTGAAAATGACAGATAAAGGATCGGTTGTATTAGAAACAACAATGGGTAACATTACCCTTGAGCTCTATTGGAACCATACACCTAAAACATCTAAAAATATATATGAACTTGCATCAAAAGGTTATTACAACAACACTATTTTTCACAGATTAATTAAAGTATGAAGATAAAAGTTATATAGATATATCGATAGATAGATTGCATAAAAATAGTATTATATTAATAAATATTTAAACACATTTACGAACTATATAAAGGATTTTATGATACAGGGAGGTGATCCTACTGGTACAGGTAGAGGTGGATCAAGTATATATGGGTAAGTTATTATAATAGTTTAACAATCATATAGGATAATAATGAAACTGTACGAACTAACATATATATATATATAGGGAAAAGTTTGCAGATGAAATAACGAAAGAGCTTAAACATACAGGTGCTGGTATTCTATCGATGGCAAACAGTGGACCAAATACAAATGGCAGTCAGTTTTTCATTACTTTTGCACCTACACCTTGGTTAGATGGTATCGTATAGCTATTCAATCAATTGAATTCCTGAATGAATCGAGATTAACTAACAAACGTTTGAATTTTTATAGGTAAACATACTATTTTCGGTCGTGTTTCCAGTGGAATGAATGTTGTACAAAAGATGAACGTAATGCCAACATCAAATGATAAACCACTAGAGGAAATAAGAATCATTAAAGCATATACTATTTAAAGTATAAATCTAACGAATTTAGATCTATTTACTTATTAACAAAAATACCGCAAACATATCTCATATGGTATAGATCAAACCAACAGTATTTGAATTAGAATCAGAATCAGTATCATATAAAAGAATAAACATTGTGAATAACTTAATAATACAATACATGTTTAATTCTTTCCAATAAAATAAACAAATAAGTTTCAAGTGTATCTTGCATTTAATACCAAAGAATATTACAAAAAATTACTTTTTTTTTTTTGTTTTTTTTTAGTTTTTTTGATTTTTTTGATAGATCAATAATTTTTGCACGTTTTGTTTTTTTTTTGTTTGAAAAGAGAAAAACCACACCCCCAATAAATTTATTTTGCTTCTATAAAAATAAATATCTAACACTTTGTTGTTATAAATCATTTATGAGCTTGTAAATTTGCATCTTTATTATTTCTATTGTTTATCTTCCTCAACATCAATTTTATTATAACTATAACTATAAATATATTTATTCTTGGTTTTAGTTAACTTTTTCAATATTTTCGATAACATAAATCACCCCACTAATTACCAAAAGGGTTATCAGCAAAACAACAAAATATCATCAGAGATATAAAAATAAACAAAAGTCAATCATAACACAAAAGAGAAAAAATAAAATATTTAGTTTTATTGTATTATAGGTTTATAGTTTCATAGAGAAATAGTCAGAGAGTGGGAGATTAGATAGATTGAAAAATGTCATATATAAGTACAAACAGTACAAACAGTAGTGATGAAGATCATTCGAACAACAACAACAACAACAATAATAATAATAATTATGGAAGTGATAGTTTAGAGAATAATTTTAATAATAGTGTCAGTCTGGAGAAATCATCACCACCAAACTCACCGGATATCACTAAGCGTAGATCAGAATATTATAGTGCCAGTATGGTTCAACAGAATAAGCAGCAACCAGCCAATGGACCACAAAACAAACCGGTTGCACAGATGAGTATTGTTGGCAAAGCAATGGGTGCAACCAAGACTAGCATCAAGCAACACTTCAGCAAGCAGGAAGCCACACAACTCTCGCCAGAGTTGATCATCAACAATATCAAGACCAAAGCACTGAAGCTGCTCTACGAGGAGACAATCCGTCTCTCAAAGAAAACCAATAAGAAGATCGAGCGATACAACAAGTACACCGAGCAACTCAAGGCGTCGTTGACCGCTGTCGGACAGTTCTACCCAGCGGAACACATGACGCGTATGTCCACCGACAACATCGCTGACATTCACCAGGAGTTGGTTAGTCTCCGCCAGAAACTACACACTGCAATATCGAATCGTTTTGTTATGCCGGCAGAGGTATTCCTTCAGCAATCGGTGATTCCTGCGCGTGACTCCAAGGATCGTTACCGTCGCGCGCGTATCGACTACGATAGCGCCACCAACAAAGTCAGAATCATCCAGCAGTCCAACACTATCGATCCAAAACAACTGTTTAGCGCAGCATCTCAACAAGCGATTCTCCGTGTTCGCTATCAAACTCGTATGTTTGACGCACACTCCAAACTGTTCGAAGCAGTGTCGAGACACGGATTCGAATACTTGGTGCAGTCGATCAACTTACTGGCAGCGGAACACGATTACTACAGTGCGGCATGCGCCAAGCTCGAAGAGCAAGACAAGTTTGTACAGGAAATGCGTAACTACGCAGAGGCATCGAGACAGCACTACCAAGCCACCAAAGAAGCAGAGGAACAGCGCAAACTCGAAGAAGCAATGTATCGCGAGGACAATAAATACAATGAGATGGTAGAGATATTCTCGTGGGATGACTTGGCTGTTGTCAACGCTATCTGTTTATCGTCTGGCAGTGATCAAGAAGCTATTCTCGAGGATCTCGTAAGGATTCTCGATGCACACAAACAGACTATACCAATCATTAAACTTGGAATCACCAAAGAAGTTACTTCGACCAACTCTGCAGCAACATTGTTCCGTGGTAACTCCACCGCCACCAAACTAATGACTGCATTCACCAGAATGACTGGTAGACCCTATCTCATCTCTACATTGAAACCAATCATAGAGAAACTCATTAAAGATCCAACTGGTTATGAGGTATCTATCGATTTTATACTATTCTAATAATATAACATTTAAACTAACAAATCGAATCAATTTTTAAATCAAGCTTGATCCAGAGAAAACATCAGATACAACAGGTAATTGTGAACGTTTAACAAGTATTTGTCAAGAATTCTTAATTGCGATATATAATTCAATTGAAAACTGTCCAATGTATGTATTTATAGCTATTGATAGAGTAGGAAAGTGCACTTGATTAGATTGTATTAATTAATTGATTTTATAATTTGTAAAAAAAAACAAAACAGTCCATTTAGAGCAATGGCAAATCATCTACAAAATGAAGTTGTCAAACAGTTTCCAGAGAGTAAACATACATCGGTTGGTGGATTCATATTCTTGAGATTCTTTTGTCCATGTATATTATCCCCGGATGCCAATGGTGTCACCGATTCATCGTCATTGACCATGGAGTGCAGAAGAGCATTGATTCTCGTAAGTAAGACTTTGCAAAACGTTGCAAACGGTATTCAATTCGGTACAAAAGAATCGTACATGAAAGAAATGAATCCATTCTTGGAGAGAAACTTTGATCGTTGTAAAGAATTTTTAGATAATATCGCTGTATGTATCATTTATTATTACTAATTAATAGTAGATTAGTTTTTATAGTTATTAATTGAATTATTTATTCTTTTTTTCTTAATAGACTTTACCACCTGTAATAGAATATACACCATTGTCATCAAAGAGTGAAGTTAAAAATAAAGAGTTACCTTCCATTCATAGATTGATTGTAAAGAATTTGGAAAAGATATTCAAGACACTACAACAGTATAATCAACAAACAGTTACATTCCAATTGGTATCATCACTCGGTAGATTAGGTGATTTCAAAGAAGTTTAAAATAATTAATAATAATTGATCAACAGTTAAACAATAATAACAAAACCAAACAAAACTAAATGAGACGAAACAAAACAAAACTTGACATAAATATAATAAAATTGTAATATTAGAATAGAATAGAATAATATAGAATAGATTAGGTTTATTTATTTAGTTTCTCTAATTCTCTTATTCCACTTGAAATCTCTTCTACGTGTTGGCCAGAACCTTTTCTCTTGACGATAGATAATATCAGTTTTACAAACTCTGGTGTTAACTTCAAACCTTGTGACATAATAACTCTGAATACATTCATTACTTTATCGATATCATCTTTTAATCCTGTTATCAAACCTGTATAATCTTTAATATTTGGTCTACATAATTTATGTTAGTTTATTATTAAATAAAACAATAGATTATATTATTATTTTATACTTACTTTATATTCATATCTTTCATTTCCAAGAATAATTCATAAACCTTCTCTAGTTTACCTTGTTTCGCGTATGTCGATATCAAGACTGTGAATGACTCGCTGTTTGGAAGTAGATCGTATCTCTTCATATATTTCATAATTCTCTCTATAAACAGCTCGTTATCATAGATATCTTGATTCTTTGTCGATGCTATTCTAAGTGACAATCTAAACAGATTGTTTATCAATGATATATCCGGTCTAATATTCTTATTAATCATCTCTTCAAATAATTCCAAACCTTTATCAATCTATAACAAAATGAAATTACAATTTAATTAATAAAAACTAAAGTAATAAATAAACATATATATTCTATCTACTTTACCTTATTAATATAATTACAAGTTGATATTAAGATATCATAGGTTCTCGTATCAGATTGTAGATTCTGAGTGAATCTCATCTCTTTGAATGTTTTATAGACATCGAATACACCCTCTGGATACTTTGTTTGTTTACATGCATGTAAGATTGTATTGACAAAGTAACGGTCGGGTTGCACGTTGTTTCTCTTGAGTGATTGAATGATCTCGGTGTATTTCTCTATTTGCTTGAGTCCTTCGACGCGAAGTGTGTCCAACTCCTGATGGTCGTGTGAGTATGCAATACGCTCGAACAAATACCGTTTGTTCTCATTGAACTGCTGTTGTGTTTTATATTGCTCCTGCATCGCCACAACATAGGTAGTGTACGTAGAGATATCCGGCTTGGCACCGATCGCTTTCATCTTATCGATGAACGACAGAGCATCGTCAAACTTGCCGATCGATACCAACGTCTTCATCAAGATATTAAAGAAGGTAACAGAGATCTTTATCTCGTGTTTCTCGATCTCGTTGAGTATCTTGTTGACTCGCTCCTGGATGCTCGCACTCGGTATGTTATTGGCGGTCGTACACACATTGATGAGATGACCGAGTGTATAGATGGTCGGTTTGATGTGATCTTTCTTCATGGTGTTGTAGGTATTCCAAGCCTGATTGAACTTGCCACTCTCTGCACATGCCAGAAGCAGATTCTCGTAAGCGTAGATCGTTCTGCGCTCCTCAGGCATATGCTTCAGTAGCTCCTCTGCCTCTTCAAACTTACCAGACTTTGCCAACTTCTCAAAGTATGCTTTCTGCGAGAGAGAACGATCTTCAGGTGCACGATCATGTATACTCTGTAGTCTCTTTGACTTTTGATGTTCTTTCTTTAACAATGATTTCGATGTCTCTATTAAATCTGAACTCTGATCCTCATCATTTTCAATCTTTTTCTTTAAAGTTGTAACTCTTCTAGTTGGTATCTTTTTAACTATTTGTTGTTGTGGTGTATTATTATTATTACTACTACTATAACAATAAAAAGATAAACTACTAGATCTATTATAAGGTAATAAACAATTTGTAAATCTATATCTTAAAATTGATTGCATTATTTGAAATCGTTAATTGATTGTTTAAAAAATAAACGAAAAATTAATACAACCAAATTTGGTGATAACGATTAATTAATTAAAAAAAAAAAAAAAGAATATTTATTTTAATAATAGATCAACCAAATAATTGGTACTATTGGTAGGTGGTAAATGGCTATTATCTATATTCATTAGTTTTGCTATGAAATTAAATAAATCTGTATTTGGGAATGTAAAGTGATGATCCACTCCACTTTTAATATTTGGACCATGTGCTATAAAAATTGATCTCATCTTTTCATCACTTATTGTTGTTTTCAATATTGATTAGATATAATAATAATTAATAATTTTTATAATATAAATTGAATTGATGATGATCATCATATTTTCTATGATATTATTTACCTATTTGAATAACCATGACTACCTAATCCAACTATTGGAGATGAATTCAAAATGATTTGATATCCTTCATCGGCTATTGCGATCAACGGTGCAATTCTTTCGTTATTTGGATTGCTATAGTGAAGAGAGCTTGGTATATCTTTTTTAAAATATATATTTAAATGTTCAAGGTTGGCTTCTTTCAATTTAATATAGGTATCTAACAATGCTTTCTCACCACCGATATCATTCTCGTAGACAGAGAGTATCGGTGAGATATCTGGTGCATAGACCTCCGTTGTATTGATATAGCTAGATACATCTATTGTATCGATGATATTGGTCATTCCATGATCAGATACTATTATTATATTGGTTGAATCGAATAGTTGATTTTTCTTTAGGGATGATAATAGTTTTCCAATAGCATTATCCACAAATGCTATACTTTGATTGAATTTCAACGAATCTACACCATTATGATGTCCAGCAATATCTACATCATAAAGATATGCCATTGTTAAGTTTGGTTTCTCATTTAATTGCCAATCTATAACTTGATCTATTACAACATCTGATTTTGTTCCTATATACTAGTTTTCCAAAGATTAGTTAATTAACTAATGGTTATCTTTGCAATATAGTCAACTTACTGGATAAATATTATATTTTGGAAAGTATTCTTGACAACCTGGCCAAAGATAACATGCACATGTTAGATTCTTAAATAAATTGATTAGATTAGATGGATTTGCTTTAATCCTTGTTCATAATAACAGTTGCTATTTACCGATTTAGCTGCAGTCATCCATATAGGTTCTCCCCAAAACCATTTCTTATCGATGTTTGATAGTGTGAAAGTTTCATTTAAAACAGGGTCATAGAAGCAGTTCGATACAATGCCATGTGATTCTGGATATAATCCTGTTGCCATTGAATAATGATTCTAAGAGCATGTTTAGTTTAGTTTGATTTTGATCAAGATATTATATTTAGTAGTCAAGGTAACACTTACTGGGAATGTTTTTGTAGGAAATTGAGGTGTCATATAATCAGCTCTTACGCCATAACTATTACTTTTTGATGCATCATCATCATCATACAATGATTTTAGATTTGGTGTTATACCTCTATCTAGTAGATCATATCTAAAACCTATCAATATATAACGATAAACAAATTTAAATAAGTTTAGATTATTATAGTTTAACAAATTATGTTTTAGTTTTACCATCTAAAGATAAAATTATAGTTGGATTGATACTATTGTTTTTAACATTCTTTGTTTTTAAACTACTTATAGTATCATTATGTTTAATACTATTATTCTCTCTCTTTTTCTTCTCTACAATATAAACACTTGTAAATATAATCAATGTAATAACTATCAATGCTACGATGGTCAAAACAATTTTAATTTTCTTTTTTGAAAGATATTTTGAAATTGTAGATTTATTAATAATAAACTTTTTAATTTGTTTGTTTCCCATCTTTATACTTTAAAAGTATAAATTCTTGTGGTAACATTTTGTTTTTATTATTTGTTTGCTTATCATTTATTTATTTTTATTTAGAAACTGTGTGAAGTGGTTCTTTATATATTCGAATGTTGTGAGATATAATAAATTTAAAAGTATTTTTTTTTTCAAACAATCTAAAGTTTGAAATCAATATTATCTGATAAAAGAATTGAAGTAAACTCTTTTACATAATGGATCTTCAAATTAGAATTCCGAGAGTATTGAAGTAATAAATTCAATTGTTTAAAACTATGATTGCAATTGGGCTATAAAAATCTGATTAGCATCAGTTTTGAAAACCTCTCTTCCAACGGTAATATAAAGATCTCTAATAGCTTCGTTAGAGTGACCTGCCATTCTCGAAAAGGTAATCATACCACCAGTACTAGTTCCACCGATTAGCAAGTTTCATTAAACTAACTATAAAGTGAAAGAAACATGGTTCTCAAAGTTTAAGATCATCATTACAAATTTCTTCCATTGTGGGGGTTTGTATCAATTTTTTATAGGTGGTATTTGGTGATGAGGTATAAATAAAATTCAAAGTAAAACTATTTTTGTTGGGTTTTAAAATCTGGTAATTTAGAAATTTATTTGATTTTTTTTGTTTAAAATAGAAACTATTTGTAATATTTAGAAGATTGTTTTATTTCAATAAAATAGAATAGATTACCACGAATTTCTATTGCGACTATCTCTGGATATATCGATATCTGATGATCTGATATTAAAATGAGTTGTTTTTAAAGTAAATTGTTTATCATTGTATTCTGATGATTGATCGATATCCTCCATATCTACAAAGTGCTGATATCCCAATTTGAGTAAATCAATCAGTTTATGTGGATCGTAATCTCCAATCTCATTACTTGGAATGGTCATATCAAAGACTTTATCATTCTGATCGATGAAATAAATCAAAACACTGTTGGCTGACAACTTTGATGCATTATAACATATAATATCTGCCAATTGTTCTAAAGTAGGTTTGGGTTTATATCGTTCCTCGTCTGATCCGTATCTTGATCTGCATTTGAACTTGTAATCCATCTTTTGAGCTGCTGAGCCTCCACTGACTATAAAATCTCCAAAGAAATATTTGGATAAAGTTTCGATTGAATAACTGTCGGTAGCAGTCCATTCATTATATCTATAGAACGATTGGTTTGTGTCATCTGTATATCTATATATTCGATAACCTAGTGACTCCAAAGACTCGTTAAAAACGTAAGGAATCTCAAGTTTCCATTGTCCATCGATATTAGCCAATACCAAATTGTGAAAAGCTGAGCATGGACCTCTATTGATTGATATTCTGAAAATAGTGTCACCGGTGAGTGGTGTAACGAAAGGAATATTGATTTTCAATGTTTTTTGATTACAATCCAGACTTCTATCTAATATTTTCAAACTCTCTGACATTTGACTAAACTTCAAGTCTACTCTTAAATACACTTCAAATTTCCCAATAGCCCCATCTTGTATTGTCAACTGGAGATCAAAGCTACCCGATATAATATTAGATACGAAACTATCGATTTGAAGAGAATCTTGTAATATTTTAGATTCATAAGGTTCTGTTGGTGGTGACATTCTTCCTATTTTACAAACGATAATAACTTTTAATTATAATATATATTTATATATTTAATCTACCTACATATATTATATAATTTAATCTATCTTTAAAAAAAAATTCAAATTTGTATTTTAGCCTCATTCAAATGAGGGAACCACGTTTTGATTCACACACATTTTTTTTATTTTCTATATTTATTTTAAAATTTTGATACTGTGCGAAATGCTACTGAATCCTATGATTGTTATTGTGAAAGTTACGGTTTATATGGATATCCGTTGATATGTTCACAAAACGAGTTGTTTTAAAGTAATTTGTTTTTCGCTATTATTTATTGATTGATCGATATCCTCCATCTCTGCACGGTGTTGATATAAAAAAATAAAAAATATTTGTGCACTATTATTTGCAAGTTATTGTGTCATATACTGATCTTATTAAAATCAATAGACCTACTTATTTTATTTTATGTTTTATGAAAATAATATATCTAAAGAATTATCTTTGTTGGATGTGAATTGATTGAGTGACTCTCTATATTGACCAACCATTCTCTGTAGTGTACGATTCTTTGCAATCGTTGGAAGGAGTTCACGAAGTAATTCACGCTTTGGTAATCCTAAAATATTTGGTTCCCAAGATGTCGATACTTGATTATCATTATTATTATTATTACTATTGTTGCTATTGTTATTGTTATTGTTACAATTATTATTATTATTATTATTAAATAAATATCATACTCTTCATTGAATTCAGATTTAGTCCAATCTATGGTTGTTATAATTGTATGTAGTATCTTTATGAATCCGAATCTTTCCAGTGCCGATAGTACTTGGATCTTACGGGGACCGTTTGCAAGTCCGTAGAGAGTGAGAAGTAGATCGGATTGATATGATGACTTTGAATAATCACTGAGGAATTGATAGGGATCCTCTTGGTCACCCATTTGCATTTCGAGATTCAAACTCTCAATAATCTGTAGCAGCTGGTCGTTGGTGAAACTAATTCGTGTCACTCTATCCAATTGATTCCAATCGTCTTGATTCGTAGAGATACCTGCACCTTTTCGTAGCGATGGTGATACCCAATCATTTTCCATTGATTTTCTTAATAATATACAAAGCATCTCTAATAAACATGGTGAATTTAATACTAATGCTATATATATGATCATACACAAATATATTCACATTATTAATAATCGATTGATTGATTGATTGATTGATTGATTGATTGATTGAATGTTTGATAGTTATTGTTCATTTTCCTTACATTGATTTGTATTATATAATAAGTGCTATATGTTTGACGGTTTCTTCACTCACCACTCCAAGAGGTACGAGCCATGTGGACATTAACTGGTTTGATTTTCCAAAATTGAATAATTTGTTTATACTGTCAGCAATTGCGCTGGGTGATTCCCTACTATCTAGTAGCTTATCTCGTATAAAACTATCATAAGATTCTTTATCCGCGAGGTTTTGGAACATCTTCATATTTGATTGGTGCTTATTATGATAAAACTCCTCTGTATTGAAGCGTTCGTTTAGTTGATCATATTTTCCAGAATCTCTTCGATGCTCTTATCTTTTTTTGGCCTGAAGTTCGTTGATCTGATTTATATTATTATTTACAAGAGATTTTGAATTGATGTTCATAGTAATATTGATTTCATTATTGTTTTGTTGAGTTGACATCAATTGAGTTGAATTAAGAATAACTTCTTGGCTTCTACTGTTATTGGTTAAAGTGATGTCAAGTCTGGTGGTGTTACTTTTGGGATGTAGGATATCTTGGGAGGTAGTTGGTTTTACTATTTTAGACAGTTGTTAGTGCTTGTTTGTTATTGGTTGACTTGTGGCAAGGCTTTCGATGAGTTGATCACGAAGTTTAGTTAATTTGAAACTGTCAAATTCATCACCTGATCTTTTCTATTAAATTTAATTATATTAGATAACATTAAATTGTTGCTATACATAACCTATTTACTTACAACACAATTAAAGCATAATTTTGATTTTGGCACCGATAGGCTACGTGAAATCCAAATTGGATCGATATCTGAATTGTTATCTAATAAAGCATATTCTAAATTAAATATTTGTTTAAGCAGATTCCAATCACTCTTGCTTACATATGCATGATAGGTCATTTCTAATAGATAACTTTACTCTCAACAAGATAAGATTCTGCGAAAAGCAAGAATGTCTTACTAAAAGTCCTTCTTTACAGTAAGTCCAATAATTAAATTGGAGGTTATTATTTAGCTATGACAATCAAGTCAAGTGAAGCAATAAATGACTATTATCGTACTTTCAAAATTTTAAAATCAGCTGAGTTTACTATTTTTTTTTTGAGAGTAAAAAAAAGATTTCATATCAAAACGCCGCAGAATACTTTTTGTTACGAATACAGATATGAGAAAAAGTAGTAAATTAATATTAGATAGTAAATCAGAAGGAATAAAAGAAGCTATGAAAAATATAAAAAACAATATATAGAATTCTAATGAATATTATCACTAGATACCATTATTTAGTGAACTTCAGAATTTCGTATCGTCACTAGTTAAAATATGAAAAAATATCTCAAACATAATTTTTCGCAATAAAGTGACAAAAAAAGTTGATCAAAAATTTTTCAAAAAAAAAAAAAAAAATAGAAATAATCAGAAATTGAAATTCCACTGATAATTCGTGTATTTTTCAAAAATTAGTGAACACCACGTGAAAATTTGTATTTGAAATGTTTTTTTTTAGCTTCACTAATAGATCAATCGTTTTGAAAATTTGTATTTTTCCAATATTTATGAATCAATCAGATGCTATTAAGAACTATTAAGAAGGAAATGATGTTTGGTGGATTCATTCGAGTTTTATACAATGGCCCCGATACCCCAGAGATTGCAAAGGAGCTTGTGATCTCACATGATTCGGCAAAGGCAGAAATCAAAAAACAAACTGACAAAGATCTAGATTTGGATCAAGATCAAATCTATGTACTGGGTATTCGTGGATGTTGGTATCATACTAAGCAAACTACTTTGAAAGATCTTACCAAAGACCTCAAAGACATGGAAGAACTTATGAAAGTAAATAAAGAGGCCATTATCATTGTCGGAGATCCTATCGGACTTGAACAGTACCTAGTTCATGATGTATACTATATTGCTCGGTATTTAGGTTTTCCAGAGAAGGAGGCATTGGATTTAATCAAGCAAGAGATATCGTCCGACACCTACACTACTAGAAGTTTTCTTCACGGAGATATAAAAATAACAGTAATATGGAACCCAACTTCTGATGATCTCGCTGGCTATTTCTCTACACATATTCCAATGATCCATGCCATCGAAGTGTACATCTGTTATTGTGGCCACTCAGGGGAGGAGCCTGGCTCAATTGAACTATTCGATGGACACCACCTAGCCTCTGACCTATACAAAAACCTCCTTAAAACCTCCTTTCGTCACTTTCCCACTGGGGTTCACTTATTGTTCAACTGTTGCTTTGCTGTAGATGTTTGTGCCTCGTTCATACGTCACGAAAATGGCCTATCGGAGGAGGAAGCCGTGAAGAAAATTAGACAAACATATAATACTACTTTGTATCGGAAAGCCACAAAAAACTCAAAACCCCTCGAGCTCGAGGGGAATGTGATGGATCTAGAAACGTTTAATAATTGTACAAAAGCCAACTTTGAAGATCAAAGAAGTCAGATTAATTTGATGTGGAATAAAGTGAAGCTTTACCTCTATCCTCTCTCTGATCACGAATTGGTGAACCATGGAGCGTTTCCAGAAATTTTTCAAGTGGGAAAATTAGATCAAATTCTACCAAATGTGCAGGCCAGAAGAAGATCATGGGAAACTGTAGAAGGATGTAACAATAAATTTATCAACACCGTGAATGAAGAAGGTGAATATACGGACGACGATACCCGCATACGTATATTCCAATCAAAAGAAGGTGATAGTAGTCTTGTTGAGAGTAAAGGATTTGCCATGTTGGTCGATGGAGGGGCAACATTCGAACCATCTTTTTGGTCAAGAGTAAAGTGCCTTCAAGTGTTGGACATGGTCTTGCTTACTCATGGTGACTGTGATCATGTTAATGGATTGTTACCGTTCATCTTCAAATATAAATTCCCAACACACAGCGCACCAGATATCAAACATATTGCGATCCAGTCTGGAGACCTCAACACTGAGTCACGAGGTTGGATTCACGCTTACCAATTAGCAAAATATGCAAATGAATTCTTGAAATCAGCTATCCATTACAACAAATTGGTCAAAGGCGATAAAATATATTTAGATAAAGACAAAAAGATCATAATTGAAATTATTCTACCAACACCTGAAGGTAGAATAAAGGTAGAAGAGGAAACAAAAAAGCTGTCCAAGGAGAAAAAACGTTCGGCGAAGCTTACAGACATCAACAAAACTGGAATAGTATTCATCCTGTTCAACACTATAAATAATACCAAAATGTTATTTACTGGGGACGCTGATGGAATAGATATTTCGGAACAAATTAAAGGTAGAAATATCACATTTGACTATGTAGACATTCCTCACCATGGTTCGGAAAATAATAACCCTGGTAGTTTCCTTGAATCAATTAATGCCAAAAATCTAGTGATAAGCACCAATGGTTCAAAGCATGGTCATCCAAGTCCCAAAACTTTGGTTGCACTTGCAAATTATCTCGAGATCAAAAAAGAAACTAAACTGCACTTTAACTATCACCCAGATAATAGTAAGTTTCAATTGGAGCCAATGAAAGCCTTGCGTGAATTGATAGTTCAATTCCCAGATCGAGTAATTTTCCCAGATATTGGTAAAAACCACATTGATGTTATAGTGAAAAGTAATAAATAAAATAAATTCAAAGTATAAATTATATTTTTTTGCAAATTTAATTATAAATGTAGACTCATAATAATTTTGTGAAATACATTATATATTAATAGTTATAAACTTGCCTTATTTTAAACTTGTGTCATATACTGAATCTTATTAAAATCAATAGACCTACTTATTTTATTATGTTTTATGAAAATAATATATCTAAAGAATTATCTTTGTTGGATGTGAATTGATTGAGTGACTCTCTATATTGACCAACCATTCTCTGTAGTGTACGATTCTTTGCAATCGTTGGAAGGAGTTCACGAAGTAATTCACGCTTTGATAAATCCTAAAATATTTGGTTCCCAAGATGTCGATACTTGATTATCATTATTATTATTACTTTTGTTGCTATTGTTATTGTTACTATTATTATCTATATTATCAAATAGATTCTTACTAAAACTATTGTTATTGCAAGATGGACCTAAAAGATCGTTGCAAATCTCTTGGAGACGCAATTGATTGGCGTGATTGGTGAGATGTGTTACGTAGGTGAACAGCCAGTGTCGGTACTCTGACGGGCTTGACAATATTGTTGCGAGGAACAGCTGCTTCTCGAGGAATGTTGTCGAGAGCTGCAGCTGTGAGGCACGGTCGTTCGAGAGAGTCATGAGATCAGTCACCGAGCTTGGTTTTCCGGCCTGTTGGAGCTTTGCGAGCATTCCAATGCTCGTGGTATCAGCGTTGCTATTAAACTCCGAAAGCGAACCTAATCTATCGGTAATTTTTATCCACTCTCCAACTGTATCGGTAAATACATACGACACTCCATTGCTCATTGAAATAATAGGTTTACCTTCCTCAGTCACCAATGCATTTCCTTTATAAAAAAAGATTATAATATGATAAATAATTGTTAATCGATCAATCGATCTATATATATCTCTTTAAATAGGTTAACTACTACTTACTAATTGTTAATTTATCTCTATTTAAAAAGAATGGTAATTCTCTATTTGATATTTCACATTTTCTCTTTTTGATATCCCAGACACTGAAATAACCGTCGCATGTTATTATGAGCAGATGATATTGATTGTTTGACTCCAAAAATGACACTTGATTTCTCAGTACAATGTTGGACATAATCGAGACACCGTTGTAGTTGAAAATATGAAGAGTTGCATCGTGAGTTGCAACGGCACACCAATGACGGTTACCAGTGGCAACACAAACTTTACCATTGATTTTGTTCTCCCACAAGATCGAATCTTTCAGATAACGGATCGTGGAGAAATATTCAGTTGACTCCAGTAGTTCTTGCTCCACAATGTTTATATCTAAAATTAAATTAAAGTTATCTGATGTCGAAGCTGATGATGATCTTGGTATAGTTTGGTCGTGAGTTGTAAGATGTTTGGAAATATGATTGGATCCAGTTGCCGGTTGTAATTGAATCGATGAAAGTCTGTCGTTGAAGAACATCGGTGCATTTCCAGCTTGATTGTTTGCAGAACTCTGATGTTTACTAGATGAGTCTGATGCCGAAGACGAAGCTGTTGTTTTGTCTTTCGATGCTGAGGTAGAAGAAGACGATGACGAAGCTGAAGATTTAGTTTTCTTTTTACTTGTTGATTCCTGTACCTCGAGATTTCTTCTTTTTGCCAAAACCTCGCTGTTACCTGTACTTGTACTTCCTGTTGGTGTTGTCTGTGTTGATCCAGATCCTGACTTACTACCACTGCTATCCCTTGGTGTTTGTTGCTGTTGTTGTTTAGCTGCTTTTAACATTGCCGAGAGTGGTTGATGTACAGTTTTAGCTGTTGGAGTTGTTGGTGAATCCGTATTACTCTTTGATAAACTTTCAGAATTTGAACTGCTATTATTATTTCCTGTTATATCCATTGGTTCCAAACTATTATTATTGTTATTATCATTATCTGTTGTTGTTGCTGTTGTTGATGATTGTGGTGAGATGGTTGGTGTTCCGTTTAAATTATGATTTAGATGTGAGGGTATGGCGAGTGGAGATGGCTTGGTGATTGCTTGTGAGCTGGCAGGTCCTCCAATGTTCAACGGTGTAATTCTACGTCGTCCATTGATGATTGTTTCCTTTTGACGCTGTTTAACTACTTGTGTTGGGTGTATCTGTATTGGCACACCGATATCCGATGCCGATGTTGTTGACGTCGTCGTAGTTGATGTATTGTTTTTGGAGGAGGTGGATGTTTCGTCTTCCATTGTCAGTTGATCTGGATTCTCTGCCAACATTGACAGTTCCGCTCCACCACCGCCACCACCAACCCCACTGCCACCAGCAACTCCGCCACCGCCGCCACTTGTTCCGATCATCATTCCAACAATGAGTTGGCCATCGTTTCCCACACGAACAGCATCTCCGTATGCACGCTTAATAAGCTTTGCTTTTTCGCTTACGGACATCGGCTGTCCACCTATCTCAGACGGAGTCAGCTCAATATATCCAATGGTTCCGTCGGAGGAGCAACACAGGAATGAGTAGCCGTCCGGCAGCCAAGCTATATCTTGAATCGACTGATCAAACAGTGTTGTTGTTACCATCAACGGACGTGGTGATCCCGACGACCACAGAGTAATAGTATTGTCAAGTCCAGCCAGTGCAATACAGCAGTATGGATTCTTCTTGGCATCGAGGTAAAAGATTGGTGAGTATCGCGCTACAACAATCTGCTTCTTATGGCCAACGAAATCACAGCCCTGATTCCAACTGGTTCGTTGAATGATAACAGCGGTTTGCGATTGATTGTTCAACCCGTTGGCGGCACAAAGCGATTGTCCATCGGGTGACCAACTCGATCGCAAAAAGAAACTATTGCACGACTGTTGAAAAGGATCACTTATCACACTCTCCACCACCCAATCCGACACTCTCCAAATGATAACACTCCTATCCTCACTCTGCGATGCCAGATATCTTCCAATTGGATCCCAAGTAATTCCTTTCACCAATCCTTTATGTTCATCCAATTGCTTTACCATTTCTAAGAAGTAACAAAAAAAAATGTCAGTCAGTTAGTTAGTTGTTAATAAAGATAAACATGTATGTATGTAGCGTAGTAGAACTATAATAATAATTTAAACAGACATACTAAAACTATTCAGACAATCCCAAATTATAATGGATTTATCAAAGGATGATGATGCCAGATATTTTCCATCGGGTGACCAAGCAATCTCTGAGATGTCGGCGGAATGGCCTCGGAGTGTATAGACACAGATCCAGTTCTCTACGATTTTTTCAGAGGTGCTGCTACCCACCGAGATAAACGAAGAGCGGCCACCAGACAAAGTGAGTCCCCATACCATGACCAAGTTATCATCGCTACCCGACGCCAGATACTTTCCGTCACGCGACCACCTCACACAATTCACAGGACCATAGTGTGACTCCATAGAATTCAACAGTCTCGGTACGTTTGAATCCAGTTCGGCTTCCTCCACAACCACCGGTGCTATACTCCATATCTTTACTTTATTATCACCACCACCCGTTGCAAATCTAGTTCCATCTGGATGTATATCTATTGAAAATATAGAATAACCTAATAACAAAAAATCAAAAAGATTATCATTATTATTATAATCAATAAATTAACATGCATGATGATCATCATCATCATTAAATATCAATATTAAATAGTGATGATCAAATGATCATTTGTAATTTTAATTAATAATACATACCACTATGTTCTACCCATGTCGGTTTTAATATTTTCATTATTATGTACAAATAAATATAAATAAATATATAAATGTTATCTTTTCAAAAACTAATAAATTTTTTCACCTTTTTGTTTTTTTTTAAAAAAAAAAAAACTAATTTCTTTTTGTCAATGATAATATATTTGGATATCGATGTGATTTGATCTCTTTCAATTTTTCATTTAGTAGCAATATTTAAAACATTTCAAAGACGAATGAAATATATATTTGCAAAATAATTTAATTTAATATATTACAAATTTTTAATTGGTTGATTAATATCAGTTTTTGATCAATCTAAACATGAATACATGACAAAATTTTGTCAGTCTTCTTTCTATTCATATTACTTGAATTGTGTTTTGTTTGTTCATCAAAAAAATTTGTGAAAAAAAAAAAGAAAAAATTTTGAAAAAGGTTAAAAAAAAAAAGCAACATTAAAAAAATTTATATCTTATTTTTTTGCAGCAAACTATTTTATTTATAAATAACTTAAACCTAATCTTTTTAGATATTTTATTTTATTAATATCTTTTTTATAATGTTTTAAACTATATATTTTATATTTTAGTTTGTAATAATACTTTTTTTTATTATTAATATTATTTAAGTAAAGTAAAAGGAAAGGAAAACAATCAGTACCAAAAAAAAAAAAAAAAAAAAAAAAAAGAAAGTAGTTTATAGATAGATATAGTTATAAGAATAAAAAGACAAGATAAGATAATAAGTGGTTTAAAAGAATGAGATTAGAGTGGAAAAGGTTGGGTGTCGGTGGTTCACCTGAAGCCAGATGGGGACATGTCACCGTCAGTCTGAGTAACGGTGCATTCCTGGTGTTTGGTGGCAATGGTAATAAGACATTCAACGATCTAACGCTGTATAACAGCGGATCAAACAGCTGGTCAAAGATAGAACCTCAGGGTAATCCACCTGCACC
Organism: Heterostelium album PN500; assembly: GCF_000004825.1. Classification (NCBI taxonomy): domain Eukaryota; phylum Evosea; class Eumycetozoa; order Acytosteliales; family Acytosteliaceae; genus Heterostelium; species Heterostelium album. The sequence continues at coordinate 501,856 of NW_008805070.1, read as the reverse complement.
GCGCTACGGTCACAGTGCAACGCCGTTTGGTCAACAGATTCTGATCTACGGTGGACGTGCCAACAGTAAACCATTCTCTGACGTAACGGTACTACAACACCAAGGTGGTGATCGCTTCAAATGGCTGAAATCACAACATCAACACAAGTCACCCGAGGGTAGAGCCGGTCACACCGCCATTGCATACAACAATCAACTCATTGTATTCGGTGGTCACAACTCTTCACGTAACAAATATTACAACAGTGTTTTAACATTTAATATAGGTAGGTTAAGGTTTATTAGATCAACAACAACAACAACAAACTTTAGCAGCAGCAACAACTAAATCACTATTTTTTTTTAGATACAGGAAATTGGGATCAACCAACATGTGATGGTGCCGTTCCACCTGCACGTGGATCACACTCTACTTTCCAAGTCGGTAATCATATGTATGTTTTCGGTGGATTCGATGGTAAAAAGTATTATAATGATTTACATTGTCTAGATTTAGGTATGTTTGCATATTCATCAATATATATTTTGGTTTTTATATTAATATTTGCTATGTGTGTGTGTGTGTTACTGTGTTGTTTATTTATTTTTATTTATTTGTGCAGATAAGATGATTTGGAAAAAGATAGAATGTAAAGGTAATTCACCGAAACCACGTTCAGGACATAGCAGTACGTTGATGGGTGATCGTTTGGTAATATTTGGTGGCTGTGGATCGGATTCAAACTTTTTGAATGATGTACATTTGTTGTCGCTCGACGATATGCGTTGGGAACAACCGGTGATGGCCGGTATGGAGAATCCACATCCGAGGTTTAGACATACTGCCAACTCGATGGGACAAAACAAAGTGTTTATATATGCTGGTACTGGATCTGGTATTCTGCTGAGTGATGCACTTGTTATTGAAGCGTCGGAAGATCAATTACTAACGATGCCATCGACTACGACAACATCTACAGCTACTGCATCCAATAATAATGCAACAGCTAATCAATCTACAACTTCACCACCACCACCAACAACTACAACAACATCTACAACTGCTACTTCAATACCAACATCAACAACAACAACAACCACAAACAATCCTGTTGTAATTACAACAACAGGGAATAATAATGGTAATGGTATTAATAATACCGGTGGAACTACACCACCTAATAGTAGTGCTGCTTCTATTATGATGACAACAACTTCACTTATAACGACAACGACAACAACCACGACAACCTCTTCATCTTCTTCAACTTCACCTTCACCTTCACCATCTCCATTATCAAGTTCACCTCCTAATACATCAACGACTACACATCAATCACCTATTCAAATAACATCCGATAGTTTCCAATCTGGATTCATTGTACAACAACCACAAACACAACAACAACAACATTCACAACCACAACAACAACAACAACAACAACAACAGCAACATTCACCATCACATCAATCTTCACATTCACATCAACAACAAATAATAAATATCTCACCAGAACGACCGAGTGAGAAAGAAAAAGAAAAAGAAAAAGAAAAGTCCGAACAGAAAGAAAAGAAATCGAAACTCATGAAACCAACAACGAGCGCATTGAACACTCTAAAGTTGGGATCGGAAAAGATTCTCTCACTTTTCGAGAAGGACAACGAGATAAAGTCACTGAAGGACAGTCTGGCATTTGAGGTCTCTCAAAAGATGCTGGCAGACATCAGAATCGAGAAGGAGTTGAATGAGAAGAAGAGAATCGAAGACCACTTGAACAGCGAGAAGATGAAATTCGAGAGTAAACGACAGCATCTCGACAATCTACTACGCAACGAACAGAAACAAAAGCAACAACTCGAAGATAAGGTCAATAAGTTGAATCTGAGTAACACGCAGCTGCTCGAACAAGTTGGAAAGCTCACTGCACAATTCCGTGAGATGGAACAAACACTGGCCAAAAAGAGTCATTCCAACAGCCGTCAGAACGACGAAACAATCTCACAGCTCAAGAAACAGTGTCTGCAGCTGAGTGGCGAAGACATCGATGATCTGACACTGGACGAATACGATAGGCTGGAATCCATACACCTGACGGCACTGGAAAAAATTCGTGTCAAGCGCCAGCAATCGCAGGCGCGCAAAGACGACGAACTCCAGCGGAAACTCGAGGAAATCAACTTGTTGCTGCGCAGCTATGTCGCGCCAGAGAAACACCGCGCAGCGATCGAGCGTCTCGAGACTGACATTGACTCGATGTCGCGTGAAAAGTCGGTACTGAAGAAGCAACTTGACCAACTGAATAGCGCCAATCTCGACGGATTATCGATCGACTCACTGAGCGCACTCGAAGAGATCCACCAGAAAGGTTTGGCGAAGCTGAGCATCCTCAAGCAAGAGGAATGGAAGAAGCAGTTGGCCACTCTTAAGAAGGAGAAGGAGCAGCTTCAGGATCAAAACACTTGTATCATTTGCACCGACCGACAACCAAACGTTGTCCTTTTACCATGTAGACATAGCTCACTCTGTTCGAAATGCTCCTCCTGTCTAAGTCGTTGTCCCGTTTGCCGAGCAAACATTGAAGAACGACTGGAAACATTTAATTAACCCTTAAATCCTAATTTGGAAAAATCAATAGTAATATACAATCAAAAGTAATAAAAACCATATATAATTTATTTATTATCTTACCAACCTCCAACACCATAAAATTATTTTTGCCTACTGAAATTTCAAAAGAAAATAGAATAACAACAAAACATTAAATTTGATTTAATAATTATTTTATTATTTTGATTGTTTAATTACTATTTCTATCTAATCTGAGTAGTTCTCTTCTTGACAATTTATCACCATTGGGAAGTGTAATAGTTTGTTTTTTGTTGAAAAAAGTCAATACAATTGATCTGTAAAACCATTCTTGAGAATCATTTAGCTTGTAGGACTCTAACAACAGTTGTTGTTTTGTCATTGATTGTCCATTGTGCAATGTGACTCTTTCGTTTGTTTCCATTACTAATGCTAGACCGTTATAAGCTGAGAAACGATCAGGATCGCCCTGATGTATATTTGTTTCTTTGTCATTGACTCACCATATGGGAAAATGATTGATTCATTTCGTTTGAATCGTTTTGCAAGTTAGGTGGGAGATAAAATGTGATGGATCTATCGATATTGTTTTCTAAAAGAGTTGTATATTATTCATTGTTTGACCATTTTGAAGTGTGATAGTTTTATCTCCAGACAGTGTCTTTTCAAGACGAAGATATGGAGATACAAAGTCTGGATCACATTCTATTGCTTTCAATAGTATTTGTTGTTTTGTCATCGGATGTCCATCATTCATAATGATTTGCTCATTAATTGAGAGTGAATATACAAGGCGATTATATGCATTAGCAATATTTGGATTATACTCTATTAACTTCATGTATAGTTGTTGTTTGGTTATTAAAATTTAATAAGAACTTGATTTTTAAATTTCACTTTACCAAAAGTGTACACTGGAATTCCAAAGACTCTATAATAAATCTAGAAGAGCTACTCATACCAATTCTAGTTTCTCTGGCAATATTAATTAACTCTTAAAACAACCAAACTAAACTAATATCTTTTATTGGAAATTAAATCAATCTTGATTGCGATTGCAGTGAAATAATAAAGTATATAACAAATATTCTTAACAGTTGATTATGAAATTGATACTCAATCTTTTCCTTGAAAAGTCTCATTATTGAAAGCAAACCATTCAGTTGCTACAAGCAGGAGGACCTATCAAATTCTATGATGGTTTCAAACTTTACAAATCAAATAAAATATTCATTATTTTGTTTGTTTACAATTTAATAAATAAAGATATAAATAAATTGCTCAGATAAATAATGCTTATATTTATTAATATTAAACGGGCATAGTGATGAGAGGCAACCGGCATAATAACGAGAGGCAACCGGCATAGTGACGAGAGGAAACCAGCATAGTGACGAGAGGCAACCGGCATAGTGACGAGAGGCAACCGACATAACTAAGAGAGGAAACCAGCATAACGACGAGAGGAAACCGGCATAGTGACGAGAGACAAAAGGCATAATAACGAGACAACCGGCATAGTGACGAGAGGAAACCAGCATAGTGACGAGAGGCAACCGGCATAGTGACGAGAGGCAGCCGGCATAACTACGAGAGGAAACCAGTATAACTACGAGAGGAAACCGGAATAGCAACGAGATATCATAGTAAGGAAGCAACAGCAATGGTAAAAAAGGACTTGGAAAAGAAGAAAGAGATAAAAGGAGATAACACAAAGAGTTAGTAAAACAAAGATATAAATTAGTTAAAGTTATAATTAATAGTTATTACTTACAAAATTATTTGTATTTGAAAAATAATGAAAAATGACATTGTGAATGAAATTTTAGGTTTATATAGTGTTAAATTTGATTCGTTTACTTACAGTTTGAACTCAAAATTGGCGGCAACCGTTAAGCGCCAATTAAAAGTATGAATTAATATTCAAATTTGAAATATAAATATTAAAATTAATTAAATAATTCATTTTATTATAATATAATATTCAAAAATAAAAAAAACAGGCAATCATTACCAATGAAGAAACAACAAGCATAATTTTCAATTTTATTAATTTATTGAATTTGCAACACCCCACTTTTATTTGACAAGTTCATCTTTTTTTAATTCTTAAGAATTAAGAGAAACTCATAAAAATAGAGAATAACAGTTTATTTTGGCTATCATTTTATATAGTTAACTAGGTTGTATATTTGTTAGAGTCTATATTTTTAAAAATGTTTCATTATAGAATATCTATTTCTTTCCGTTGTTCTTTGATATTTTGTTATATGTATAAAAGCAATTTAATACTAATAGAAATACAAGGGAAACATATTATTAAATAGGTTGAATGGTTTCACTTCACTGTTATAATTAAATTAAATCAGTTGTTTCCGAATTAAGATAATTCTTAATTACTCAGACATCAAATAAAATCTAGATTTTATATAAACATTTAGAAAATAAAATACAACTACCAACTGAACCACAACTGACAACAACTAGATCAACAAATAATTCATCAACACCTCCAAACCCACTCATTACCAGAAATATTTCATAGAGTTGAGGTAGATGATGTTTTTGGATTAGTGGTGGTGGAATGACATTTGCTATTCTGCTCCTGGTCAAGTAATTCAACATTTATGAGTGTTTGGATTCCACAAATTTAGTCTTTAAATAAAAATTTAAACTACATTTATAATTATATCTTTTGATTTTATTTTATCGATTTATGAAACTGATGGTAAGGAGTAGTTGAGCAGATGGAAATTGAGAGTGGCGTGTTCATCGGCAACCTAGTTATGGAGTTGATGGTAAATTAGTTGTAGTGTTGATCGAAGCTAAGATTTGTAGAAAACAGTATCTTAGTAGTAGAGTTGATGGATACACTAGCTTCGGGAAACTAATTATGGCTATTGAGTCAACTGAGTCATCAACTCAGTCCGGTAACTGGTCAACTGAGTCCGGTAACTGAGTCAACTAAGTCATCAACTCAGTCCGGTAACTCATTACTCAGTCGGTAACTGAGTCAACTTAGTTCAGTAACTAACTGAGACCGGTAACTTAGTCAACTAAGTCATCAACTGAGTCCGGTAACTTAGTCAACTAAGTCATCAACTCAGTCCGGTAACTCATTACTCAGTCGGTAACTGAGTCAACTTAGTTCAGTAACTAACTGAGACCGGTAACTCAGTCTGGTAACTGAGTCATCAACTGAGTCCAGTAACTTAGTCAACTAAGTCATCAACTGAGTCCAGTAACTTAGTCAACTAAGTCATCAACTGAGTCCGGTAACTTAGTCAACTAAGTCATCAACTCAGTCCGGTAACTCCGTCAGGTAACTCAGTTAGGTAACTGAGTCAAATAAGTCATCAACTCAGTCCGGTAACTCCGTCAGGTAACTCAGTCTGGTAACTGAGTCAACTAAGTCATCAACTCAGTCCGGTAAATGAGTCAGGTAACTGAGTCAGGTAACTAAGTCAGGTAACTCAGTCAGGTAACTCAGTCAGGTAACTCAGTCAGGTAACTCAGTCCGGTAACTGAGTCAACTAAGTCATCAACTCAGTCCGGTAACTGAGTCAGGTAACTCAGTCAGGTAACTAAGTCCGGCAACTCAGTGGAATCAACTCAGTTAATAAAAGAAATAATTATAAAGAATTTGAAAGTTATCAACATTATTTATTTAAAATTTGATCGAAATCAATTAAGGCGACGAATGAATCATTGGCAGAGAACAACAAGTCTGGTGAGAGAATGGTATCTGTCGTTTCCTCCACTACTAGCAATATCAAGTGTGGTTTGGTGATGTTGTGAAGATGATGAAGCTGAAGACGAAGAAATTCTAGTGTTGTTGTTGTTGTCATCGTCTGCGAAACTAAAGTGATTTATATTGTCGGTGCTGTTGTTGTTGTTGTTGATCTGGTGGTCATGTAACTACAAAGATCATAGTGAATTTGAAGTACTACTACTAAGATTGTTCAATAACCTAACTTATTGATAAAATAATAATTATAAAAAAGAATATTAATATCTTTTCAAAGATTAATAAAATAATAATAATAAACAATAAGAATATCAATATCTCTTTCCTAAAGATTAATAATAATAATAAATAAATAAATTAACTTGCAATTGAAACAGAACTCGCAGTGGTAATCTATAGATTGGCTTACCTTTATTTAAAAAATAAGAGTTAACAAAGTAACTTGTTATAAAAATAAAAAAAAAACAAACAAAAATGCAATACAATCTACAACATTTTAAATATCTGTATTAATGACTAAATTTAAATACATTTATAATAGTATATATAAGAACTTGTTAATAAGAAGTAAAAAAAAATACAAAAATAAAAAAAATGAATAAATAAATTGTTATTCTTTATATCTATTATAATAAATGCGATAAATAAATTCAAATTTGTTGGTGTGCTAATTAATTAGAAATATATAAATATGAATAAATGTTATAATAAATAGATTGATTGTTGCTTGATCAATTCGAATTACTTTAATTAAATAATTAATTATGTGTGGTGTTTGACTTTGGTGGCAAAAAAAAAGTGAAAAAAGAAAAGTGAAAAAAAAAAAATGTGAAAAAAAAAAAAAAATGTGAAAAAATTTTTTTGAGTTGAGTTGTGCTGTGGCGAGTGTGAGTGTGGTGGGTGAAGTGTGGGTGATCCAAGATCAATGTTAACATCGATCGATCGAAAGCTGCAAAGATTAAAATTTAGACTCTCTCAGCCTCATGGATCAATAAGAAAATATTTTTTAATTTTAAACATATTTTACTATATAAAAAAAAAAAAAATTTTTTTAAATCTTATCGATCCATGAGTTTCCGGTGCCAACCACGTGGAGGTGGAGTCTACTGGCACCTAGAGACCCCGATGGATTTATTGCCACAAACCATCGGCAGCATCTTTAATTGTTGTAGTTCCTAATCGACAGCGGAGTTAGAAGCCGAAGCAAATAAAACAACTTCGAAGAGGCAACAAAGAAAGTGATAGCTGTGGCGTTGCCTTCTGTACAGAGAATGTCGCCTCCATCTGCTCTGTGTCGCCACACCCGAAGATGCGACAGACTAGCAGCGTATGTATCACCTGCTTTCAGACTATATGAAGCCGTAACATGTGTTGGAGGTTTCCCTACCATCGACCCAGTGCCATGCATCCTGTAGATCAACACAGAGGTTACCATGTGCAAGACCACCTGCAAGCAAGTGCGCTCATCCCAACTTCGTCCGTCCACAGGCAACCGCTCACAACAATCTCCCCAACTGGCGGGTCGGGTGTACAGGTCGCCAGGTTTCTCTAATAACTAGGCTCTCATCAGTGGGTTCACTGATCGAGACATGCCGTCACGCTTGATAAGAGAGGCAAGGATCACAAGCAATGACACCCAGTTATCCCAGACCCTGGAAAGAAAAAAAAAGGACGAACCCATTGAAATGGATCACTTGGAATAGCTTGATTGATATTTGGAAAATAGAATAAAAAAAAACAAAGTAGTCAGTTGTTAGTATTAATGAATGATAGAAACAAATAATAAATAAATAAATAAATAAATAATGAATACAAGAATAATTAAAATTAAATATAAATAAAATGAATTCGTTTATAAATTATTTAATAGACCTACAAAAAAACCTAGAGCTTTGTTAACCTGAATTTCACTTTATATTATTTATATATAGTATACAAATATGATATTAATAAATTAACAACATTGAAAATAAATAAGAAAAATAAATTAATAATAATATATTACCTTTTCAAAGATCCTTCGGCCGTGCCCACCCTGCCGCCCATGCAACGACCAGTACCACCACCATATAGCCAAGACCATGACCAAAGAAACCAGACTCTTTTAAAATTGATCTACTTTTTTACATAGAATACAAATATAATATTAATAAAAAAACAACATTTTAAATACATAAATATAAATAAATAAATTAATAATAACATATTACCTTTTCAACGATCCTTCGATCGTGCCCACCCTGCCACCCATACAACGACCAGTACCACCACCATATAGCCAAGACCATGACCAAAGAACCAGACTCTTTTAAGATTGATCTACTATTATATATATAATATACAAATATGATAGTAATATATAAAGAAAATTGTAAATAAATAAATAATAAAAATAATAAAAAAATAAATAATATATTACCTGTACAACGATCCTTCGATCGTGCCCACCCTGCCACCCATGCATCGACCAGTACCAGCACCAGAACCACCAAACGCAGAACCTAGTATCCAGACATCTCTACCATTGATTACCTTGCCCACCCATTCTCCCAAAGTTCAAGAGACGACTAGCAATTACTATCCCAATAACAGAGACCACCACTCCATCCTGTTATTATTATTATTATTTACTTTTGATTGCTTGGTATTCTAAATTGATAAGTATTATTATTTGGTTTTGTTTTGTTTTTGATATTGTTAATAATGTTGTTATTATTATTGTATTCTATTTTAATTTGATTTGTTGGAATTCTAAATTGATAAGTTGATTGATTTCCTGTTGATTTAGGGTTATTATTGTTTTTGTTTCTCGAATTAAAATTGTCATTTTCGTTCTGATTGTTGTTGTTGTTGTTGTTTTTATTATCTTTTTTATTATTAATTGTGGGTTGTTTAAATTGATATGTGTTTTTGTTGCTTTCTTTTTGACTAACTGTTTTTTGTTGCTGTTGCTGTTGTTGCTGTTGCTGTTGTTGCTGATGTTGCTGTTGCTGTTGTTGCTGATGTTGCTGTTGCTGTTGTTGTTGCTGTTGCTGTTGCTGTTGCTGTTGCTGTTGCTGTTGCTGTTGCTGTTGCTGTTGCTGTTGTTGCTTTTGTTCTCTTCTTATTCTTGATCTTTCTTTGGAAAAGTACAAAAGGAACAGATTTCGATCTGACTCATCTTTAATCTGCAGTTTCTTTTGGTTGTAAACTGTTACTAAATCCAATGATAAACTTGAGACTGGAAAGCTTTGGATAACTTCCTCGAGCGACTTATAATTAACTATATTATTATCTTGTTGTGGTTGTTGTTGTGGGTTGCTGCTGTTGTATCTTCGAATTCCTTCATTTCTCGTACGAATTCATGGATAAAGTAATAAAAGAAACTCATTCGATCTTCTTCAACTTCGAGCTCAGCTTTCTTTTCGAAATAAATACCAACTAATTCCCATGAATAGCTGGTAATTGGAAAATTATCTATTTGATATTTAAGTTGTTGTGACATATGCATGATTGATTTAATTTATAAAAATAATGAAATATATTTATGAGTGTGTATTTTAATTATGATATAAAAACGATTTAAAAGCTAATATCTAAATTTATAATATCTATATATGTATATAAGTAATTTAAGAATACTAATTTATTTTGAAATTTTTCACCCAATATATTTTTTAATTTTTTTTTTTTTTCTCAATACAGTATTGTTTTTGATTGTATAGGGACACAGATATGATTCTGATATTATTTCCTTTGTTTATTCAAAAGGTTTCACTCAACATATGTTTTATTCAACACTTTCAATTGCATTAGTTGCAAAACAACAATTATACGACAAACAATTCAATAACAAAATGAAAATGGAAATAAAATATGTTTAAATAAATTTATTTCTTATTTTTAATAAACATAGTAAATGAGAAATCAACAGTCTCTTTATTATTATCAACGATCACTATCTAAAACTATATTTGATAGAAATTTGTTTATATTGAAAAGCAAAATTTCGATATTAATAGTATTTACTAGTATATAAATATTTAAATTAGATTTAAAAATAATCAATAAAAATAAGAAACCGCCAAATTTTGAAAATAATTAACGTCTTTTTATCCGATACTCTCAATTAAAAAGAATAATATTTAAATATATAGATGTCTTAATTTAAAAGTTTGGTTGATGTTTTTTTGATTGGCAAAAAAATAAAAAAAACTCAAAATCAGCGCAGAACACCCACACTTGACATTGTCATTCAATTCCAATAAATCAATAAATGGTGAATCAAATCAATTAAATTGTGTCACTTTTAAATAAATAATTAAAATTAATCTATTTATATCCTATTGTAGTGATATACTTTGTTTTATTTTTAAATATCAACTTGTAATAACTATTTAATGAAACAATAAAATAAGTAAATATTATAGTAATTTAGTATTCATTCTTTTATGTTGAACTAAATAATTTTGATTTAAATCTTTTAAATGTTTTATTTTATAATCAATTTATTAGTCAATCATATTTAAAGGTATAAAAAGAAAATTTATTTAAATATTGTGAAAAAAACAAAAAATGAAAGAAAAAAACTTTAACTATATCATTTATTTTTGTTTTTTTTACAATATTTAAATAAATTTTCTTTTAGTAAATTATAGTTTCACTCTTAACTCAACTTAAAATAATAACAGAAATAATAATAGTAATCGTTAGATGAATGAGAATAAAACAATCTTTTGATAACGATAATAAAAATAAAGTAATACAGATAAGATAATGTTTTAAACAAATTTAGAGTATCAAGATAGAATTGATAGTGCTTCATTTGAAGTCGATCACCACTATATGTAAATTCATTTTATTTTAAATTCTTTGATCATTTAATTATCGAGACAAATCACTTCTATTCGCCGAATATAGTAAGAATTCCTTTTGAGTTGTAATAGGACAGATTTTACCAATCTATTATAATTATACAATATAAACTTAAAATTTAAATAAATAATTATAGTTTACTATATCTGTATTTTAAATAAACTTTTTATATATTTTTATTAGTTGATACAAATAAAAACTAATTGTAAACTCTATTATCACTAATTAAATTCTCTCATAGTGATAATTGTAAAGTGATAGATAACATTTTTGATTTAAGTAATCAAGAATATCATATCTTTTACAATTCTTCAATTATTTGAATCAAAAAAAAAAAAAAATCAAAATTGCAAAAAAAAAAAAAAGATGAACTTGTCAAATAAAAGTGGGGTGTTGCAAATTCAATAAATTAATAAAATTGAAAATTATGCTTGTTGTTTCTTCATTGGTAATGATTGCCTGTTTTTTTTATTTTTGAATATTATATTATAATAAAATGAATTATTTAATTAATTTTAATATTTATATTTCAAATTTGAATATTAATTCATACTTTTAATTGGCGCTTAACGGTTGCCGCCAATTTTGAGTTCAAACTGTAAGTAAACGAATCAAATTTAACACTATATAAACCTAAAATTTCATTCACAATGTCATTTTTCATTATTTTTCAAATACAAATAATTTTGTAAGTAATAACTATTAATTATAACTTTAACTAATTTATATCTTTGTTTTACTAACTCTTTGTTTATCTCCTTTTATCTCTTTCTTCTTTTCCAAGTCCTTACTATGAGTGATCCCTCGTTGCTATTCCGGTTTCCTCTCGTAGTTATGCTGATTTCCTCTCTTTGCTAAGCCGGTTTCCTCGGTGCTATACTGGTTCCTTTCGTAGTAGTCGGTTGCCTTTGTCATTATGCCGGTTTCCTTTCGTAGTTATGCTGGTGCCTTTTCGTCACTAAGCCGGTTTCCTCTCGTCACTATGCTGGTTGCCTCTCGTCACTATGCTGGTTTCCTCTCGTCACTATGCCTTAGTCACTAAGCCGGTTGCCTCTCGTCACTATGCGGTTGGCCTCTCGTCACTATGCGGTTTCCTCTCCCACTATGCCGGTTGCCTCTCGTCACTATGCCTGTTGCCTCCTGTAGTGTATGCTGGTTTCGCTCTCGGTACCTGCTATAATGGTTGCCTCTCGTTGCTATGCCGGTTGCCTCTCGTTGCTATGCCGGTTGCCTCTCGTTGCTATGCCGGTTTCCTCTCGTCGTTATTTCGGTTTCCTCTCGTTTCTATGCCAGTTGCCTCTCGTAGTTATGCTGGTTTCCTCTCGTCACTCTGCCTGTTTCCTCTCGTCGTTATGCTGGTTTCCTCTCGTCACTCTGCCGGTTTCTTCTCGTTTCTATTCAGTTTGTCTCTCATTTCTATGCCATTCCATTCCTTTATTTCGATCACAACTCCATCCTCATCACGATATGTATGTCTGCCATTCCTTTCTCCAGGTACAACCAGAAAAGGTTTTCTTGTCCCAATTCAAAAGTTTTTAATCTTGCTGGTTGCTACCTGTTTCAAAAAAATATTTAATACTTGTAAATAAATTAATTGTAAATACTTTTTATTTTTAATATTAATAAATATAAGCTTTATTTATCTGAGCAATTTATTTATATATATCTTTTTTATTAAATTTTAAACAAACAACAATAATGAATACTTTATTTGATTTGTTAAGGTTAAGTTTCTTTATGTTTTAAGTGTTAATTAATATTGCCAGAGAAACTAGAATTGGTGTGAGTAGCTCTTCAATTTTCTAGATTTAGTATAATGTCTTTGGAATTCCAAAGAAGGTGTATTTTAAGATCAAATCAAATCTCTTCTTGTGTGGAGCTAGGCGAATAGATACATCTCCATTGAAGTATTGATATCTCCATAATTCTCAAATATAATTTTGTTTAAAAGAATGCGTTCATTTAACTTTAACTTAAATATTATTTATTCTTTATATGTTAAAAGATTTTATTTATCTAGTTTTTGCTAATCGTAGGAGCTCTCTTCTTGTCAACTGATCACAATTTCGAGGTGTAAGAGTTTTTTTATTGTCCAAAAGAGTCTATCCAATTATTTTGTACAACGATATCTCTGAATCATCTAACATGAGTGCCTTTAAAAAAAAGATAATTTTATCTCCAGATAGTGTATTTGCAAGCTGAATATATGGAGATACAGAATCTGGATTTATTTATTCCTTTCAAAAATAGTTGTTGTTTGGTCATAGAATGTCCATTTAGAAGTGTGATTGACTTAACTTTCGAAAGTGTCAAGTTGGAACGGTTCATCTATCATTTAAATTGATACTAATTGTACTCAAACATTTCTGCTGTATATTATCAATATTTTATTTGAATCAATGGTTCTAAATATTGTTTTTAAAAAATAAAGAAATTGATCTTCTTTTCAATTCCCTTTTTACCAATTAAAACAGCGAAAAATTACACATGTCGTTGTCTTATGTGGAATCAAACTTTATCTCCAAATAGCTTTTGCTCATTAAAATACAGTAGATATATTCTTGAACTTCACTTCTATGTAGTTAAGTAGATAAGAAATACAAGGATAAAAAAATCATTAATATCTATAATTTGATTATTTTAAATTTTTATAAATAATACAAATTAAACTTTTTAATTTTATTAAAGATTTGCTGTGAATCAATCATGTGTATATTTTAAAATTGTAGCCCCACCTTTTTTTTTTTTTAACAAAAAATGAAAACAAGATATAAAAATTTATCTACATAGAATGAATTCGAAATTTATTTTATTATTTTCTACAATATGAATAATAAATTTTTAATTTGTATTTTATTATTGTTTAGGTTAAGTGTTTTGGTTTTAACTGAAACCATTCATCTTAAACCTGAGCTGTACATTGATACTAAGAGTCAACTTGGCGAAGGTTCAATTTGGGATAATGAAAGACAATTACTTTATTGGATTGACATTGACGGTAAACAATTATATGTGTAAATATTATTTATATATATATTTCTTTATCATTCTTTTTTTTTTTGTTTCTTTATTTTCTAAAAAATATAAAAAAATATAATGTATAGATATGATCCAAAAACATATATAACAGCTTCATACAGTTTACCAAATAAACCTGGTACAATTGTCCCAAGATGTAAAGGAGAACCAGGTGAAGTTGTAATTGCTCTTGAAAGAATCGGTGTTGTAATTTACAACTATCTCACTGGAAAATACAAGGTCATTGCCAACCCTGAGCAATCATCGACCAACCGATACAATGATGGAAAATGTGATCCTCTGGGACGTTTCTGGGTGGGATCTCTTAGCTATAAAAATGGATATCCTCCAGAAGCAAAGTTGTATCGTGTCAATGTAGATCACAGCTACGAAACCATGCTGGAACAAGTTAGAATTAGCAATGGTATTGTCTGGACACCCGATGGTTCATTGATGTATTACATAGACACTCCGAAGCTGGCGGTGTTCAGATTCAACAGTACCGACGGTGGCAAGAGCTACGACATGGCCCATCCAACCATTGTTCTCAGATTCGATGCAAACAGCGAGGGATCGCCCGATGGTATGACAATGGATGCCGACGGTCGATTGTGGATCGCACACTACGATGGATCACGAGTAACCTGTTGGGATCCTAAGAAACCCGGTTCAAAGTCACTCTATCAAATCGACTTGCCAGTGCCTGCAGTGACTTCATGTGCTTTCGGTGGTGAAGACCTGTCGACACTCTATATAACTACAGCAAATAACGGTCGCTACGGAGGTGGAGGACTCTTTAAAATCAATCTAAAATCCTATGGAATCAAAGGTGTGCCTTCTTATCAATATAAAGGTTAAAAAAAACCCAAACAAACAACTCTTAAACCATTTTTATTTTTTTAATCAACAACTTTTTCCAATCAAATTGTAGAGTAAAGAATGAGTGATGACACCAACAAAAAAAAAAAAAAAAAAAAAAGTAAAAAAAAAAAAATGAAAAATAAATTTTTTAATGTTGATTATTTGTTTTTTTAATTTATTTTCATTAAACAATATCATATACACATTTTAGATAGTACATATTATTCATTTATATAATATGATAGATTTATTTTGTTGAACATCAATAAATTATATATATAAGACTTTAAAAGTAATAGCTTGTCACTCAGTTCTCAAAAATTGAAAGTCAAAAAAAAAAAAAAAAAAAAAAAAAAAATTAATTAAGTGTTTGGTGTTGTTTTTATTTTTACATTTTATTTATTATTAATAATACACTGAATATAGGAATAAATTTGATTGATATAGAGATCAATAGATAACTTAGGATAATAATATGATAGAGTAATAAAATTAACAAAAAACAATAACCTTTATATATATATTTTTACACCATAATATAAGTTAACAAATGGAGAATAATAACAACAATAGCAATAACAATATAACAACAAGTGGTGGTGGTGGTGTTAGTAGCATTAGTAATAGTAGTTCAACAACAACTACTTCAACAACTTCTAATAAATCAAGAAGCGATGCTCCAATTATAAAACTTTCAATAGATTTAATTAAAACATATAAAACAATTAATCAAGTAAGAGAAGAAACAGAGAGAAAAGAGCATATACCAAAGAAAATCAGTGTTTTTATTAATACTATCTTATCAATAACCTATTATTATTATTAATTTAAATGAATGACAGATATATTATGCATCGAAATCTAAGAAAAAGAATGATCAAGTAGGTAAACAGCATCATCAATCTAGCAGTGGAAGTGGAAGTAGCAGTAGCAGTAGCAGCAGTGGTAATAACAATGGATTCGACGATGAGAATGGTGATTATATATTCAAAGAGAACGACGTCTTTGAAGATAGATATGAAATAAAATCACATCTAGGAAAGGGTTCATTTGGTCAGGTTGTTAAAGCATATGACAGGTATGTGTTCGAACACTTACATTTTCTTTAGTTATCAATATCACTAATCAACTAATCAAATCAAATCAACTTGAACAATGAGCAGAATATCAGAGGAATACGTAGCAATTAAGATTATAAAGAATAAAACACCATTTTACAATCAGGCATTGATTGAGGTCGGACTGTTAGAATCAATGAATAAGAAAGATCCAGATGATCAATATAAAATTGGTAAGTTTTTTTAGAAACTACTTGGGTTGATCATATATATATATATATATTGGTGATATTAATTGGGTTGTTGTTGTTGTTGTTATGTTTGTGTGTTTGTTCAATTTATATAGTTAGATATAAACAACATTTTAAATATAAAGGACATCTCTGTTTGGTGACAGAGCTGCTATCGTTCAATCTATATGACCTATTGAGAAATACACAGTTCTTGGGTGTCTCGTTGAACTTGATCAAGAAATTTGCACATCAGATTCTGACGGCACTCTACTTTATGTCGACATCGGAGGTAGATGTCATTCACTGCGATTTGAAACCAGAGAATATATTACTTAGAAATCCAAAGCGTAGTGCCATCAAGATTATTGATTTCGGTGAGTTCTTGTCATTCAAATGAAAGAGTAAGTGGTGTTTATTATTATTATTATTATTATTATTATTATTATTATTATTATTATTATTATTATTATTATTATTATTGGAAATGTTTCACTTAAAACAAGGTCGCAACTATTTCATTTAAATACTTAACTTATACTATACCTATACTTACTCTTATTATTATTATTATTATTATTATTATTGTCATCATGTAGATGTATAAATATATACAAAGTAGATTCTATAGATCACCAGAGATCATTTTGGAATTAGAGTATTCTTTTGCAATCGATATGTGGAGTCTTGGATGTATTCTAGTGGAGATGCATTGTGGAGAACCGTTGTTTGCTGGTCAGAACGAACTGGATCAACTGACGAGAATCGTTGAAGTTTTGGATATGCCACCTGTATATATGATCGAAAAGAGTCCGAAACTCAAGAAATTCTTTACACTCACTCCCAATGATCCAATACACAAATATCAACTTAGAAGAACAGATCGATTAAAAGAGGTAACTAAAACTAACTAAATAACTATTAGCTATTCTTTTTACAACAATCTAATACATATCATAATTTATAAACAGTTTCAACCAAAGAGTTTATCAGATATAATAGGTGTCGATAAAGGTGGTCCTCATGGAAGAAGAAAAGGAGAAGCAGGTCACTCACTATCTGATTATCTAAAGTTTCAAGTAACTATTATTATTATTATTATTATTATTATTATCTATTGTCTTTAAATACTAATTTTGTTTAATATTAAAGAATCTAATAGAGAAAATGTTAATATATGATCCGAATAAAAGAATTACACCTTTGGAAGCACTACAACATCCATTCTTTTTATCTTCAAATGATTTGGAGATTAGTAATAGCAATAGTAATACACGACGACAAAACGAATCATCATCATCATCATCATCTACAAGTGTTGGCACAGCTACAACATCATCATCATCTTCAAATAATAATAATAATAATATATTACCACCAATTTCATCTTTACCTTTACAACAACAACCACAACAACAACAACAACAACTATCAACCACTTCATTACCAGCAACACATCACCATACAAATAATAGTAGTAGTGTAAATGGTGTTGCACATTCATTGTCACAACCTAATTTATCAAGTACGACATCATCGTTATCATCGACCTCATCCTCCTCCTCCTCATCATCATCATCAAATATAGAAAACAGTAAAAGAAATATACATTATTCGCCAGTTAGTCACAATCATATTGAATCATCGAAAGCAGCTGCACCGGCAACCACACTTTCACCTCATCTCTCATCGGCATCTTTAGTATCACATTCACCACAACTTCCACATCATCATCTACACCATCATATACAACAACAACAACAACAACAACAACAACAACAACAACAACACCATCTTCACCAACAGCATTATAGTAATAAATCAACTATATTAGATAACAACAACAATAATATTTATAACCATAATAACAATTATATAAACAGTAGTAGTAATAGTAGTAGTAGTTATAACAACAATAATGAATGTAATAACAACAGCAACAATACATCAACAACATCAAAACAACAACAAAATATCTTTGAAGATAACAATTAATTAATTTAAAAACCTAATTAAATAAATTTAAAATAATCAATATTTATTCTTTCTTTAAAAAACATCGATGTTTTTAAGATTAAGATTTATGAAGGTGACTACAACTACTTTAATTTATGATTTTAAACAAGATAATTATAAATCTCATACATGAAACAGATTTTACAGGTGATCGTCAATCAATGGTTTAATTAGAGTTGTTTTATCAGAGATTCACTTGGATTGACAATAAATTAAAAAAAAAGTGTGGAGGGAATGTGATATGTATCAAAGAAATAATCAGTTGTCTTATTAATATTAGTTATTGTCATGCACGATTGATTATTTTTTTTTTTTTATATTTTTATTTTTATTTTTAATTTTTGTATTTTTATTTTTAATTTTTCGTTCATTTAATGAACATCAATTCAAAATGGGAAAGCAGCAAAGAAAAATAATTTTTGGAATAAAATTAAAAATAATCTCCCCTTTGTAATGGTAAAACCAAAGATACCTATGCACACACAACACACAACACACACAAACACACACTCCACACTAATAACAAAAAATTGAATTGTATAGATCTAAAATAGACAGAATTGTTATAATAATTCATTCTTTTAAAAACAAATAATAATATTACATTACATATAAAGAATAAATAACAATTCCTTGGTTTTATTGTTAATAGTTTATGGTTTAATCAAATTTCAAATTTAAAATTTTAAAATATAGATATATATTATATTCTATTATATTTATTATATATATCTTCAATCTATTTATTTATTTATTTTTTCAATTAAAATAAATGTTATTTGGTATTAGGAGATGGATTACAACAGTACTTATTTCCTATTTAGATAGGACGTTGGTATCGATGAATGAATCCATCAAAGCATTTATACAAGAGGGTAAGTATATATAGATTATTGACAGCGGATAGTTTGTTAATTCATTTATTTTCTAACTAACTATTTAAATATTGAACTATCTACTTCTTTTAGTCTGGCAATTGGGAGTACAATTGGCGAATATTATAATAGTTGGATTCTTAGGATTCTTTTATCAACCTGGTTACCAAAGTTATCTTGAACAAAGAAATAGAATAAAGAAAAAGGCAAAACAACAACAGCAGCAACAGCAACAGCAACAGCAACAACAACAAAAAAGAAAATCAACGACAACAACAATATCATCAACACCGACTAGTACTTTAGATGAAAAGTTATTGTTACAACAAAAGCAGCAACAGCAACATCAACAGCATCAACAACAACTTCAATTACAACAATTAAGACGACAGTTGAGTAACTCACCACTATTCGGTGGAGTTAACCGACAGCCGCCAAACGATAAACATCCAACACCTTTTGTACAGCTTTTAAACGATAATTCCGATTCGTCACCTGCGATCTCATCGTCAACTTCGATGAACAATATCATAGATGAATCGACCAATTCATCGGGAACGACAACACCCGGCACCACACCGAATTTGAACAACCTTAACAGTAGCAACAGCAGCATCCAATACAATAGTTTTATAAATCACAACATAGGATCACCTTTTAGAAAGAGTGCAAGTACTTCATCGATTAGAAATAGTAGCAACCAATCACCTAGAAGACCCATGATTGTTAGTAACAATCCATCATCATTAGAAACAACAACAACAACAACAACATCTTCAACAACGATATCATCATCGCCATCAACATCATCTGCATTTTCACAGAATCGACCAACCCGAAAGAAAAAGAAACGTGTATACTATGTAAATAGAGATTTAGTTCATCAACACGAACAGATTACCACTGGATTCCTAGAGGATTTGAAAACAAACATTCTCCTACTCTTTGATAATCTATTCTACTGGCTAAGAGTCAAAACAACTTCCATACTCACAATCATTGCCAACATAAAGATTAGATCTTTAATACTATTCTCAATAACACTACCATTTTATTTACCTTATTATATATGTAAGCTAACATTATGTTTCATTACATTTAAAACATACAATAATACTAATATTTTCAATTCATTCATTTAGTTAAGCTATTTACATTACCATTTACAGTTATTAAACCACTTTTCAATATGTTTGTAAATAGAATAAAAAGAGTGAAGAACATACCGAATCGATTGTTCTCTGATAAGGAATTGGATGTGAGAAGTGTAAAAGAGATTATAGAACAGGCTGGATATCCATATGAAAGATATCATGTAACGACGGAAGATGGATACATTCTATTGTTGGAGAGAATACCAAATAAGCAATCAAAGCATACTCTCTACTTGCAGCATGGTATTTTCGATAATAGCTTTGCGTGGGTTGCCAATGGCCCAACACAATCGTTGGCATTCGCCGCTCATGATCAAGGCTATGACGTATTCCTTGCGAATCTACGTGGAAACGGCGAGCGTCTTCACACTGAAACCAACATCTCCTCTAAACAATACTGGGATTTCTCAATCAATGAACATGCATTCCGTGATATTCCCTCGTTCATTCAAGTGATTAGACAAGTCAAGACTAAAGAGTTGTCGGCGTTGAATCATGATTTGGTATCGCCTGACGACATCAACATTAGTGCAGTTGCGCACAGCATGGGAGCAGCATGCATACTGATGTATATTGTGATGATGGGAATCCTAAAGAAGAGTCATCATTTGAGTCGTGCTATTCTCCTATCGCCTGCAGGTTACCACGAGACTGCACCAAAGATCTGTGATATTCTTGGACCGATCATCAATGCTTGGCTCTACTTCTTCCCAATGGATGTATTCAGCTTCCCTAGCGATACTATCAGAGTAATCATTGCCAAAATCTATCATGATGTCATCAGCAATACACCCACCAAAGACTTGATGGTCTATCTTGTCTCACGATTCCTTCTGGGTGGCGATACCAAGAATCATCCACTAGAGAAAATTCACAATCTGGCATACAACACATTCTCTGGCACCTCTGTCAAGATCTACAGACACTTCTGGCAGAATAGAAGAGCTCGCAAGTTCCAAGCATACGACTATGGAAAAGAAAGAAATCTAATTGAATACGGTACACCAGAACCCTTAAATTTTTTAGATCATTATAACCTGTATGTTTTTTATTTTATAAAGTTGTATACAAGTAGGATACTAACCTTGATTGTTTAATTTCGTTATACTTTAGTATTAATATACCAGTTCATTTCATAATGGGATTAAAAGATAATTTAATAGAGCCAGTTAATATCATTAAACATTATACAACATTGAAAAAGTCACATCCACAACATGCATTTTTGAAAGCAAGCAAGAGTGGACACATAGAGTTTACTCTGGGATTGGACGATCAAATTATAAATTATATCATGAATATATTGGGTGACCCTGTTAAATCTGCGAATACATCTTTATCAATATCAACAATACCAACAACGACAACCTATGTTGGTTCAAAGAAATAATAAAATTTTTAAAATAAAGATCTTTATTTTCCAAAAAAATCGGTCAGTGTTTAATTAATTCGTTTCTGACTTGCTCTTTATGAAAAAAGAAAAAACACATTGTTGTTCATTTTATTTGTAAAAATGATGATGTTGGTGAAATGTAGATATCTTAGATTATGTTATAACAATATTCGTAGCAATAGAATAGCAAATAATTACAATAGTTATAATCTAAATAATAGAATATCATTTTCTTCTTTCGGATTTTCGAAACAATATGAAAACATCAACCAAAGAAGGTCTTTTTGTAATGAATCAACAACACCAAATTATATATCAAATCAAGAATTTCAAATAAAAGAATCAGAGGTCAGAAGAATAATTTCATTGTTGGTTGGAGGCAAACATTATCAAGACAAGAAACAACGGCTGGTTCTCATTGAGAATGAATTGAAATCAAATGGAGTAGAATCACAATTGTCGATAGATAACAAAAAAGCACAAACACTCAAAGAGTGTCAGCGATTAAAGAGAGATATAGAACAGATAGAAGAGTTACAATCAAATTTCATGTACTACGAAGAGATATCAGGAGAAGCAAAGAAAAAGAATGATCAATCAATGCTCTCTGAGATGTCGGAGTGTATCAGTGACCTCTATCAACAATCCACTGATTTAGAGTTCAAATCGATTATGTCTGGTGAGAATGATCATGAAGATTGCTATCTAGAGATTCACGCTGGTGCAGGTGGAGCAGATTCAATGGATTGGTCAGAGATACTATCAAACATGTACAGAAAATGGTCACAAAGGAAAGATTTTAAAGGTACCTACCAAATCGCAATTAAATGTGCAATATAAAAACTAATCAATCTATTGTAAACAGTGACATTGGTAGATATATCACCGGGTGAAGTTGGATATAAACGAGCGATTTTAAAGATAGAAGGAGAGTTTGCATATGGTTGGTGTAGATCTGAATCAGGCGTACATAAACTTATTAGATTGTCTCCATTTGATTCTTCAGTAAGTAATTATTTTACTAAATCGAAATTTACATAATATTCATTGACGACTATAGGGTAAAAGACATACATCATTTGCATCAGTTTTAGCATATCCTGCAGTGGACGATAGTATTTCGATAGATTTACAAACAAAAGATTTGCTCATTGAAACGATGAGATCGAGTGGTCCAGGTGGTCAACATAGTAATAAGACCGAAAGTGCAGTTAGAATAACCCATACACCGACTGGTATATCAGTTGCTGTTTCTGATCAACGATCTCAGCATCAAAACAAGTCTATTGCAATGGATTTACTTAAAGCAAAGATTATGGCATCAGAGATTAAAAAGAGGTAAGTAACGATAAAATTAACAAAAAAAAACAAATATCATAAACTGTTAAGGTCTAATATTCATAAAAACAGAGCACAACAAGAAGAAAGTTTTAGATCTGATTTGGGTGTAAATGGTTGGGCAAGTGATAGAATTGTTAGAACCTATACAATGCATCCACAAACAAGAGTAAAAGATCAAAGAACCAATTTGGAATCACTTAATATCGATGAAATCTTGGAGGGTGGTGATGAGTTGGATATATTTATTAAAACTGCACTCAGTCAAAAATAAATTAAATATTCTCTACTTGAAACGAATCAAATATTTATGTTATTCTTTTAAAAGTGTAATATTGTTTTTATTTATTTTTGGGGTTGTGAAGTTTGTTGTGGTTGAGATGATTCTCTGCTCATACAACTTTTAGCAACAGAGTCAAATAGTTGTTCGATTTCTGGTGCCAATCTGGTGAATGAGTGACTCCAGAAGTTGTATCTTGGATTCTTGATGAGCTCAATGAATGTAATTAATAGACCCCATGGATGTGGTTTGTTTGAAATCAATCTCTCCAAGAGAACTCTGGTGATTTGTTCCTTGATGATCTCTTGTGTGGCCTCGGCAAACAAATAGAGAAGTACACAACTGAAGTAATGAGTATGATTGTTTGGGTATCTCAACTGGTTGGTGATGGCATTGAAGAAGAGATAACGACCTTCGGCATCAAGATCCATTGCCAAACGATGGAAGATATCCATTGGTGCACTCTGTGATGGTGTTGGAGTGGTGTTGTTTGATTTTCTTTGGATTTGTGGGATGGCCTGAGTTCCAATGTAGAGAACGAGCGAGTTGATCAATGGAGCATTGTATTTGGTACCTGCAATTACATCTTCATTCTCTGGAAGCAACAAGTACTTGTTCTTGAGTTCAGTGAGGAATGAGAATGGAGCTCTGAGCTTAAGATAGTTGTCAACTTCATTCTTAAGGTTCTTTAGACTGTGGGTAAAGTTGGAAGAGATCTTTGGTGGTTGATTGATATCCGGGAGCAAATCAACCTTGAGATTTGGAGTGAATGGATCTGGCAGACGCATATTTCTTGGGAATGCAGAAAGTACTAGATTACGCAACTGGATGCAAGTGGTTGGAATGACATCACAGAAGCTAAAGTGGAACTCGCACAAAAACTCTGGGAAGTCATGGAGAAGAATCAAAAGAATCTTCAAAGTTCCCTTGTAGAGGAATCTTGTTGGTTCACTGACATCTACACCTCTGAGGAATGGGTCCATAAACTTAAAGTGTTGGATCAACAATGTGTGGAACCATGACTTTTGTTGTGGCTTTGAAAGCAACTTTGGTAGGAATGAACGGTGAGAAATGAGATCCAACCAAGCAAAGCAGAATCCTGGATACTTGAGTGGTTGCAATGTGGCGAGTGCATTAACAAAGCAATAGAGGATTGGTGTGGAAACTTGCTCCAAGACGGGATCTGGGGCTGTAAGATCGGTAATGAGGTTCTCAAAGATACGGAGGTATGGACGTTGGTTGAAACGTTGGACATTGGTCTCATAGTCTTTGGTCAATACCTTGATCAAGAGAGCAAGAACCTTGGTGAGTGTACTCAAGTGAGTTGGATCACCATGCTTAACCATGAGCACAACGAATTTGCAGAGTGCATCGATCTCAATGTATGGCGATGCCAATTGTTCACTGACACTGGCTTGATACTTTTCGATAGACCACTCGAGGGCAAGTCTAAAGAATTTCTGGAAGTAGAGTTCGTTCTTCATCATGTTGAGATTGAGAACCTGTGCCAAATATTGAATGTGCATCTTGTGTTCGCTGTTGGTCGACGAGAAGATAATCCAGTCTTGGAACAAAGAGATGGTAGCATCCTTCAAACCTGGTGGATCTCTATTGAGCTCCTCTTGTTTGATACGAGAGATTCTACGTTTCTTCTCTTCCTTTGGCATGCTCTTGACATCCTCGATGGTCTTGATAAGGATCTCTGATGGCGAACGTTGAGCAATCTTGGAGAGAATCTCAGTGATGCATACAAACTCCGATGAGACGGCATATGGATTCTCGAGCACGGTGAAACGCAACAAGTTTACAGCAAACTCAATGACTTGTGCAGCTCTCTGTGGATCCATCATGATAATGGCCAACTGCTGGTCGTATTCGTTGACATTGATCAACTGATGGATAATCAATCCTGCCACCAAGATACGATTCAACTTCTTGTCGGGCTGTGAGTAGAGCAGCATTGAGGTGAGAGTGTTGACAACCTTTGGTCCCTCCCAATCACGGAGAACTTCGAGAAGTTCAAAGTAGAACTCATAGATGTGAGCCTTGTCGGGGTCACACAAACGGGTGAACAACTTTTGAGCAAATGCTTGTACCAATTCGATTTGTGCTTGTGATGGAATCAACAATGAATACATCTGTTGGACAACGGTGTAGAGTAACTCAAATTCGATCTTGGCGTTGGTGGCGAGTACTCTCATGATGACCTTATCGACATCATTCAAGAGATAACCAAACTTCTCGAGAAGGTCGGCATTCGAGAGAGTTGGACCTCCTTGTTGTTGTTGCTGTTGTGGTGGCAACATGTGTTGTGGCATATTCATCATGTTTGGAGGTGGTGATGCAGACAACGATTGTTGAATACTTCCAACGATGCCAGGTGCGGTCTCATTGTCGGTAGACTGTGCCATGGCGATATTGGTGTGATGCGAGAGATTGAGGAAGTCTTCATAGACACGGAATTGATCTGGTTGGATTCCTCCTGGTTTTGGACGGAGTGGCTCTGGCAAGTTGTTGTATATGGTGGTAGTGAGATATCCCATATCAAAGAATGGTTGTTGACCTGCACTCTCCTTGTGTTTCTGACGATCCTTGTAACTGGAAGAAAGAACACCATCGATGTCGACCACTGCCTTGTCGGTGGCAGCACGCTCGACAATGGAACAAGCAAAGTCAAGATTGTCAGCACAAACAGTGGTGATGGCGTGTTCCAGTTGTGGTGGAAGTGGATCGCTTGTCGATTGAAGGAAGGAACGCAAGTGAGTCAACATACCGACACGCAATGGATCCTTACAGGTGACAAGTGCAAGACTGCCAGCCAAATTTTGAACCATAAGATGTGATGCCTTCTTCATCTTCTTCTCGTCGGCTTCAGTGGCAAAGTCTTTGCTGACCAACTCTTTCGATGTGATGACGGCGATGGCAACGGAACGCTCTACAACCGGTTGAATGATTTCCTTGATCGCTCGCTCAAAAGCCATGGGTACCACCTTTTTAAAGAGTGGCATCTGGGCGATAGTGATGATCGATGGATTGTACTGGATGTACTGCGCGATATTCTGGAGCAACTCTGGTGCGGAAGGCTGTTGATGTTGTTTGTGGCGCATACGATCGTTATTCTCCTGCTCTTCGAGACGCAGTGCTTCCTCACGCTTATCTTTGATGAGTGTCGATGGTTTGACCTCGCTCATCTCCAACTTTAGATTGTTAAACAACAGCTCAATCTCAAACTTGATATTGTTTTTCGATTCCTTGAGATTGTAGATTTCCACCATCAGACGGACAATAGCCATTACCCATGGATTAGGTGGTTTGAAAACACGTGATTGCATGCAACTCTCGAGTAGCTTCGCAACGAATGGAACCACCGCATTCAATATTCCATTATCAACGGAATACACCAGTAGATCCTTGGGTGAGAAGAACTTTTGGAGCAGTGGTTTGTTCTTGGCAAGTGTCAAAAGACCAAGCCAACCACCCAAGTTCTTCAACAACGTACGCTCTGTCAAGTCTGCTTTGATCTTCTCAGACTTTAACAAAGTATGGATATTCTGATGAGTGAAATATAAGATCTGTTGGTAGAGATCTGGAATATTCATACGATCCAAGAAGTGAAGATATACATTGTGGAAGTTTGGTTCAATACTGACACGCTTCACCACGAGATATTGTGCCAAAAAGTCATAAAACTCGGACTTGAGAATATCTTTCATCTCCTTGACTTTGGCATCGAGATTGAACATGGAAACATTGTTGATAATAAAGAACATCTTATCCTTGATGGCTTCTTCAGGTTGGACAATCTCCTTGGATGCACTAACGAGAGTACCAATTGGGAGACTGGAATACTCTTCGGCTTCACTTGATTTCTTCTCTGGTTTGGCATTCTTCTTGTGATCGTTAGATGCGTTCTTGTGACCACCTGGATAGTTTGGATTGTTGTTGTTATTATCATCGTCGTCATCTCCGCCGCCACCACCACCACCACCACTTCCACCTTTTTGTTGGTGTTGTTGTTGCTGTTGCTGGTGCTGTTGTTGCGAGGCAAAGTGTTGTCTAGAAACAGTGGAATTACTTCCTGTGGAATTGCTGCTAGATGAATGTTGGTGTTGTTGCTGACTGGATTGTTGAGTGTCCGACGATACTTGAACGTACATTGACTTGTCATCTGGCGACTCAAAGTTGTAGCTATCGGCATCTTGAATCTGCTGGAGTGGAATGTTGGTGGATGGCAAGTTACTGCCAGACATAGTGCGTTGGAACTCAGAGCTCTTGGGAAGATCGCTCGATTCGATGATAGCATTGATCTGCTTGACGAGGTCACCATTCGAGTAGTTCTTAAAGTGATCGATAGAGCATAGCTGAGCCCAGTATTGTGGCCACTCCACAAGTCTAGTGGCAAACGAAATCAGTGCGGTAATACCAAAGCTAAACATATTGGTTGATGGCTGATGCTTGATTGCCTCCAACACATACTTGAGAGCGACTCTCAACGGTTGTGATGAAATCAACTGATTCTTGATCAACGAACCAAACAGATAGGCTGTGATTCTCAACTCCTTATCTGGATAGTCCGACAAGAACTTATATTCATCAAACAAATTAAACAATAAACATTTATAGATTTCATGCTCCCTATAGAATATTATTAATAATAATTAGTTAAAATATTAAAAAGATAGATTAACAATTAGTTAGGTAATTACCTTGTGTTTTGAGAATTCTTATATTCTTTAAGGGTAGTAATGATTTGGTCGACAGAGATCGATTCTCCATAGAGTTTAATAAAGTAGAGGTTGGTTTCCTCTTCGACGTCCTCTGGGAAACGACGTTCGGACGATGTGATATTGTCGGATGTTGCGGATGATCCACTGCCGGTGGTGGAGTTTGGACCGGACATTGCGAGCATGTCACCAAAGTTGGGATTGATGCTCTTGATGGCATTCGAGATATCGGGTGGGAACGACTCGACATTGTCAATCAACGTGTTGTAGAAAGACATCAATATCGACGATGATATTGAGATATGATTCGGTTCGGACTGATTGTCGATTCTGTCCGACAAAAAGTTGGTACATTCCCTGACAAACTCGACGTCTTCCTTCATTCTTTCCTCGAGCCATCGCTCCAAGAACAAGAACTCTCTTTGACTAGCCAACACTGCCAATTCAATAATGAAAGGATATGTCTTGTATGTCAACATTTGTGTAAGAATCTAAATAATAATAATAAAAAAGAAATTAGTAAAACACAATACACTTTATCTATTTTCTGTATCAACAATATATATATATTTACTTTTAATTCTTGTGCAACATCCAATAGTCTTGATAAATAAGATGGATCTTTTTGATAGATATCGGACATACCACATACAACAATATTTGGACATTCTTTCCAAAGCTGTGAAATATGTACTTGGTAGTTATGATTGAATAACAAAGTATGGAATAACAATAGAATTAACTCTCTAAATAATAGATTATTCATCTTGTCCTATGGATATGAAAATGAAATAGTTAGTGTAACTGTTTCAATTTTGAATAGAAAAAAAACAAAACAACTTACAGATAAACTTGATAATCCCATTAGCAATAACTCTGGACAATGTTTCAATGGATAATCAAAGAGTGATCTGGTTTTGGAGTAGTGATCCTGATCGAGCTCCGAGAGGTTCAAGAGGATCTCGATGAGCGACAATGAGTTCCAGTGTGCAACGGTCTGCGACACCTTGCCAAGAGCGCTGTATTCGATGCGCTTCTTTTGTGAAAAGTGGAATGGGAAGTCCGACTGGAGTGCAACCTTGAGGAAAGAGATCTGTCCGTGTGAATTTTTCCAGATGTTATCGAGGATATAGTGCACAGGGAACTTGTCGTTGGTGGCGCGCTTAAAGATAGCTAGGATCAGAGTGAGACCACGCTGGTCGTGCAACACAAACTCTGGATAGTCGAGTTCCTTTATCACCAGGGACCAGTCGATCGATGGATACAACTCTTTGACAACGTCGACAAACACCGCGTAGTTCCATGCGGACTTGAGAGGTGACGCGTCCGATGGGTCACTGTCATTGTTGTTGGCTAGCGAAGGCGATGGGTTTGAAGTTGTCGCACTTGTAGTTGTTGCTGTCGCTGATGATGATGTTGCAGCTGGCGAAGGAGAGGGAGTGGCTGTGGTAGTTGCCGCTGCTGCTCCTGATGCAGTCGGGGTGGTGGCTGTGGTAGTTGCCGACGGAGTCGAGCTGGTGCCGCCATTGGAAGAGGTGGCAAACGATAGGAATGGCACGAGTGGAGTCGAGCTGTCAGCACCACCGGTTGTCGATGTCAGTGGATGCGAAATATTCTCGGCCATCATACCGATACACTGGGCAAGGTCAGACTCCACCAACTTTGGATAGGGTTGGAGCAACTCCTTCAATATCGAGGGTGAAGAAGATGATGTTCCCTTAAAACTTTGAAGTAATTGATATGGAAGTGGGAATGATCCATAATTATAATTATTTGTTGCGCTATTGTTGTTGTTATTGTTGTTTGATGATGTGGATGATGTTGTTGTTGTTGTGAATAGCCTGGCAATCAAGGCATCTTGTGATCTCTTGGAATTCGGTGAGGAGGCGACATCATTGGGAAGATAGGGTGCCAAGACACGCGATGGATTGGGTGGATAGAGTGGTTGGATATACTTTAGTATTTCAGATTGTTGTTGTTGACCGCTATTGTTGTTATTGCTGTGGCTGTTCAACTCTTGCATATTAACTTTATATAATAATTGATGTAAGACATTCTCTGGTAGTGATTTTATATTTGTTTGTGACAATACATGATTCAAGTACTTTTCACCTATTAATTAAATGTTTGTTAGTTAGTTAAGAGTATGATAAATAGTTATTGCCATTGCTATTTCTATTTACCTTGTTCTCTTGATTGAATATTTAAAGATTGAGAAACGGCTAGACCCAAGAGAATCTCTTGTGGTGGTGTTAAATTTAGTTTCTGAGAAAATAGAGTGAGGAAATCCATGTTGAGGTTGTCGACGCCCTCAAGCGCCTTGCACAGTATACTGGTAAAGTTTGGTTGTTTCATTAATCGCGAGAACTCATCTCTGAACAAGTGAATCTTAAAGACATCCTTTTGTTGATTCTTCTGATCTCTAAAATCAATGGTATCTACAAGTATTCTAAACAAGTATACTTCTGCTTGTGCTCCATATTGATTAATAATCTACAATAAATAAATCAAAGGATTAGTATAATTATAATAATAAATAATCGTTCGAAAAGTAAAGTAAAGCGCTAGCTATTTACCTGTGATAGATCGGTATAGATTTGTTTATATGATTTCTTTGAGAGCAACGATAGAAGATTATTAATTTGCTGAGAGATTATAAAACTGAAATTTGATAGTATATTAACGTCATCAATTGAATATTGATTTGATTGCTGTTGTTGTTGTTGTTGTAATAGCTGTTGTTGTTGTAACTGCTGTTGTAGATGCGGAGGTAACTGTTGTTGCTGTTGTTGCTGTTGCTGTTGTTGTTGTGGGAATTGCCATTGCTTGTAGAATAATTTTTCAGATTTGAAATCATTGCTATTCTCTGGACTGAATTCGTGTAACTGTTGTTGTTGTTGTTGCAATTGCTGCTGATAGAGTTGTTGTTGCAATATAGGCGATGTTGTTTGTTGATTACTACTCAATGTAGCATCAATACTATTCTTATCCATCATTCTTATTAACACACAATAATAATATATAACTTTATATTAATATATACAAATGAAAGATAGGTGATGTTGATGTTGATGTCAAAAAAATAAAATAAAAGGGAAAGAAGTTTGTTTTTTAAAAAAAAAAAAGAAAAATATAAAATTTAATAAAAAAATAGAAATTTTATATTATTATTTTGTTTGTTTAGTTTTATAGTTAAGTTTAGTTTTAATTTATTATATATCTATTATTTAGATTATATTATTAGATATACAAATGTAAAGTTGAAACTTAACTTAAAGTTTAAAGATGAAGATGAAGATGAAGATGAAATTGTGTTGATGAACTGGTGGTGAGAAAAGAAAGAAGTAAGTTGTTTACAAAAATAAAGTAACTATATATATATAATAATATATAAATATATATAAACTTTTACTTTATAATATGTAAGTGTTGTTGTTGTTGTTGTTTTGTTGTTTTTGTAGTATTAAAATATAAACTTTATATAATTTCAAAGATGTTATCCAAATGTTACACTAACAAAAATAACTTGATCTTTATTTTTAATATATTATATAAATTTATATTATTTATATTCTTAAACAATATTGTTATCTTATTTATTTTTTATTATTATTTATTTAAAAAAAAAAAAAAAAAGTTTTTTATTATATTTATTTTTTGTTATTTTTGTCAAACACATGATCATCACTCAATTTCTGCCAATTTTTTTATCAACTTGATTGTTTCCTTTCAACGTTACCTAAAGTGTCAGAAAAAATGTCATATTTTTTTGCACAAGACAAAAAAAAATAAATCTATTAAGTGATATGTTTGTTTGAACAGAAAGGAATGGAAATGGAAAATGTAGGAAGTTTATAAATATTCAATTTCCGTGGGGGGTAATAACTCAGTTACCGGCTGAAGTTTGGGTTAAGATAATATTGGTCAAAGAAAGATGCATATTATAATTTAGAATATGTTTTTTTTAATTTATTTATATTTATATTTTTATTGTGATGAGGTTTGTTCGTGAGTTTCTTCAATGAATTTTGAGACGTTCTTTGAGTTGATTGGTTCGGTTGGGACGATGTTGCTGTTGAATGGCTCACCCAAGACCTTTGATTGGTTGGAGATGAAATGACGTGCCTTTGGCTTGAGGAATGAGAAAATACCGTCGATACCGAGTGTGCTACCGATTCCAGAGTGTCCACGACCGGACCATGGAAGGAATGGCGATACACGATCACATGCATTCCAGTAGACGGTACCGGTGTTGGAGTTGTCAGAGACGTAGTCGGCGACTTCGATCGACTTGGAGTAAACCGATCCGGTGAGACCGAATGGGGTGTCGTTCATGAGTGCAACTGCCTCGGTTGGACCACCGCTCACCGACTGGACGGTGACGACTGGACCAAAGAGCTCCTCCTTTTGGATGTCCATCTGGTGATTGACGTTGGCGAGCACGGTCGGTGCAAAGAAGTAGCCTGGTGCGTTCTGGACGACGTTACCACCGAGCTCGACAGTGGCACCACGACGGGTGGCATTACCAATGAGACGTTGGAGATGTTCGATTTGTGGTTGTCCACGAGTCAATGGACCGTAGTAGGTGGATGGTGACTTTGGATCGAATCCCATGTGGTAGGTGCTGATCTCCTTGACCAGTCCCTCGACGAATTGGTCGTGGATCTCCTCGTCGACGTAGATACGCTCGACCGAGCAGCACGATTGTCCAGTGTTGTACATGGCACCGTCGGCGAGCGAAGCAATGACCGATTGGAGATCTTCGACGTCCTTGTGGACGTAGGCGGCGTCCTTACCACCCAACTCCAGTTGCACTGGAATCATACGGCCAGCGAGTGTCTCTGAGATTGATTTTCCAGTGGCGTAGCTACCGGTGAAGAAAAGACCGTCGATTGGCAGCGAGAGGAGCGATTGTGAGATGACGGCCTTTCCGAGGACGACTTGGAATGCAGACTCTGGCAGACCGGCTTCCATGAGGAGATTGTGAATGTTGATACCGGTGATTGATGAGAACTCTGAGGGTTTGTAGAGCACGCAGTTACCGGTGAGAAGTGCTGGTACGATAACGTTCAATCCAATGAAATATGGGTAGTTCCAGGCAGAGATATTACCGACGACACCGAGTGGTTCGTAGCTGAGGGTCTCACGGAACTTGTCGGTGACACGAACAGCACGCTCCTGCAAACAACTGGAGAAGTTGAACAAGAAAAAGTTGATTCTCTCAATGACTGCTTTAATTTCGTTTTTCGATTGTGTAATTGGTTTACCTGTTTCCTCTGTTAAATCATTGGCCAAAGAATCGATTCTCTCTGCCAACAAATCTCTAAATCTAATAATAATATTTGCTTTTTCCTATAAATGATTGTAATGATGGATGATGAATATTATTATTAATTCCAATGATAACAAATTGTTGTTTTTTTTTTTTTTTTTTTGTACCTACTGTTTGAGATACATATTTCCATTCATTCTTGAAAAGATATGCTTTATCAAACTTTTGTTTCAATGATGTCTTTGTATCAATCTTTATATCTTTAATTGGTTTAGTTGTGGCTGGATTAATTGGTTGTAAGAAAAGTTGATCTGCCATAACACCCATTGGTGATCTATAAAATAAAAAAAAGGATAATTAGCATGTATACTTTTGTTGTTTTGTTGTGAAGTTTGTGTCATCATATCAATTACATATCGATCGTTGTATAACATAACATAACATAACAAACATAACATAAAACAACAGTTCTTAATTGGTAAATTCATATTTGAATCAACTATTTTAAGAAATGATAATTTTTTGAACATGATATGTTTGCTTTGTTTTGTTTTTGTATGATCATATGATAACACAAACTATTCATTTGTACTTAATGATGACATACTGATTGAACTTTGGGAATGAAGAGTAGTATCTGATCGAAGATACATTCTTCACTATATTTCTATTATTTCTTGCTAATATTTGGAACATTTTTTCTGTATTTGTTGTTTGTCTGTCTGTCTGTCTGTTTATTAAATTACTGTTTTACTGCTGTAGTCTTTTGATTTGATTTCGAATTCGAACTCTAAAATATCTAAAAACTAACTTGTAATATATATTTACAATAAATTTTACACTGACTATACTACTTTTATTACTAACACTAAACACTAAATTGGGTATTGAATGATGATAATAAAATAATAATAATGGGCAAAATGAAACACTGAAAAAGAAATATTAAATTTATTGATGATTTTAAATAAATTCAAACACACACTGTTAAAAAAGTACACACAACCCTTTCAATCACATCAGAAAAAAAAAAAACGAAAAATGCACACTCACACAAATCACAATGAAATGTTGTCAAAAAAAATAAAAAGAACTTCAATTTTTTTTTTTTAATTTTTTTTTTACCGACAACTTTAAAGTTAGAGTTTTACATGTTTTATTTGATTTTTACAGGTTGTTATGTTGTACATGATGTTTTGGGATTGATCGGATAGGGTTGATGAATGGGTTGATGATATTGACGTTCACCGGTTTCATAGGTGATCCATGTGTTGTAGGTGACTGGCTGACCTTTGGAGCGATTGATCTCTAACACTCTGGCACCTCTTTCCCAGGTGCCATAACCACCGTATCCACTGTGACGACCGAAACACATCTCGATTCCCGATGGTTCGTAGGTTCCGCAAAAGTCGTTGCCATGATTATGTCCAACACTCATAAACTTAACGTCGCCAATCGTTTGGAACGCCTGGAGTAGTCCGGCATTCTCTGGCTGACAGGCAACCGAGTCGTTGTTCCATCCGTAGGTGACATAGTTATTATAGAGATCGACATACTCTTGCAGAGGAATATGAAAGTAGGCTGCTGCCCATGTTATATTACCACCACCGGCTGGTTGTTGAGAGTATAGCTGTTTGGCAGTGTCGACATACCATTGCACTTGACTCTCAGTGATGTAGGTGTTGCACCACGGTGCTGCGCCAGAGGGTGGCGGACAACTTCCGTCACCGGAATCCAACACCCATATCACTGCTTCTATGGTGTCGGACCACTTGTCGTAGATCGGCAGATAGTAGTTGGTGATACCGGACACTGATTGCGGTCCGAATTGCGAGTAGCTGCCAAGCGAGATGTCGAAATTCAACAGGTCGACACGTGTATCGTTGTAGCCCGTTGCCAGATCATCGTGATTTCCAAATGTCACAGACCAAGGTATTTTCATGCTTCTCACCACGGCCAGTGCTTCCTCCCAATACGATGTGGCATTATCAATGATATTGTTACCGGTGATCAAATCACCACTAAACATAACGAAATCCGGTTGTTCCAACTGCAGCAGGGTAGTCATAACCCTAGTGGAATTCACATCTTGTTGTCTTCCCCAGCTTACATCTTCACCTTCTCCAAAATGTAAATCGGTTATTTGTAACTAATAGTAGTTTTTCAATTAGATTAGTTTCGATTTGTTTTTTTTGTTTTTTGTTTCCAATAATAATAAATAAACAAGGTATCTATCAAACAATCAACAATCAATCCAACTATATACAGTATTTATAATTACAATTTTAAAAGTACTAGTATCATCATTCAAATCATTGAATGTATCACTGTTTAAAATGTTATTATAATTATCTCTTTTTATTGATCTAAATACAAGTTTATCTTTGCCATTCGAAAATCTAAAATGTAAAAAAATAAATATACAAAACAAAACAATGTAATTGTTAAAATTAATTCTATTCATTATAAAAAATAAATTAAAATTATTGATTTTAACTAACTTGAATCACTTTTTAATTTTTTTTTGTAGGAACTCCGACATTAATCACAAGGTGTAAAAAAAGTTAAATTAATTTAAAAATATTTGTTTATTTTTTATAATGAATAGAATTAATTTTAACAGTTACATTGTTTGTTTTGTATATTTATTATATTTATAATATTTGTTGAACAATTTTCATCGTCATTACTAACCATTCTTACAAAGAATGAATAACTAACTTTATAGTTATTAAAAAAAAAAAAAAAAAAAAGTTTTTTATTACTTATTAATTTGATTATTAATAAATTGTTTATTCAAATCTGACAATCGCACTTCTAATTTCAATTTTTCTGATTTGAGTGATTCTAGTGAAGCATGATTCACCTGATGGTTCGACTGTAATTCATTGATTCTATTGACAAGATTCTCGTTTCTCTCTATGTAGTCACTGAGTACTCTATCTTTTTCATCTAATAATTCATTTGTACTACTTTGTGATTCATTCATTGTCGATGTCGATGTTGTTGTTGGTTCTGTTGTTTTATATTCATTCTCATATCCTTTCATTACTTTATAATAAACAAAACCATCGATATATCTATGTTTATTATTCAAACTTAAAAATAACAGAGTTATTTTAATAATAAATGATACTTACCATTTAATATATATTCTTTTTGTTGTGTGATACTTGATAATGACTTTGAAATCAATGTATATACTTCATCTTTTGAATCATTCATCATTTGCTCTTCTTCTTGATATATAATCCTTTAAGTATAATATTATATATATATATATATATATAGATTTGATGATGTTAAGGATGAGTAGATTAGTTGCTATTGTTAAAGATTCAAAAACATACCTTTCTTGCTCGAATTGCTGCAGTAATCTTGTTAGTATATTATTTAACTTGATAATCTGTTTAATAGTCTTTTTCTTTTCTAAATCTAAAAGATAGATCTTTTGATTTCTTTTCGAAATGGTTAACTGTTGTAGTTGTATCTTCAATTGGTATTCAGCCAAGTTTGTATTGGATTGATTCAATTTAACCGTAAGATTCTCAGATATCTCTTTGAAACATCTATAATGAAACTGTTTCTTCTGTACACTATCATATTGCACCTGATACATTCCTTTCAAAAACTCAATCTCACTTCTAATACAATCGATTCTATCTCTAACATTTATGATTTTCATAGTATTATTATTCTCATCAATATCATTCTCAACCTCTTTACTACTATTATTACTATTATTTAAACCAACACTTTCGTCATAGTCTTTTTTATCTTTATCATTGTTAATATCATGATCTTTTACATTCTCACCACCACTACCGCCACCATTATTCAAATTTATCATAAGATTGTTATTGTTGGTATTGTTCGATTCCATTTTGTTGATATTTTTTTGAATCTATTCTTTATCTATCTATTTCCTCGTCTAAATAGATATTTAAAAGAAATATTAGTTTGATTTTTGTTTGCGCAACAGATTATGTTGGAAAAAAATTTTTTTTTTTAATTGATTAAAAATTTAATTAAAATAACAAAATTTTTACCAGAGAGAGAAGAATTGTCAATTATTTATTAGATGAAGGTCACACCAAACCCATCTTATTTTTTATTATTCATTTTTGCAATAAACAAACATAACATACAATTGAAAAAAATAAAAATAAAAATCGATCGAATATTAATTTTAACACACAACAATAATAATAATCTGTCTTGTGTAAAAATAATAAACTGTTTCATTGTTTAAATAATAAATCATATATATATATATTAATATAAAGATTGTGAAATTTTCTTTTGTTTTTAGAATATTTATAAATAGAGAAAATAAATAAATGGTTGAATATGATTGTATTGTCATAGGAGGTGGACTTTCAGGTCTACAGTGTGCCTATACTCTAAAGAAACAAGGTCATTCTGTACTTGTACTTGAAGCTAGAAATGTAAGAAAAAAAGATAGATTCATTTTGAATAAAAACTTTTTTTTTTTATTAACATACATACATCATATGACTTTCAAATATCATTATTATTATTATTTATTATTTAGAGATTTGGAGGTAGAACTGAATCATTAAAGGTAGATGGATATTGGTTCGATCTCGGTGGTCAGTGGATGGGTGGAACTCATAAGCATTTGAAGGAGATTTGCAAAGAGATCGGTGTGGAGACATTCGACCAGTACGACGAGGGCAAACATGTCTTGGAGTTGAACGGAAAGCGTGTCTACTACCAAGGAAATATTTCAAAGCTCAACACCGACTACAATTTGGAGGGACTTGAAGAAACGATTGCAATGATCGATAAATATGCTGACACTATCGATGTTACTGCGCCACACAAGCATCCAAAAGCATCGGAATGGGATCACCAAACGGTTGCCCACTGGACCGAGAAGAATGTAAAGGGTAAGGATGCCAAGGGTATCATCGATTGGTTCGTCAGAGTTTGCTTGGCTGCCGATCCAACCGAGATTAGCTTCCTCTGGTTCCTTTTGTTCATTAAGACCGCCGGATCCTACAGTTTGTTGGCCGACATTAGAGGCGGTGCGCAAGAGAAACGTATGATTGGTGGTTCCCAACAGATCTCTGAGAGATTGGCAGAGAAGGTTGGATTGAAGAACTGTATTCTCAATGCACCGGTAAGAGCTATCTACCAAGATGGTGCTGGCGTTCAAGTCAAAACCGAGAAGTTGACTTACACCTCGAAATATGTGGTCGTTACCGTTCCACCTGCTTTGGCCGGAAGAATCGAGTATCGTCCACCAATGCCTGCAACTCGTGACGACTTGACTCAGCGTTTACCAATGGGCTCCGTTATCAAAACCATTGTGATCTACGACGAGCCATTCTGGAGAAAGGATGGTTACTCTGCTGAGGCACTGAGCGATCTCGGACCTATCTATATCTGCTACGACGACAGTTCACACGACGACAAGAAGACTGCAATCGTTGGATTCATTGCTGGATTGCCAGCCAAGCAATGGGCATTGAAGACAAAGGAAGAGAGAAAGCAAGCCGTACTCGACTGCTACGCGAGATGGTGGGGACCAAAGGCATTGAAGCCACGACACTACCTCGAGAAGATTTGGAAGGATGAAGAATACTCGCGTGGAGCATATCTTGCCTATGCTGGTCCAGGTGTGCTCGATGGTTGCAACGGTGCATTGCGTGAGCCAGTCGGAAGAATTCACTGGGCTGGCACAGAGACTGCCAATGTTTGGATTGGATATATGGAGGGTGCACTCGAAAGTGGTATTAGAGCTGCTGGTGAAATAGATAATAGATTGAAATCTTCAAAACCCAAATATTAATAATAATAATAATTATAAAAATAAAATACATGTGTAGTTTTTCAAATTAAATTATTGTTTGTTTTTTTTTGTTTGTTTAATTCTTTTTTCTTAAAGTTAATAATAATACAATTTTGTTTTTTGTTTTTTTTTGTTAGTTTTGGATTTTCTACCAACATCCATTTTTAACAACTCTTTTAATCCACTTTCTACTAACAACTCTGAAATTTTGAAAAGAAAAATTAGTTATTCATTTTTCACTTTGTTGATGTTAACATTGTGCTTTAAATATACTTACAGCATTGTTAAAACGAAAATTAACCAAGGAGCTAATAGACCACCACAAACACCAAATGTGATTTGATATCTCATGTTCATCATTGGTTGTTTTTCAAAGAATACATAATGGATATCATCAACATCATAGTAGCATGTAGAATATTCATTGACTGGCCATTCACTTTCTGCATATGATGGACATTTGTTTCCTTGGCAAAGTTGTTTCATTGTACTAGTTACCAATGTACCATTTACATCATATTGTACATCCATAACAATATTATAGTTTTTCTTCAATAAATATTGGACACTATTAATAATAAAAAACAATTAATATACATGACCTGTTGAAATATAATTATCTAACAATTTGTAATACAAACTCTTGATTCAATACGAGACAGGAGGAAGTTTCTGTTTCCATATTTTTGAATGGTGCAACATAGAGTTTCCAGAGTAATATAAATAGTACTGCCAAAACGATAATCCACAAGAAGAAAAGATAAATCATCCACATACCACCAAGGAGTCTACGGTTCTCAAAAAAGGTTTTAAGAGTATATGAATCCTTTTGTGGTGAGAATCTTGATGTGGGTGGTGGAGGTGGTGGAGTATTCCATTCTTCTTCACTCATTTTTCCTTTATTTGTGGAAATTACATTTATCCATTCACTAGTTTAATTTATGAATAATAGATATATTAATAAACAACAAAAAGTATTTAATTTTCATAATACAAACATACTCTAAAGTAGATTGAGAATCCAAAATAAAAATCCAAGTCGATCTAGATCTGGTTTTTAACTGAATGACATATGGAGTATCAGCAGTGACAAGATCCTCTGCTAGCTCACAAAATACAATATCATATAGATGAAGATTTCCTCTGGTAATTCTATCATCTGCAGATTCTTTCATAATCAATCCACCTTTTGATAAATCAATGTATCTATCCTCCCTATAAAAAAAATAATTGTAAATAAATATTTTCTTTTGTTGTTCTTATATATTCATTTCGTAGGTTGCTTACCATGGCTTTGAAACACCTTCGTCGTTGATCAGCTGAACACGGAACATACCCTTGAGTTTTGGTTCTGTTGGTGGGGCGCTTTTGTTCTCCTTGTGGATGGCATCAATCTTTTTGTTTTGTCTGTATTTGGCAAAGTCATCGAGATATTCACCAGTTGTCTCTGTTGGGGGCGCAACTGCTGGCTCAGGTTGTCTGTTGAATACCACTCTGTCGTCATCGCTGTCCTCCTGACTGACTTCATCGCTTGCAGATTCGGTGTCATGTTTGTCGACCATTATCGATACTCTTGGAGTTACTTCAGTTGTTTTTGTAGTTGACACTGGCTGACGGCTAAATTTAAATCCTCTTTTGGAAACTTCCTCTGAGGCTTCGACTCTGCCTTGGTCACTTTCAGTATCACTCGAAGAACTGTTACTAGCACTTTCAAGATCTCTCTGATACATTGTTGTAAAATTAATTTTAAGATTGAAACAAAAATAAAGTCTAAAACTTTAAATTTTTTTGTTTTAACAGTGCTGATTTATTGATGAATCGGTTTGATCAAAAAATAAAACGTTTTTGTGTTGTTTCTCGCATTTGTGTGGTGGCGAACAATTTTATTTTTAGTTTCACAGAAAAAATCAGGATTTATGTAATTTTTTTGAGTCGGTGTGCCTCTTTGTGCAATATCTTTATATTATATACTTTTAACACATTTATGCAACTTAATCATTGAGAAAAATTGAATAAACATAATTTTTTGTTTTTAAGTACAACTATTTCAATTATTATTAATTTGAAGTAAAATGATTGTATAAAATTAATTAATGTAATTATTTTGAAATATCTTTTTTTTGTTTTTTTATTTAATTTTTTAAGGCTGACCCTCATAAAAAAAAAAATCGGTGCCTCCCCATGAACCAAAATAGAATAAATTAACGTTACAACTTTGATTGAAATTTTTTGATTTAATTTAAATTGCGCGACTAGATATTTTTATTTTTAAAATTTTAAAATCAAAAAAAAAAATTGGATATTTTGAGTTACACAAAACCTTGGATTTATATGTCTCTTCTTAATTTAATAGTCTTACACCAAAACAAAAATTAATTTTGACACTTTAGACCTCGATGAGGAGGTCTCTACATCACAAAGTACTAATTTTGTGGTTCGGATTTTGAATTTGCAAATTTTCAAAGTGTGAGCTGTTTTTTTGGTGTGTGATGATTGACATTTTCTTTGGATGATGTTATTCATTGTTTTTTTCTCCTCTGGATCTGAAATAGGTCGAAGAATTATTCTCATTAATAAATACATGCCAGCGTAATTGAAGACCAAAAGACAAATAAAAAAATGGGATTGTTTTAAATTTAAAATAAATTGTTCCCAGACTCTAAATAAAAGAGAAACCAAAAACAAAAAAAATCTATTATAAAATGATATCTTTGGGATTTTTTTTAGATTTTCTTTTCTCCAGTTTCAAAATAATAATAAATAAATAAACTAGTTATGAATTTTTTTTATTTCTATCTATTTATTTTAATAGTTTTCCAAATTAATTCTGTGCAATCTGCCAATAAGTGGGCAATCGTGTATAATTATAAAGATGGTCAATGCGATAGCGTGATCAAACTTAGTTCCTATTATTTAGGACAATGTTACCAGTCGGGTACAACCTCATCTTTTACCTATAATCCATCGGGATTGTCTTTGGT
Source organism: Heterostelium album PN500 (assembly GCF_000004825.1). Taxonomy (NCBI): domain Eukaryota; phylum Evosea; class Eumycetozoa; order Acytosteliales; family Acytosteliaceae; genus Heterostelium; species Heterostelium album. The sequence continues at coordinate 459,670 of NW_008805070.1, read as the reverse complement.
TTCCAGAGATTATTATGCCAGCAGTACCAGTTGTACAGGAGCCAAATCTACTAATACCATGTTCGATGCAACCGACCTCTGGATCTGTGACGGCACCACTGGTATGGCTGCAGTTCAATCGCTAGGTCCAATTTTCCTTAGTTTTTGGGATGCCTACTACGAAACCTATACATCATCGTGTACTGGAGATATGTACAAAAATGCTAGATCCGTTGTTGATCTTTCATCAACTACGGTCTGTCCCAATGATGAAGCAGGTGTAAATAGACAAAAGCAATTTGTAGTTTCTGCAGATTCCACATCTGTTACCATGTCATTCAACGCCAATCAATGTGCCTATACCGGTCCAGTTACATACTCGAAAACCTGTACTGCCAATGCCAATCGTATTACAAATGCCCAAGCACCAACTGGTACCGTCAATTTTGGTACCTTCTATAGACAACTCAGCTGGAAGAGTGTCAACATTACCAATGTCACCTGCGAGCAAGGTCCTGTTTACAACTATAATTTTGGAGCTGGAAGTGCCTCCAATCCAACTGTATTTTGCCCCGATGCAAAGTTTTGTGTAATTCCCAATTTAATTCCATTTTTGAATGCTGACGGTCTCACAGTGAATATTACACTTCAGGCCGTTGCTTACAGAATCAACCAAACTACAAGTGTTATGGTAATGCCTATTGAAATTGACGGGCTTCCAGATCTAACTGCTTTAATACAACCGAGAACAAAGACTGTGTTTATAACGGTGACGTTCTCCGGTGGTGATAGCAGTAATGTATTATTAGTCAAAAAGGGTAGCCAGGCACCATATTCAAATGGAAACATTGCAAGATTCCAATTGGATACTACCCCAGGAACATTTAATCCATTATATTTAGCTGTAAATAACAGTGGATATACATCTCAGTTTAGAAACTATTCTTTTACTACCTATCCATTGGTAAATCCACCAGTTTTAGATTCTATCATCGAATTAGGTTCCGCTTTTACTATAACTTGGTTAGCGGCAACAGGAGGTAAGATATAATTTTATAATATAAATATTAAAATATTTTAGATAACTAATTTTTTTTATAGGTTTTCCTGGAGATACAAGTTACAATGTTTTCTTAAATGGAAATCCAGTAGGAGCTTGTCAAATTATTACCGATACTACTTGTAAAATTCCACTCTCTGGTTTTGGTACCTATACAGTTTCTGTAATGTCATCAAATGACGGATCCAATTCAACAGTTGTAAAATTCCCACCATATAATTTCCTTCCATTGACACCTCCAGATATTTCAGTTACCGATAAACACATCAAGTCATTCACAATTAAATATGGTGCAACCGGTGGAAGTTTAAATGCAACCAATAGCTACACAGTTTATTTAAATAATGTCCAACAGTATAATGGTCCTTTGACTACCTATACTTTTACAGGTCTCCAAGCTGGAACCACCTACGCTGTCAAAGTAGCAGCTGCCAACGATATCCATACATCTCAGGCGACACTTGACGTTACAACCTACACAATGATTAAATCTGTTATTTCCATCCAACAAACTAAAACACAACTATTAATTAGATATAATTCGACTGGAGGAACACCTTCAACAACCACCTATTTAGTAAAAGTAAATTCAACTACACTCACAGAATCTAATCAACCTGGAGTTGAACCAATGAATTTTGTTGTCCAACAAGGGTATTCAATTGAACTAACAACAACCAACGACGGTGAACAAGATGTACAAACCTTAAATTACTATGTTTATCCAAGTAAGTAAAGATAATAATTAATAGGAATTAATAATAATTGATGAACTAATCAAGAAATTGTTTAATATAAATAGGTCCAACTGGAGTTGGTATATCTGTTTACTCAAGCAATCATTCTATTTATACAAATTGGACTGCAAGTACTGGTGGTGTACCAGGTTTAACTGTTTACAATGCTTACCTTTCATCAGACAATTCGACTTGGACACCTATATGTATTTCAATTACCGAAAAACCATTCGAATGCAACTATACCAATTTGATTTCCGATTTAACCTATTACTTTAGAGTAATCACAACCAATGCCATCTTCTATGATCCGGTTTTAGATTTTGAGAAGGGAACTACTAGAGAATCGGCTATTAAGGGATGTGCCGATCCACTCTGCTCCAATCACGGTACTTGTGTCAATGGTCAATGTAAATGTGTGAAAGGATTCAACGGTGAGGTATGCCAGACTGAAGTCAACGGAGGAGGAGACTCTGGTGTAGCGCCTCAGGCTGACCAACCTTTGCTCAACATTACGTTGTCCGGAACCACTTATTCTTTCTCACTAAACTCGATCCGTGAGCGTACTCCAACCGGTGAAATTTTCCAGTATATCAACTTGACTGAGGTCACATGGAAGGCTGTCAGTGAATCGCATGACTCGGTCATCAACAGCATCGATCAATCGAAAGTTAAGAAGAACCAATGGGTCTATGAAATGAGTACACAATCGGCCATTGTCCAATCGATTCAGATGACATTCATTCAATTCTTACCAGAGGATTCAAGTTCGAGCGTCGATTCTATTAATTTGGAATTTGCGATGGAATCATTCCCACTAAAGTACGGTGCCATAAAGTATACATTGAAAATTGATGAATGGAAGTTCGATAGCCAGCTTAACTACTTGGAAGTAACAACATTGCTTTCAACCCCCGTTGATCAATGCTCGGTTTCATCGAGCAATCAAGCAGTGATCACCAACGCAGACTCTGGTACCTCCATCATTACAATTGGTGAGGCGAACGGTACTCATATCTACGGTCGTCTCATTAACAGAGCAATGTTAGATTCCATTCCAAGAGTGATTTCGTACAACACCATACCTGTAGGTAATAACAACGAGTTGGTAACAGTGATCCCCTATTTCTTTACAGAATGTATTTTAGATCCAGGTATGTAGATGTTTTTTTTTTTTATCTATATTTGTTATTAATTAGCTTTTTGTAATTCACTTTACTTCTTTAGACTTCTCACTATTGTTGAATACTAAATCTGATAATACTGGAGGATGCAACCAGTCAGCCTCAAAGAATGAAAGTTGGAAAATTGCTGTTGGTGTAGTTGTTGGTGTTGTAGGTGCAACGGCAATCGGAGTGGCAGCTTTTCTAGTGATAAAGAAAAAACTCTTATCAAAGGATGAAGACAGCAAAATGGCACACAAACTTAAAAAATTACAAGAGTGAGGGGGTGAGAAAAAAATAAATTATTAAATTAGAAAAAAAAAAAACCCTCCAAACTTTGAATCTTTAAAATTTTTGTTTTATTTTTTTCATCATTCTAACAAATGTGTGTTATTGGGAATCAGATTTACAATTGATTGTAAGAGGGGAGGTTCTTTTTTTTTTCAAACCCCTCCTTTTTTTTCTCAATTTTTTTTTGTTTTTTTTCCAAATTTAGTTAAAATGAACAATATTGGTGATGAAATTTGGTGATGTTGAAATTTTTTAAAGTCATTAGGTGAACGAGGTGCTATCACAACACTAATATCTCGAGATAAAAAATTTAGTTTAGCCTGTTTGAAACACCTTTTTTTATTTTTGTTTGTTTAACAATGGTGATTAACCAAACTAAACCTTTTTTATCTATCTATTCATTCAACCTTGAAAGTAGTATTTTGTGTTACTGTGGGTAGCTTTTTAAATTCCAATTAAAATTTTAAGCTTCCCTTCACTGGCATCTCTATTATATTGATGCAGGTGTAAGTGGTGTGTGTTTTAAAATTTACACTAGTGTGACATGTCTTGTCAACAAAGAGAGAGTATTAAATTCTTTTGGTTCTAGTTTAGCAACATTTAATTCCAATTAAAATATACATATATAGATAAAAACCATAGTGGTTAGTTGTAGAGTTTCATCATCACTACCAAATTGCAAACATCACTTTTTAAAAATAATAACAATAATAGTAATAACAATCATCTTTACAAATAAACAAATCAACAAATAATAATAATAATAATGAACACAGATATAATTAAAGTTTGAATCTCTTTAGTTTCAAAAACACAATGCTTAATAGATTTATACTTTTTTTTATTATTTATGTATAGTAATAATATATCATCGTTTGTACACTGTCAGTCACCCAATTCCATTGCCTACAAGTACGGTTCCATTTTTGTAAATTTCATTGAAAACACCATCCCACCCTATCAAATCGATTTTTCTTTTTCCAATGCGTCGAACATATACAAGTCTCAGTATCCTCTGATGATGCCAAACATTGAGGCACCAACCGACGTCAATCTTTCTTTTATTGAAAATGTATCTCTAATAACAAACACACAAAAATACCTGACCACTTCATTTCCATCGTTGGAAATCACTTCGTGCAACATCTATTTATTTTCCAACTACAAACTTCAAACCCCTTCACTCACAGTCACCAACACGTCGTTTTACTCTTTCTCACCGTACCATTTATCTATGGAAATACAAACTTTTAAATATATCACCATCGCTCCAAACACTCTGGTTCTAACGAACTTAAACTACACGGGTGACACCTTTCGTCTGGATTCTAGAGTGAATGACAAGACCTCTATATTCACTTGTGGATATTCCACCGTTTTTCTTAATAAACTGATTATTAACAATCATAACAATGTATATTTTTACAACATTCGTCTTTTAATAACTACACAACTCTCTGCCTCGGAAACAACGCTTACCTTTGAAGAATGTTCAATATTGGCTCCAAGATTAGACTTTTTCGGTCAATCTAAAATTAGTATTCTAAACTCCACGTTTGAAAACCAGACATTGATAAATTCATTCTCAAACAATGCCTACAGTGGTAGTATATATATAAATAATACAATCTTTAAAGATTTTATTTCATTCAATGTATGTTTACCAAATTAAAACAGCAATCAAATGGTTATTAATATTTTTTATAGATTTCAGGTGGTGGGTCACTCTCGCTCGAGAGTGTAACAATACCGAAAATACTATTGGTTTCCTATTTATATAGAATCAATATTAAAAGTTCATCTCTTTACTTTCAAGAGAATCTACAAACTTTTAATTTTTCCTTAAATGTAGAACAATCAAACTTAGTATTCAATACTATTTCCCAACCCATTTATATTTATAATAGTTTTTTTAATGTAAGATTATATTTATTATCTATCGAGCTAGGTTAGTGCTAACACACTCTCTCTTCTATTATAGTACTATACAAATTTAATCGTTGAAAATACATATTCAATTATTTGCAACTGTACTTTCTCTGCACATAGTATTGTCAATAGCTATAATGGCACTATTGAAATCAAGGGTTATGTAATAAATGTAGTGACAACCTCATTTCTCATTCAAGCAAACTATAACTCTGTTGTGTTATTCAATGGTACAGATATTAAAAACTCAATAACCATACTTTTAAATGATTCTAAAATTTTATTTGCGGTATGTACAGAGATAATAATTGTCATTTATTAATTAGTGCTCTTTTTTAACAAATTATGATTTACAAAGAATAATAATAGGATAACAAATGCAAGACTTAATATAAAGACTATTTCAGAGAGTATTATTTCATATTCCCAGGATGGTATGCAAGGCTATTTGGAGTTGGTTTCTGGATCGGTGTTAAGCATCCAAGATTCATCATTCAGCTTTGACAATTTAAATATCAAATTAAATTCAAGTACTCTTGAATCCTCCGGTAACCTCTCACTTATTGATAATATTTCGTTTATTGACTCTGTATTGAAACCATCATGTTATCAGGATAGTTGTCAAATTCATGTTTTTGGTATTACAAAACTGTCGCTAAGAGTTCCAATTAAAATCAATGTCCCATTAGGTAAGCTTCTAAACCGGATTTGATCAATTGTAAATCAAACTTACTAATTTATAATATTTTTACAGTTCATCTAATAGATATTAAAAGTGATGACTTTGATGGTATTGTAAATATAGAAATTCAAAATAGATCCTATATTAACAATACAGACCTCGAATATACCGTTGTCAAGTTTAGTGATCAATCGATATCGCTCAATCCCAACATAAAATTGAAATTTGAATTTTCAATGACCTCCAACTCATCAGATAACAACCCATCGACCAACGAAACAGTCTATTACCTCGATAAATATTACTTGAACAATCAGACATTTGAATTAAAGTTAAAATTTGTTGCCATCGTCAAAGGAATTCCTACTAATTCTCCATGCATAACACCTACTCCCACGAAGCCGCAGGTGGAAACAAACAGTGGTGAATCACCACTCTCTGCCATTGTCATTGCAGTTGTAGTCTCAGTGTCGTCGGTCCTGATTTTATTGATTGTGGTTATCATCATCTACACTTTCAAGCTGAGGAAAATGAGACAAACAAAATTTGTCAAGGATAAAAAGAATATTGAATTTCTTGTGTTTGGTTGAACTAAATTTCAACTTTTACCAATAAAAATTAATGTGTGGATCCTTTTATTATACATTAATAATAAATTGTTTTTTTTAATTACATAATATTACAGTAGATTTTACCTGATCCACCCTTTAATTTCTTACGAATATTTTCATCGATAGCTTTGATCTCTTCATGTTTCATATATTGTGAGAATTGGAAGGTATCGGTCACGGAATAAACTGCTTTCAGGCCAAGGAAATTGGTTGCACAGGTTGGAGAGATGACACCGTCACTCTTGAGACCGGCAACGAATATCGGTTTCGAAAGTTCTCTACGTCTGATCTCTGAGAAATAGGCGGGAAGTGATTCCAAGTACTCGGGATTGGTGAGGTCAACACAGACAATGAAACAACTGGCATTGGTGAAATCATATTGTGAAATAAATTCAAGCTCTCTGTAGACCATGGTGTTCTTGTAGCTTCGACAGACGAACGATATTCCATTGCCGAATGTTGACTTTCCAATACCTCTTTCACCAATGATAATGGCAATCTGTGATTTAGGTTTACCTGAAGAAACTTGACGGTCGAAATTGAAAAAGGAGGCGGGATTTGGCTTGACTGTATGTACATATGGGGTGGTGTCAGTTGATGGAGGTGGTGGAGGTGGTTTTGGAATGGAACCAGAACTCGATGACGATGAATAAGATTCACTTGATTCATATGTTTTCTTTGGAGCAATTGGTTCTTTGTAAATTTCGTATTTAGGTGGCCAACTCTTGATAGGTGTTTTTGCATTCGCTTCTCTTATGGAAATCATTCTCTGATTCTCAAAGTAACCGATCTCTGGGTTATAGTAATAGAGTGGTTTACCAAAGTCCTTGTGAATCACAAACCATGGTTCGCTATTCTTTATCTCTGTTGGTTTACCATATTGTTTCTTAATCTTTTTGCTGGTTGGAGTTGCATCTACATATGGGGTATTTGTATTGGTTGTAGTTGTGGTGGTTGTTGTAGTTGTTGTGGTTGTGGACTCAGGTGTTGTCTCTGGGCTGGTTGGTGTAGTGGTGGTTGGTACATCCGATGTACTTTCAACTGTGAAATTCTCTTGATTCAAATCCTGAAGAATTTCTTTGAGATCCGAGTCGGTTGTTTGTTTGTTTAGCTCCTGTTCGTACTCCTTGAACTTTTGTTTCGATGCCTCACGATAGCAGATGGCCAAAAACATTTCGGTGATCAAGTTGAACTTCTTAAAATTAATACAGATACCACCGGTACGCTCTGCAATCTCGTCGTAGAACACAGAGTTACCAAGTGCCTTGACACCGTAGACTTTGATACCTTTCTCGTAGAGGTCATCACACTCCTTGAACCAATTGATATTTAAATCGGTGAATGAAGGTGGATGTGGATTACTGTCACCAATCATAACGAATGCCTTTGATGTATGGTGAGACCAACTCAGCTCCTTTGCTCTAAAGAGTGCATATTCATATGCCTCTGGTGAATCTCCACCCGATGTATCCTGCACGGATTTAATGAAACGAATCAACTCGTCTGTGTTCTGAGTTAAATCCAATGTTGATAAAACTAGCTTACCATCACAATACTAAATAATAAGATAAAAATTAATAAGTCAAACCAAAAAAACAAAAAGATTATTTATCGATTTTGAAATTAATTTTCAAAGATAACTAATACTTACATCACCCATACCCATGATACCTATTCTAATGTTTGGAATATCTCTCATCAATCTAGCGACTGTACTTTCAACTTGTAACTTTACATTCTTGATGATGCTTGCCATTGAACCGGTAGTGTCAAAACAGAATACGATTTCTACGTCCGATGAGATGGACGATTCGACAAAACTATTCAACAGTGCATCTTGGTCGAATTGTTCTTCTTCCTTTGCTGGTGGAGATGGAATGGCAGTAGTGTGATCTCTATAATCAACGGCATCTGGTGCTTTGGAAACTGAAGATGGATAGTAGTAATTATAAACTGGCTCTGGCGCCTTGTAGACTGGTCTAGCCTCAATAGATATCTCAACAACGCCATAGTTACTGAAATACTCATGCAACCTATATGATCCACTCAGTTTAGTTGGATTTCCAGGTGTATGAATAGAAATATTTCCATTTTGAATCTCTTCAATTGAATCTTTTAATTGATTTCTAATTGCACTGTTTTATCGGAAAATGTCCAATTAGATTAGAAATTAAATTAATTTTGAATGTGCGAGAGCTGGTGTTACATACGTATTTAAATGACTTAAACATAGACCATCATTGTTTGGTACGGAAACAGGGTATTCATTATCTTTGTATCGAACTGTGAACTTCAATTCCTTGATGATCATCATGTGAACGGTAGATTCTTTTCTGACACCACATCCTGAGATGGTTCCTTTGGACAATGGAGAACCTGCGAACAACAACTCGAATTGAAATTTCTTGTACTCGGTTCTCTCTGCGACCTTATTGAATAACACTTCAGTTAAATCCTCAGGTTGAACATCCAATGAGAATGTAATGGTTGGTGTTTTAATTAAAATCAACATTTTTTTTTTCTTTAAATATATACAATAAATAAAATAATAATATAAATTGTTTTACAGAACAATTAAATGAAACTGATAAAATAGTTTCTTGAGCATAAGATTACTCTTTAAATCAACAAAACAAATCTATTTTTGATGAACCACCACACACCAAAAATCTAATTTTTTTCTGCTTTTTATTTTTTGATTAAATTTGTTCAACACTTTTGTTTCGCTGAATTTTTTTGATCAACAAATAAAATCGATCTATTTTTGAAAATAGGAAGATATTTGCAATATTATGTTTTAATATTTTATTTATATTTTTAATAACAATTTATTTATTAATAATATGTTTTTTTTGATTCTTTAAAGTTTTTTAAAGATTCATATTGAGGCCAACATCAAATCTTATTTTCCTTCATTTTTGTGAATTGAATTTACAGTGAAAGATAATCTTAAAATGCTTCCCTCTAATTTTGTGTTATTGACAGTCTATGTATGATGGAAATGAATTAGTAAAGCTCTTATACAATTTCTTCTTTTTTTTTTGTTTTGTAAACTACTTACTATCAATGCTTCGGTTGCAGATTTTAAATCTGAAAACTCAACTAATCCCATCAATTTAGTGCTACTTGGTTGTGGTGGGAAGAACTTTACTTGATTTGGAGCGCTTGCACCAGAGTTTATAAATAGCTATTAAAAATTATATAATTAGATTAGTGATTTTGGTTGCAAGTTGCTGATTTTTGTTTGGTAATACTACTTACATGAGTTAGATCTTTTTCTGTAAATGTCATAGGCACGTTCAAAAAGTGTAAGGTGGCAGATGGTTTATAGATATTCTTGTAGGTGCCAAGACCAGCTTTGAATCTGTTGAGTGGTGATTCAGAGTAGTCTTTGGTCTTTTCGGAGTCGGCAATCGATGGATGTCTAGAGTGGAAAACCTGTATCTTTTGACCGAAAATGTTGGCCAAATTGAGGCAGTGAATGGCAGAGTCTGCTTGGATGCCATCGGCCATCTGCACCATAGCACCGGATTTGGTGTTGTGGAGCATCTTTATCTTCAATACGGTTCCGTAGAGACAGAAGATATTGAAGAGTTGGTCGGCGGTGATGTTCTCTGGCAGTTTGTGAACCATGATAACCGATTGAGTCATTGGCTCCATGGGGTATCCCATGAATCCGGGGTGGTGTGGTTGGACGCCGACGGCGCTTGGGTGTGGAGCGGCGGCAGCTGCACTGGGATTCATCATGTAGGCGGATTGCTTGGTGAATCCAGTTGGATCCATATGGGCGGGTGCGAATGGATAGCCGTGAGCAGTCATTCCAATGGGTGCACCGGGTGGCTGTATCAAGTCCATTGTGTAATCTGTTGTCTTCTCGTCGTTTACCTTTACATTCAACTTGTTGACACGAGCGAAATCAATCTGGAGTGTACAACTGCCAGTATAGATATCCTGTCCATTCAAAGCATCTTTTGCAACCCATGCGGAATATGGTGATTCAAACCTGTTGTTATATGAAAATGGTTAGATTATTTGAAAACAAAAAAAACTAACAAATGATTGATTGATTGATTGATGTACATACTCTACAAATGCTTGTAATCCTTTCTTTTGGAAAATAACGATTCTAAGTACTCTACCGTAGGGTGAGAAGATCTGGTAGAGTGTAGATGTGGTGATTGGGTAGAGTGGAGTAAAGATCGAGCACAACAGAATGTTGTTTGCTCCGGCGGGTGTAGCAGGACTCTTTTTTGATTGATTCAAATGCTGACTCTTAGAATATGAGAATTGGATCTTAAGGGGAAAGTAAAAAGAAGAAGAAAAGAAAATAATAAAAGGTAAGTAAAAAAAACATTGGTAATGTTTTCAAATGTGTGACAAAAAAGGTTAGTATGAATGATCGTTGCCAACGTGTTTCAAAACAAACAAAAACAACAACAAACTTTTTGACCGAAAAGAGATATGGGAGTCGGTGAGGATGATTGGGCAATGATGGCTGAGGATGATTGAAGAGAATCCATTTCGATGAGTGCTTGTCCTTTTCTCAAAAGGCACACTGTTGTGTTTTAATAGTATGTTTTTTGTTTGTTATATATGTTTACATTGGTGGTTGGTTTTTTGTATTGTGTTGTTATTATTATTATTATTATTATTGATAAGAAGAGGAATGTTGTGTTGTATGATTTATTGTATTGAATTGAATGTTGATTATATATAATTATTTGATTATGTTGATAATTGGACGCATTTTGATTTGGATTTGAGGTAAGGAGTTCAAGGATTACGTGATTCGAGCGATTTTGATGAAGGTAGGGACGTGATTGGTGATCGGTGATCAATGAGCAATCGATAGCAACAACATACATACAAAATGTATTTGATATGTTTGGGTGTTTTAGTATTGTTTTGTTTATTTTGTTTGTGTTTGGATTGTTTGTTTGTAATTTGTTTATTTGAATTAATTAATTTAAAGGGGAAAAGAAGATAAAGTGTGAGAGAATGATGATATTTTGGTATTTTTCTTTTTAAAAAAGATTAGAGTTTATAATATGTATATATATAGATATAAGTTATATATATATAAATAATATGTAGAATAGTATATTTAATTATTATTTATGAGACTATTATTGATTTGTAAACTTACCTGACTCAACTCTACCGAATGGTGCCAACAAAGAGGTAATCTCTGCTTCACCTATATTATATGGTAATCCACGGCAATGTACAACTGCACTTGGTTGTAATACCTCATCACTATATATATATATACATATTATATATATTAAGACATTTATTAATATTGTTTGTAATAAAATAGATATGTTTTTAATTTGCGCTTGGTGAATGATGTTCATTTAATAACTTACAAATCAGTACCTGAAGCAACTATTGAACCATCTCTATTTTCAACTTTAATTCTCTTGTGGAATGTATCATTTCCAATGCCATTGTCATAACTATTGGCACCATACAAATCAACATCGTCAGACTCTGAATAATCTCTTTTTTTTACATCCATCATTTGTTGTTGTGATTACAATCAATTGTTGTTGTCTATCGAACTAAATTTGGTATATACAGAAAATTTTAATTATTTTATACAAAATTAATAAATAAATTTAAAACATCAATCTATCTATTTTGATTTTTTTTTTTTTTTTGATGTTTTTTTTTTTTTTTTAATATCAAAATAAATTGGTATTTTTTTGTTAATTTTTTAATATTAATTTAATTTATTATTATTGATGAATAATATTATTAATATCTAGTTGAAATTAGTTTTTTTTTTTTATATTTATTAGATTAGATTTATTAAAATATATAAATATTTATTTTAAGTTTGATTTTTATTAATATTTTTGAAAAAAACTTAATCTAATTAATTTTTTTGTGAATTACACTAAATGTAGTTTGTTTGGATTAAATTGAAAAATATAATAATAATAATAATAATTAAGAATTTCCTCTTTTGGTTTGTTCAATTTCAATTGCTTCAAAGATTGATTTGAAATTACCAGCGCCAAATCCCATGCTATTCTCGACTTTTTGTATGATTTCAACGATGAATGTTGGTCTGTCTTGCATTGGCTTGGTGAAAACCTGTAGGAGGTAACCAGCCTTCTCATCGTTGTCAACGAATATGCCATACTTTTCGAGCAACTCGAAACCCTCTGTCACATTGATACCTGCAGCAGCCATCTTTGGCTTCACTACATCGTAGTAGTGCTTTGGTGGACGCATCAATTCTACACCACGCTTTGTGATTTTATCGATGGAGTCGACGATGTTGTCAGTGGTCAGAGCAATATGCTGAATACCGGCACGTCCATAGAAATCGATATACTCTTCGACTTGTGACTTTTGTATTCTCTTTTCGGTCTGGTTGATCGGGATCTTCACGTTCTGAGTTGGGTCGGCTACGACAATCGACGAGAGCTCCGATGTCTCGGTTTTAATCTTCTCACTCGGTGTCCAATATTGGTGGAATCCCATCACTCTCTCGTACCAATCAACATTCTTGAGGAGTGTGTTATCCTCGACACAGTAGACGTGGTGATCACATACCTTGAGACCGACAGGTCCAGTAATATGGGTAAGTGGATCCTTGAAAACATTGCTACTGAAACCAGGCAGGAATTCACCAGTGTATTTATTTCTTTGGACAAAAGTATGTGTCAAATTTCCAATTGGCGATGCAATGGTTGCCATAATAACAATTCCATTTTCATCTGAAAGTTCGTATGGCTCCTTAATTGAAACTGCTCCAGCTTCAACTGCAGACTTATTTTGTGGTTAAATTAATAATAATAATAATTAATAAATTAATTAGCTAATGATCATTTAATATAATATTGAGTACTTACTGAATATGATAATTTTGCATCATCAACGGTGAATGCTAAATCTTTAATACCATCACCGCCCATCTCCATGTGTTTGGCAAACTCCTTGTTGTCAGTGGTCAGCGATGAGACGAATGACAAAGTAATTCGGTTTTGACGAACGACATGAGTAGCATACTCTCTATCACCTGTTTCGAGATCTTTGACGGCTATTCTATCAAAACCAAACTTTGAACAATAGTAGGAAGAAGCTTGCTTAGCATTTCCAACCCAAAAGGTAATATGATCATAGGTTTCAATATTTTTCTAAATATAGTTTTTAGATTTTTAGATAATTTGCACATTTCCTATTGGCAACATTTATTACTTACAATACTAGTTGGAATCATTGTGTTTAGTATTTATTATGTAAAGAAAAAGAATAATTCTATTAGAAATAATTGTGTAAAAAGATTAATGTATTGTTTTTGAATTTGTTAATATTTATTACAAATGTTTTTGAGTTCCTATTTATATTGTTGGATTTCCTTTGATCTTTATAGAGTGGTACTGTAAGATTAAACCACAACACTCTTTAATTATTAGAAGACATAATTATTAATATAGATTCAGCTAAAAGGCACAACCAATTATACAATGATTTTTGCTTATTGAACTAAAAGCAAACTGTTATATTTTTAACTTTTTGTTTTGTTTTTTAACTGTTCTTGGAATGTTTAAAAATGTATAATGAGCTGTGCTCTGTTCCGCTCCAACCGTACACACTACACATAATCAGCAGTAAACACAACTTTATCTTTAACCTATTCTATGATAATAAACATATTCCAATTAAGATATAAATGGAAAGCTGAACCTTTCATTTATATATATTGTGATGTAATACTAATTGAATTATGACCCCTACACAAAGCAAACAACACAAATAATATTAAAAAAAATTGCTTTAATTTTATTTTTATTGTTTTTTTTTTTTTAGGCGCCGGTATAGAGTAACTGACCACTGTTAAATCTTTGCAAACTGTACTATAGTAATTAATCATCGATTTGTAACGATTGATTTATTTAGTTTAGTTTGATAGTAAATTTTAAATATTTCAATGAACATTATAATTAATTAAAAGTAATTTATAAAAATTAAAGATAATTTAATAAATAAATAAAAGATTGAAAATTTAAATAAATTATTGATTTATAAATAAATACATTGAAATATTATTTTTATTTTTTATTAAAAAGTTAAAAAGAATATATTTTAATGTTTTTTTTTTGATATTGTTATTGTTATATATATTATTGTTGTTGTTGTTGTTGTCGTTATTGACCAAAAACCTTTCTACGATGATTACCTGGTAGTGAATGATTAACTAGTGATGCTTCACCATTGGTGTTACCAAGTAATTCATGAGGTGGGATAAATTTGGGTTTAGCTTTACTCTTTGAATCTTTTCTGACTGGCATGTGAGAGATCTCTGGTGTACCAATCATAAAGTCGTTATTGGTGGTGTTGTTGTCAAAGTTATTAAAGTTGTTGGTGTTACTATGTAAATATGGGTTAAAGTGAGTGGCGGTGGTGGTGTTGTTGTTGATGTCGTCGTCATCATCGATTTGATTGTTGTTACGACGATCGTCTTCTTCGTCCGACGATATATCAGAGTCGTCGTCTTGGTGTCTGAGAGGAATCGGAATGGGTATTGGTGCAGATGCTGATACTTGAACATCTTTAGTCGGTGTTGCAATGCTGATGTTCAACGAACGCAAATAACGCAATTTAATATTGTTGTAGCCGTCGTCTTTGGCTAGACTCGATGAAATCGGGATGTCAGACTCCTTCTCGCCAGCCACTGTAAGAATCGGTTGGAGATAGTCTCTTGTTCCGATGATGGTGGCGCCACGACGTCTGCCGTCGATACCAGTTGACCTTCCGTCTTGTTTGTCTGGCGACTTCATCGATGGCACAGTATTTGAAGGGTGATCAAACCCAACAATCTTTTGATGATGATTGTACTCTTCGAGTGCGGCTCTCATAATGGAATGATTTAATAATTATATAAATAATATTTATGTGTGAAGTTGGATAGATAGTGGATATATTGATAAAAATATTGATCAATTAAAAAAATAAAAACAGTAAATTTACAAAATAAAATAAAAATAAAGATAGATATTGGTATAGATATATAAATTAAAAAAGAGATAGATAAATAGATGGATGGATGGATATGTAATAAAAAAATAAAATAAAACCTATAAATGTAATTGATGATTCTCTCTCTCTCTCTCTTCCTAATGATTATACTATTTGATGTTGTTGCTAAATAAGATTTTGATTGCTGATACTAGATATTATTGTTATTACTACTAATTGTTGGTTGATCGGAACTGTGATTTTGTTCCCTATCGCCAAGAATATAAATTTAAAATATATGATATACTATTATTATAATAATGTGTCGAAATTTGTAGCATGGTAATAAAGAATGTAATAATTGGAACTTGGTTGATTGATTGCTTTATAATTTTGTGAGGGGCTTTTGTTTTGGTTTACTATCTAACTTGATGTTCTGGACCAAAATTTTATATGCTCATACTATATATAATATATCTAAAGCTAAAATGTTGTTTTGATAAATAATAATAATAATGGTAAAGTTAATTTATTTGTTAATTTTTTTTTTGTTTGATATTTCTTGAGAAATGAAATTGAATTGACAAAAAAACACAAAAGTAAACAGTAATTAACAAAATGGATTGAAAAAACACAAAAACATATTTTTTAAAAAAATAAAAATTAATTAAAATGAAATGAATTAGATTTATTTATGATTTATGTGAGGTGATTGATTGGTGGTTTTTTGATTGGGTTTTGGTGTGTTTTGACTGATGTATGGTTTCGGGTTAAACACAAATCCATGGATCATCTAAATGAAAGAATCAACAAACATTCTTTTATTTTCATACATTGGTAATATATATTTGTGTGTGAAAAGAGTCAATATAAATCATATATACACACACATTTAAATGATATTAATGTACAAATTGAGAGAGAAAAATTATTGTTTTTGTTTGTTGTTATTGTGTATTGGTGTTTGGAATCGATCTATTGTTATTGATAATCAATTGCAAATTGAATGTGGATTGATAGTTATGTAATCACGATCAATTTATAAAACAACGTATTCATCATTACTTCTATCTCTAACTATAAATATTATTATTTTAATTATTATTTTGGAGCAAAAAAAAAAAAGAAGACAAAACAAAACAGACACTCTCTGTTTGAGAAAAAAAATATGATTAGAAAACAACAGTCGTCTTTGGGACAACATATACAAATTTAAACATATATTTGTAATAATATGTTTGTTTTACTATTTAAAAATTACTATTTACATTTTTGAAAAAAGTAATTAATCATCGGTGAAGCTTGAATAAATAAATAGAATTTTTATATATTTATTTATTATTTATTTATTATTTATTTTTTTATTGATATAGTTTTTGTTTTATAAACAATATAATATGATATGATATTGATATGAGTGTGTTGTTTTTTTTTTTTTGTTGTAGTTAAGTTAACTATGCTATGTTGGACTATTATTATTATTCCTAAGTATTGTATCTTTTTTTTTTTGAGTCGTAGATTTTAACCACATACAACATGATAATAGGATACCACAAATATAAAGAAAACAACCACTCACTCAACCACGGACGCAACAACACACATTATAGGATTTAAACGTTTATTACTTTAATAGATAGAATTATATGATAATAAATAATAAAATATTGAAACAGCAATGATAGTTTTCTTATCAAGTTTGAAATATTCCACATGAATTCAATTACACTTTCAATTTCAATTAAATCTGAAAACATTAGATTCATTTGTGTAGAGTGCTTGCAAATTTGAAGGTGTATATTTGGTAGTATGACAATGTAGTGAAGTGTGAGTTCTGTATTTATATTGGAGTTCAATGATATCTTTATGTCCCCAATAATGAAATTGTTATAATAAGATAGATAGTGCAATTAGATATAGATATTATAATAATAATAATAATAAAACAAATGCTAAATAGTATACGATTTTCTTTCTTCTTTATATTGATATATACCCTTCTATAAATTTATTATTGATTATGATAATTATAATATAATATTATTCAAAAGTAAAGATCTTTGTAATAAATATTCATCTGTAGTAGATTATTATTATTGTTATTGCTATTAAAGGAGTCAATAACATTTAAACTCTAAAAATGAAAATGATAATTGTTTTGATGATGTATTGCGGTGTGTTGTTTATTAAACATCACTTCGTTGACTGATAACAGATTGATTTATTAAAATACGATAAGATGATATCTTTTTCTGTTGTTGAGTTTATTTGATCAAACTATAAACTATGATGGTTTGTTTGTTGTTTGATCACACCACACACTAATGGTGTCAAGCATACATACCTAAATAATAATAATAAAATAAATAATTGTTTAATTTGTGTAGATAAGTGAGATTAAAATATACAATGACAAAAAAAAAAAAAAACAAAGTTTTTTGTCGTTTTTTCTTTGTGGTGTTGGTGTGTCTCCACTAAAAAAAATGAAAAATGAAAAAAAAAATAAAAAAAAAATTCATTTTATTTATTTTTAATTAAAATAGTGTTCGTCGAAAATTCCTTTCACTTTGTATTTAGTTGCAATGATCAATCACTTACAGTTACACTTATTGTTGTTGTTTTTTTGAAAATATTTATAAACCACGTATTACACAATAAAATCATTCTATACTTTGTTGAAGTGCATTACCTATCATGATTTAATAAGCTAGTTTAGATAATGTTAACATTCTTTCTTGGTGATGCCAAAGCTATACATCCATTCATTTATTTTATTATTATTATGATTTTTTTTTTTTTTGAATATTAACCAATGATTATTTAATAAATCATTGTTAATATCAATATTATTTAATTTATTTTAAAATAAAAAAGTAATGTCAAAAAATAAAAATTTGTTGGGACTTTTCCTAATAATTTGTTTGGTACCCTTTGTGAGATCTGGAGAGCTGGATGGATTGGATGAAAATGTATGTTACTATTCAATTCTTCAACGATTTTAGTTAAAAAAATAAAATAAAAAATTATTAATGCTGCTATATATCAGGTTATTTTTGGGTACCTAATCTCAAGTTTTATTGCTGGAAGATCAGCACCATCAGCACCATCAACACCAGCACCTATTGCACAAAAGGTAGAGCTCATTAGAGAGCAACTATTCGAGAGAAACTCCTCTTTAAGAAATGACAGCTCAAGCTTGGATTTTCATATGGACATGAATCTCAACACTGGAATTTATCAAGAGGTACATTCATATCTTATTATTTTTCTGACAATACTGATCCCCAAAAACATTTCTAATATTCCTTTCTTTTATTGTTATTATTATTTTTTTATTTTAATAGTTTTTGGGTAAAAATCAAAAAATCAATGCTGATGATTTGAAGTACCTTAAAGACTTGATCAATTCACAAGATGTTAAAGGTTTACCAACTTACTCTTTCTTCTTGTCAAACAAAACTTCAACTAATACCACTAAAATCTTCAGATACATCGTAAGATTCCAAAAAGGAGATAATCGTGCCACTGTTTTCTGGGAGACTGGAGCACCAGATAAATTACCATCATTCTGTTCTGTTTTAGAAGGATATTATGACAAGGTAACTTTATTAATAATCTTTATTTTTAAAAGTTTATTTTTAAAATAATTAATAATTATTTTATTATTTTAGTACAAAAATTATATTGCCATTTTCCCACATGATTTCAACCCATTCCCAAAGCCAACAACTAAGTCCAAATCCGGAAGTCATAAGGATGTTCAAAAATCAAAGAATCATGATAACCAAAAGAAACACAAGAAGGGAGAGAGACATAAAATGAAAAAGGTTTAATTTGGACCTTTAGCAAGTAAAGATAATTTAACCTTATCTTTTTTTATAAAATCAGCAAAACGGAAATTGATTTTTCCAATCGGATTGTTTTATTTTAATTCTTAAGAAATAAATAAAAAGTATAGTTTTAAATTTAAAATTAATTTCTCATATCTAAAAAAAAAAAAAATCAAAAAACTCATTTGAACTGTCCAACCAATACCCAATTTTCAATTTCCTTTTTTGTTTCTGTTTCTAATTGGCTATTTTTAATTTGATTAATTATTTCTAAATTGTTGTCTCCATGAAAAATCAATTCTAATTGGCTCCTCATTTTTAAAATTTGATTCGATTTCAATTGGTATCATGAGGAAACCAAAAAAAGTTGTATTTTTTTTTTTTTGTGAAGTTTGTTTAATTTATTAAAACCATCATTAAAATTGCTTTGCTTTCATTGAAGTTTGATTAATTTCAGTGGTTTCAACAGCAACTATCTGATCGACATCAATGCAATCATCACAAACCAACAACAATCCCAATATAATAATGATATATATTATCAAAAAATTAAGCAATTGACAGTTTTTTTTTCTTTACAGTCTAACTGACTGATTAGACTATGAATATAAATAGAAATGGACAGCAGCAGAGCATCAATCATTTATTTATTTCAATTAAAATAAAATAACATCTATTTTATTTGTTATAAATACTTAAACACACCTATTTATCTACTATCTATCTATCTATAACAATACTTATATATATCTAAAATAGAATGAATATATCGAAACATATTCATATTATTGGTAGCATTGCTACTTTATTACTTTTAACATCAGTTGTTTATTCTATTTCTTCTGGTAAGTTATTTAAAAAAATAAAATATAAAAGTTAAACAATTTAAAATATTTAAAATTATTAATATTTTGCTTTTGTTGTTAACAACATAGAATCATATAGATCACATCATAGAATACACATTAAACAAACACATAATTATTGTGAGGTAATGAACAATGGTTTGATGTTCTACAAGTATAATCGTGCCGGTAGACTATCGGATAATGACGTTCCCTGGAGAGGACCATCGGTACTTAAGGATGCCAGTCCAAATTCGACACCAAATGCCAACGGCGACGGTGATTTATCTAAAGGTTACTTTGATGCCGGAGATGGTGTAAAATTCGCTCTTCCAATGGCCGCCTCTATGACAATCTTGGGTTGGGGTTACCTCGAGTACAATGAAACCATCGAAAATTGCAACGGCAAACAGATATGGTTGGAAGACTTGCAATGGGGATACGACTGGCTCATGGCTGCCCACTACGCTGAGAATCGATTCGCAGGTCAAGTCGGTGAGGGTAATGCCGACCATGCTTTCTGGGGTCCACCAGAAATGATAACAATGGATCGTCCGGTCTACATTCTCTCGGATACCGCACCGGGAACTGAGGTTGCCATGGAGGCATCGGCCGCTCTCTCCATCTGCTATATGATCTTCAAGGATATCAATGTGACCTATGCCGAGCGATGTTTGCAACACGCCCAAGATCTCTGGACATTCGGTGACACCTACCGTGGTGTCTACTCTGACTCGATCCCCGACGCCCAAGATTTCTACAAATCGTGGTCGGGCTACAAGGATGAGATCGTATGGGGAAGCATCTGGCTCTACCGGGCAACCGGTGACAAAGAGAAGCTTGCACGTGCCGTTTCCGACTACGCTGCTTTCGGCATCGGTGAAATGGCTCAAGCCAATTCTCACGATTGGGATTTGAAAGCACCGGGTGTTTCACTCTTGATGTCACAGCTGTTCCCCGACAATGAGACCTACAGAAATGACATCGAGCAATTCCTGAATTGGTGGCTTCCAAAGGGTGGCGTTCCCTATACTCCAGGTGGAATGGCATGGATCAGAATGTGGGGACCTGCAAGATACACTGCTACCACTTCATTCCTTATGTCTGTCTATGGAAGACTGACAAACACCCAGAAATACACTGATTTCACGGCGTCGCAAATCAATTATCTTCTTGGTGACAACCCCAATCGTCAGTCATTCGTTGTTGGCTATGGACCAAATCATCCGATTAACCCACATCATCGTGCCAGTCACCATTCTCTTACCAACAATATTAACAACCCAGTAAACAACACCTACCTATTACTTGGAGCTCTTGTCGGTGGACCAGGTGTTGATGACTCCTACGTTGACAATCGTCTCGATTATGTAAAGAATGAAGTGGCTTGTGATTACCAAGCCGGTTTCTTAGGTGCTGTCGCCTACCTCTCATCAACCAATTAACAATAAAAATTAATACATTTTTTATTTACTCTTTAGAATAATAATACTAAATTGTTGTGTTTCTATTTATTATTTATAAAATGAGTAGGCTGATGAATCTCCGACTCCAAATGGATTGAGTGGCACAAATATTATACCGGAATTGTAATCATAGTCTCCCGGTGCTGAAACATATGCTCTTGAGTATCCTTTCTCAATGGAGGTGACCTTAGGACTGACACAGTCACTAGTAATCTTTCCATTGACGTCTGGACATTGTTGGATAGCCAATACGTAACCAACTGACATATGAAAGAAAGAAGCAATATTAGGGGCACCAATTAAAATAATTGACATTCCAATGATCTCTCCAGGGTATTCATTTGAGTCGAATGAAATAAAAAGAGGGTCGAATGCTACTTCTGAAAACAATCTATATTCAATAAAGGTTTTGTACTGTGTATATAATCTGATCACCATTTGGTCATTTATGCTCGGCACTCCACTTGTTACTAACTTTATATAGAGTTGGATATGATTTGGCTTATAGTCAAATGGTTGATATTTAACTGCAAAAGGTGAGCTACCAATGATAGTTTCAGGTGTCAATCTATAGAATCTTGAAGTGAATGCGTCATAGAGATGAATTTGTGGACATGCATATTTAGACTTAATGGTAAGTTTATATTTGCATTCTGGGCTTTCTGATAAGTCTGAAATAGACATATCGATCGTTAGATCACACAATAGTTCTATAGAAAGCGTTCTGTTTTTGTTCGAGGACCCACATTTTTTTTTATCACTAGGATTAGCTGTGTATAGCAATGACAATCCATTAGGTATCTCTCTTACCTCAGGTGTTCCTGACCCAAGAGAATTGTTCTTAGTGCTTTCTATCATACATGCTTGGTTGTTGGTATATCCAAGCAAATTATCACACAATGAAACATTTCCACATAAGTTGAAATAAATATCATACTATGAAATATAATTATTGTATTAATTTAGGATATCTTTTAATTCAAACAAAGTATAACTTACTTTTTCATCTTGGTTTAGAGGAAAGTTTGTTTTATAGTATTCATTTTGGTATTTAATAAACTCTCCAAAATCATAGTAATTTCCATTGGATCCAAGATATCTGCACGTGGACACGGAAGAGAAAGCATTTTTATTTTCAAAACTACCTTTAGATACTGTGGAAGATATATACGAGATTGTGTTATCAACTTCTGATAATATCTTCAATCCACTCATTGTCAATGTAGATTCTACTCCACCAACCGCAAACTTAGTATCGGAAAAAGTGAGGGCATCAGTTGGGCGTCCAAGTAAAAAGACTCGTTGGTTTTTTGAAATAGAATCTATATTTTATCATAATTAAAATTAATATTAAAAGTCCTTGAGTTCTTTAAAATTAAAATATTACCTGTGATTCCTGAATAAAGAGTATTTTGGATGGATTTGAATTTGCCAACATATAATTTTCTTTGAGCATCTCTCCAAAGTTGTTTGACATTCGATCCACTTTTGATCTGCCATGCGTCAGGAATGATATCAACAACATATTTAACTTTGTAATCGATTGGCATTGGAAGAAGATCGAGATTATCAGCCCATGATTTGATTGGATTGTTGACATTAGCACCATAAGATCCAGCAGCTCCTCCTTTAACAATGATTCGAGAGAAACTTGATGATTGTTCAAATCCATTTTGTTTGGACTCACTTGATGAATAATCAAAATATCCTTCAAATGAACCCCCACCTTTCATTCCAAATCCAGATGCTTGTGCTGCAAAAGACAATGCAAGATTGATATCAAGTGAATTTGATGATCTTGATGCAAAGTTGACTTGACTGACTTTTGAAACTTGTTCAAGAGTTCCACCAAGAGTTGCGGTTTCTTTGTAAAAGATTCCATATTTCTTAACAACAACCATCATATCATCAACACTTTTGACTTTTGAAATGTCTTGGATGAATTTCGGATGGAATTTCGGATCATTATTGTGTGCTTTATAGATTTCACATTGGAATTTGGTTGATGCAATCGATCCAGAAACTGTTGAATCATAACCTCCTGCAAATTGCATACCAAAATCCAATGAAAATGCCAATTGGAGTGATGCTTCAACCAACCAATAATCCATTTCTAAATGGGCTTCGGTATGAATTCCGGCATTTATACCCTTCTTATAAGAAAATGATTTTGCAGTTGATGAGAAACTACTCATTGTTGAATAATCACATTTGATTGATTTCTGAGCAGAGAATCCATGTGGAATTGTATAAACCATATCACGATATTGATCTTCCAATGTTGAAAATGATTGATTGCTGCAATATGAAATCGAGAATAAAGGTGCTGCATTATCTTCCATTGTTTCGAGATCAACTCCATGGCCCATATAATTCAATCCTGGCAATGTGAAAAGGTAATAATTGTCTAAAATTTGAGTTTGAATGTTTGACATTCCTCCTTTGAATTTATTTGGCATACCAATTGGTGGTGCTTGTCCTGTAGATATTAAATAAAGAAATAAGTATTTTTGCGATTTCAATTTCTAAGTAAACTAATTTATAATCACCTGAACAATCATTGACGATTTGATCAAAACAATCCAATAAACAACTTTCAGGAGCTTCATTACAAATCTTATCACCACATATTGGTGCTGGTTTTGACTCTTCTAAAATCAAATATGAATTCAATGATTGATATTCACCAGAATCAGAACTCTTCCATTTCAAACTTAAAGATCTTTGACCACTCGATGCTGAGAATATCAAAATTGTGACTGAATGATATTCTTGTTTCGATGATAACAGTTTGGTTCTGAATGATTTGATCTTTTCATTTGAAAAGTATGAATCAAAAAGAACTGTATTATCAACATAAACAACAACTCCAAGATTGGTTGCTTCCAATTTGAAATCATAATCAATTGTTTTGTTGATTTGAATATCTGATTCTAAAATACCTGAAACTGGACATTTTGCTGATCTAATCCAATTGCTGAATTCTATTTGAAAAAAAAATATTAAAATAATCGAATTAATAAATGAAAATATTATTAATAGCTAAATACATACCAGGATTAATTAAATAATTTGTTGGTATCACTCCACATTCACTTGGTATTATTATATCACCCTGGAATTGAGTTGGTTCTGGAATGATACATGATTGGAATGATCTAAACTTCCATCCAGGTTGAATTGAAAGGAAATCAGATTCACTACTTGAGTCACTCGATGAACCGGTTAAATCCTTCTGAATTGCTGAATTTGGTTCTAGGGTGCATTGTTGATTGTTTGATAATGAACAATATGAAGCACCATTGTCAGAATCAATTGATGATGAATCATCACAATTCACAGCAACCTTTGAGAGATCAGTTGAAAACAACATCATTGAAGTTCCAATCAATTGTATTTCATTTCCAGTGTTGCATTTTATCTCTGTTGAAAGAATATTTGATGAAGAATCTGATATATAGATTGCGGCACCTTTATCTAATGCTTGATTCTTGCTGATAAATGAATTTTCCAAATTGAAATTTGTTTTATCTAGATATATAGCACCACCTTGATATCCTTTGTTGTTAATGAATTTTGATTCTTTAACATTAACATTGGAGTCAGTTGCTGAAATTGCACCTCCTGTTTGAGAATTGCAATTGGTGATTGTAAATCCACTCAAAATGAAGCTATTTGAGAATTGAATAGTAAAGGCGCTACCAGCATTCTCACAATCAATTATTGTAGCTGAATATCCTCCTTCAGATCTTAAAATTAAAATTATTAATATATTTGTAAAGAAATATTACCAAATGATACTTAAACTTACCTTATTTCAACATTAAAATTGATTAACAACTCTTTATTGTTTGGTCCTCTATAAGTTCCTGGCATTGCAATAATAACAAGTGATGATTGATCTTTGTTAAAGTCAAGTGCTGTTTGAATATCAGGATATGGATTTTTGTAACTACCACATCCATTGTTTCCTGCGCAGTTTGAATTTGGATCAACATAAACTTCTGAGCCTATAAAAAAGTTTTGGTTTAGTGTTGTAATAAAAAATTAATTGTTAAAATAATTTTGAATACCTTTTGACAAAGTTATAAAAAATAAAAATATAAAAATAAGATAGTTCATATTTTTTGAGATATTAATATAAATATTAATCCTTCTTTCACAAAAATTATATATTTATAAAAAAAATTGTGTTTATTATTTTTCGTTTTTTTAAATCTTTTACATTTCTTTCGTTCTTGAATTGTACTTTTTTTTTTTTAACCCATTCTTTTACCAAAAATAGAGAAAAATATAAACAATCCTTTTTTTTTTAAATGATAGAATCATGTTGGAGTTAGAATGATGCCATTGGATACTTATGTCGAAAAGATAGATTCTCTAATTAACTTCTAAGATCTTTTGTATGATCTCCTGCCTATGTAATTACAACTAAGGAGGTCAAAAGGCTAGACACTATGAAATAACATTCTTTTGAATTAAAAGAAGTAGCAAAAAACCATGGGGTCTAATATGTTATTAGGTAATTTTTTGACGAATGAGGGATATGTTTTCCTAATTTTAGAACAAACAAAAAAATCGCACCAAAACAAAACTGGCTTTTGCTTGTAACAATAAATCGAATAAAATAAAAAAAAAAACCACCTTGATCACATTAACCCCACTAATTTTTAATTTTTACATTTTTTTTAAAATTAATGCGCAGGCGAAAGTTGTTTTGTTTTGATGTCAAAATAAAAAAGAAACTAACCACTTTTAAAATGAAAAAACCCAAAAAAAAAACAAGGGATATGTAACCCTTAACTAGTTTTTTGCAAATGAATAAAAAAACACTCCAATTTTAAACTCTTAACCAAATTTGACGAAAAACAATTGTCTGAATTATCATCGTTTTACCCCACTTTTTGATGTTATGATGGAAAAAAAAGATCACATGTAAAATTACAAATTAGAGAGGGTTTTAAAATTGGAGTGTTTTTTTTTATTCGTTTTGCAAAAGCAAAACAAAAAAAAAAACATAAACTTTGATTTTAAACGAACAATTTTTTGTTTTTATACTATTTAGATCAATAAAAATGAAAGTAATACATATAATATTAGTACTAATATCTCTAAATTTGGTATATGCAGGTAGGTACGATGATTGTGATATTGAATTTTTTTATTAATTAAATAAATTAAATCTATAGATATTTTTGTTAAACTTGATGCGACATGTGGATCTACATGTGATGGAACATCAGAGAAACCATTCACAAATATCAAAAATGCTTTGAATTCGATTTCTTCAACACAAAAAAAGATTTCAACAATCAGTATATATGCCGGTACATATACTGGAGTACAAAATATTGGTGTTGAAATTAAAAAAGGAGTAAAAATTAAATCGTAAGTTAATAATAATATTTTTGAATACTTTAAAAAGTCAATGTTAAATTATATACAATCTTAAATTTAAGAATACCAGGACAAGAAGTTACTATTGATTGTCAAAAGGTTGGATTTGCTTTCTCGGTAATAGATGTACAAGAATTTTCTTTGAGTGGTGTCACAATAAAAGATTGTTCTGCTTCAAAAGGAGGTGCTATGAGAATAATAAATTCCAAAACAACAATAACCAATACTAATTTCAAAGGAAATATTGCTTCTGTTGGTGGTGCAATCTACTCAAAGTCAAGTAAAAATGTGATTTATGAATCAAAATTTACTGAGAATGTTGCTTTGGAAACTGGATCCGCAATCCACTCAATTTCATCTGATATTAGAATTCTATCAACAACACAATTCACGGATGTTAATGGTGCCAAAACAATTTTTATTTCGTGCAAAAACTCGAGCATCAAACTTGATGATGCAGTTACCATCGATAGCTATATCGCATGTGATGAAGGATGTATCACCAAACATAAATCAAAATCATATTGTAATACTGCTATTGATACATGTTCATTTACTGGCGTAATTCCAAGTATTGTTGACGATACAACAAGTAAGTTTATTACTTTTAAATTATTAAAATTGGTATCATGAATTAATTTAAATAATCGATCTATAGTTTACACCACAGGAATGTTATATGAAGCATATTTTAATGATCTAAAACCAAGTAGTCTTTGTAAGTATTTTAAATTTTAATTGATAAAAAATATTTTTAATTAAATTATTATTTTAAAAAACTTTTTAAAGTATTCAAAAAGATTATTCCAGACAATACAATTGAAGACTTCTTGATTGGCCATGATGGAAAGGTTTATGGTGTTTTAACAGGATATTTACACATGGATAATTCAATGAAAGTTAAATTCAGATTTGAAGGAAAGAATCTTGGATTCACTTTGAAGATCAATGGTGTCAAATATTTGGATGTTACTCAAACTAATAATTTTGATTTCCCTTTTGAAATCTATTTAGTTTCTGGAGTTTCCCATCAAATTCAAATTGTAATGTATCTTTAAATATTTGAATTAGAAATTGTAAGATCTAATAATTTTAATTTTTGTTATTTTTTTTAGATTTTGAATTCAGATACAACTGGAATTGGTCGTTCATTCAAATTGTATCAAATCTCACATGATTACAGAATATTCTACACTGAACAAAGTATGTATCTTATAAAAATCATTATTATTTATTATTTTGAAAGAAATTTATTCTAATTTCTATTTTAGTTTGTGGTGATGGTGTTCAAGATGATTTGGATTATTGTATTGAAGATTCATGTAAGTATTTTTTCAAGAATTTATTGAAATAGTATTAATATATTTTAATTTTAAATTTTAGATGATATTTTTAATCCGTCAAATCCGTCATCCGATAGAGTTTGTGGTGAAGAAAATATTCACATGAACTTCCAAGATTGTTTCAATGAAATATCACAAAATTGTGAGATTCCAAAGAAGAAAGATCATATCAGTCCTCTTGGAAATGTTGGTGGAATGATTGGTGATCTTGTTGAGAATCAATATCTTTGGAATGTTCCAGGATCTGAACATTTCACTTATGGAATGAATATTCTCAGTGGTCAACAATCGAAAGCACCAGTATTCCAATTTGATTATTGTGTTGAAGTTGCCAACAATATTCTTGAAGATCCATACAGAATGATGGCATATGAAATCCCACCATCATTGAATATCAAATCTCTTCCAATTTGCACATATACTACACATACCAAAATGTATAATTCATATTCTGAATTTCAAAAAGAATATCAAATTGATGGTGGTAAGTTTTCTAGTTTTAAAATTTTATTTTAATTAATACATTTACCAAAAATTAACGATTTAAAAAAATAGGTTTAGAAGCTTCAGGAGATTTCAAAGAAGAATTGATCGATTTCAAAGGTGGATTCTCACTTGATGGATCAATTGGAGCAGCAAGAGATCAATCACAATCATCAACAAAAAATGTTTTTGTGACTCAAGTTAATTGTACAACAACATACATTGAGATGGATGATCAAAGAATCAGATTCCATCCAATGTTCTTGAAAGATCTTGCAACAATCAAACAAAAATCAGATCTTTTGAAAATATTTGATAAATATGGAACATATTATTATTCAAGTGCATATATGGGTGGAAAGTTGGTTCAAATTTCAACAACTTCTGAAAGTATTGACACTGATGAAAAGAAAAGTAAATGGAGTATTGCTGCTGAATTAAAATTAGGTGCTGATGTTGAGTAAGTAGATTTTTTCTTTATTCAAATATGATATTAATATATTTTGAAGAATCCCAGGTTTTGAAGGAGGAGGTAGTAATAGATTCAACTTGGGATTGTCATCAGATGAAGAAACCTATAGTGAAATTCAAAGAAAATCAACATATTCAAGTATCATCACATATGGCGGACCACCTGCAGCATTCGCACCATCTGATAGTTTTGTACCCCCATCTTTTCATGGATGGTCATCCTCAATTGATCTATTACCAGTTCCAATTGGATTCAAAGTCAAACCAATCAGAGATTTACTCAAAGATACATGGGCTATCAAACTTGGATCAACAGAATACAAAGTTGCTCAGCTTTGGAAAGAAATGGAGAAAGTCTATTATCAAATCAATCGTGTAAATCCAAGTAAGTAATATTAAATATTTCTCTATATTGTTATTAATTCAATTATTTCTTTTAGTTCCACTCCCTGGTGATTACAAATATTCTTTAATTTTTGATTTCCAAAGTACTGATGACCTTCCTCCTACACCTCTTCCAAAATACATCTTGTCAATTGATTGGTATAGTTTTGGTGAAAAGAAATCTTTTTCAACAAGAATCAGATTTGTACACTATGAACCATCCGGAGCTCAATCTGAATATTTATTCCCAACCAAAGGAAGCTCAAATCCCTTATGTATTGATAATCCCCAGGTATCATTTTCTGATGGAACTATATCAAGTAAAACATGTGACTCAACAATTGATGGTGCTACAACAACATTCAGATTTGATTTCTATGGTCCCAATTTTATGGCAAGCACTAAACCCCCAGAAATCTACATTGATGGACTTGATAATATTGGTAAATTTTTAAAAATGATTATAGTTGATATTTTTTAGTTATATTAACTAAGTGTTTTAATTCATATAGGTACTTCAACACTTATTTCATGGTATACTGGTGAAGCTATTAAGTTGTCTCGAACAACAGGTGAAGCAAATGTTTTGCAAGGATTTTCAGCTTATGCAACAAGATCATTGATTCAATTTGAAGCTGCCCGTACATCATTAATTTCAGCTTCATCCAACATTGGTGATATTGGATTTTATATTGGAGCAAGTGGAAGCTCAAGAGATGGTCCAATACTTGATTACAGATATACAATTGACAAAGGAATGAAAAAGGACTTCAATTTCTATAATAGATTCACCAAAGATTTTGTATTGGATACTCAGAAGTATGAACCGGTTACTAAATTCTACACCTATCCTTATAACATAATAGGAACAACTCAATTCAGAGTAGATTACCTTTTGTATATTGCCAACAACCAAGACAAAACTAATTGGAAATCAAAAGTATACTATTACCATATTATAGAGAATCCAGAACAACAAGAATATTTGCTCGGACATGTTAATACCTTCTACAATTTAAAGCCGCTCACCAAAGATATTCCATCAAAATGGTTTTCATTCACAAACTACAACCATAAATCAATCGGTGGAATTGGAGCAGTAACAGATCCATTCAACTTTAATGCACCGGATCGTGCTGTGGATTTCTGGGAATACTCTTAATAACTAAATATTTTTCTTTAAAGTATTTTCTAAATAAATAATTCCCACTGGCGACTTATCCACACTATTTTTAATTACAAATCGTTTTATATGGGGTTCGCAGAAAAAATACAAATCAATTTTTATATACTACAAATCATATCCTTCATAACGTTATGAAAGCACATTTTTTTTTTGAAAACCGATTTTTTTTTTCTCATTTATCATTCATATTTAATTCAATATTGAATATTTATATATAAATGATTTGTAAAACGAGATTTAATAAATGTAATGGTGTTGTGTGCTTCAATTTAAAGGTAAATATATAATTAATTGTTATGCATACTCACATAGGTGCTTTTTTATTTCCAAATATTAACAATCACCCAATAGATCAAAGATTTAAACAATGAAAATAAGTAGCGTCTAAATAGCTTAATTGTTAACTCAATTAGATTATTTTAACAAACTTTTTTAATATAGGTTGGACAGTGATGGTAAAACGAATGTGCAAAGCATGGAAGACATCGAGTTTGGTGGTGGGTGGCCTGAGTCCGATACAGACTCTATAGATCTTCAAAGGATAAGATTCAAAAACATATTTTCGGAATTACCTATACCAACACAATCACAAACAATGAATCTCCACCACTGCGATATCGGCTATGCTTGGGAATCTGAAACAACCAACGGTCCTAATTCAGGTGCTACTACCAATACCAGTTCAGGTGCTACTACTAATACCTGTCCAGGTGCTATCAGCGGTCCTAATTCAGGTACTACCAATACCAGTTCGGGTGCCACCAACAAATCCAGTTCAGGTTCTAAACCCAGGACCACAATATATGGATTGATAATAGATGAGATTGATATTACAGGGGATTATCATTCGACAGGGTTGGTAAACAAGCTACAGGATGTGAGCACCCAATCAACCATTTAAATATAGATGAATATATAGCATTGCACAAATTTCGTCAACTTTCAGATCACCTATTCACTAAAGTGGTTCAAATTATGTTTGTTACGCTGGAAGGTAATAAGTTTATTTCCATCTACCACCCAACAGTAAAGATGGATAAGGAACAGGTTTTCAGAGTAGTCAAAGACATCAAGGAGATTTTGCAATCAATGTCAATCGAAATAGTCTTCACAAGCACAGATGGATTCGATACAACTGGCGCATTTGCACGGGTAATGAGGTCATTGGGAATTTATCATGTCTATGATCCTGTCCATCTTAGCAAGTCAGCTAGAAATCATTTAATTTCCGATACTCCATTGCGATCGACTCTATTCACCAGAGATGCTATCGATAAAGCCAGTGAAGAAGAATATAACGATTCCGTAAGAGGATGCATGAACTTTTAGGCAAGCACATTTTGATTGACAGTTATATTGGCAAATATATTATTGAAAAAAATGGTTTTGTTTAGATTGAAGAATCCCGAGGGTTGCAATACAGACCGAATTCCACTCCACTCGATACATAAAACAAAGACAGACTCTATTCAAGTTCAGCTTCATATGGCTCGTCTCGTTTCAGGGAGACTAGTAGCGAGATGAAAAAACTGGTATCCAATGTAGATTTGGCACCTAGGGACAAAATGAAAATGGTCCACATCAAGAAGCTATCAGATAAAAGGGTTTCAATCCGATAGTCCCACACTATGGCTAATTGCTCAGAATCGCCAAAACCTACGAATATTTTTGGACCTATGTAAAGATCCTGGCCTAATACATTGGAGTCGAAATGAAGTTATATTAACAGAAGTCAATCTATTTCACTAAACTGAATCCAGATTAAATGCCACCAATAATTCATCGTTTTGTTCTTGGGATTGTAAATGAAGTCAACTTCGCGAATATTAAGAAAAAAATGAAAAGTGCACTTTGGCAAAATTGGTTTTTTGAACATTTCAACTGAAAATAAACTTGTATTGGCAAGTGGATGACTCGTTAAGTACACTTATGGTAATAGTGTCGACTGTAGTGTCACAAAGAACATTGATTGTGGTTGTTATATCTATACCTTCGCAATTAGGTGCATTTTTAGTTCCTTCATACTTCAAAGCCAAACCACCAGTAATCTCCTTAACAGTAGGTGCAGTATATTTACCAAGACAATAAGCAGCACTTAAATCTGTTTTTCTATTACAAATTTGATTGTTGGTGGTTGATAGAATTGTATCACATACTGGAGCTGGTCCACAAGTTGAAAAAAATATCAAACTTGTGAGAAATAAAAAAATTAATTTTTTAATTTAAACTTTCAACATGAAAAAAATCTAACATTTGAAGTAGTATAGGTAAAAGTAGTCGTATAGTATTCTCTTTGTAATTTGATAAGCTCGAAATAGTCGTAGAAATTTCCTTTGCTATCCAAATATCTACAATTGCCCATTGAACTGAATGCATCAGTATTGACATAGGTTCCTTTTGTCACTGAAGACGTCATTTTACTGATACCACCTGGAGCTGTTGTCAGAATTTTCAAACCACTAAGTGTTATAGGGTAAACAGTTCCATTCGAAGTTAGTTGTACCTTTGAAAAAGTGAGTGAACCTGTAGGACGTCCAAGCAAAAATATCTTTTCATTTTTTTTGATATTATCTATAAATAAAATTAATATATATATATACCATCATCTATATATTATAACTTTTATACATACTTGTATTCCCGAATATAAAGAATTAGTAATGGTTTTGAATTTATCAACATATAGTTTTCTTTGAGCATCTCTCCAAATTAGTACGAACTGTTTATTAGCCAAGCATCAGGAATGATATCAACAACTATTTAACTTTGTAATCGATTGGAAATGGAAGAAGATCAAGATTCTCTGCCCATGATTGAATTGGATTGTCGACATTTGAACCATATGATCCTGGTGATCTCCTTTAACAATGATTCTAGAGAAACTTGATGATTGTTCAAATCCATTTTGTTTAGACTCACTTGATGTTCGTATGAGGGATGATGAAGATATTATTGAAAAATTTTCATTAATTGTATGTGTGGGTCGATATGTTTGAAAGTTTTTTTTTTTCATCTATCTTTTTAATAATAAATAGTTTTTTTATTACGATTGTTAATCATTTCAATCTCAAGATATTTTATGTCAATGAATTGGTATGATAATGGTGTATTGAAAAACTTTTACACTACTTTCCATTATGTCTAATATGATACATATGGTTCAGAAACTGAATTACTTTTCCCTGATTTAGAAGGAAACTTTATTCCTGAGAATGAACCCAATTCGACTACCACTTCAGGAA
The DNA here is from genome assembly GCF_000004825.1 of Heterostelium album PN500. Classification (NCBI taxonomy): domain Eukaryota; phylum Evosea; class Eumycetozoa; order Acytosteliales; family Acytosteliaceae; genus Heterostelium; species Heterostelium album. Next base: position 425,598 of record NW_008805070.1, on the reverse strand, counting down.
ATGTAATATCCAGTAAAACATGTGATTCAACAATTCTGGGTGATCCAACTAAATTCAGAGTTGATTTCTATGGACCGAATTTCATGAACAGTTCACAAGTTCCAAATATCTACATTAAAGGTTTGATTTCATTGGTATATATATATATATATATTACTTCAAAAATAACCTCGATATATATATTAATACTATTTATCTACCTTTTAATCTTAGGAAAATCAACTCTTATTTCATGGTATATGTTTGTTATCCGGTTAACCCGAGGTGATGGCAGAGGACCGGTAATTTAGAAGCGGCCAGAGTTGATTGAAACAGATCGGATGGAAGTGGATCCGGGCGAGTGTTGGTAGGAGTTACGTCCGGGAATAGAGTGGAAGTTGATTGAATTGGATCGTTATTGTTGTTACTTTCAAGGTCGCTCATGCTGAGGTCACTTATACTAGTTGTTGAATCTATAGATGCTGTTGAACTACTAGTTGTTGTGGTTGTTGTTGTATCTGATGATTGATTAGATCTACCATTTTCTTATTTAATTAATAATCAATAATAATCTGAAATAATAATCTTAATAAATGTTTTTTTATATAATTTAAATTTAACTCTAATTTAATCTTTTATTTATTAATTAATTTTTGATATCTTATATAACTTTTTAATCTAATAATCTTAATTAATATTTGAATGAATTGAATAAATTGAATGAATCTTTAACGTCGAATATATTCATTATTGAGAAGCTTGACGGCTGAGTGTTGAATACTTAATTTAGAAACAACAGATTCTAATTTAATTGTTTTTTCGATCTGTTGTTTTGAACTATTACTTATTTAGTTGATTTAATTTATTTAATTAATTGTAATTCACTATTACTATATGTTGGCTGATGTATATTGTTTAGAAAAAATGCCAGGCAATAGTACAAGATCATTGATCCAATTTGAAACAGCTCTTTCATCATTGACTAAAACAAAAGTCATCAGTGGAGAGTTTGGTATTTACGTTAGATCAAGTGATAGTGCAAGTGATACAGTAATGCTTTACACATACACACCAAGTAAGGGTATGGGTAAAGACTTTAATTTCTACAACAGATACACAACCGATATTACCTTGAATACTCAGACGAACATGCCAGTTAGCTCATTTTATGCTTACCTCGGAAAAAGAGTCTTACACTATTCAGAATGGACTATCATTTATATATTGTGAACATCAAACAACGGCTTCTTGGAAATCAAAAGTATACTACTACCATATTCTTGAGGATCTAGACAATCAAAACTAGATGCCTCTTATTTCCACCAACTATTCCTACCCTTTGAAGCCGCTCACCAAAGATGTTCCTCCAAAATGGTTCTCCTTCTCGAACTACAATCATCCAAAATTCGGGGGAAGTGGAACTGTAACTAATGATTTTAACTTTAACTCTCCAAATCCACCCGTTGAATTCTGGGAATTCTCTTAAGAGAAAGAATAAAATAAAGATAAGATATCAATTAAAAAAAAAATATAAAAAATCAAAACAAAAAAAAGAATAGATATTTCAAACTATGTTGTTGTAACAAAAAAAAAACCACAATTTATTATTTTGTTTTGATTCACAACTGATTGGATTGATTCTTTGTAAGGTACAATTGTATAATCAAAATGTTCAGCTTTGGAACGCAGACACCTGCACCAGAATTGAGCTTTGGTATGCTTAGTAACGGAGCTTTGGTGTGACATGCACAGTAACGGGCTACGGAGAAACAATCATAGTGAAGAAGAAAATTTCTTAATACGTTTTTCTTAGCGATTAATTCTGTATTTAATGATTCTATTGTTTTTGCTATGTTATTGTATGGTTTACTATTTAATCTGAGAACTGTAAATATATTCAATATATGTTCGAAAACAGACTAATGTTATTATAACGTATTTAACTTTGTCAAAAATTACAATTCTAGCTTCTACATGTTGTGGTTACAAATTAATATAAATCTAGATAATATATAAAATCAAAATAAAAAAATAAGCGCTTACCTTTTGAATAACTCTAATAGCTTTCGAAGAAGAGAAGACTTGCACTTTGTACCTTGTTCAAAATCTTAATAATCAAAAGAGAAATATGACTTTTGAAGATACTCATTATCCCCAATTGTGCTCTGATGTAGATATCACATCAAAAAAAAATTATATTTGGTGTTGGAGCCATTTTCACAAACAAATATACTATAATTTGTTATACCCGATATGAAATAAGTGTATGTTTATAGCTATTTATATTATATTTATGTATTATATTTAGTTTCTTTTGATTATTTAATGAATTATAGAGAATAAAATGGCATAATATAGGTGATATTCCAAGAGTTCACAGTAGACAATCACATCAGTTTGCAAGCTATCATTCCCTATATCAAATCTTTGATTGCATGGATACAGAATCGAAGAAAGGAGAAGGTATGCCACCTCTGCAGTTCGATAGTTTGAGTACTCAGTTTAGAGATCGTGATGTTAAATTTAGTAGTTAGAAGAGTTGGACTAATGGGCGCCGGTGGTAGAAGTAACAATAGTAATAATAACAACAAGAGTCTAAAACAACAGTTGGCTGCTGGTAATCGTATGAACAAAGACCAGTTTAAGAGGAAAGTGTTTGAAGAGGATGATCGTGACTTGGTCATGTTGAACGAGATAGAATATATCTTACACCGTCAATATCTAGCAACACAGCCCAACAACAACCAAATCTGAACGCATCTCTCATCATTCCTCTTCAAACCCAAAAACAATGACAATGATATCGAATCAGATACAAGAGACATTAATCAAATGTCATTTAAGTTTAAAACAATAATAAAAATAACAATATTAATAATAATTTGAATAAATGCAGAATATTTTAACACACACTCCTTTATTTATAAAATGAATATGCAGCTGAATCAGCGATTCCAAATGGATTTAGAGGGATATAGATAGGTTTGTGGATGTTAAGAAGATTGTTAAAGGTTCCTGGTGCTGAAACATAGGCTCTAGAATATCCATTCTCAATGGAGGTGACTTTAGGGCTTACACAGTCACTTGTAATCTTTCCATTGACATCTGGACATTGTTGAATTGCAAATGCCCAATCTACATACATTGTAAATTTAGAATTATAAAAATAATTGTTGATGAGTGGTATAATAGACATTCCAATTATTTCACCTGGGTATTCTGTTGAATCGAATGACACAAATCCATAATTCGCGAGATCAGAGTACAATCTATATTCAACAAATGTTTTATATGTGGTGAACAATTTGATTTGAATTTGATCTGAATCAAAGATATTACCTCCACTCGGAGGTGAATATTTGAAATATAGTTGGATGTGGTTGGGTTTATAGTCGATTGGTGAATATGTGATTGTCAAAGGTGAAGTTCCGGATATAGTTTCAGGTCTCATTCTATAGAATCTGGAGGTGAGAGCATCATACAGATGTATTTGTGGACATGCATATTTCGATTTCATTGTGAGACTATATTGGCAAGTGGATGACTCGTTAAGTACACTTATGGTAATAGTGTCGACTGTAGTGTCACAAAGAACATTGATTGTGGTTGTTATATCTATACCAACTGGGCAATTAGGTGCATTTTTAGTTCCTTCATACTTCAAAGCCAAACCACCCGTAATCTCCTTAACAGTAGGTGCAGTGTATTTACCAAGACAATAAGCAACACTTAAATCTGGTTTTCTACTACAAATTTGATTACCGGAGGATGATAGAATTGTATCACATACTGGAGCTGGTCCACACAAGTTGAAAAAAACATCAAACTTGTGAGAAATAAAAAAATTAATTTTTTAATTTAAACTTTCAACATGAAAAAAATCTTACAATTGAAGAAGTATAGTTAAAAGTAGTCCTATAGTATTCTCTTTGGAATTTGATAAGCTCAGAATAGTCGTAGAAGTTTCCTTTGCTATCCACAAATGCACAATTGCCCATTGATTTGAAATCACCAGTATTGACATAGGTTCCCACTTTTACTGAGGATGTCATTTTACTAATACTACCTGGAACTGAAGACAAAAATCTCCAATCGTTACTAGATATTGTAGGGTAAACAGTTCCATTCGAAGTTAGTTGTATATCATTAAATCCTGTCAGTGAATCAGATAGACGTCCAAGCAAAAATACTTTAGTGTTTTTTCTAATTATATCTAAAAAATAAATTGGAATAAATATACAATCTTATTTAAAATATTATCTAAAATATACTTACTTGTTATTACAGAATATAGAGAATTCGGAATGGATGTGAATTTACCAACATATAATTTTCTTTGAGCATCTCTCCAAAGTTGTTTAACATTCATTGTACCATTGATTTTCCAAGTATCAGGAATGATATCAACAACATATTTAACTTTGTAATCGATTGGCATTGGAAGAAGATCAAGATTCTCTGCCCATGATTGAATTGGATTGTCGACATTTGAACCATAAGATCCTGGTGATCCTCCTTTAACAATGAGTTTAGAGAAACTTGATGATTGTTCAAATCCATTTTGTTTAGACTCACTTGATGAGGATGAGATAGATGTTGCTAGCTTTCCACCACCTTTCATTCCAAATCCAGATGCTTGTGCTGCAAAAGACAATTCAAGATTGATATCAAGTGAATTTGATGATCTTGATGCAAAGTTGACTTGACTGACTTTTGAAATTTGTTCAAGAGTTCCACCAAGAGTTGCGGTTTCTTTGTAAAAGATTCCATATTTTTTAACAACAACCATCATATCATCAACATTTTTGACTTTTGAAATATCTTGAATGAATTTCGGATGGAATTTCGGATCATTATTGTGTGCTTTATAGATTTCACATTTGAATTTGGTTGATGCAATCGATCCAGAAACTGTTGAATCATAACCTCCTGCAAATTGTACTCCAACATCCAATGAAAATGCCAATTGGAGTGATGCTTCCACAAACCAATAATCCAATTCCATATTTGCTTCGGTATGAATTCCAAATTCAATTGCTTTCTCATATGAAAATGATTTTGCAGTTGATGAGAAACTACTCATTGTTGAATAATCACATTTGATTGATTTCTGAGCAGAGAATCCATGTGGAATTGTATAAACCATATCACGATATTGATCTTCCAATGTTGAAAATGATTGATTGCTGCAATATGAAATCGAGAATAAAGGTGCTGCATTATCTTCCATTGTTTCGAGATCAACTCCATGACCCATATAATTCAATCCTGGTAAAGAAAAGAGGTAATAATTGTCTAAAATTTGAGTTTGAATGTTTGACATTCCTCCTTTGAATCTACTTCCAAGTCCAATTGGTGGTGCTTGTCCTGTATTAATAAATATATTAAAATTGAATTAATTTTGTTAGTTTTTGATCGAACAAATATTGTAAATTAATTTATAATTACCTGAACAATCATTGACGATTTGATCAAAACAATCCAATAAACAACTTTCAGGAGCTTCATTACAAATCTTATCACCACATATTGGTGCTGGTTTTGATTCTTCTAAAATCAAATATGAATTCAAAGATTGATATTCACCAGAATCAGAACTCTTCCATTTCAAACTTAAAGATCTTTGACCACTCGATGCTGAGAATATCAAAATTGTGACTGAATGATATTCTTGTTTCGATGATAACAGTTTGGTTCTGAATGATTTGATCTTTTCATTTGAAAAGTATGAATCAAAAAGAACTGTATTATCAACATAAACAACAACTCCAAGATTGGTTGCTTCCAATTTGAAATCATAATCAATTGTCTTGTTGATTTTGATATCTGATTCTAAAATACCTGAAACTGGACAATTTGCTGATCCAATCCAATTGCTGAATTCTATTTAAGAAAAAATCGATTTAATATAATATTATAACAATAAATAAAATAGATAAATTTTATACATACCAGGAGTAATCAAATAATTTGTTGGAACTTTTACACATCCATTGGGAATCGTGATTTCACCTTTGAATTGAGTTGGCTCTGGAATGATACATGATTGGAATGATCTAAACTTCCATCCAGGTTGAATTGAAAGGAATTCTGGTGGATTATCCGATTCAATCGATACACTTGATTCCTCAGATTTAGTAGCTAATGTTTGTGAAGTACATTGTTGATTGTTTGATAATGAACAATATGAATCACCATTGCCAGAATCAATTGATGAATTAACACAATTCACAGCAACCTTTGAGAGATTAGTTGAAAACAACATCATTGAAGTTTCAATCAATTGTATTTCATTTCCAGTGTTGCATTTTATCTCGGTAGAAACAATATTTGATGAAGAATCTGATATATAGATTGCCGAACCGTTTTCTAATGCTTCGTTATTGTTGATAAATGAATTTTCCAGATTGACATTCGATTTATCGAAATATAAAGCACCACCTTGATATCCTTTGTTGTTAACAAACTTGGAACTTTTGATTATAATGTTGGAATCTGTTGCTGAAATTGCACCTCCTGTTTGAGAATTGCAATTGGTGACTGTAAATCCATTCATCATAAAAGAGGAAATAGAAAAAACAGTAAAGGCACTACCAGTACTCTCACAATCAATGATTGTTGTTAAGTATCCTCCAACAGATCTATTACAATGTTGAAAAGAATTAGAAAAATGTTGATTGAATAAAAAATAGTAGAAAATAATAATATAAACTAACCTTAATTCTAGATTGAAATTAATTTTTAGATCTTTGTTGTTAATTCCTCGATAGGTTCCAGGCATGGCGATGATAACAAAGTTAGATTTGTCAATATTTGAATTCAATGCAGATCGAAGATCTGGAAATGGTTTTCCATAAGAACCACATTCAACATCTCCACCACAATTTGAATTGGGGTCAACATACACTTCTACAGGGGTACTTTGAGCATAATATATTAATAAAATTAAAAAAAGATAAAAATTTTCATTATCTCTACAAACAACTAAATCTTATAAAGAAAAAAATGATTTGAAGAAATGAAAAAATATAATAGCTACCTATTTTATATAAATGATTAAAAATCGAAATAGTTTTTTTAAAAAGAATCTTAAGTTAAACGAAAAATATTATTTTTCTTATCGCAGTCGTATCGTCTACCTCTTTTTGGATCCTTGCACCTTTGATGATGTTTTTTATTTAGATCATTTGCTATAAGTGAATCAGGTGGTCTTGATTAACTTTTTTTTTTTTGTTCAACATAAACTCGCCTTTTTTAGAATGATCAATGTGTGGTTACACAAAAGATAAGATTGAAATCATTCAAATTTTTGACCGGTGGACCACCAAGTTGGTGGACAAAAAAAAAAGAGAAAAAAAGTAAATCGAGTAATTTTTTTTTTTTCATTTTTTCCGCACCAAAATTTCCCACATGAGGGATGCAGAATCTAAAAATAGAAAACGAAATAAAGAAATGAATTATTTTCTCTGGTGAATTTTTTATCTCAAAATTAAAAAAAAAAAAGAAAATTAAAAAATACAGGGTAGTATTAATATAGTTGGGGTTTTTTTTGTTTTTTTTTAATTTTGAGATAAAAGATCGAAAATGTTTCGCTTTGTTCATATTAAAACTAAGTTGGATCATTTTTAATCATAAACGAATCTTATAACAAAAAATGAATGTAATAAAATTTATTTTAATTGTTTTAGTACTAAAATTGGTATCTGCTGGTATGAATTCTATTTTATTGAAATAAAACAAAAACAAATTATTAATTCTATTTTTAATATAGATTTTTATGTTAATTTTAATTCAACATGTGGGTCTGCATGTGATGGATCATCAGAGAAACCATTCACAAATATAAAAAGTGCAATTAATTCAATTGTTTCAAACCAAAAAAAAAGTACAACCATCAATCTGTATGCAGGAACTTACAAAGGTTTACAAAATGTTGGTGTTATGATTACAAAGCCAATTCAAATTAAATCGTAAGTTTTACTTAATCAATCTTCTTCTTTATATTAAGCTAATTCTAATTCAAAATAATTAGAATATCAAACCAGACGGTAACTATTGATTGTGAAAAAGTTGGGTTTGCTTTCTCTGTTGTAAATGTGGAGGATTTTTCATTGAGTGGAGTAACCATTCAAAATTGTTCTGCTTCAATGGGAGGTGCTCTCAGAATTGAAAATTCAAAGACCTCAATCTCTAAAGCAAAATTCCTAGGTAACAAAGCTGCATTTGGAGGAGCAATCTATTCAAATTCCAGTGTTGTAATGATATATTTATCAAATTTTACTGGAAATGTTGCTTTGGAATCCGGTTCCGCAATCTATTCAGAGTCATCACAGTTTTCAATCCTTTCAAAAACAGAATTCAATGGAAATGCCAACAATTCCAAACCAACTTATATTTCATCCAAAAAGTCAAGTGTAATATTGGATGATGCCGTTATTATCAATAATCATATTACTTGTGACGAATTAAGCTCAACTAAATATAAATCATCATCATTTTGTGATTCTTCTTCAGATACTTGTTCAGCTATTGGTATTATTCCAAATATTGATAGTGATAAAACTAGTAAGTATAGAATTTTAATATTGAACACAATTAAAATGATATCATGAATTAACATTAATCGATCTATAGTTTACACCACAGGAATGTTATATAAAGCTTATTACAATAATAATTTAACCTCTGAAATTAGTATGTATTTATTAATTTTTATTTTCCAAGTTTTTATACTAATATTTATATTTAAACAAAATTAAAACTTGTTTCTTTCTGAAAATTTAAACTTTTAAAGAATTCCAAAAGATTATTCCAGACAATACAATAGAAAATTTCTTGAATGGCCATGATGGAAAGGTTTATGGTGTTCTAACAGGATATTTACACATGGATAATTCAATGAAAGTTAAATTCAGATTTGAAGGAAAGAATCTTGGATTCACTTTGAAGATCAATGGTGTCAAATATTTGGATGTTGCTCAAACTGCAAACTTTGATTTCCCATTTGAAATATATATGGTTTCAAAAGTATCTCATCAAATTCAAATTGTAATGTATCTAAAAGTTAAAAATGATCTTAAAAGAATAATATCTTCTAATATTTCTATTTTTAGAATTTAACTTCGGATACAACAGGAGTTGGTCGTTCATTCAAATTGTATCAAATCTCACATGATTACAGAATATTCTACACTGAACAAAGTATGTATTCTAGAACAAATTATTTTATTTAATTATACTAATTTGTTTTTTTAGTTTGTGGTGATGGTGTTCAAGATGATTTGGATTATTGTATTGAAGATTCATGTAAGAATTAATTTTATTTTTTTTATTAGTAAAATATTAATTAATTTATTGTAAATATTTTAGATGATATTTTTAATTCATCAAATCCACTAGGAGACAGAGTTTGTGGAAATGAAAATATTCACTTGAACTTCCAAGATTGTTTCAATGAAATATCACAAAATTGTGAGATTCCAAAGAAGAAAGATCATATCAGTCCTCTTGGAAATGTTGGTGGAATGATTGGTGATCTTGTTGAGAATCAATATCTTTGGAATGTTCCAGGATCTGAACATTTCACTTATGGAATGAATGTTCTCAGTGGTCAACAATCAAAAGCACCAGTATTCCAATTTGATTATTGTGTTGAAGTTGCCAACAATATTCTTGAAGATCCATACAGAATGATGGCATATGAAATCCCACCATCATTGAATATCAAATCTCTTCCAATTTGCACCTATTCATCAACTACAACAATGTATAATTCTTTCTCTGAATATCAAAAAGAGTTCCAATTAGAAGCGGGTAAGTTCATAGAACAGTTAAGGCAATAATTAAATATATCTAATAAATATTTTTAACAAAGGATTATCAAGTTCAGGAGATTTCAAAGAAGAATTGATCGATTTCAAAGGTGGATTCTCACTTGATGGATCAATTGAAACAGCAAGAGATCAATCACAATCATCAACTAAAAATGTTTTTGTGACCGAACTCAACTGTAAAACATCATACATTGAGATGGATGATCAAAGAATCAGATTCCATCCAATGTTCTTGAAAGATCTTGCAACAATCGAACAAGAATCAGATCTTTTGAAAATATTTGATAAATATGGAACATATTATTATTCAAGTGCATATATGGGTGGAAAGTTGGTTCAAATTTCAACAACTTCTGAAAGTATTGACACTGATGAAAAGAAAAAAAAATGGAGTATTGCTGCTGAAGCAACATTTGGAGCATCTATCAAGTAAGTATAGTTGAAAGATTATTAATTTGATAATTAAATTAATTAAATTTGAATTTCAATAGTGCACCTGGTTTTGATGGAGAAGGAAAAGCAACAATCAATGCCGGAATGTCATCCGAGGAAGAATCACTTTCTGAAGTTCAAAGTAAATCAACATATTCAAGTATCATCACTTATGGTGGACCACCTGCATCATTCGCACCATCTGATAGTTTTATGTCGACAACATATCAAGGATGGTCATCATCAATTGATCTATTACCAGTTCCAATTGGATACAAAGTCAAACCAATCAGAGATTTACTCATTAAAACATGGACAATACAACTTGGATCAAAAAATGAAACTGTTTCTGCCCTTTGGAATAAAATGGAAAAAATCTATTATCAAATGAATCGAGTAAATCCTAGTAAGTATTTTAAATTTAAAATATTTAAACTATAGATATTAACAAAAAATCAATATAGTTCCACTGCCAAATGATTACAAATATTCAATTATTTTTGATTTCGAATCAGTAAATGATCTCCCCCGTCCAATTACAAGATATTTTATGTCAATGAATTGGTATGATAAAGGTTTATTCAAAAACTTTTACACTACTTTCCAATATGTCTACTATGATACAGATGGTTCAGAAACAGAATTTCTTTTCCCCAATACCTATGGGGCCAACGTTTCTGATCCTTCTGTATCTGTATGTACTACCAATTCGGCTACTGTTTCAGGTAGCCAAAAAAATAGTACAATTTGTGATACCACAATTCGGAGTGTTCCAACTAAATTCAGAGTTGATTTCTATGGACCGAATTTCATGAACAGTTCACAAGCTCCAAATATCTACATTGAAGGTCTAAGTAACATTGGTAAATATAAAAATTATTTCAAAAATAACCTCGATATATATATTAATACTATTTAATCTTAGGAAAATCAACACTTATTTCATGGTATACTGGTGAAGCAATCAGGTTGTTTAGAACTACAGGTAATCCAAACTTTTTACAATGGATGCCAGGCAATAGTGCAAGATCATTGATCCAATTTGAGGCAGCTCGTTCGGCATTGAATGTAGCAACCGGCACCAGTGGAGATCTTGGTATTTACGTTGGACCAAATGAATACTCTAGAGATAACATATTGAATTTTGGCCATAATGCGGGACAAAACTTTAATTTCTACAATAGATACACAACCGATATTACCTTGAAAACTCAGGCGAACATGCCAGTTAGCTCATTCTATGCTTTCCATGGCCCGATGACCGGTCTTACTCAATTCAGAATCGACTATCATTTATATATTGTGAACAATCAGGCAGAACAGAGTTGGAAATCGAAAGTATACTACTACCATATTCTTGAGGATCGAGACAATCCAAGTTACATGCCGCTTCTCGCCAACAACTATTTCTTCTCATTGAAGCCACTCACCAAAGACGTTCCATCAAAATGGTTCTCCTTCTCAAACTACAATCATCCGAAACTTGGTGGAAGTGGAACTGTAACTGATGATTTTAACTTTAACTCTCCAAAACCAGAAGTTGAATTCTGGGAATTCTCTTAAGAATTAATTACTAAAAATAATAAGATATCAATTAAAAAAAATTACAATAATAAACAAAATTTTGTAATGATTTCAAAAAAAAAAAGATTTTCGAAAAAAAAAAAAAAAGTTTATTTAATTTTTATTTGTGTTTAGAGTTTATCATCAATATTTATTTATTTGATTTACAAACACAGTAATAATTAGAAATATATATCTATCACGAAAATGTCGGCTATAACAGTCTCAAAAGTATCTACGAATACTAATACAACGAATGTTGTAAATAATAGTAACAGTAACAATAATAGTACATCTGTAGTCGCAACTACCACAAGTGCTGTCAATAATAATAATAATAATAGTAGCAATAACAATAATAATGATAATAATCTATCTGAAGAGTTAACAGATATTTTAACATCGTTAGCAGATACATTCATACCAGCAGAATCAAATTTTACATCTTTCGAAGATTTATTTATGTTTATAGAGGAAGCATACTGGTATTACATCGATATTCATCTCATTCAGAATCCAAGATTACCAAAGCATGATTTAGAGAGTTTCTCTGAGCTTAGTAAGTAACATATTATAACTTTAACTAACATGACACAACATAATTAATCGATATATATTATTCAATAATTAATTGTTACTATAGTTTTAAAGAGCAATGAGAGACTTGCACCATTGCATGAGGCACTCTTAAATACAACATCATACAGCGACATGATGAAGAAATTTGAGTCATTTAAACGTTTAATACCTAGATATGGTGCTATTATATTGAATAAGGATATGACAAAGGTAGTATAGATTTAGTATTTTATTTATTGTTTGTTTTGTTTTTTTTTTGTTAATCATTAACTAACTCGTATGAGTAGATATTTGTCTTTGATACTTATTATTGTATATCTTTATTAAATGTTATTATATATATTGTAATACAAATAACAATTGTCATTCAATATTGTCAACATTATTATGGTAACTAACAAATCAATGTTAAATTGGATGTATTTAAGTTATATACATTCTTTTTATAAAACATAGATCAATTATATTATCTAAGTAGATGATATGTTGTTACTAAATAGATAAATAGATGGTAATTGATGATTAAAAAAAAAAAAATAGATTAATAACTTAATACAGTATGCTATGTAGATAGTCGGTGTTAATCATAAAGAATTAACAGAATGATATGATATGAGTTTTATTTGTTACATATATATATTTATTGTGTTGATATTTATTATTATATGAGTGAATGATGATATAGAGAGTATAAAAGATTATTAATATTTAATTACTATATGATAAAAGGTGGTTTTAGTTAAAGAACAATGGTGGGGATGGGGATTTCCTAAAGGTAAAGGTAAAGAAGGAGAAACAGAGACACAAAGTGCATCAAGAGAAGTGTTCGAAGAGATTGGTTACGATGTTTATCCATTAGTAAAGAAAGAAGATTTCATTCAAAAAGAGAGTCATGGGTATGTTATTATCATTATTATTATTATTAGAATTAAAACTAATTTCATCATTTTTAACTAAATAACAAACATTAGTGTATTAAAGAAGTTCTTTATTGTTGTAGGTGTAGATGAACAAGTTGACTTTGAAACTCATACAAGATATGAAATAAGTGTATGTTTATAGCTATTTATATTATATTTATGTATTATACTTAGTTTCTTTTGATTATCTAATGAATTATAGAGAATAAAATGGCATAATATAGGTGATATTCCAACAGTTCACAGTAGACAATCACATCAGTTTGCAGCTATCATTCCCTATATCAAATCATTGATTGCATGGATACAGAATCGAAGAAAGGAGAAGGGTATGCCACCTCTGCAGTTCGATAGTTTGAGTACTCAGTTTAGCGATCGTGATGTTGACTTTAGTAGTTTGAAGCGTTGGACTCAAGGTGGTGGTATCGGTAACAATAGTAATAATAATAACAACAACAAGAGTCTAAAACAACAGTTGGCTGCTGGCAATCGTATGAACAAAGACGAGTTCAAGAGGAAGGTGTTTGAAGAGGATGATCGTGACTTGGTCATGTTGAACGAGATAGAAGACATCTTACTCTCTGAGTACATCGTTAACTTCCAAGAGTTTCTCAAAGGTCTCTCGGTGCAGCAACAACAACAGCAACTTAACAGCAGTCAACAACAGCAACAACAACAACCAAAGCTGAACGCATCTCTCAGAAAACTTGATCATTCCTCTTCAAACATGAAAACAATGACAATGACATCTAATCAGATACAAGAGACTTTGAATCAAATGTCATTTCAAAACAATAATAATAATAATAATATGAATAACAATAGTAATAACAATATTAATAATAATAATAATTTGAATAATAATATGAATAATAATATGAATAATAACTTTAATATGTATCAACATCAACAACAATTAATACAACAACAGCAACAGCAACAAGTTCCACAACAATTATTGCAGTATCAACAACAACTATTACAAAGACAGCAACTAGCACAACAGCAACAACAACAACAACAACAAATGATGGATATCGTAACAAACAAACCAGTCAATCAAAATCAAATGAATATGAATAACATGAATATGATGCAGCAACAACAATTGATGAACAATCAACAACTACTACAAGCTCAACAATCAAACAATATGATGAGATTCAATAACAATAATAACAATATGAACAATAACATTATAAATAGTAATAATAATAATATGATGATCGGTAATAATCAACAACAAAACTTTATTCAACAAAATAGAAATAATATGATGAATAATAATCAGAGTTTTAATATGAATAATAATAATAATAATCAGATGAATATGATGAACATGAATATGAATAATATGAATTTGACACCACAACAACAGAATCAATTCCAACAACTACAAATGATGAATCAGACATTTAATAATGCCAATGCTGCGGTGAACAGTCAAGCTTTTGCAAATATGACACCACAATTACAACAACAATATTTACTGCTTCAACAACAACAACAACAACAATTGAAACAACAACAACAACTTCAATTGCTAAAACAACAACAAATGATGAATAGTCAACAACAAGGACAGCAAAATAACAATTTACAACAAAATCAACAAAATAATAATATGTTTTTCAATCAGCAACAACAACAACAACAAATGATGAACAATCAACAACAAGGACAATTACAAATGTTATTCGGTCGACCACTACAGCTAATATCAAACAATAATAATCAACAACCACAATCACAACAACAACAACAATTTTTTAAATAACTATGTATATAAATAAAATAAATAAAAGTTTGACTTTATAAACTTATTGTAATCAAAGTATTACATTTACTTTTAACTTAACTTCCTCTCATCTACAAATATAAATATATAAATGATGTTTTGGATTTTTTTTTATTTTTCAAATCTTTAAATTAATATATATGTGAGTTCATTTTTGTTTTATTTATTTTATTTTATTTTTATTTATTATGAAATTATAGATATAGATATATGTCAGATTCACAGAATTTAATACAACCTATTGAAAATGTACAGTCTTCTGTAACGACACCATTACCATCGATAGTTGAACCACCGTCAATCGGTGGTATTGGCGGTTCAACAGCAAAGAAGGAACCAAAGACACCAAAGACACCTAAAGAACCGAAAGCAAAGAAAGAACCAAAGACACCAAAAGAACCAAAAACACCTAAAGAACCGAAAGCAAAGAAAGATCCTGCCACACCAAAGACACCGAAAGAACCGAAAGCAAAGAAGGAACCGAAAACACCTAAAGAACCAAAAACACCCAAAGAACCAAAGACACCAAAGACACCTAAAGAACCGAAAGCAAAGAAAGATGCTACTACTAAAGAGAAGAAAGATGGTAGTGGTGGTTCTGCTGCTGCTGCTGCAACTAGTGGCGATTCATCGGCGACAAGTACAATCAGTACATCTTCAACAAGCACTACTACAACAACAACTTCGACAGGCAATACTTCCTCTGCTACTACTACACCTGGCGGCGGTGGTGCTGGTGGAAAGAAGAAAGAATCGACATCCAAGAAGAAGAAGAAAGAAAAGGATAACGACGATGACGATGAGGTTACAACCGTTGCACCACCATCTTTGATAGCAAGTGCTGCTAATGCAAAGGATACCAGTGTGACTGGCGGTACACCTCTGGGAAAGGATAAGGAAACTGGCAAGAAGCGAATTGGTTCTCCTTTGGCACAGACGTCGGCATCAACAAAGAAGAAGAAGAAGAATGATGATGATGCTGCTGGCGGTGACGATGACGACGATGACGACGACGACGAAGACAACGAAGACAATGACGACGATGAAGATGAAGATGAAGACGAGGAGGAAGACGAGGATGAGGAAGACGAAGATGAAGACGAAGACGAGGAAGATGAGGAAGAGGAGGAAGAAGATGAAGAGGTTGACGAAGAGGAAGTTGGTGAGGAGGCCGATGAAGATGCCGATGACGATGAAACTGTTGCACTGGCAAACGAGACTGACACCCACCAGCGTGAAGATACCACACTACTCGAAGGTCTATTCACACACTTTACAGAGGAACAACAAACACGTTACGAATTCTATCGTCGTTCCAGTTTGAATCGTGCCAACGTCAAGAAAGTAATGCAAGGTGTCATCACCACACCGGTCAACCAGACATCTGCAATCATCATGGCAGGTATCTCAAAAGTATTCGTCGGTGAAATAGTTGAAACAGGTAAATATTAATCAAATCAATATCAATATCAATCAATATCAAAGTAAACAAATATTAACCAAACATCAATCTCATCATCATCATCATCATCAACTATACAAAAATATTATAGCAAGAAGTATAATGGAAGAATGGAATGAGAATATAGGACCACTAAGACCAAGACACATAAGAGAAGCCTACAGAAGACTGAAAGAAACAAACAAAGTTCCATATTATAAAAGATTTAATCCTAAATTAAATTAAATTAAATTAAATTTAAAACAAAACTAGTGTACACAGAAGTCAATGTTTTTTTTATTTTATTTTAGTTTTTTTTTTTACTGTTATTAAGTAATAGACTATGTTACGTGATGATTTTAAATAATAATAGTGACAGTAATAATAATAATAATAATGATAGTGATATGAGTCTCTATAACTATAATTCAATAGGATTAATGAATCAAAATAAAAAACAAATTATCAAATCTAATATAGATGAAATAAAAAGATGAATCAATTAAACTGTATATCTTTAATGGTAAACTATATAAATGTAAATATTTAATGTCAAAGCTATCAAGTAGAATGTATGTTATGCTATTATACCAACCTTGTGTATAAACAAAATTAACTTGTGAATTTCAATTTTAATCTCTTTTTTTTTTTGAAGACCACCATTAAGCACACAATTCATACAACAAAAGATAATTGTAGGTAAACACTTTTTATTTTTCATTGTTATAGTTATAATAATACTAATTGATTGTATCAATCTTCAATAGAATTTAACAAAGTATCTATTGGCATTGGATGAATCAGAGAGAGACAGAGATGCCTCATTCGCAAGAAACGGAAATGTTGTATTGACAATGCGTATGTGTATTATAAGATGATAATAATAACAATTCAATTAATTACCAAAGATATTAACACTGTTTTAATATTAAATCAATTTTGGTTTGTTAACTTGTATTTAGATGTACATGAAAACAACTCTATCAATTTGAATATAAGAGAAGTGGAACCACTCGATAATTCTGAGCATAACATCGATATAGGTGATATACCCATTGACAAGTATAAATATACATTTATTATACAAGTTGTCTAGATTAGAAAGAGACACATCATAAACATGTATGTTATTATTATTTTAATTTATTTTTATTTTATTTGCAAAATGAAGATCATTATGATGACCAGTTGTTTGTTTGCTTTTTGTTTTATTTTTTTTGTTTCAGATTTGTTAATATTTATATTTAAATTAAACCAAAACTAATCAAATAGATAAGATCTAGGTTTTTCATAGATATAGAATATAGATAACACAGATAATAATATACATGTATAATCCAAAACCTGTAGTTGTTAGTCAACTGATTTTCAAGACGGTTGGCTTGATTTGCAGAGGATGGCTAAATTTGAATAAAGTTAAACTACACAACTGGGAGATAATAGATACAATAATGAATCAAAGAGCATTCGATATAAATATTTTAAAAAAGATTCAAAACAGCAAATAAATCAATTAAATAAACAAAATAATAATAATAATATCATTAGCAACAACAACAACAATAGTAATAATATAGATAAATATTCTCATTCACTAAGACCAATAATAACAGTGTCCAACCATATTGCGAATCTAGATGATCCAATCATGTGGGGAAATCTGGGTTGGGACATCGGCAGTAAACCACAAAACATGAGATGGACATTGGGTGCATCAAATATCCTATACACCAACGATTTGTATTCATATTTTTTTAATTTAGGTAAATGTGTATGTAATATATTTATGCTATTAAATATATATATATATATATATAAAACTAGTGTTAATTGACTAACTGATTATGCTGTTTATAGGTTAAAACAATTAGAGGAAATGGAATCTATCAAGAAGCAATCGATTTCGCCATTGACAGACTATCGGAAGGTCAGTGGGTGCATGTATTTCCAGAGGGCAGAGTCAACCAGGACAAAGAGTTGTTGTATTTCAAGTGGGGTGTCGGTCGTATGGTGGCAGAGAGCGCGTTGTCACCACTGATACTACCGGTCTATCATCGTGGACTCGAACAATCGATGCCACTTGGCAAACCACCAATACCACGCATCGGTAAGCACCTGGAATTCTTTGTTGGTCAACCATTCGACTGCGAAGATATCATCCAGGCATTCAAATCCGATCGACGCATTGACACCACCAACAAGAATGCAAAGAGCACCTCACAGTCTGACATCGACAATGACCTACTAAAAAAGAGTTACTACAAACAGATCACAACGAGAATAGAAGAGAATTTTAAAATACTTCGAAAGGAATCGATCCAATCAATCATTGACAAATAAAAATACTACACTATTATTGTTTATATTAAAAAAAAACCTATTATTCCCTTTAAATAAATCCATAGGAAAATAATAAATTACTGGAAATTTTAGTTAATAATATGTTGGTTGTTAAACATTAGGAACCTGGTATTTTCCTCAATCATGTCCAGAATCAGAAAATAAAAAAAGATTTTATATTGTAAAAGAATATCAAGATATTCATGTATTCGATAATCACTCACAAAAATTAAAAAGATTAAACAAATTTTAATCTGGTTTAATTTTAAAAGATTTTTTTTTTTTTGACAAATTTAATTGTTCTTTTTTTTTAAAGGGAGTGCAGTGTTTTTTTTGGTCTATTTTTTTTTTAATCAACAACAATGTTCAAATATAATAAATCGATCACTTATATTACTAATTTTTATAATAAAAGACTTTTTTATTTAACATCCATAAATGTTTACAAAAATTGTTTTATATTAAGATCCTATTCCAATAGTAATAATTTTATTTTAAACAACAACAATATCAATGATAATATTAAGATAGATTTAAATTCAACATCTTTATTATCTTTACAAATTAAATATCAAATTGAAAGTAATTTAACTAGTTTTGAGAAATTAATAGGGGATGCCCAGTATCAATTGGAAAGAGGTAGTATATTTCAATCAATTGAACTCTTTTCAAGGTCGATTGAAGAGTTAACCAAGAACTTGAAGGATGATGAAGTCAAACACTCGATAGAATCAAATATCAAACCGTTGATCAGATATTATCAAACATTTAAAAAGTGGGATCATTCAAACATGTTACTTGACCATTTTGACTACGATGTTTTGTCAACGATTATCAGTCATCTTATTTTCTCAAAGCAGGAGCGTGATGACTCTGACGTCGACCGTTTGGATAGTCTAGACTTTTTGATGTTTGCCAGAACTACCGTTCTCACTACCATCGAGTCAATTAAATTCAATCACATCGGTGTAAAGTGTATATTGACAAATGTTGGAGGTTCTTTCCTCTACGATATTTATAAACAATCATTGGCATCGATCGATCCAATGACCATCGATGAGAACGATACGGAAGCAATCAAATACATAGATCTTCTCCAAAAATTTATTATCAAAAATTTTTTGTATAACGCAATCGATAACAGTGAAGCACAACGTCAACTTTCTGTAAGTAAATTATTTTTAAATGAAAGTTCAATAGTTGAACAAGTAATTCTAATTTTAAATTTAGGAGAATGAATCAATTAGATTGAAGTTGGCTGGAAATGAAGATCTACTTTATCTTTTGTTCAACTATATATCATTGATCAACAAAGGAAGTACAACTGATGTAGATTCTAAACAGTTCGACAATATATTGGCTTTATTGAAGAGAAACAGTGGAGAAGCCTTAAATGGATATAGTGTCTTTATGATTAGGTATTTAGTTAATAGAGTTTTATACAATTACAACTTTGAAGAGTTTGGAAATAGGCTAGATAAATTCAGTGAAATCAAGCAGCAGTTGGATAACAATTGGTGTGAGATTGAGACATCGAGAGAGCGATTGCAATCGTATTCCAACTTTGTTAAAAGTGTATTGAATAGCGATCAGCCAGAAGAAACAAGTTTGTTGATAATGGACAGATTTGTCTCGATGTTTTTAGAGAAAGTCAAAGGAGATCCCAATGAACTTGAACATCTTAAACAAATTGGTATAGATCTTACAAGGATAATTCGTGAAATGGAGGACGAACATTTGAATAAGAGATCATCCAAGCAACCGGAAAAGATGTTAATCGAAGCGAAACGACTCTATAGAAATGATGAAAAAGAGAAATCATTGGAATTGGTTAATTCGATCATCATCAACAATGATAATCATCTGAATGAAGTGGTTATGAATCTCAAAGCAAACATTATGTACGATAAAAGAAAATTTGAAGAAGCCATCAGTTGTGCGAGACAATCAATAGAGCTGTACGATAAACAAGGGAAAGATAAAAATGAAGAATCACCAGCTAATGAGCTCCCATGGGTTTTCATTGACAATAATATTATTATTGCAAAATGCTTAACTCATTTCAGAAAATATCGAGAAGCAGAACAATTATTTAGCAATTATTTCTATAGAAATGATTACTATCACCAAAAAGATGATATCCAATGCTATTCGGAAACTCTTGATTATTTGATTAAACAAAACAATAGTAATAATACCAACAACAATATTAATAGTATTTTTAAAGATAAAAATGAAAGACTAAAATCAGAATTGAAATTCTATTCAAATTAATTAATAAAATAAAGAAAAAGAAATATTTTTTTAAATAATTAAATTAAACAACATCATTTTAATATTTGAAATATATTTATGGTGTTGAATTTGTTCACATGGTGTGTTTCTGTATTATTTGTGTGTTGGGTTTGTGTGTGTGTGTAATTTTTGATAAAGTAAAAAAATTAATAGTTGATATCACCTTATCGGTTGTTTTACTTTAAATTAAAGTCAAAGAAATTCTTTTACACATTTTCCAATTCCCTTTTAATTTACTTTTGTTTAATGTTACATTAATAATAATAAATAATAATAATAAAAAATAACAAGGAACAGAACAGAAAAGAAAGAAATAGAAACAACATAATAAAATAGTAAGTCAAATCTCTTCTTCCATTAGACTATTTAATTTAAACTTTTGTTTTTTTTTTTTTTTAATGATATGGTAAGTAAAAGCAACACATATATTATATTATTCTTCTCCCTCCTTTTTTTTTTTTTTGTTTTTCACTTATCTCATTGTTTTTCAACATCATCACCATCACCATCATAGTTGTTGTTGTTAATCTAATCTACCACTTACACTCACTGTAACAAATAGCCACTAAAATAAACACACACATTAAAATTACAATATTAAATCTACGTCGTGTATTTATATTTATTTATTGATTTTCATTTTTATTTTTTATTTTGTAGTGTGTATGTGTATTACAATGTTAGAATAAATCACAACACCTATGTTACTTTTCATACTACTATAATTGTGAGTTGATGGCATACAGTAACAAAAGACCGCTAGCTATCACCTCCACCGCTACTGTTATCTTTGTTTAATTAATACTTAACATATCAATCAAAAAAAAAAAACCAATTTGTATATATGTGAAAACACAAAGTTGACTTTCTTTTTTCTTTTTAATGACTATTTTATTTGTTTGTTGACAAATTAGCTCTTCATTTGTTTATTTATACTTATACATATTATATATAATAATAAATATTTATTTATTAATAGTTTTATAATTTGTTTTTTATTGTAAGTATTGAATTCATTGACAAATAATATTTACATCACCAATTTTGCCATTCTTCTGTGAAACATATCATGACATAAACATAATGTGTAACCAAGTTAGATTTTTTACTGCTATTGTTTATCAAGGAGTCAGTCTAGCTAAATCTGGATTGATATCTGTCCAATCCACAATCCACAAACCACAAAATCAAAGGTCATCGACAAACAAAAAAGCAAAACAAAAAAAAAACAAAATACATCGATACTCTTGATTTCTTAATGATTGACTGATTTGTGGATGTCTTTTTCTTTATTCTGTGTGTTTCATATTTTATACATTGGCGTGCAATGAAAGATTGTGATTGCTCTCCACATATGTTCTAATTTCACCACGATTTTGTTTGCTTGTTTTTTTTATGTTGTTGGTCCAAAAATCATCCAACCCAATGACCACATAAAATCTTAATTTGGTATTTTTTTTCAACGTTGCAAAGACAATTTTCAAACTAAAACCAAGAACAAGACAGAAAACACCCACTCTTACCCCTCTTTGTGATAAGTTTAGATATTTTTCTCTTTTAGTTTTTTTTGCAAAATTTCATAAAAAAAAGTTATCTCGAGTCAACTCCATCATTTCATTCCACTCTTTTCTAAAAAAAAAAACGTCGTCAATATTGAAATTGTGTGGTGTTTTTTTTTAAAACCAATCTTTTCTTTTCTTCGCATTAACCAAACTGAACTGCTATCTGCTAATATCATATCATTTTTTGTTGTTGTTTTATTTTTATTTTATTTTGTCAAAATTAAAAGAAAAATTCACAGACCTTAGACTCGAACATTCAATGTATCACACCTACACCCACTGCCACCTAAACAATTTATAAACTTTTATATTACTTTTTTAATAATAATAATAATAGTAGCAATATTTATAACATTACTAATATATAAGAGATAATCTTTTGTTTTCTTTCTTTTCTTTTCTTTTCTTTTTTTTTGATAATCAAGTTAGCTAGAGTAGTTATAGTTTAATCAAAAAAAAAAAAGAGAAACAAAACAAAACAAATACCTTTTTTTATATATTATTTCATATTATATTATAATTATAAATATATGAAAATATGGGTAAATTAAGGTTTAAAAGACAGGATCTATGGTCCACTCTGACCTCTAAAGATACGATTAGATTTTTATGGCAGCGTTTTGTTATGATGGCAGGTATGGATCTGCGTTCGATTGCGCTCTTCCGTTTCACAATGGCTTGTTGTGTGATTGGTGATAATATCGAGCGTATGGGTGATCTCTTTGTGTTGTACACAGAGGAAGGTCTCTTCCCACGTTCATTGATTGTCTCGCGTTACAGCAGCAACTACTTCTTCCCAATACACATTGTCAACACCAGTTGGACAGCGCAACTCATCATTTTCCTCATCCACACTTGGATTGCTTTCTGCATGGCCATCGGTTTCCGTACCAAACTAATGACTTTCCTCACTTGGGCATTGACTATCTCGCTCCAGTCATACGTTGGAGTCATCGGTCACGGTGGTGATGTCTACTTCCGTTTGATGTTGTTCTTCTGTATGTTCTTGCCGACTGCAGAGTTCTACTCGGTTGACAACTGGAACTTCTCACAGCCAAAAGATTCCGCTGGAAAGGACGACGACTCGGTGCCACTCATAGACCACGAGAAGATTGTCGACACCAACACTTCGCTCGACGACAGCAAGAAGAACGATGACGCACCCATTGAGATTGTCGGATCGATGCCCGACAGCTCGTCGTCGTCGCCGACCTCAATCGCGTCCGTCAGCAAGAAACCACTCGACCCCAATCGCTATCGTTTCATCTCTTTCGCCACTATGTGTGTATTGCTACAGATGTCCTGTATGTATATCGCTTCGTTCTTCCACAAGTCTGGTGAGGAGTGGGCCAATGGTGAGGCAACCTTCTACGCCATCTCGCTCGACTACTTCCAGACACCGTTTGCTCGTTGGATTCTACCCTTCCGTACCACTCTCAAGTTACTCACCATTGCCGTCGCCAAGTGGGAGTTGATCGGACCACTCTTTTGGTTCTCGCCAGTCTACACTGACTACTGTCGTCTGCTCGGTGCTGTTGGATTCATGGCGCTACACGCCGGTTTCGTTTCGTGTTTGCGTCTCGGACTTTTCTTCTGGGTCACTTTCTTTGCACAGACATGCAATTTCCCACCATTCGTTTGGGACTACACCTTTGATTTCTGTGAGCGTAAATTGATGCGTGGACAACGCGCCGTACGTGTTTTCTACAACACCAGCTCACCACTCTCACAATATCTAACTTTGATAATGAAGACATTCTTTGTTTTGCCATCGTGCGCCACCTATGCACCACTCGACAAGATGCCAGAAGAACAATCAATGACCACAGTAAGCACCACCCCATTCGCCAGCGACGACGAATCCTCACACAAACACAAGCGTCTCTTGGGAGACGATTGGTTCGTCTCGATCGATGGTAACGGTGTGCGTCGTAGAAATCTCGCCGCCCTCAATCATCTCTGCAGCAAGTCGCCACTCCTCTTCTGGCTCGCTTGGTTGTGCGCCAAAGTACCCATCGGTGTCACCAACGTCGTCTCCACCATCTTCCAATACTGCCACAGCCAGTCGCAAGCCTCACAACAACAGACCAAACGTCCATCTATCTATGTTCGTCGTAGAGGTCCACGTCGTCCAGCCCACCGTATCTACTCGATCTACACCAACGTCGTCTGCGCATTCCTCTTCTACTTGGTACTCGGTTACAATCTCAACATTTTCCACCACCAAATTCCAGGCTGGCACTTCCGTTATCAACAACTGGCGTTCCTCATTCGTTTCGATCAGGGTTGGAACATGTTCAGTCCAGCACCACCAAAATCGCATTGGTGGCACGCCATTCACGGTGAACTCGACGACGGAACACAGGTCGAGCTGTTCAAAGACAACGCATTCCACGAGCTGGCAACACGAGTCAACTACAAAGTCGATTTCGAGAAACCAGTGCCATTCGACACCACCTACGGTAACCATCGTTGGTTCAAATTCTGGGAGAACGGATACAACGCATTCGGAGCGGATTCACTCCGTCTTGAGACTGGACGTTACGTCTGTCGACAATTCAACTCTGTCAACACTGGAACAAAGAAACTCTACAGATTTACAGTATTCTTTGTACATGAATTTATGAATTTAGATGGTACTGTCACACCACCAGCACATCAATCACTTTGGAATCATCTTTGTTACGAGAGAACCGAAACAAAGACATAATAATAATTTTAATTTCAAAATAATAATAATAATAATATTTTTCCCTAAAAAAAAAATAAAATATATTTTTTCCTTTAAACCAAAATATTTGTTAAAAATTTATAAATATAATACAATAAAACCTCTAAAAATTAAAATAATAATATCTATTGATATTTTTTATTACTTTGTTTTTGTTTTTTTTAAGAAAATTAAAAATTCAAAAAAAAATATTTTCTCATTATTTACAAATAATAATGCAAAGATTGAATTGTTATTTGCAATCTTCCCATGGTATTTTTATTCCATGGGATCGATCTGATCAAAAATATCATAATATTCGAATTTTTAAAATTTTTTGCCATTTTTTAAAAAATTAATTAATAGATTTTTTAATATGAACAAAAATTAATTAGTTTAAATTTTTGACACTCTTTATAAAACAAAACACACACTTCACAACAACCAATTACAACAACAGGTTTTGCAAAGATAGAGACAACAAACATAATACACAAACACACAATTAACATTCATTGTTTAATTTATAATTTATAATTAATTTTAAAAGAAAAAAAAAAAAACAAAACAAAACTCAATTCTTATTAATTGAGATAAATATATAATATTTATATTAATAATTAAAATATAACGAAAGAATTTATTTATTTATTTATTTATTTATTTATAAAAAGTAACAAAAAAAAAACGTTTATATATTTATTTTTATATTTTATTAGATATTTTGTAATTTATTTATAATTTTTTTAGTAAAATTATAAAATATGGAAGATATACATGAACAAGTACAAGCACAGGCACAAGAGCATGAACAGGAATATCACCAGCAACATAGCGATGTTGGATATTATGATGAAAATAATATAGAATATTATCAATATGATGAGAATGGACAACCTCTACAGCATGATACACAACTGCAGCAACAACAGCAAGATTATTATTACGAGCAAGAGGATTATGAAAAATTACAACAACAACAAGATGAATATTATGAGAATGAATTGAAACATCAACAACAACAACAACAAACAGTTCAACAATCTACAGAAGTTTATTATGATGAAGCTATAGCAGTCGGTGATTCTGGACAGTTGGAAATAGGCGAAGTTGCATCAATAAATTCAAGTGGTGAAGTCAACTTTCGACAAGAGACAGAATCAAACAATGCAATCTCTGAGAGTATCGATCTCAGCAGCATAGGTAGTCTGCCAGAGGAAATCGTAGAGACAGACACACATCGTAATAAACTGGTAAAAGAAGTTATCAGTTCCGAAAGAAATTATTTAAATCATTTGAATACTGTTATACAAGTAAGTAATAATAATGAATTTAAAAATGAACAGACACAGTATTAATATTAAAAAACAAAACAATATAGATATATTTGGATCCATTGAGAAATAATAGACCAGCTGTTTTGGAGACAGAATATATTGTATCGATATTCTCTTGTATTGAGAAAATCAAGGATTTGAGTGAGGAGGTATTGGCTGACTTGGTCGAGATACTGGAGAGTGGATCGGAGAATGTAGGAAGACCGTTTTTATCGAGGCGAACCAGATATCAAGATTACATTCAGTATGGAAAGAATCATGGTGATGCAATCGAACTCATCAGTAAACTAAATGAAAAGAAACCAAGTTTTGTTTCTTTTCTTCAACAAGTTAGAGATATCAATAGTAAGAAATTAGATCTACCATCTTATTTAGTAAGTTTTGAATCAACAACAACAATACAATACAAATACAATAGTTTTGTTTTTAACTAACTTGTAATTTAATCTAATTAAACTATTTTAGATTATGCCAGTACAAAGAATGCCAAGAATAAAATTATTGTTACAAGATATATTGGAGCAAACAGAGCAAGAGCATGTAGACTACAACGACATAAAAGATGCACTCGAGATGATTTCCTCGACGACAAAGATTCTCAATGAGGAGATTAGAAAGCATGAAAATAAGTTAAAAGTACAAAAGATTCAAAATGAATTGGTTGGAGGTCCAAGAGTATGTTAACTAATCAAACAACAAGAACAATCGAACAATAGTAACAAAATAATAATAATAATAACTAATTAATTGTCTTAATATATTTTTATAAACTTTCTTTAGATTATAACAGATTCACGTGTATTTGTTAGAGAAGGTTCAATGATGAAAGTTTGTAGAAAAGTACCGAAATCGAGATGGTTCTTTATGTTTTCGGATATTTTGATTTATACTAGTGTCAGTACGACACCGAACAGCAGTGGATCTACAGTGGTAGGTCCCTATGTGAATAATAGAGATGCACCGACCTCCTATACCTTCCATCGTATGATGAATCTGAACGATATCAAAATCAAGGATCTCAAAGACAAAGAGAATCAAAAGAATGCATTCCAAATCATTAGTTCCACTGAAAAGTCATTCACTGTTTACACCGAAACACCAAAAGAAAAGAACAATTGGTTAGAGGATTTCAAATTATTATCAATTAAATTTGGTAAATTGTTTTATATATATATATATATAATATGTAAAAGAATCTTTCTTTTATTTACTTACCTACTCGGTTTTGATAATTTTTAGTTAGTGAAAATCAATCACAGAATATACATGATTTAGAGTCAACTGAGGTACCAGTTTGGGTGCCCGACAAAGAAGCAAACAAGTGCATGTTTTGTAATGATCATTTCACTGTTATAAATAGAAGAGTATGTATTTTAGAAATGATAAATAATATAATAAATTTAATTGACTTTTTTTTTTTTTTGTTTTTAATTTATGCTAGCATCATTGTAGAAATTGTGGAAAAGTTGTATGTGGATCGTGTAGTCCAGGTAAAAAGTTATTGCCTCATGTGAAAAAACATAAACCTGTAAGAGTTTGTTTGTTTTGTTTTGATTTTATTTCGATGAATGAAAAGAAGGATGAAAGTTCACCTGCTCCCGGCGGAATTAAACCTGCTTCTTCCTCTCCACAACTGTCACGTTCCAATACATTCCAGAAACTGTTGGATATCAATGGCAAGAAGAAGACGAGTGAGTCGCGGATGAGTGGTGGTGATGCTGACGGTGGAGCTGGAGCGAGTCATCATTCCGGTCGTAGCCATTCCATCGGTGGAACACTGCGTCGCTTGAAGCACTTGGCAATCAAGCCATCCGATCAAGTCAAGACCATGAAAGAACAAAATACCAAGGAAAAGATACTCGCCGAAGAGGAGAAGAATTTGAATCGTGCACAGTCTGAACCCTACTTGATTACCAAGTCAAAGGTTGCACTGCCGATTGTTGGTGGTCCTCCTCCCAGATTGATGAGTGCCTCTGAGAATGGTTCGAGACGATCCAACACCATCTCCATGAAAAACAACACGATTCCACTGACACCAACACCACCAGCACCGACCACATCGCCACAATCTGCGCCATCTGCATCGTCACTCATTCAGAATCGCAGATCCAAGAATGAAGGTGGTGTCGTTCTCACACCAACACCACCCGCACCAACGACACTACCACCATACCAACACCAATCTGCAACCAATATTTCACAGCTCCAATCCGCGGAGCAACAACCACAGAGCAACGGTGAAATTGCACCACCCGTTCCACCACGTACCTCTCGTACCTATTCACAACCACCACCACCAACACAACCACAACTCAAAGCCATAATAGAGCAACAAAAGAACCCTCTTTCCAACTCAACAGGTTCATCTGGCATGGCAGGACCAAACAAACCCTTCATGAAACCTCCTCCCTTAAGAAAAAACACACCACCCAAACCAATTACACCTGATCTCAACAATGGAGCTCCACTCAATCCAACAACACAAACACCACCACTACCAACTCAACCACAGAGAAAGAGTGCAGAGAATACTACACCAACTGCAACAGCACCCATTAGAAAACCACCCATCTCTGCTGCCAAACCACAAGTTTCAACACCCAACCAAGCCAGTCATAGTGGTAGCGAGATAATAAGACCATCTAATCCACTTGTCAATCCAAAGAGAACAAGTGGTAGCGAGATCATTGGTGGCAGCAGCAGCGGTAGACCATTACCAACACCAGCACCAGCAGCACCAGTTACCACAGAGGCAGTACCGCCACCTTCATCGGAATCTAGAAAATCGAATAGCGAAATTCTCAGACCAACTCCACCTTTTGTTGCAAAAAGAACTCTATCAACAGCCAATGGTGTCGATAATGTTCAACCATCTAATGAATTAAACGAGCAACAACAACAACAGCCACCTGTATCATTACCACCAAGAAGAAACACATTAACCAAACCAATAGCACCAATTGCTTCAGCACCAACATCATCTGACTCTAACGAAACAACTACATCAACAACAACAGCAACAACAGCATCCAATGTAATGCCTCCAAGAAAACTATCAAACGGACCATTACCAATAAGAAAACCAGGAGCTCCATTGCCGACACCACCAACAACAGCAACGCCTACACCTGTAAATCCAACACCTACTACCACAGCAGCACCAACAACAACAACAACAGCTACTTCTGCAACAAAAGTATTCCCATCAAGAGGAAGACCATTACCAACTCCACCAGTTTGAAGATTTCGAAATCATCATTCAAATACTCACTCATTAGCAACAACAACAACAACAACAACAACAACAACAACAACAACAACAACAACAACAACAACAACAACAACAAACAATTCTAAAATTTCTTTTTCTTTACTTTACAAAAACAAAAGGGAATATTAAACTAAAATATTTATTAAACAACATGTATTTTTTAAACAAAACATCATCATCATCATCCTAACTTTGCATATGTACATTTATTTTTTCTTTTAAATTTTATTTTTTAGTATCTAACTAACTAATGATTGTGCTTGATACAAAGTTTTCTACAAAAGGTATCGATTCTGCTGGTAATACTGAAGCAGGGAATCTAATATAATGATTATTAATGTAAATGATGCTATTAGAATATCGAAAAGATCTTTGTTAACATAATTTAAACACTTACAATGCAACTAAAATAACTTTTTCTAAAACAACTATAATAATACCTCCACCTACACTTAAATTCGTATTTACTCCGTAATATGATCTCTCTTTAACAGTTGTAATAACATCTTTATAAAGATATGCTTGATTAGTATGTTGCAAACAATAGTTTGTATTTGTGGTGATTGATCTATGTTTAAACAACAACCTACATTTTGTACCAGAAACACTAACAAGTTCTAAATGAAGATTATTTTTTGCAATAGCATCACATATCTGTATTGTTTCATTAAATTTAATAAGTAATCCTTTTTGTGACAATCTATAAATATATATTTATGTATATACAATGAATAAATAGACAATATTGAATCATTAGTAACTAAACTATCATAAAACAAAGTAATAACATTATAATTACAATGTATTCTTTAATTTAGGACCAGGTATCTTTGATATGAGTGCAGCAGACATAATTATCTTTCCGACTAGTTGATTTACATATTTCTCGTACTTTGCCTCTGGTTTGTATGATGGTGGCAATATAATGGGAATCGATATCTGTGTGAGTTGTTCCATCAACTCAACATTGGGTTTAGGTGATGCTGGTGTAGCACTTGCTCTTTTCTTTCTTCCTTCACTCATTTTTATTATTATTATTATCTATATCTATTTTTTGTTTTTTTTTTTGGTTAAATCCTAAAGACTAATTGATCAAAAAATTTTTTTTCATTGAATATTAAATAATCATTTATGTAATAAACATTTAAAATGCAATCATTGCACAAAGTCAATATTAGGAAGAAATAATGATAATAAACATGATAAGAAAAAAACAAAAATAAATATTCATATATAACTTCCTCATATTATTAGGAATAAAACTATTTCTGATAATTTAGAATTATATACCATTTGGATTTATTTTAATTTAAAATTCAAAAGAATAATGAAAATAGATGATTTAATTACTCTATTAATTTTTATGATAGTTAATCCTATCTCTTTTGGTTTGGTTCAAATCCTTGTCTTCTTTCTCTTTCTACCCACATATTCTTGACCTTGGCTGTTGTTAGAGTCATAAATCAGATTTAAGTTTGGTGTGATTAATCAACACCACAATCACAATCCTTAAAAAGGAATTGTTTTTGATCAATTTTTTTTTTTTAATAAAACATCCAACAAAACCCAAAAAGGTTTTTAGTACCTTTAATTTTAAAAACAACACACAATAAATAGATAGATATATATACATTTGTACTTTATTTATAGATGAATAAAAATCAATTGATATTAGTTTTTCTACGATTACTATTATTATCTATTTATTGTGGTGTTGCAATCGGCGACACTTCATTTGAAGATATAGATCTACGAAATGGATCGGTTTACTTTCGATTCAGTGAAGATGGAGTGCAATGCGATTCTACATTCACCGATTTCAAAGGAAACCTGATAGCAGGTGAGACCAAGCAGTCGGCCAATTCCAACTATACCTACTTTGGTTCCGATCAAAAGACAATCAGTCAGATCACTCCGATTCTCTTTGAATCGCAACCATCTTCACCACCTATCGACCTGTACATACAAGATATATATTTTCATCAATCGAATATCGTATTTAATGCACCATCAACTCTTACATTTCAATCTTCCCAACAATTATTATTTTATTCAACTTTATTAATAAGTGAGTGTATAAATAAGCAAACGAAACAATATATCTGTTCAATACCTTTAATATATTAATATTTTTAATTTTAAAACTATAAACAAACAACAGAAAACAATTCAAATGTAAATTTACAATCTTTAGCAATCTCACAATGGTCCAATACCACTATTGTTTCTTCAAATGTCAATATTTATCAATTTTATTTAAGTGTATGTAAATACTAAAAAAAAGAAATGTAATCTAGATAATATAACTTATTGGAGAATAATAATTATAAATAGTCAATTTCAACATTCAATGTGACAAGTAGTCATTTATCGATGAATAGTTTAAGTATTATAGGTAGTAGTTTCACATTAGAAAATTCGACATTGTCTGTCAATGTTGAGATTAGAGTGAATTCAGATCCACCAAACCCACCGAATCCAATACCCTTGTATTATACAGCCTCCAATGTAATTTGGAACAATGTTAGCATTAACAATAAGCTCAATTACAGTATCTCGAGATCGAAGCACACAATGACCAACACCAATTTTTTCGACCAAGTCTATCTATTTGTTCTGGGAGCAGACCGCAAGGACTTTTCAAATATCTACACAGCACTAGCAATCAATAGATCCATATTCTTCAACGACACAATAATAGTGCAAACCAATTCAGTTCTATCGATTTCAGATACAATTTTTATGACACCATTACTATTTGTAGTAAGTAGCTATTCATATCAGAGAAAACTATCTGAATAGTTAATAGAATATCTAATTGGTTTCTTATTAAAATATAGGTTGAATATTTATCTAGTGTGAACCTCAATAATGTTACGGCAAATATATCTACGAATTCCGATATGACAGAGTACTTTGATATTTATTTGTACAATTCAAATGTCTTGATTTCCAACCAATCTGGACTATCAAGGATACACTCTCGCTCTAATAGTTTTCTGACTATCGAGAACGTTTCTCAAACGATTCCAGGTTTTGATGGCAGTTCGTCAAATCTTCGGATTTTAAATTGTACAAATCTCTCTTTTCAAAGTTGGCTGGTCGATGTAAGTTAGTTCCTAGCTATAAGATAATGGTACTATCTTGAATTTCTAATTGTTTCATTCACTCTCTCAACAGGATTATGCTCCAATAGATATGATCGATTCGACAATAAGTATCCCTGTGTACAGCTATACTGGATTGCACAGCTTAAGACTACTAAATTCCAATTTAAATGTTGGTTATTGGACATCGAGTGTATCGGTCTATTCACACATACTACTATCAAACTCAAGTATTTCGCTCAATACATTCAACCGATATGTTTATATACCAACCTATTTATTTGATGCCGATCTCTATAACTCCACTCTAACCATTGAGTACCTCATGAGTTATACTCCAGCAATGTCCATCAATTTAAATTTATATGAAAACAATAACGTTGGAATCGGTGGAGTTTTGGTAAATACCAATATCTCCCTCAAAAGCTTCAGCTATAATAATTTTTTTAACATGGTATATAATTATTCAAACGATAATATTATTTTAATTCCGTATTAATCTCGATTATTCTTTATGTACAGACCACCTTTATTGAATCAACTATCTCTCTAAAAGGATACATACGTACGTCGAATAATTTCTCCTTTACAACTTCCAATGTTTATTTTTATGGAATAATTGACAGTGATGGAGTTACCCAAGATACTTGTAATATAATAGCTCACAATCTTATTTTTGACCGTTCAAAATTCACGCCATTTTGCAACTATATTGCTGGGTTCAATTCAATTCAGATTTTAAACAGCAGTGTAGTTTTAAACAATTCATTGACTATAGATACTGATTTCTATTCAGATACATTAACCACCTTTACTTTTACTTTACATACAAACGATATCTTCACACAAGGTAATATTTAAATATTTATTCAAACGATCTGCTCTAATATTCATATTCTCTTTATTTTTATATAGTTTCGTTAAATACTATTCCATATTATCAATTCACTTCATCGATTTTTATCAATTATAATTTTTCATCGATTGTGGATGGATTTGAAATTCCACTTATTAAATTCGCAAAGTTGGATAGGACCACTGACAATATCACCATTAGTAATAGAGTTACCTATTTTTCATTCTCCAACGACACCAGCATATATGAGAAAGTTCCAATTTTCAATGCGGATACCTACTACCGTGACCCATATATTTATACTAGGTTCTCATTGGTAGGCTATGTTACTTTGCCACCAACAGTGACACCAACACCAACCAAAGATTCACCTTCATCACGACCCTCCAACACAACGATTGTATTCTCAATCGTGGGGTCTGTACTGGCGCTAATTATTACAGCAACCATCATCACAGTCATCAAGTTTGTCAAAAACAAAAAAGCAAAGAGAATCGATGCAATGAAAATGACACCCCACGAAGAGAACTACATTACAGAAAAAGGAAAATGGATCGGTATGTTGTCTCCACACACAAAAGCTTTAGTTACCATACAACCAACCGAAAAGGAATTTAATGGGGAATATTTACCAAACACATCATTAGAGATTGAACCAAAAGAGATTGAATAAACCAATTTAATTAGCCACCAATATTAGTTTTCTATTAGTATTTGGAGTTTACTTTATTTGTTTTTAAAGAAATGCAATTCTCATGTTAAATTGTATATTTTAAAAAAAGAATTACTTACTTTGCAGAGGCACCAAATGTTAATTCAGCAGCAATACTCCATTTACTTTTCTTTTCATCAGTGTCAATACTTTCAGAGGTTGTTGAAATTTGAACCAACTTTCCACCCATATATGCACTTGAATAATAATATGTTCCATATTTATCAAATATTTTCAAAAGATCTGATTTTTGTTCGATTGTTGCAAGATCTTTCAAGAACATTGGATGGAATTTTATTCTTTTTTCATCCATTTCAATATATGTTGTTGTACAATTAAGTTCTGTCACAAATACATTTTTTGTTGATGATTGTGATTGATCTCTTGCTGTTTCAATTGATCCATCAAGTGAGAATCCACCTTTGAAATCGATCAATTCTTCTTTGAAATCTCCTAAAACTTCTAAACCTATTTTTTAAAATTGTTAATTTTTGGTAAAATATTTGAAATATTCTATTTAAATTTTCTATACTTACCAGCTTCTAATTGGAACTCTGTTTGATATTCAGAAAATGAATTATAAATTTTTAATATAGAGTTTAATAGTTTTGAGATACTTTACAATATTAATTTGGTGAGAAACTCCAGAAACTAAATAGATTTCAAATGGGAAATCAAAATTATTAGTTTGAGCTACATCCAAATATTTGACACCATTGATCCTCAAAGAGAATCCAAGATTCTTTCCTTCAAATCCGAATTTAACTTTCATTGAATTATCCATGTGTAAATATCCAGTTAGAACACCATAAACCTTTCCTTCATGACCATTCAAGAAATCTTCAATTGTATTGTCTGGAACAATCTTTTTGAATACTTTAAAAAATTTAAAAATAAAAAACAATGTTAAATACAATAAAAATATGAAAAGAAAATTTTATATATTAATTTTAAATACATACAAAGACCAGATGGATTTAGAACATCATAAAATGCTTCATATAACATTCCTGTTGTAAATACTTTTGAAAAAATAGAAAAAGATTAATATTGGAATTTAATTTACAAAAAACTACACTTACTTGTTGTATCGTCAACAATACTTGGAATTACGCCAGTAAATGAACAAGTATCAGAGGCAGAATCACAATATGATTTTGATTTAGGGACAATTGGACGGTCACCAGTAAAATTATATTCAAATTATATACCGAGTTGGAAACATTTGAAGTTACCAGGGATCCCTATGAATTCGCTGGATTTGGACTTATTTCTTTCGATCCAAAAGAATATCTAGGTGATATCCTTGGAATTTCTATAAACAGAATAGTGGCAGCGAAGGTAGATAATATCTATTCACTAACAGTACGTTGGGTTCTTGTCATGCAACAGTGTCCTGACACTGATAAAATTACCAGTAACTGTGTAAGCAAGAAGGTTCTATCAATTAATAATGGATATTCAAAGGGCCTTCGTCTCGCCAGTGGGAAAATTCGAATATGCATTAGATGAAAAGCCAGTCTTTGTCTTTTGAATCTGTTTCGTTTAGGAGATTCTCCTATTTATACGGCCTATTATTAACTTTTGAAAAAAAACAACTTGAATAGATTTGTTTGAATCAAAAAAAATTAAAGTGTTAAAAGGTTGAGATGAACCTTTTTCAAAATTAATATTTTACCAAAGACAACAAAGATAAAATAATTATTCTAATTCTCCATATTTAGAAATGATTCATAGAGAGGATATAGTGACCTATTTTGTTGGGTTTATTTAACTTTTTGTTCATGTAGACTGTAGTTCTACCTATCAATTAATTTCAGTTGAATATCATAGTTTATGTAATATTAAAAATTGTTTATTAAACCCCAAGAAAATATTTTTTGTTTTAGTTTAACTTACAAATAAGAATCTTTGTGATGACTGATTGATTGTGTAACTAGTTTAATATTATATTGATCGGATCTGGTACAAGATCGTCATTCATCTTCACCTTTACCAAAAATAGAAGCTCTTTGATTGGCTTCTAGATATTTACCATCAGTTGTAGTTTTTATTTAAATCTTAACGAGTTTATAGAGTAAATTTGATCTATGAATCCTTTTTAAAAACTCCAAGAATTTTTGAATTAAATTTATTAGTTATTTGTTTTTTTGTTTTTATGAAAATCATTAAGATGAAAATTCATAGAATTCAACAGATGGATTTGGTGAGTTGAAGTTGAATGGATCGACAATTGTTCCACTTCCTCCATCTCTTGGATGGTTGTAATTGTCAAAAGAGAACCATTTGGAGGGTACATCCTTATTCAATGGTTTCAATGGGAAGTAGTTGTCAACAGCAACTAGATCGCTATAACTTTGAAGCTCTGGATTCTCGAGAATATGATAATAGTAAACTTTTGATTTCCATTCAGTGGTAGTTTTGTTGTTCACTGTGTATAAAAGGTAGTCAACTCTGAATTGTGATGCACCAGTCCATTCTCTATGGAATGTATAGAATCTTGTGACAGGTTTATCCTTTTGTGATGACAATGTAATATCAATTCTGAATCTATTGTAGAAATTGAAATCTTTGGAATTGGCTTTTGAAACTGTGTAAATATAGTTATAGAAAGAATCTCTTGAATTTCCAGCTGTTCCAATGTATGTTTCAAAGGAACCTTTGTCGCTTGTTGTCGAAGTCAATGTTGTTCGAGCTGATTCAAATTGGTATATTCCTCTTCCAGTATTTGGGCTAAAGGTACTCAAAACAGATTCAACTCCAGTTGTTCTTTTTAATTTAATTGCTTCACCAGTATACCAAGAAATTAGAGTTGATTCACCTAGAATTGAAAAAATTGTCAGGATTTTAAGGTTTTCAAAGTTGTATTGGTATAAATATTTACCTATATAATTAATTCCAAATATATAAATATCAGGTTTTTTGGCACTCTCCATGAAATTTGGTCCATAGAAATCAACTCTGAATAGTGTAGGAGTAACTTTGTTTGTTGGATCACAGGTTTTACTTTCGGTTGCGGTTCCGGAGAGCGAAACACTGGGATTATTAACACATCTTGGATCTATTGGACTGGCTGTTTGGTAAGAATAAGGGAAAAGGTATTCGGTTTCGGTTCCATCAGGGTCATAATACACAAATTTAATTGGTGTTTTGAATATTTCAGTCACTGCTTTGTTGGTCCATTTAACTTGCAATTCTATGTCACCTGGTAACGATTGTGGAAGATTGGTAACACTTATGAAATCAAAAATCAAAGAATATTTGAAATCTTGAGGTTGTTGAACTAAATAATATCAATTAGTATATTGATTATCTAAAGGAATATATAAACATACTTGGATTGATACGATTCATTTGATAATAGATCTTCTCCATATTTTCCCAAAGTTCAAAAACTTCGGATGTTTTTGATCCAAGTTTGATGGTCCATTTAGTATCTTTGAGTAAATCACTTATTGGTTTGACATTGTATCCAATTGGTACTGGTAATAGATCGATTGAAGATGACCAACCACGATATGTTGTGGCTTGGAAACTATCAGATGGTGCAAATGACGCAGGTGGTCCACCGTAAGTGATGATACTTGAATATGTTGATTTACTTTCAACTTCAGACATTGACTCTTCTTCAGATGACATTCCAAAGTTGATACTTGAACTTCCTTCTCCATTAAAACCTGGTACACTATAATTTTTGATAGTAAAAATTAATTTAATCTAAGAAAATTAAAATTTTAATAAATTATCACTTACTTTGCAGAGGCACCAAAAGTTAATTCAGCAGCAATACTCCATTTACTTTTCTTTTCATCAGTGTCAATACTTTCAGAAGTTGTTGAAATTTGAACCAACTTTCCACCCATATATGCACTTGAATAATAATATGTTCCATATTTATCAAATATTTTCAAAAGATCTGATTCTTGTTTGATTGTTGCAAGATCTTTCAAGAACATTGGATGGAATCTGATTCTTTGATCATCCATCTCAATATATGTTGTAGTGCAATTGAGTTCTGTCACAAAAATATTTTTGGTCGATGATTGTGATTGATCTCTTGCTGTTTCAATTGATCCTTCAAGTGAGAATGCACCTTTGAAATC
Source organism: Heterostelium album PN500 (assembly GCF_000004825.1). Lineage (NCBI taxonomy): Eukaryota > Evosea > Eumycetozoa > Acytosteliales > Acytosteliaceae > Heterostelium > Heterostelium album. Next base: position 386,760 of record NW_008805070.1, on the reverse strand, counting down.
GATCAATTCTAACTTGATATCACCTGAAGTTTTCAATCCTATTTTAATTAATTTTTAGTTAATTATTCATAACATATTATTTCTTTTTGGGTATCATCATATTTGAACTATTCTATTTAAATTTTCAATACTTACCAGCTTCTAATTGGAACTCTGTTTGATATTCAGAAAATGAATTATACATTTTTGTGGAGGTTGAATAGGTGCATATTGGAAGAGATTTGATGTTCAATGATGGTGGGATTTCATATGCCATCATTCTGTATGGATCTTCAAGAATATTGTTGGCAACTTCAACACAATAATCAAATTGGAATACTGGTGCTTTTGATGGTTGTCCACTGAGAATACTCATTCCATAAGTGAAATGTTCAGATCCTGGAACATTCCAAAGATATTGATTCTCAACAAGATCACCAATCATTCCACCAACATTTCCAAGAGGACTGATATGATCTTTCTTCTTTGGAATCTCACAATTTTGTGATATTTCATTGAAACAATCTTGGAAGTTCAAATGGTAATCTTTGTCACCACAAACTCTGTCTTCTCCTGGCTTTGTTGGATCATAAATTGAATCTATAGAATAAAAAAACGACTTTAATAAATTGTTTTCAAAAATTGAATAAATTTTATAGTAGTTTTAGTACATGAGTCTTCAATACAATAATCCAAATCATCTTGAACACCATCACCACAAACTATAGTTTGTTAATAAGATTAGTAAAATATTTATAAAATAACAAAAGTAAAATTAGTTTCTAAAATACATACTTTTTTTAGTATAGAATATTCTGTAATCATGTGAGATTTGATACAATTTGAATGAACGACCAACTCCTGTTGTATCCGAACTTAAAGTCTAAAATAGAATTATTAGAGCTAAATTTTTAATATAGAGTTTAATAGTTTTGAGATATATTACAATTTGAATTTGATGAGAAACTTTTGAAACCAAATAGATTTCAAATGGGAAATCAAAATTGTTTGTTTGAGCAACATCCAAATATTTGACACCATTGACCTCCAAAGAGAATCCAAGATTCTTTCCTTCAAATCTGAATTTAACTTTCATTGAATTATCCATGTGTAAATATCCAGTTAGAACACCATAAACCTTTCCTTCATGACCATTCAAGAAATCTTCAATTGTATTGTCTGGAACAATCTTTTTGAATACTTTAAAATAAAAATTTAAAAATAAAAAACAATGTTAAATACAATAAAGATATGAAAAGAAAATTTTATATATTAATTTTAAATACATACAAAGACCAGATGGATTTAGAACATCATAAAATGCTTCATATAACATTCCTGTTGTAAATACTTTTGAAAAAATAGAAAAAGATTAATATTGGAATTTAATTTACAAAAAACTACACTTACTTGTTGTATCGTCAACAATACTTGGAATTACGCCAGTAAATGAACAAGTATCAGAGGCAGAATCACAATATGATTTTGATTTATATTTAGCGAGACATCCTTTATCACATGTGATATATTGAGTGATATCAACTTGATCATCAAGTTTGATGTTTGAATTTTTACATCCAATATATGTTGGTTTTGCATTAGTTGCTCCAGTGAATTTTGTTGTCGATAGAATTTGGAATTTTGAAGAAATCGAATAGATTGCAGATCCTAACTCCAAAGCAACATTTTTATCAAAAATAGAAGAATAAATTACATTATTACTTGAAATTGAATAGATTGCACCACCGAATGAAGCAATATTTCCAGTGAACGTTGTTTTTGTGATGGTTGTCATTGAATTTTCAATTGTTAGAGCACCTCCCAGAGAAGAAGAACAATCTTGAATGGTTACATCACTCAATAAAAATTCTGTATCTTTGACAAAGAAAGCATTTCCAGTCTTTTTACAGTCAATTATTACCACTCCAATTCTAAAAAAATTAAAATTATTAATTAATAAAATAAATATTTTATTTGATCTGATTCTAAACTTACGATTTAATTTTAATTGGTCTGTCGATATTTATACCAGTATTGAGAACACCAGTGTAAGTACCTGCATTCAATTGGATGATCGTACTTTTTCTTTGAGTTAAAGAAATTGAATTAATTGCACTTTGAATATTTGTAAAAGGTTTGGATGATGTTCCATCACAAGTGGATCCACAAGTTGAATCAAGTTTAACAAACAAATCTATTAAAATTTAATAAATATTTGTTTTTTAATTTAGTTCAAAAAAAAATTAATTGAGTTGAATAACATACCTGCTTTTATTAGAGATAGTGATAAAACTATCAATAAAATATGTATTACTTTCATTTTTAATAAAGTAAATCTGAATTAAAAAATAAAAAGATTTTTTATTGTTTCTATCAAAAATATTACAAATACAATTAAATACGATTTTTTTTTTTAAATAAATAAATTATTATTTTTGTCAAATAGAACGAGAAAAGTCTTTACATAAAAACCGAGGTGTTGTTTTTCAAAAAAGTCAATTGCTTTTTGCTGATTTGATCTTTTTTAATATCCCTTTTTCACGGCTTACCCATAAGATTCACAAAATAAAAATGTAAAAAATATTTTATAAAAAAAAAATTTGGTTTTGTTTGATCAAACATAAAAGGAGATCTAAATATGGATTGCAAATCTATTCTATTTATTTTTTTAAGATATCAAAAATTGTAACAATTTTAAACTGTTTATTTTGTTTTTTGAATGGAAGTGCAAATATTAGAATATGATTTGTTTGCAAGACTCACCCTTTTAGATTTTCAAACTATCAAAGGTTTAGCTTCTGAAGAACCTTCATCATATACTTTCATCAAAAAAAAACAATCTTTTTTAAACGAGGAACATTCAAACCTTTTTGTAAACAAAAAAGGAAATCGAAATTGTTTTTTGTACATCATAGAACGAATGAATTATTATTTTTTGTATTTTTTTGAATTATAATTTAATAGATATTGTCATAAAGATGAGAGTACGGTAGTCTTAATATTTTTTTGATTTCATTTCAGAATTAAATTATTATAAAAATGAAATATTATATATATATAATGCTTTTATTATTTATCTCCTTAACTCAAGGTATATAATTGAATATCTTAAAAATAATTCAAATCCCAGACTGACTAACATTCTTAAATAAATACAAAACATCATCATTTTTTTTTCTTAGTTTTTGGAGTTTATATTGATCCAAATTCAAACTGTGCTGGTGATAACGGATGTGGTACTTATGATAAGCCATTTCCAGACATTCAATCTGCTTTGAATTCAAATAAAGATAAGTCTGACATGTCAATCACTGCTATGCCTGGTGTCTATAAAGGAATAAACAACAAAGAATTAAAAGTCAATTTCAATGTTGAACTTAGGTAGGTTTAAAATTGAAAATTAATTTATTTTTTTTTGTTTAGGATTTATTATTAAAAATATTATCATACTCTAGATCTTTTGAAGGAGATTCAAAAACAATCATTGATTGTGAGAATGCTGGAAGTGCTTTCACTCTCAAATCAATTAATTTTGTTTTGAATGGATTTACAATCACCAATTGTAATTCACAATATGGAGGTGCTCTTAATGTCTTGGATTCCACTTTGAAACTCGAAAGTTCCAAGTTAATCAACAACAAAGGATATCAAGGTGGTGCACTCTATTCCTCTAGATCAAGTATTAATATAGTAGACTCAAAGATTTCAAATAATGTTGCATTGGATAAAGGTGCAGCAATCTATTTGTCAGAATCATCATCGAATATTGTTAAATCTGTTTTAAATTGCAATACTGGAAATGAAGTCCAATTGATTGGATCTTCAATGATGTTATATTCAACAGGTCTCGAAGATGTTGCAGTGAATTGTGATGCTTCATCATCAATCGATTCTGACGATGGTGCTTTATATTGTTCTAAAGTACAAGAACAAAAATGTGCTGCTCCAAAAACCTTTTCAACTCCATCAGGCTTAACAAGTTCAGCCAGTGCATCTAGTAGTCAACCTGGGTATATTTCAATTCAACCTGGATGGAAGTTTAGATCATTCGAATCTTGTATCATTCCAGAACCAGATAGTAAGGTATTCAAAGGTGAAATCAATGATCCAACTGGATGTACTAAATTATCAACAAATTATTTGATTACACCTGGTATGTTTTTAATTTTATTAATTATTAATATATTCATTTTATTAATTATACTTTTCAAATAGAATTTAGCAATTGGATTGGATCAGCAAAATGTCCAGTTTCAGGTATTTTAGAATCAGATATCAAAATCAACAAGACAATTGATTATGATTTCAAGTTGGAAGCAACCAATCTTGGAGTTGTTGTTTATGTTGATAATACAGTTCTTTTTGATTCATACTTTTCAAATGAAAAGATCAAATCATTCAGAACCAAATTATTATCATCGAAACAAGAATATCATTCAATCACAATTTTGATATTCTCAGCATCGAGTGGTCAAAGATCTTTAAGTTTGAAATGGAAGAGTTCTGATTCTGGTGAATATCAATCTTTGAATTCATATTTGGTTCTAAAAGAATCGAAACCAGCACCAATATGTGGTGATAAGATTTGTAATGAAGCTCCTGAAAGTTGTTTATTGGATTGTTTTGATCAAATCGTTAATGATTGTTCTGGTAAATATTTTTAATTTATTCATTTTATTTAAAATGAAAACAATCTAACTTTTCATTTTAAATTTTTAATAAATATATAAATAGGACAAGCACCACCAATTGGACTTGGAAGTAGATTCAAAGGAGGAATGTCAAACATTCAAACTCAAATTTTAGACAATTATTACCTTTTCACATTGCCAGGATTGAATTATATGGGTCATGGAGTTGATCTCGAAACAATGGAAGATAATGCAGCACCTTTATTCTCGATTTCATATTGCAGCAATCAATCATTTTCAACATTGGAAGATCAATATCGTGATATGGTTTATGAGCGATTCCACATGGATTCTCTGCTCAGAAATCAATCAAATGTGATTATTCAACAATGAGTAGTTTCTCATCAACTTCAAAATCATTTTCATATGAGAAAGGAATTGAATTTGGAATTCATAACCAAGCCAATTTAGAAATGGATTTATGGTTTGCTGAAGCATCACTCCAATTAGCATTTTCATTGGATGTTGGAGTACAATTTGCTGGAGGATTCGATTCAACAGTTTCTGGATCGATTGCATCAACCAAATTCAAATGTGAAATCTATAAAGTACACAATAATGATCCGAAATTCCATCCGAAATTCATTCAAGATATTTCAAAAGTCGAAAGTGTTGATGATATGATGAAATATGTGAAGAAATATGGAATCTTTTACAAAGAAACCGCAACTCTTGGTGGAACTCTTGAACAAATTTCAAAAGTCAGTCAAGTCAACTTTGCATCAAGATCATCAAACTCACTTGATATCAATCTTGCATTGTCTTTTGCAGCACAAGCATCTGGATTTGGAATGAAAGGTGGTGGAAATTTGGCAGCATCTTTGACAGCCTCAACGAGTGAAGCTAAACAAAATGGTTTTGAGAAAACATCAAGTTTCTCTCGAATCATTGTTAAAGGAGGATCACCAGGATCATATGGTTCAAATGTAGCCAATCCAATTCAATCATGGGCAGAGAATCTTGATCTTCTTCCAATGCCAATCGATTACAAAGTTAAATATGTTGTTGATCTCATTCCTGATAGTTGGTTTATTGCAAGTGGATTGAATGTTAAACAACTTTGGAGAGATGCTCAAAGAAAATTATATGTTGGTAAATTTGCTGAACAACCCAATTCTTTTTATGACGATGATACTTTAAGTAAGTTTTTAAAACTAAAATATGGCGACTTTAGTATACTAACAAAACTTTATTTTTTAGCTACTATTGGCAAAACTGAAGGGTTATTTATACGTCAACTTTCTTTCCTAGTAACAACTTACACTGGTATCTCTTTCTTTACATCTGATGGAACTAAATATCATGTAAGAGAACATGCATTCACTGGTCGAATGATATCTAATATAGGTGCCGCAGAAATCACGAATATGGAATCAACTATTAAGAAACCTGATTTATTTATTAATACCCAAAAATTCATATCATCTTCCGATTGTTATTATCAAACTAAAGATGGAAACTTCTTTGATTTTACAGGACTTATAAAATATGGAAATGATAATTTTGTATCTAAATATCAAGATGTAAGTTGGCAGTTGAAATGTTCTATTTTTTTTTTAATTTAATTTTGACTTTTTTTTAAATAGTATACTGTATATTTCAACCTATGCGGTGTATCCCAAAAATGTAACTCCTTGGAATCTAGAACTGATTCACAAGCTTGTAAGATAACTGCTGATGGTACCAAAGTTTATTCATTAGGCTTGAACACTAAAGCAGAGGTTTCACCTATTGCTGATGGTCTTTCTTTGAAATATACAGGTGCGGTTGATGCTTCTTCGTGTGGTGCTGGAAAGGCTAGAATTGTAACTTACAATTTCTTATGTGATATGACCGGCATCGGATTTGTTGTAGGTGATTTGGTAGGAACTTCAACATGTCAATACGAAATCACTATTAAATCCAGCTATGCATGCCCTACCGTCAGAATCTACGATGTTTTCACAGGCAGATTTTACAGAATGAGGATTATGTCCTTTTTGACAGATACTAAAGTTCTAATGGCAACCGTAAATCACCCACCTAATCATATTCAGGTCAGAATCAAATTTGAAACAGATGTATGGACCGGAGACAGCAAAATTGTATTCAGATTGTATACCGAATTCGAAACACTTGAAGCTACTAGATATCCTAGTGAAATCCCTGGATCAGGACTTATTTCGTTCGATCCAACAAAATATCCTGGTGATCTTCTTGGACTTTCTATTGACAGAGTTGTGGGATCGGCGGCTGCTGATAATAGATATTCACTAAAAGTACGTTCGGTTCTCGCAATGCAACAATGTCCTGACAAAGACAAAAAGATTACTAGTGATTGTGTAAGCAAGAAGGTTCTTTCAATTGAGAATGGATATGCAAGAGCATTCGTCTCACCTATAGGAAATTTCGAATATAAAAATGATGAAAAGCCAGTTTTTGTCCCTTTGAATCTATATGGTATATCTAGCTCTTATGCTATCTACGAATAAACAACATGAACAAATCAATAAAGATTAAATTATGTTTAAACTATATTAGAAAAAAAAATTTTGTTTTTCTTAGTGGATATTTTTTTTTATAGGCGTATCAGTGGTTTAGCGTAAAATTCGTATCCTAACAATGCTAGAGTCGGTTGAACCTATCATTTTCTATCTTTAATGTTATTGAGATGAGTTGGTCTATCATTGGAATGCGTTCAAAGAATTGGGTTGATCTTGTTTTTGACGAGTATCAAAAGTGATGCACTACAACTAGTCAATTGGTGGATTCCAAAGCTGGTTGCACTACAGAAATAACAAAATGGATCAACTTTAACTAAAACACTTCTTGATAATTTCAATGTTTTCAATAAAAAAAAGGCAACCCAGAAAAAAAAATATTTTTGAAACACAAAACGAACACAATTTTGATGATTTCTACACAACAATTAAGTTTGATTTGTGTTTAACTTTTTACAATTTTTGTTTTTATTTTATTTTTATAAGTTTAAAATTATTTTTTTGACACTCTGTGACAACCAATCGAGACCCTCATAAAGTCCGCTTCCAGACAATGCTACAGTTGGTTGGACATACCATTTTCTGTCTTTAATGTTATTGAGCTTGAGTTGGTCGATCAATTGGGATGCGTTCAAAGCATTTGGTTGATCTTGTTTGTTGAGGAATATCAAAAGTGATGCGTTCGTCAAGGAGTGCTCCAATGTTATTCTGGTGATTTCCTCTTGAACCTCTGGCAGTCTTTCACGATCGGTACCATCTATAACAAATATAACAGCAGTGCTACTCTCATAGTAGTGTCTCCAGAGAGTTCTGATCTTGTACTGTCCACCAACATCCCAAACTGTGAAATTGATATTTTTATATTCGACTATAAATAAATAATAATAGAATATATTAGACGTCTAATATTGATAAATGATCTCGTAAGACATGCAAGATAACACTAACATACCTGTTTCAACATTAAATCCTATTGTTGGAATTGTGGTGACTACTTCACCTACTTTTAATCTATATAATAAAGTGGTCTTACCAGCACCATCCAGTCCTATCATCAAAATACGATGATTGGCCTTTGGGTCGAATAATTCAACGATTTTAGTTAAGAGTAATCCCATTTCTCTATTTATTGTTTATTGGATATTGCTTTAACAAACTTGTAGTATATTAAATATATTTATATTATATGATTGATACATTTTGATTGGAATTACAAAGATATATATAGTAAACATAACTATTGTTAAACAACTCAAATTAATCTATCTGGCTTGTTGCAATGTTTTTTTTTTTGTAGTCATCATCTAAACAATTAATTGTCAACTACATAAAAAAACCACGTTTGTCTTTTTTTTTTTTTTTTGCAATTATTTTTTACAAATTAAATTAAGAAAAAGTGTTCGTTGTTAGACAAAGAAAAGTTAAACTTACTTGAACCAGTATGACATTTGAAGTTGAGAAAATAAATAAACATATAAATAAGTAAAAATATCATTAAATAGTTAAATATATTTAAATAAATACATTATTACAATTATGACTGGTCATATTTAAACAGTATTAAAATGATCATAATTAGTACTCTGAGGATGATGTCGTGATGGTTTTAGTTATAACTCTTTGCTCATCATCTCTGATCAGAGTTGCATTATCGTCTGTTTTTTTTTTTTTGAAATGACTGGTATGGTTTTTCAAGATCTAAGGCTGTTTTTGTTTGCAATTTTTTATAAGAAAATTTTTGTGTGCCTTTTAATCAAAAAAAAACCGAAAAATTAATCAAAATAATTTAAATAAATCAAAAACCCAATTTTTTGCACTGGTCGACCAGAGATTAGATTTTTTTTTTTGTCGTATCACCAAAAAATGATTGAAATTAGGAACTAAAAAAAAATTTCATTCTAGACCAGGTCAAAAGGTGGTGTTTGGGAAACCATGCCTCCCAAAAATTTCAAATAGTATTTATTGAAAAGTTATTATTCCAAATTTCAATTCATTTACTTTCCACAAACAACATTCCACACATACCTTTCGATTCTTATCTTTAAGTCTTCTCACTTTGTTGTTTGTTTCCGTCCTCTACATTAGCAACAAAATCTTTCATCGTTCGTCTTTCTTTAATACCGATTATTTAAAAATCTACAATACATTGCACTTACAATTAAAGTCTTAATTAATCATTTCATTTATTTATTTATTTAGCAAAGTTTTTTTTTGTATATAAACATTATCAACTGTTGACAACAAACAACTGCATTCAATTCCAATCATCAGACCAATCACCAAATTTTTCAATTTAATTTTCATTCTCTTCTAAAAGAATCGATTTGCAAATTTTGACAAATCAAAGTAAAATTCAATCAACAAACACCCACACCCACTTCTAAATTTAATTTAATATTGGTCAGAGTTATTTTTGATTAACCAGAGATTTAAAATATATATTCAAATAACAAAAACATATTTATTATTTATTTATTTTGTAAAAACAGATATATCTATATTTTCTTTTAAATTTTATACTTTTTGGTGATTAGCATTGTTTAATGTCACCGCCTTCTTATCAGAGACTCCTAGACGATGGAGTTGACGAGAGAAAATTGTCTTATGGTACATTGGTTTCTGAGAGTTCGACACCATATGAAAAGCCACCCAAGTTTTATTTTCCAAGGAGATTCTTCATGTTGATCCTTGGTAATATTGGTCTGACAATATGTTACCTTCTTAGAGTTAATGTGTCTGTTGCAATTATACCAATGTCAACCGTAAGTATTTATTAATAAATTCGAAAATTGAAATTATTCTGACTGATAGTTTGTTCATTTAGGAATATGGTTGGTCTGATAATTTCAAAGGATTTGTTTTATCTGCTTTTTTCATGGGTTATCTAGTGCTGCAGATGCCAGCAACCTTTTTATGTAACAAGTTTGGTGGCAAACGTGTATTTTTAGTTGGTGTCACTATTTCGATTATTTGTACCATTTTTGTACCTCTAGCTGCTCAAAACAGGGCCGCTATGATGATTTGTAGAATTTTGACTGGTATCACTCAGAGTATTGCTTTTCCAACTATGAATTGGTTGATTAAAAGGTGGTTCCCTGTCACACAAAGAAGTGCTTCTGCCTCTTTAATTTGGTCGGGTGTCTATCTTGGTACTATCTTGGGTGATGTAAGTAACCAATTAATTGTTAAAAATTTCTATTTATTCCAAAACTTACATTTTTTTTTTAATTTTAATTAGATTATCACACCAAATCTCGTAGCTAAATATAATTGGCAAATGAGTTTCTATTTATTCTCGGGATTGGGAATGTTGTGGTCACTGGCTTGGTTGATTTTAATCAAAGATGAACCAAAGAGTGTATGGGGAATTCATCCAAGTGAGGTCTATATGATCAACTCTGAGTATGAGCACGACAGACAATCGTTGCTCTTAAACAATCCATCCTATGAGAAAATCAACAACAAGGACAACGAAGAACTTGGATTCCTCGAGGTCTGCAAATATCTCTTTAAGGAGAGTGGAATCTATGCGATTCTTTTATACAATCTTACAACTTCATGGGGTTATTATTTATTGTTAATGTGGTATCCAACGTATGTAAATTTAAATAATTATTTAAACTCCATTTTTTCTTATAACAATTTATTAATTAATAATTATTTTTAATTATACTATTTCAGTTGGTTACAAAGAGAAATTGGATTATCAGTTGGAAATGAAATGGCCTTCTTTACTGCTTTGCCATATATTGTAGCGTTTGTTATCTCCAATGTTTGTGGAACCATCTCTGATCGTCTGTTGAAACGCGGATTCAGAAAGATCATTTTGAGAAAGTTCTTTGGTGTGATGAGTACTCTAATTCCAGGTGTTGGACTAATTCTCATCAATTGGGTACCAATGGAAAAGGCCTTGAAGCTGTTTGTAATGACCGTTTCGATCTCCGCCACCGGTTATTCATCGGTCAGTTCACAGATTGCCACCATTGATTTGTCACCAAACAACGCTGTCATTGTCATGGGTATTGCTAATTTTGTAGGAACGATTCCAGGTGTTCTGGGGCCACTGTGTGCCGGTTTGCTTTTAGCCAAATTTGGTAGTTGGGTCTACATCTTCCTGATATGTTCAGTTTGCTATTTCTTTGCCATGACTGTTTGGGTACTTTTTGCCAAGACCGACAAAGTTATTTAAAAACTCGAATAAACATATAACTATTTTATTTATAATATATTAAATTTAAAAAAAAAATAGATTTTTAAAACTGTTAATACATTTATTATTTTTTATTGATGGTGTTTTGGATTTGCTTTTTTCTTTTCTTTTTGTTTGTTTGAAATTATTTCTTATTTAATGTATATGTTATGTATATATGGTTTTGTTTTCTAGTGATAACAAGATTAATAATAATTAAAAGATTAATCTTTATTTAAATTACAAATGTATTTTTGATTTTTGTCTCTCGGCAACAAAGCTTGCCAACTTTGCCTTTGGTAAAGCTTCAGTTGATCCTTTCTGTATTTAGTTTGTATTGATTGAAAAAGTAATTAGAGAAGAGAATTGGAATTAATTAGAATTTGATTGTTATTGTTTGGATTGGTCGAGGTAATTGTAAACTTACACTTAATAACCAAGGGTGATTTAATGCATCTTCAGCAGACAATCTTGCTTTGGCGTCAACGACAAGCAACTTGTTGATAAAATCTTTGGCGGCCGATGAAATGTGTGACCAATACTCCTCTGGATATTCAAAGTTTGCCTCCATAATGAACTCAAAGATCTCTGGAATGGTGTCACCATAGAATGGTGGGAATCCACACAACAGGATATAGGTGATGACACCGACACTCCACATGTCGACCTCCTTGTCGTAACCGGTGGCATTCAACACTTCCGGTGCGACATAGCTTGGTGTTCCACAAGCGGTTTGCATCATTGTCTCCTGTGAAACCAACTTGGAGAGACCAAAGTCGGCGATGGCAACTTCGAGGTCAGACGAAGCTGTCTTGAGCAATAAGTTCTCTGGCTTCAAATCACGATGTGCAATGTTGGCGTTGTGCAAATACTGTACGGCACTCACAATCTTTCTTACCAACTGGACAGCGTCTGCCTCGCAATAACTTCCTTTTTCAACAATCTTATCAAATAATTCTCCACCTGTAACTCTGTTTTTATTATAATTATAATCATTGTTATTATACAAATTTATAAATGAATATTAAACATATTATTTATAAAGAATATTATTTTTATATGTATTATTTAACTACTTACAACTCCATAACTAAATAAAGATTATTTGGGGTGTCGAATAACTCTTTCAAGGCGACGATATTTGGATGGTTTACACGTTTCAAAATATCGACTTCCATCTTTAAATTCTTTTCATAGTCCTTTCCAAGATTTGATTTATTGATGACCTTGATGGCATATTGTAGTTGGGTCTCTCTGTGTACACCTAAATAAACGATTGAGAATGCACCTCTATAGTTTCAAATTATAAAAAATGTTAATATTATTAATTACTCTATAAATTAAATTAAAAAAAAAAAAACAAAACTACTCTCTCTCTCTCACTATCTTCACTAACATCTAAAAATGATGATCATCATCATTCTTCTTTTTCTTATTTTTATTATTATTATTATTCTTCTGATTATTACCTTCCAAGTTCATTCTTAAACTCATATATACTTTCAATATCAACCATTTTTGGTAATAAATATTAATTATTAAACTAACTAACTATAGTTTTATATATAAATTATATATAAAATCAACTAAAATGCTACTATTAAATTTTATTAATAAAATTTGGATGGGTTTTGGTGTGTCAAAAAAAAAAACAAATAAATTGCAAAAAAAAAAAAATGCCCCAAGAAAAAAAGGTTTCAAATTTTTTGATAAATTGAACAAAAAAAAACCCACCAATCACACTTTAGCACTCTATTATGTTTAATGCTAATTAATTTTAAACTTATAAGTTAATATGTTGTTTTTTTAATTAATGTTTGTTGTTTGTAGTTGAACTTTTAAACAAATAAATAAATAGTTTAGTTTTGGTTTTATTTCTATTTTTTAAAATTTACAAAAAAAAATAATTAAAAATAATCAAATAAAATAAAGACTTTTTTTTTTTGGTATTTTTTTAAATTTTGTTAAAGATCGGAAAAATGGAAAAGATTTTATTTTTTTAGTATTGAAATTTAAATCTAGATTAAAATAATTATATAAATAGTTTAGTTTATACTATATAGCATAGTTCTTCTCTTCAATCACATAAAAGTTTAATAGTTGTAGGTGGATTTAATTTATATTATTTTTTTATCTAATTTTCACTTCAGTGTTCCAAATTGATTTCGCAACCCAACATCATAATACATTTTAATATTTCCTTCTGAACAATGTAAAAATGGCATTGTCAACTCTATATATCATAATTTAATCAATCAGTGTTAACTTTATCAACTTTGGAAACAAAAAAGAAAAAAAAAAAATAAGATTAAAAAAAAACGAAACATAACAAAACAAATGCAAACGATAGAGAAGTGGAGCCGAATTGATTGCATTACTGCTGTCTATTTAGTTACCATCTAGATTGTAAACAAACAATCAACTAATTCTAATTCTAAAAAAAAAAAAAAAACAAACAAATAAAACAGTCGATCTTTGTTGCAACTACACTGAACAGCAACAACAATTACATTATCAACAATCCACACGATGTGATTTTGTTGAAATTTTCACGACAACAACAAACAAACAAACAAACAATACACACCAATCAATTTGTTGAGCAGGGTTAGTAGTCGTTGGTATTTAAGCTACTGAGAATAGTATGATGTATCAACAGTTGATGTTGTAAATGAAAATCGATTGCATAACAAAATAAAAGAGATTTTAAATCGATTTAAAGTTAAACATTCATCACTCCTTTGATCATCATCATCATCATCACTAAATTACATCAGAATTTCAGAGCTCTTTCTTTTTCATTCCACATAACCACTTTTACATCTTCATTTTCATCTCAATATTCTCCAAACACATCAGCTTTAGCTTAAAGTAATCACAGTCTAGAGTAACAAATACCCACCATTGATCACCCAGCATCACACTCACACAAACTCACATGTGATCATTAAAAATCACAATCAAACACACACCCACCCACAATCAAAGCAATAAATAAAACAACCACTGAACACAGAGATATGTATAACACTACTACTATATTATTATTATTATTATTTATTATTTGTTATTTAATTATTATAAACAATAACAACAGGTGATACCCCCTATAGTATCACTCTAGAGTATACCAAGAGACAGAAATGATAATATAGTTGTTTGGTGGTATTTAAAACTGGTTACCAAAATTGTAGGAGGATAACAAAGCTATTATATTATTATATTACTATTAAAATCAATACTATCAAATAAAATCAAGTTTAATATTTATTTGTAAATTATCTTATCATTTTAAACATTTCCATTTTATTATTATAAACAAAAATATAACACATTTACTATCTGATCCTCCTGCTACTAGCTAGTAACAGTATTATCATTATTTTTACAATCATACTTTACCATCATTCCAAAAGTGTTTTGTTTTGTTTGGGTTTTTATTATTACTGTTATTACTGTTATTGTTATTGTTGTTATTACTTTATTAATCAATATCAAGTAAATTATAACAATACTCTCAGTCCATCATCAACAACAGCTTTATTCTAATATATCTTTTTTATCTTAATCTTTTAAATCACCATCCCTCACAACTACACTATAATCAACTATCAACCTACCCACTACCTACCCACCACCACCAAGAATTAATTAACTCTTTTCTATTTTTGTCATTTTAGGAGCAATACTCTTGTGTCAATATTACATTGTTTATAATATCAACTTGATCATCATTAATAAATCAATTAATAAATCAATCCATCAATTAATAATCAATCAAAATCAATACAATCAAAGTTTAACTAAACCAAACTATTTTTATCTAATTATTTAAAAAAAAACATTAATTAATATTAAATAATAGTTTGTTTAATTAAAGTTCTTTATTTGAATATTTAGATTGTGGATCGTTCACTGTCAATCCAACATATTATATAGCCTGGAATAATTGGTCTCGATAATAAAATAAAAACGGAGCCACCAATCAATTGTAATAAAGTGCCAATAATTACACAGACAACCAAAATGGGACCGATTTTGGTTGATATTTTGGCACCTGCCCTTACATTTCCATCGAACCTCTCACAGTCTGAAATTATAAGTGGTACATCGTTGTCATTAGGACTTCCAGAGGATCAATTGGAGTTCCTTTCACTAGGTGAATCTCATCTATGTTGTCTGATAAAGAATTCAAGTAAGTACTTCTTGTTTTATTTAGAACTAAACTCTCCAAAAAAGCAAAAGATATCTAATCAGTTATTATTATTATTATTTCTTTTTTTATTTTTAGAATTCTCTTTGGATTTTATTGAATCTTTATATCAGGAGAATACACTGTTACATCATCGATTTGAAAAGAGTGCGGAGGCAGTCGAAGCACTACAGGAATCGTTGATGCAGACAACACAGCAACTACAGGAGAAACAATCGTTGATCTACCAACAGCATCAAACCATGACCATGTTGTCACACAAAGAAAGACAACTCTCTGAAGAACTCAATCAATGGAAGAACAAATACGAAGAGGAACTTTATAAACGAAAGAAAAATGAAAAGAGAATCGAACGTATGAGAATGCCAAAGAATGGTTCAACAACTCCAACCAATAGTAATAATAATAATAGTAACAACAATAGTAACAACAATAATAGTAATAGTAGTAACAATAGTAATAGTAATAATAGTAGTAATCCAATGTATTTAATTAATTCACCAACACCATCACCTTCAATGTTGACATCAACAGCAGCAATGTCACCATACTTGGAACGAGAGATCGAGCGACACAAAGACCGTGAGATCGAATTCAAGAAGGAACGCCAACAACTTTTGGATCAACAACTCCAACAACACGCCGTCCAACAAGTAACACAAGCCGCCCAATTGAAATCACCATCGATCTCACCATCGACTTCATCCAACTCTATAAACACGCTTACCAACAACATTTGTAATACATCTAATAATAATAATAATAATAATAATAATAGTAACAGTAGCAACAGCAACAACAACTGTAATAGTATAATAGTTGGAATTAATAGTTTGAGTAGTGGCAATCTTCAAAGTAAACTAAACTCTGTCGCAACGTATGCAGGTTGCAACAATGAGAATACCGCGGCACTCATACAAGACCGACACTCCAAGCGGTCATCTTCACTCTCCTCACAGACATCACCGATCAGATTCACCGTCACACCCACACCTGTAAAGAAAACACCATGCTCGACGCCAACCACACCGATCAGCTCATCCATTCCAAACCTCAACGACTTTAAATCACCATCTTCACCCTATAAATCACACAACCAATCAGTTCAATCACCAAACTTTAGAGAAACAGAGTTATTCGTAAATGTAAGTTTGAAACTTTTATATATTTATTTAAAAATAAACTATAATTTAATATACTAACTTAAACATCTATTAATATATATATTTTAGTGTCGACAATGTAAATGTAATATTTTTAGAGAAACACAACTTAAATGGGTTTGTGATTGTGGGCACCTAAAGATAACACATAAGCCTTGTAATGAGAAGGCATTAAGCCCAAGACCCAACTCATCGTCGTCATCCTCTTCTACATCATCAGCATCATCGCCTTCACCTTCACTGAATTAGATCAAATCAAATCATTTTCAAAATCAAAACAAAACAAACAGACACACTGAATTTATCTTAAAATACACAATTAAGTATAAAGACAAAACCCCTACAAATAAATATTTATATGTTTATATTCATTCAATCAAAAAAAATATTTATTTTTACAATTTTCTTATTTTTTTTCAATTATTGCATATGTTGTATAATTGCAATTATTCGTTATAAAAAATCACAATATTCAAATTTGAATTTCAAGAAGTTCAAAAATAAAATTTGAAATTTGAATTTTGGGTGGCTGTTACATTGGCGCACAGTAAATGAAATTTTTTTGTTTTCCAAACCCTGCTGTATTTAAAGGTTTGATGCATTTATTATAATCAATTATTATTGTGAAATCAAAAGTAACTATAACTAACTACAAACCTACATACTTTATATATATTATTATATTATTTTATATTTTTATAAATAAATAGTTTAACTATTTTTTATTTATTATTTATATTATATTCTTATTTGTTTAATATATCTAATTATTTAAATTAAAGAAAAGAAAAGAAAGATGTCATCAATTAGAGATAGACAAGATAGCAGAAGAAAAGACTTTAAGAAAGGTATTGATACCGAACTTGCTAGAAGAAAGCGTGAGGAGGTCACTTCCAGCATTAGAAAGTCCGCCAGAGATGATTCCATCTTGAAGAAACGTTCTATTCAAAGAGAACTTATTCCAAGCAATACCATGACAGAGATTTCAATCCCAAAGGAGATTCAAGATCAATTCGATCAATTCGAATCAAAATCATTAGAAGTTAAAGTATGTATCATTTTGATTATATATATATATTATCTGTCCCCACAAATATTAATATTCAAATATAATACAATTAGTTACAATTATTACCAGAGTTAACTAGTGCACTTAATTCCACAGATCAAGCTATTGTCGTATCAGCTTTGATTCAATTCAGAAAATTATTATCATTAGGTGTGTAGTAAATCAATCCAATATTTTTTTTGATCATTCAATCAACTAACATATTTATTTCTTTTTTTCCAACCTTTTTTTTTTTTTCGTATTTATTTATTAATAACAAAAATAATAATAGATAAAAATCCACCAATTGATAATGTTATTGCATGTGGAGTCATTCCAAGATTCAATCAATTATTATCAGAGTGTCCAGTTGCCAAAGTTCAATTTGAAGCTGCATGGGCATTGACCAATATCGCATCGGGTAACAGCAAACAAACCGAAGAGGTCATCAAAAGTGGATCCGTCCAATTGTTTATCCAATTGCTTTCCAGTCCATTCGAAGATGTCAAGGAACAATGTGTTTGGGCACTCGGTAACATTGCCGGTGACTCTACCAAGTCTCGTGATGGTTTGATCGAGTTTGGTGCTATCGAGCCATTGGTTGCCATTGGTATGTCGGGTTCGCCACGTATGTCATTGATCCAAAATGCCATTTGGACTCTATCGAACTTGTGTCGTGGTAAGCCACACCCAGACTACAACCAAACCGTTAAAGTCCTCCCTTTGCTGCGTCATTTGATCAGTCCAGCATTTGCTGCCCACTCTGATATTTTGGCAGACGCTTGTTGGGCTGCCAGCTACTTGTCCGACGGTGAAGACAAGCGTATCCAATCGGTTGTCGACGCCCAGTTGGTTCCAGGTCTCGTCACCATGTTGGCTAATCCATCCAGCTCCGTCTACACTCCAGCTTTGCGTGCCATCGGTAACATTGTCACTGGTAACGCCGGTCAAACTCAGACCGTCATCGAATGCGGTGCCATTCCAATGCTCTCCAAGTTGTTGGACGTCAACCGTAAGAATGTCCGTAAGGAAACCTGTTGGGCATTGAGTAATATCACTGCCGGTAGCCAAGAGCAAATTGTCACAGTCGTTTCGCCAACCAGTGACATCGTTCCAAAGTTGATTCGTTTGCTCAAGTCTGCCGAACATGAAGTCAAGAGAGAAGCCTGTTGGGCACTGAGTAACGCCACCAACGGATCACCAGCCACCATCAACGCATTGGTCAACAGCGGAATCCTCGAGCCACTCTGTGAACTCTTGGACAACCAAGATCTGGTCGTTTTGAAGGTCACTATGGAGGCTTTGTACAATATTCTCAGCTATGGAAGCACCTTGCAAAAGAAGAGCGGTGTCAATCCATACATTTCCATGATCGAAGAGGTCGAAGGAGACCAAAAACTGATCGAACTCCAAGAATCAGAGAACAAAGACATTTTCAAAAAGGCATCGAAATTGTTGGCTGAGTTCTTTGAAGTCAGTGAATACGATGATGAAAACTCTGAACCAAACACTCATTTCCAATTCGGTAGTTCTGTAAATTCCAACGCCATCTCTTTTTAAATTTATCGACATATAAATAATAATAGTATCATTAATTTCTATTTAATAAGAATAACTAGAAATTTCTAATAAATAATAATAATAATTTTAATCAAGTTAGTGAAAACCCGATGATCGTGGGTGGTTTTTTTTTTTTTATTTGAAAATTGGTCAAAAAGTTATTTTTTGAAGATATTTTCTGGTGAAATAGTTTAGTTTTTTTTTTTTTTTTTTTTTTTGTGATTATTGTTTTTTATTTTGAACCAACTGTCAATTTATTTTTGCATTTCTTTAATTTAGGAATTTGTAATATTTATTTGTAATAGTAAAATAATATCTTTAAAATGGTAATGAATAGTTCATCTCAGTGAATAACAATTATGCTAATATGTCAGTGTGTAATAATATAGGCAACACTATCTGATGAACAAATGCAAATGATCCGTGTATCATTTGATAAATTTGATACCGATAAGAGTGGTACTTTGGATAAGTTCGAGTTGAGAAAGGTATTGGAGGAGACACTCAAGAGAAAAATCAGTGATGTTCTATTCAATCGTTATATTGAGATTCAGTTCCAGATTTCAGATACCAATTTCAATGGAGTTATCGATTTCGACGAGTTTGTTTCACTCTACAAAAAGATTCACATAAACCCAGAGCTTCCAATTCACTTGCAGGCCAAACAATCACCAGAGGTACATCGTACATTGGAGACAGGCGACGGTGCTCCAAAGGTCGAGAGCAAAGTGATCACTCTTACCGACGCTGAAATGGTAGACGCTCAAGCACAGTTCAAGAAATACGATAAAGATAACAGTGGAAAAATCGATCGTCAAGAACTTGCTGATCTCCTCAGAGAAACAATTGCAAAGAAGATGGGTAATTTAATGATGAACAGATTGGTCGACAGCCACATGCAATTGGCAGATAAAGATAACAGTGGCGAAATCGACTTTGATGAATTTATCATCATCTATAAAAAGATCTTGTCAAATGCTAAATAAACAAACAACCTATATATTGTAACAAAAAATAAAATAAAAAATAGTCAATGGATATAATTTGAAACAATTACTTTAATTTGTTTATTTTTTGTGTCAAATTACTATTCAAACTAAGCGTCAATGAAACCAGATCTAATATATACTTCTGGATCTGGCTCATTTACTGTATCAAGGGTGAAGCAATACTTGTTGTCAACGAATTTGTTATGTATTCCTACAGCACTGTTTTTATATTTGCCTGTTGGATCTGTCATTGTTGCACAGTATTGTCCGGGTTTCAATCCTTCAACTGTAGTTCCCTTATATCTCTTACTGGCGTCTGTTGTTGTGGTAAAAATTACCTTATCCGAGGAGTCCTTTAATTCATATTGAATGTCACTTAAAAAGCTATGTTTTTCATTAAAAATTATGATTTCAATTTTTTTTAATATTTCTATTATTATACATACTATTCATTTTTACCTACATCAGCACCATCATTGTTAGTATCAAACCAGGAGTATGCATAAAGGGTGAATTTATCAATAACTTTTCCACTTTTGATCAGAACATTTTGGGTGCGTTTGAACATTCCATTGAGAGTGAAGCAATATGTGTTGTTCTCAAACTTGTTGTCTTTTCCAACCTTAGTATCACCATAGATTCCTTTGGGATCGGTCATAGTTGCGCAATAGTCACCTTCAGGTAAGAATGGTATTGAAATAGTGGTGGATTTTTCTGAGAAGACTGTTGTTTTCTCGAAGATAACTTCTCCAGTCTTGTTGTTTGTAAGTTTGAAATCCATTCCAGCAAGATACCTTATTTGTAAAAAAAGAAAATTAGTTCCTTTGAATTGATGTTTATGGAAAATAGTAACTCACAATTCACCACTATCATCTTGTCCATTTTCATTCTTGTCTACCCAAGCAAAGGCTGTGAAGTTAAAATACTTGAAGTATTTACCACTTGCTATCTGGAAGTAAGGAGATTTACTCTCGGTAGTTGCTTTTGGTAGCTCGAAACAGTATTTGTTGTTTTCAAACTTGTTGTCCTTTCCAATTTTGCTATCAATAAATCTATCAGATGGATCGGTAACAATTGCACAGTAATTTCCTGGCACTAAATATGGAATAGATATTGTTTTGTCAGTTTCTTTAACTACTGTTGTTTTACTATAGACTTCCTTATCATTTGAGTCAAATAGTTTGAATAACATGTCACCTAGATAACTATACAGAAGAGTTAAAAATTTTAAGAGTTTTTTCTTAAGTTAAAAAATAATACATACTCTTCGCCTGAATCAATTCCATCATTGCTTGCATCAATCCATGAGTAACCTGTGAGGTTATAGTAGGTTGGGTATTGTCCATTTATAAAGTTATAAATTTGTTTAGGAGCTGTCAAATCATTCAATTCAAAGCAATGTCTTCCAGGAGGGGTAACGGGGTTCGGACCAGATTCTTGATATTTTCCAGTTGGATCTTTCATTATTAGGCAATAGGAGCCTGCCTTCAAACCCTTAATATCAATTGCATCGCTTTTCTTTGTATCGTCAGTGGTAAACTTGGCTACTTCATTACCATTCTCATCAACCAAAGATCCTTCGATACCGGATAGATAACTATGGGATTATTAAAAGTTAGTATTGAATTACAACAAATTATCTCTTAACTTACGGTTCACCTGAATCATCTTTTCCATTATTATTCTTATCTATCCAAGAGTATCCATTGATAGAGTAATCTCTGCCATCTATTCTTCCACTAGCGATATCTAGAACACCTTCATCCGTAGTTTCTTCATTGAGATTAAAGCAATATTTGTTTTCAACAAAATCGCTATCAAATTCATTAGAAGTATCTTTTGAGAATTTACCAGTAGGATCTATCATTGTTGCACAATATTCTCCTGCTGGCAAATCATGAATTTCAATGGTTTTATTTCCCTTTGATGCATCTGTTGTGAGTTTCTGAAGTACCTTTCCACTCGAATCTGTTAATGTAAATTCAAGGCCACTTAAGTAACTATTGTCAATTTAAATTAGTATTGAAATGTTTTATAAAAATTTGTTAATAAAAATTTTACCTCGAATTTTCATTAATAAGACCATCTTTATTCCTATCGAGCCAAGCATATGATATGATCGTAAATGTGCTTGGTGGAACTACACCACCATTGATGTTTGGTAAGATGTTATTGACAAGTTGTGAATTATCTGGTGATAAATCAACATCAACTTTAGAGTCGACAAACTTAGAATCTGATGATCCACTCATCCATTTTGTACCTTCAGGAATCTTTGGAACCAAAACTGAGTATTTGCCAGTTGGAAGATCATTGAAACTGTAAGTTCCATCGTCTTTGGTTGTTGTAGTTTGAAGAACATTTCCATCTTTATCTAGAAGTTGAACTTCGATTCCACCGAGTTTCTTGTCATCCAACTCCATTTTATTATTCTTATCAGTGTCTTCAAAGAATGTTCCAGTGATTCCATATTTGGTTGATTCTGGAGGAGTTACTCCACCATTGATGTTTGGCAAGATGTTATTGACAAGTTGTGGATTATCTGGTGATAAATCAACATCAACTTTAGAATCGACGAATTTAGAATCTGATGATCCACTCATCCATTTTGTTCCTTCAGGAATCTTTGGAACAGAGACAGAGTATTTACCAGTTGGAAGATCATTGAAGCTGTAAGTTCCATCGTCTTTGGTTGTTGTAGTTTGAAGAACATTTCCATCTTTATCGAGAAGTTGAACTTCGATTCCAACAAGCTTAACATCTTCTAAGCCAATTTGATTGTTCAAATCAGTGTCTTCAAAGAGTGTTCCAGTGATTCCATATTTGGTTGATTCTGGAGGAGTTACTCCACCATTGATGTTTGGTAAGATGTTATTGACAAGTTGTGAATTATCTGGTGATAAATCAACATCAACTTTAGAGTCGACAAACTTAGAATCTGATGATCCACTCATCCATTTTGTACCTTCAGGAATCTTTGGAACAGAGACGGTGTATTTACCAGTTGGAAGATCATTGAAACTGTAAGTTCCATCGTCTTTGGTTGTTGTAGTTTGAAGAACCTTTCCATCTTTATCGAGAAGTTGAACTTCGATTCCACCGAGTTTCTTGTCATCCAACTCCATTTTATTATTCTTATCAGTGTCTTCAAAGAGTGTTCCAGTGATTCCATATTTGGTTGGTTCTGGAGGAGTTACTCCACCATTGATGTTTGGTAAGATGTTATTGACAAGTTGTGGATTATCTGGTGATAAATCAACATCAACTTTAGAATCGACGAACTTAGAATCTGATGATCCACTCATCCATTTTGTACCTTCGGGAATCTTTGGAACAGAGACAGAGTATTTGCCAGTTGGAAGATCATTGAAGCTATAAGTTCCATCGTCTTTGGTTGTTGTAGTTTGAAGAACCTTTCCATCTTTATCGAGAAGTTGAACTTCGATTCCACCGAGTTTCTTGTCATCCAACTCCATTTTATTATTCTTATCAGTGTCTTCAAAGAGTGTTCCAGTGATTCCATATTTGGTTGATTCTGGAGGAGTTACTCCACCATTGATGTTTGGCAAGATGTTATTGACAAGTTGTGGATTATCTGGTGATAAATCAACATCAACTTTAGAATCGACAAACTTAGAATCTGATGATCCACTCATCCATTTTGTTCCTTCAGGAATCTTTGGAACAGAGACAGAGTATTTACCAGTCGGAAGATCATTGAAGCTATAAGTACCATCGTCTTTGGTTGTTGTAGTTTGAAGAACCTTTCCATCTTTATCTAGAAGTTGAACTTCGATTCCAACAAGCTTAACATCTTCTAAGCCAATTTGATTGTTCAAATCAGTGTCTTCAAAGAGTGTTCCAGTGATTCCATATTTGGTTGATTCTGGAGGAGTTACTCCACCATTAATGCTTGGCAAGATGTTATTGACAAGTTGTGAATTATCTGGTGATAAATCAACATCAACTTTAGAATCGACGAATTTAGAATCTGATGATCCACTCATCCATTTTGTACCTTCAGGAATCTTTGGAACAGAGACGGTGTATTTACCAGTTGGAAGATCATTGAAACTGTAAGTTCCATCGTCTTTGGTTGTTGTAGTTTGAAGAACCTTTCCATCTTTATCGAGAAGTTGAACTTCGATTCCACCGAGTTTCTTGTCATCCAACTCCATTTTATTATTCTTATCAGTGTCTTCAAAGAATGTTCCAGTGATTCCATATTTGGTTGATTCTGGAGGAGTTACTCCACCATTGATGTTTGGTAAGATGTTATTGACAAGTTGTGGATTATCTGGTGATAAATCAACATCAACTTTAGAATCGACGAATTTAGAATCTGATGATCCACTCATCCATTTTGTTCCTTCAGGAATCTTTGGAACAGAGACAGAGTATTTGCCAGTTGGAAGATCATTGAAGCTGTAAGTTCCATCGTCTTTGGTTGTTGTAGTTTGAAGAACCTTTCCATCTTTATCGAGAAGTTGAACTTCGATTCCACCGAGTTTCTTGTCATCCAACTCCATTTTATTATTCTTATCAGTGTCTTCAAAGAGTGTTCCAGTGATTCCATATTTAGTTGGTTTGATTCCAAAATCGGTAGATGTTTGATCTGAATTCAATTTGAAGCATTGTTTGTTACCTCCATCAGTAGTGAAAGTTGAACCCTCAGGTGTTTTGATTTCAATACAGTAGTCACTACCTGGTAAATCCTTGAATTCATATTTTCCATCTTTGTCTGTTTTGATTGTTTGGAGTACATTTCCATTTCTATCTGATAGGGTGACGGTTATCTCTGGAATAGCTTGGTCATTCGAATCTTTCACTTTGTCATTGTTGTTGTCGATAAATACACTGCCTCCTGCCGAGAATGTTTGAGATGGTACAACTAAACCATTCATATTTGACAAGACATTGTTGACAATACCTTGATTACCTGGTGATAAATCAATATCAACTTTGCCATCAGTGAATTTTGAATCTGGTGAATTTTCAGTCCATTTTGTTCCATCAGGAATTTTAGGAACATGAATAGTATATTCTCCAGCAAGAATCTTATCAAACTTGTAATCTCCATTTGGTGTTGTGGTTGTGGTTGCGATGACATTTCCGTTTGAGTCCAAAAGTACAACAGATACTCCTCTCAATGATTCATCTCCAGCGGTCATTGTATTACTCTTATCTACATCATTCTTGAGATTACCGGTGACTTGATAGAAAGTTGGAATAATACCAGTGTTGAGGTTATCGATTTCTTTTGTTGGATTCGAATCAAGTAATGTGAAACATGTTTTACCTGATTGATCAACTACAGAATCGGTTGTCTTTGGTGAGAATGAAGAATATTCACTTGGTTTGGTAACCTTCATACAGTATTTGCCTGCTGGAAGATTGCTGATACTCCATTCTCCTTTGAGGTCGGTGGTGTTTGCACTAACAAATATACCATTCTCATCTGTGATTTCAATATGAACATTAGGAATACCTAACTCTAATGGGTCTCTTAATCCATCGCCATCCATATCCTCAAACACTACTTTACCAATAGTGAAGTTCTGTTTTGGAGGAACAACTTGCTTGTAGAATCCAGCATCAATATTGAAATTGGCAAACTGTGCTTTGATGTTTGGATAATTTCCAGTTGGACTTGTAGTGTCTTGAGTCAATTTAATTCGATAAACCCATCCATCCTTATCAGGTGGTGATTGTAATGTTGTTGGTGATGATATGAATGAATTTGATGGAGGAATGAAATGAACATTGTAATCACCAGATTCAAGACTGTCAAAGTGGTAGAGTCCATTTTCGTCTGTTTTGGTGGTTGCCAAGAGTAATCCTTGAGAGTTATAGAGATTAACAGTAACACCTGGCAGAGCTTTATCAATAGAGGCGTCATACAATCCGTCTTTGTTAACATCTTCAAAGACATGGTCACCGATTGCAAAGAGAGTTGGTGGCTTTGGTATTAACATTACACATGCATTGGCAATCATTGTCTTTGTTAAACCAGTGGTATCGTTGTTGATGACCAAGTTGGCAATTCCGTTTGAATCGACTTGAGATGAGGCACCATGAGTGAACTTGTAGCCATTTGGAAGAACGAACTGAACTTGATACTTTCCAGATTTGATATTATCGAATCTGTACATACCAGTGCTAGTAGACACGGTATATTTAATCAAATTTCCATATGCATCAAGAAGATTGACTCTAATTCCTTGGAAATATCCTTCTCCCGCCTCTGAAATACCGTTTCCATTAATATCATTACAAACTTTACCAGTGATGGTAAAATCGTCCACAGGTTGAGCCGCATTGATTAGACCCATATTAATGTTTGGATTCCAAAGTGTTGCATTTGATGCACCATTACTCGGTTGAGTTGTGCTTGGAGATAGTACAATTGGTTGAGAATGGCCATTGGGATCAACAACTGAATCTTTTCCAACTCCAGTTGGTGATACTTGTTTTCCTATTGGAACAGTGAATTGAATAGAGTAGGTTCCTTGTTCCAAATTGTCAAACAAGTAGTTTCCTTTAGAATCGGTCACTGTTGTTCTGATTATTTGACCCGATTGAAGCAATTGGACAGTGACTCCTGGATAGTATAGTTCATTTGGTTGGTGAATTCCATCAGAGTTATCATCTTGGAATACCATTGAACCGATGGCATATTTTTGTGGATTTGTTGTTGTGTTGGTACAGTTACCAATTCCAATTAAAGAAAAATAGTGGAGAACGCTTTTACATGGGACATCACAATAGTTTCCTTTGGTGGAAATTACAATCTTTGAAACCATTTGATTTGGTTGGAGTGCAACATAGCTGTTGGCTCCAACACCAGACCATGTAATGTTCATTGTTGTATGTTCAGGTGTCATACTAAAAGCTGGAGGATGCATAGCTTCACTCGAAGAGAGAATTCCATGGTCCAATGTCTTCCAGTTGAGCATATTGATTGGATATCCATAGGCATCGTAGGCATCAATGACAACCGATGACTCAGAGGTCACACCATATATAACGAAAATAAAATTCATGGTGCTTTTCTCAAGGAATTCCAAGGTAATGTTGCTTGGCGAAGTTCCACAGCTGGAGTGCATCAACGACTTGATGTCTTGATTTCCAGTGATGTTAAAGAACTTTGGATTGGAAAGAAGCTTGGAATATAGATGAGTGAAACCAAGCATCAATGGTGAGCTATTACCTTGGAGAGACACTCTGACCTTTGGGAATCCCTGTGCCCATTGGAGAACTCCACTCTTAACGTGCTCAAAGGCATGCGGTTGGAAAGAACTGAAATCAAGGTAGGTCTTCTCTGGTACACAGTAATCACAAATCACTCCATTTCGAGTTGGATCAACCAAACCACTGGATAGTGTGAAAAACAGTGTTACCACCAAAAGAAGACAGTAACCAAAAAGGTTTTATCATATTCTTTTAATGATATCAATAAATCCTAAACATTTTTAAAAGAAATAATAAAAAAATAATAGAAAATATAATAAATAAAAGTTAAAATTTTGTAAATTAATTGGCATACAAAACAAAATGAAATACTTTACAAGATATTTTTATTGATATTTTTTTTTTTTTTATAATTTGGTATTTACCAAAAAAAAAAAAACAAAAAAGTTTTATATTTATAGTTTAGAAAGTTAGCTTTTTATATAAATATGTTTTATCAACTATATGTGATATTTCATTTTATAGGTTGGGTTTTTCACAGCGATTTTTGTATTCTCGCATTATTTTTCAAAATGCACAGAAAAGCTGTTCAAAATTTTTTCATTTTTTAGGGGATAAAATGAAACTTACACATATAAATGTTATCAAACCATTTCATAAACCTTGCTTTTAAAAAATTTTATTATTAAGTTGAAAACTAAACCATACCCTATAAAGCGAAACCATCTGCATTAAAACCCATTTGTGGATTATATTATAAGTACTAATAACTGTAGAAGAATATGGATTGCACCTTTGCTTAGTATGTTAAATTTAATTTGAAGAACATCCCACTTAGTGTTTATTATTTTGTTGCATATTAACATGATCAAATAAGGAAAAACAAATAATCAAATCATATGATTTAAATAACTATTAAAAAGAAACCAAAAGTTGCATAAAGATTCATACCAAATCAACACCAAAAATATAGAGAGTCAATTTTACAAAAGTGGTGATTGATTAAATTTTAATGGTGAAAAAAACCAATGAACTAGTAAACACCATACACCCCTCAAACAGATAGTTAATGTGTGATTGATTAATTTAATGTTTATCACCACTTTAAATCAAAAAACTATCAGTTCTGCAAAATAAGATTTAACATTTAATTTGTTTTCAAAAGAATTTTAAAAATTTCGTTTAAATCAAACATTCATATGAAATTGGTATCAAAATAACACCCTATTCTCAAGTGTTGAATGTATCAAATTGTTAAAAATGCCCATCCGAAATAGAATAGAAATAACTTACTATTGTCAAGACCTATGCATTGCATTTTATTTAAAAAATTAATATATCTATCAATGAGTAAAAATACCATTTCTAATAATGATTGTTTCAATAGAAACAAAAATTTATAATAAAAATTTATTATACAAATTAAATCAAATCTTAATGTCTTTATTATTTTTGATAGGTGATACGGTTTAAATCAAATTATATACAATGTGATTATACATTGAAGGAGTTTGAGTCAAATTCGATAGAGTGTTTATGAGTTTTCTATGAAAGGCAAGAAAAAACTAAAATTTTGTTTTATTTCTAATGCAATTAAGTGTAAAATTCATTCATATAAGCTTGAGCTATCAAAAGTTTTATCCTATAGAAATAAGATGATTTCAATCAATTTTTTTTTCTAAAACATGTTTAAATTTTCGTGGAATCTCATTTTGTAAATTTAAATTACATTAACATTATTTTTTTTTTTTTTTTTGGGAATTTCCCCAACATAGGCGAATTAATTAATGACATGAGTAAATATTTTTTTATTTACTGAAATAGAGAAAATCAAAAAAAAAAAAAAAAAAAAGATTTATTTTTAAAAAATAAAATGAATTAAAAAACAATATTTTTATTTTGATATGATATAAAAAGATAACTCTTGTATATATTTAACTTAACAACATCAGATCGAAATGGTCTATCCAATATTGAAAAATTTCTTACTCTTGGGAACAGGTTTTCAACGTCCAAGCGAATAGTGACAATCTACTATTAAATAGTTTCTCTTCTTCTGTATTGACTCCTCCAAGTTTTTTTAATAGGAGTTAAAACTTACCATCACCTATATAGGCTTTATCACCTACGCCAAATAAATAGGGCAAGTTGGTTTGTCTTGCTATATATATAGTTAGGTCGTCGACCGTAGTAAGGACCATCGAGTTTTACCAAACTTCCACTTAGGTTAACTATAACTTGATATTTAAAACCATTGGCCTTATATTTACCTTTATTCGTAGTTAGTTATAAAAATTATTGAGGTTAAATATTAGTTAATAAATTAAATAAATTTAATCTACTGAGTATTATACCTGAATAAGTAAATTTTTGTGTTTCTCGATCTATTGGTTTTTAATTTCTATAGTATCAACTACTAAAAATGATGGTCTGTTTTTGTGAACAACAGGAGGTGTTTTCAATCTCTTTGAAAGATCAAAAAATCACCCATTTTTAAAAAATATTAAAATACAACTATTAATATATAAATATATTTAAATATCACTAAAGTGATATTAATGTAATTATTAATTTATATGTTGAAAGATGATTTACTGAAATAATCACAAAAGACCATATAAATAAGTTTTGTTTAATGAAGTCGGCAAAATGAATATAAATAAAAATTAACTTAATTCTTTATAAATTTACATAGAGAAACCCGAAAGTTAAGTTAATATCAATTTTTAATATAAATAATTATTTACTTGAATTTTTAATCGCTTTCCCAAATACCGATATCTACTATGACCAATGAATCAAATGATATATAATAATAATTTTGAAAATTGAGATTTAAAAAATAACATAGTTGGTCCACAGTTTTGATACACTTTGAAAATGTGAAGACAATTTATATTTAGTTTTTTTTATATTAATAAAGATCGAATTTTTGTTTTCTCATGGTGTTATTTTTGATAAAGTCAATTCATATCAACAATTTCCTTTTATAATTGATTATTAAAAGTAAATTCAAAGGTTTTAATCTAAAATAAAGTGTGTAAACTACACAGTCAATCCCAAATACCACCCAATATTTCTCTTCAGGTAACTTTGAAATCCAGAGTGTTGAACTTTAAAAATAATGGGTGGGATTTTTAAATTGAAAAAAAATTTTATAAAATAAAAATAAGTTTTTATTAATTTTCAAAAATAATATAAAAATGTTTCACAAATGATTACATTTTTATTAATATTTTTATTATTCTTAAAACAAAGTTAAATATTTAATATAAATAAATTCTCATTGTCTCAAATGGACATTGAAATACCATTAAAATCGTATGGTTTAGTTTTATCAACATTTTTTTAAAATTGATCACCAAAAAAAAAAAAAAAAAAAATCTATAGATTATAAAACAACAAAATTAATTTAATTTTTTTTATTTCTTTTTATTTCTTGCACTTGAAGTATATATTTAATAACAAATATTAACATAAATAATCTAATATTTACTCAAGTCAAATAATTAGATTGTAACAAAAATAACACATTGTTGATATTTAAATTGACATTTTGTTTTTGTTTTTAGGTTGTCCAATCCACACTTCATTGAAATGTCGAATAGCGCATCGATAACACAGTGTACAAGATGTGGAAGTATTTCATTCTATAATGATGACCAAGGAAATAAAAATTGTTCAGAATGTCATATGAGATTTGAGGTAAAGTATTATATATCTATTAAAAATACAAAATAATAATGGTAATTAATAATAATTGTAGGGTTTCTTAGCTCAAACTACAGAGACGGTGGCAGCTGTCATTGGTGCACAGGTAGTTAGAGTCAAAAAGACGTTGAATTCGGCAACCGAGATCGTAAAGATCATCGAGAAGGACAATCGATATCATATTCTACAGTTGTTGCTTCGTGAGCAAGTCTCGGTGTTGATCAAACACTACAAGTTTAATAGGCAGCTCTATCAGATCGTTGGTGATCTATGGCATTCCTACTTACTATCGATACGTCAGGTAATGGAGAAAGTAGATGATTTAAAAGAACAAAAACAAGATGATAACAATCAAGCAGCAGCAGCAGCAACAACTACAAATAATACAGATGAAGATGAAGATGTTCAAATCGATATTGCAGCGATAAGAGAGAAACCATCGCCAATTCTCACGCTCTCTATTATCTATCTTGCATTGTCGTGGCTGAAAGAACCAGTAACACCGAGTGACTTGCTAAACATGTTACAAGAGGGTCATCTCATGTCAACGATACCACAGATTACATGGGATACTAATCCTGCTGTAAGTTAACCTATAGTCATTCAGAAACTAACATCGATGTTAGTATACTAACTTTTGTTAATTCATTTTCAAAAGAAATGGTGTAACTTTATTAAAATACAAAACACTGCATATGACTTGTCAAAGTATTTAAACTTCACTCCTAGAACTAATATGAAGTTATTAATGGTTAGATTTTGTACAGAATTAGAATTACCAAGTAAATATCTTAAGAATCTATTAGATATATTATATACATTGTCATACTAATATAATAATAATGGTTTATTATTTATATTTTTTTTTTAAGAGTTTATATTACAGTTATCATATCAGCTGATACAGGTTTTAGAGATACCTTATGTCATTGCACAGAATCATAAAGATAAAGATAAAAAGTGGCAATACTATTTAGATATACATCATTGTGTGAATAGTGGAGTGTTGGCGGCTGCTATTATTATTGTGTTGCTTAATATGAACTATAACTTGTCGCAGCGTGTCGAACTCTCACACTACACAGAGTATCTCGATGGTCTCGTCGAAAAGGAGATGGATACACTCAACTCTGAGATGGTCGACGATATCTTTAATAACAGCTACCTCGAATTCCCCGTGCCAACGAGCGACCAAGAGATTCAAGAAGACATAAAGTTTCAATTTGAAAAATGGATGTATCATCGTATAAGTATTATACAAGGCTCTGATTCTTTAC
Organism: Heterostelium album PN500; assembly: GCF_000004825.1. Classification (NCBI taxonomy): domain Eukaryota; phylum Evosea; class Eumycetozoa; order Acytosteliales; family Acytosteliaceae; genus Heterostelium; species Heterostelium album. Next base: position 354,269 of record NW_008805070.1, on the reverse strand, counting down.
CAAAGAGGTATGTTTGTTATGGCAACATAATGTAATATAATATATCGTCTCAGTCAAACTGACTATCTAGTTTAATAGTAATCTATGGGATGTTAAAGATGCAACGAAACTACCAAAGACAATCAACAGGAATGCACCGAAATACTATTTACATGAGTTTGTAAATGAAAGATACAAGAGTTATTTAAAACAGTTTAGAAAGTACGATAATCAAAACAGTGACGATGAAGATGAACAACACAACGACAACAACAACAACATATACTCTCATTCAGACGAAACAAGTGAATCGATGTTATCATACAATTTCGAATCATTCTTTAAACAACCTACCAACGACTTTCTTAGTTATAACAACGATAACGAGTTAGATTACCGACCATGCAATAAGTACTCTTCGTACAAAGGTTCAAAGAAAACAGATTATTTCGCTGTAAGTCAATTTTTTAACAAAAGCAACAATATATTTCAATAGTTATATAACTAACAAAAGAATAACAATCATTCTTTATTGTATTTAGATTATGGTTGAAATGTTTGAACTAATATTGGGATGTCCAAAGAATTTAATAATCAACTCTGTTATATCTATAGAAAGAATTTACTACATCTATTCTAGCAAGCTGAAAAAGCAACCAGATGGATCATTCAAATTGAAATTGAATCCCAGAGACTTTTTAAGTTTTGTTAAATTTCCAAAAACGAGAAAGACGTAGATTTAAATGACATCACCAAAGTAGTGGTCACCCCTGAAATTCAAGGAGTTTATTTTATTTTTTTATTTTATTTTTTTTGCGACCTTGTATTAAATATCCAAGATATTAAAACAATTGTTTAAATAAATTTATATAAATTTCAAGATTAAGCACAAATCAAATCAAATCAAATCTGATCAGATCAGATCATCAAGATGGATAAACAATTATTTTTATCTGTATTAAATAATATTGTTGTTAGTAAACAGATTTTCAAGTTGGTAGAGTCGATCAATTTGAAATTGAATGAAACATCGATTAGATGGAAGCAACTATCAGACGATCCTGTTCAGCTGATCAGATATAACTATATAAAGGATATGAAAGAATGTTTGAAACGTATAAAGATCAATAAGCATATTGTCGTCAAGGTGTTTGATGAATCGATAAAAAGGAATGACGTTCAACTTTTGAACTATCTCTATTTGTTTGTCAAGGAGAAATCATCGGCACTGCTGGAAGTGGTAATGGTAAATAGAATAGTGTTGGTCGCCATCACTAGCAACAGTCTGGAGTGTCTTGTCTATTTGGATCAGTACAGAGATCGATACAATTGGGACTATCTGAGTGTACTTGCAATCGTACCGGAATTTGGTGATTTAAATATGCTCATATGGATGTGGAAATTGGCAGAGGCTGACCCTCTCGACAACAAATACATACAGAAAGCCGTGCAATACGGTAGACTAGATATGGTGCAATGGATACTTTCAAACACCAAAACGAGAGGAGACCAACTCTTGAATATTGCCGTCAGTCTTGGACATATGCATATCATCCGATGGCTGCAAGAGAACATCGAAAACTCAAGCTGGCAGAACGAACAGCTGAAAACCGAATCCGTTGAAATAATGCTCAGAGTGAGTGGAAAGAATTGCAATGAATTGTTGGAGTTGATACAATGGATTCATCTCAACCATTCACATGCATTCAGTCAGGAGGTAATGAATGAAAGTGCTGCCAAAGGTCATTTAGCGCTAGTCGAATGGCTGCATGTCAATCGTGGAGAGGGTTTCACAGCAGCTGCCATGGACAAAGCCGCTACTGACGGGCATCTTGAAGTCGTACAGTGGCTGCACGCCAATCGAACAGAAGGGTGCTCAATCGCGGCAATGAACAGAGCTGCTTCCAACGGGCACGTCAATGTCGTGCGTTGGCTCCACGCCAATCGAACTGAAGGGTGCTCAACTCTGGCAATGCTATATGCCGCTCAGAATGGCTCACTGGAGACCGTTCAATTTCTTCAGGAGAATAGAACCGAGCGTACAACGCTTGCGATGAGATCAGCGCTGGAACGAGGACATCTCGAGGTTGCCAAATATCTTCAACAACATAATCATGTTTCTTACCAACGATGTGACATAGCATTACTTTTAGCTGTCATTAATTTTCAACCATTTGAGATCACACAATGGCTTGTGACCAACCGACATCACGACCTCTTTGATCTCCTTGATCAAGCTATAGAATATGCCAAACATTTGAATAAAACCGAAATATTTAATTGGTTATCAGAATATCAGAAGCAGCATCAACAACTACAACAACCAGATACTGAAAATAATCAGCAGCAGCAGCAACAACAACAATAATAATTTGTTTAAACATACTAATTAAATCATAATTAATTCACTCCTAGTATTTTTTTAGTTCTTATCTAAACTTCATATATTTATTTGTTATCGATAACAGATTTAATTTTAGGAAATATCTTTAATGATATAATTCATGTCGCTAGAATATCTAAGTTTAGTTCCTTTGGAAAGTATTATGAAAAAGTAAGAAAATATAAAAGCAAATATTGATTGTTTTTATTAAAAATTAGAGCAAGGAATAACAGAAACAACTTATAAGTTCGAAAATGAAAAATTCTTCTTTTTTTCAAAAATTCAAAAAAAAACAAAAAAGTTTTTAAGACGAATAAATTGGTATCAATTTCATTCTATTTAAATAACACTTTAAAAGTTTATTTGTATATTTATTTATTTTTTAAAAACAAAAAAGAAACAATGGAAAATAACGAAGAAGAAATTATATTACCAGCATATCAAGTAGTACTTTCAAAGATCGATACTGTTATGCAAACATTGGACTGCAAGACAAGTGATCCCGAATTCAAACGACCAACAAGAGGAAACATTGTAAAGTCTGCCAAAACATTATCACATGAAATAACAAAGAGTATATATATATTATAACTATCATTATTTTCATTTTTTCATTTTTCAAAACACCCACAACATTGAATTAGTATTAGTAGACTAACACACAAACCTTTTATTTAAGTTTCATTATTACTACAAGATTGCCGAGCAAAACCAGAGTTTTTCTCGAATATAGAAGAATGTTTAGATAATCTATTTTCAATTTATCAAGGTATGATATAGATGAAGAGCAAGCTTAATTAAATATTGACTTGAAATAAATGTAAATTTACTAATAACGACCAACTAAACTACTTGTTATCGGAATTTGTTTGTAGGATTATGTGGTTATTCAGGAGCATCATTATTTAGACAGATTCAGATATATTTCAAGAGAGTTTATAAATCACTTTACGATACATTATATACTTTTATGGAGAATGAAAAGCGTATTGGTGAAGACGAAGAGAATACAGTACCAAAAGAGAGAATCGGAATTGCTTGGAAATCATGTGAGTTGCTCGAGAAGATTCCACTTAGAAACAGCAGTGCCATCTGTGTGAGAATGGAGGAACTTCTCACCATGATTAACGATGCCTACGATGAAGTCGACGAAGTCAACGATGGAATCGAAAACTACAAGAAAAGAATGTCTGAACCTGCCAATCCAGACGACGAAGAAGCAGAGGAAAAATCAACAGAAAAAGGAGGAAAAGAAGATAAAAAGACAAATAAACAAGTTGAAAAAGATGATGAAGATGAAGAGGATGAAGATGAAGATGATGAAGATGAAGATGAATTGGAATTTGTTGATGACGGAGAAGACGACGAGGAAGAAGACGACGACTTTTTTATTGAAGATCAAGCATTCACTGGAAGCAGTTCGATGCGTATGTTGAACGACGAAGAGATGAATGCTATCGCTACCATTTGGGAGTTGGCCGAGAAGTGCGTGGAGTACGTCGATGAGTTTGAGACCTATGTGAAGGACCGCGAGCCAACCAAACCCGAGGATCTCGACGATCTCTCCAGCGATCTGAAGCCAGAGCAACTGGCAGTCTACGAGGATCTCGTACTGCAATTCGACGAGCTCTCCAAGACCGTCGACGACGTCGTCAGTGGAATCTACCCACCACAAAACGCCTATTTCATCAGCGGTCAAATCGAGTACCTCCAATCGAAACTCAACAAAATGGCCAAAACCTTCAAGGACAACAACATCGAATTTCGTAACTACGCTCACCAAGAGGTTATCGATAAACTATTGACAGCAACCAAAATTGAAAAATAAATATGTTAATAATAAATTGCTTATCAAGTTAAGTTAATCAAATAAATAAATAAATAAAACAAAAAAACAAATAAAACTATGATAAAAAAAAAAAGCAGATGTTAATCCAATCAACTTCACTAATCAACTCAACAACAATAATGAAACGACAAAATCACCAAAACAAAAAATCTCAAATTTGATAAAAAATATGAAAACTTCTAATTTTGGTCATGTTTTGGAAAATTTGCAAAGTAGTAGTTTGACATTTTTCTTTTTAGGTTTGCCCACCTCAGTGACAAGATTGCTCATTGAAGTCAACACACAAACCACATATTTTTTTTTAGGTCGATTTATTTTTAATATTGACAATAATAATTTGTATTTTTTGTTTTGGTCAAACACACATTTTTAATTACACTTTTTTATTTACTTTTAAAATAAATAAATAAATAAATAATTATTAATAATGTATAGTAATAGTAGTAGTAATACTACCGGTCAAAATAATAACAATAACAATGATTATAGATTAAGTGATGGAGAAGGCGAAAATGACAGTGCCATCGAAATGAATAGTATACAAAACAATGACAATGATTCATTATCCGATCAACAAAGAGATCAACAATCTCTATTAGATAAACAACAGCAACAATCACAACAACAACAACAACAACAACAACAATCACAACAACAACAAAAACAAAGTGAAACGTATGTAATTATAGGAACACCATTTAAATAGAATAGTTTACTAAACTAATTGTTAACATGTAGAACAAAGATTGTTATGGTAATTACATTTTATTTCTTTATTTCGATTTCATTGGTATTCTTGAATAAGATGTTGATGAAGAATCTGGATTTCGATTATCCTTTGTTCATTACTTGGTACCAACAGATTGTATCGTTCGTAATGATCTACTTGATGTGTAAGATTGCACCCAATTTTGAAGCATTGAACTTCCTTCCACAATTCGAATTCAATTACTCGACCGCTCAACGTGTAGTACCATTGACCGTTGTCTTAACACTCATGATCGTTTTCAATAATCTTTGTTTAGAATACGTTGAAGTTTCATTCTATCAAGTAAATATACATAGCAATAACCGAATTCCATTTTAACATATCTAACAAGCAAACAAACATTTCATTTTTCAGGTTGCTAGATCACTTACTATTTGTTTCTCATTGGTTTTGACCTATGTCATTTTGAAGAGTAAGACATCATTCAACGCTATGATTGGTTGTGCCATTGTCTTTTTTGGATTCATCCTTGGAAGTATTGGTGAAGTCAACTTCTCATGGTATGGTATCATCTTTGGTTTGTTCTCTAGTTTCTTTGTCGCACTCTACTCGATCTACGTCAAGAGAATACTTCCAGTTTGTGAAGGAAATGAATGGTATGTTAATTTAATAGGTTAGTTAGTCAGTAATGAATCAAGATATTAACACAAACTACAACTCGCGATATATAAATACAGGAAATTATCAATTTATAATACAGCTATTTCTATTGTTTTGATTTTACCTTTGATTGGACTCAGTGGAGAAGCAAAGACTTTGATGGACGAACCGATTCTCTATACCGGTGAATTTTGGATGGTAATGACAATCGCAGGTGCAATGGGATATCTCATCAGTATTGCTATTTTCATGCAGATCAAACATACTTCACCACTGACCAACGCAATCTCTGGAACCGTCAAGGCATGTGTACAGACTATTTTAGCCGTTATGATTTGGGGAAATCCAATTTCATTCCAAGTAAGTTATTTTTGTAATTCAAAATACAATATTTTACATAACAAGTGGTTTATTAATCAAACTCTTTCTATTTATCTTTTTACAGAATGGATTTGGTATATTTTTAGTTATTGCAGGATCATTCTATTATTCATATGTTAGATATCAAGAAATGAAAAAGTAGTAGATAAATAATAATAGGTAATCAACAAACAAACAAACAAATAATAATAGTAATAATTCATTTTTTTAAAAAAATAATACAAATATTATATAAATCATAAATCAAAAGATATGTAACTATTTAATTCATTACAATCGATCGTTTTTGATCAAAATAACGTTATTATGATTGAAGGCAGCACATGAATTTTGCAATTTTTTATTTTTTATTTTTTATTTTTTCAAAATCATATTTATTGATTTTTAGTCGTTTTTCATTGATTGATTAGATTTATATTTATATTTATATTAAACTATATAGTTAATAGGATTATAAAGTAAAATCACAATAAGAATAATGATTACATCAAAGTTTGGATATTTGGGATTGAAGACAATTCAACAACACGGTGCTCAATGCTCATTGTTGGTACGTTCGGCAGCTGGACAGAGTTCATTGCTCAACACTCAGATCAGAACATTCGCAGCAGCAGCCACTGAGAACAAAGAGAAGAAAGTAAAGAAACCAAAGGCAGAGGAAAAGATTGTTGTTACCGACGCCGACAATATCGAGTATGGTGCAAGCAGCTTGAAATTGACTGCCAACAAGAAGGTCGTCGTACAAAAGGTCAACAAGAAGCGTTTGTTGAAACCAAAGTTGAACCCAATCAGCAACACCGACACAGAGACTGTATTGCTCACTCGTCTACACGAAACAACCACCACCACACAAGCTGTCACTCCATCAGTTCCAACCATCACATACGAACAACTCAAACAACTACTCTCACAAACAACCGCCACCACCACCACCAACACCACAGATTCGTTCACACTTGTAGATTTACGTGATCCAAAGGAATTCTATGGTGATTCACCAATTAAACAATCTGAAAACATTCCAAGTAAGTTAAATAACAAACTTCTTATTTTGCAATAATAATAATAATAAGTAAACATAGCAAACAGCTTACTTACCTTACCTTACTTGTTATTTAACTATATTAGTGGAGTATGAGATTAAGAAATCAGAATCCGAACAAGCTAACGAAGCAAAGCAAAAACAAAAGGCAAAAGGAAAGAAGAAATCAAAGTCAGAGGAAAAGAAGGTCGCATTGGTAGACGATTCAAACTTTTGGCAACGTTGTTGTAAATTAACTAGTGCTCAATGGAAAGATAAATATGGATTCCCTAAATTACAACAAGAACAACGTATCATTTTTTACTCTGCCAACAATGGTCGTAGTTCACTTGCTGCTGAAATGGCAATTAATTCAGGATTTAACAAGTAAATATCGTCACCAATTATCTTATCATCAATAGATAGTAATTACATCAATACTAACAAAACTAATCTATTATCAAATCTCTATAGTGTTCAAATATTAGAAGGTGGTATTCGTTATTGGAATAAACAAGAAAATAAACAACAATAATAAGTAAATAATAATAATAATAAATAATTTAATAATAGTTTTTTAAAAATATAGAAATATATTTATGTTTGTTTCTTTTTTAAAAAATATTTTAAGATTTATTGTTTTTGTTAATATAATATAAAATAATGAGAAGAATATGTAATGTTGTTATTATGTTGAGAAGATCCTATTTTCTTACAAATTGATCAGCTGATGGTAAAGATTGGTTCATTGCTTCGAGGAATGAGGTGGTGGCAGTTGGGATTGATTCGGCAACAACAGAAGTGACTGCTGGTGTGGTGGAGGTGACTGCTGTGGTGGCAGCATCGATGAGGATGGCCGAGGTGGAATCGTTGGCAACCAAGCCAGTAGCGAGCACCTTACCGGCGGTGGCGGCACCCGGCAATACAGATGCAACCGTGGAGGCAACTGCATTTGAAACAGAGACAGTTGCTGGTACAACAATGTTGGCAGCAGCCAATGTTTGTGGCACCGAAGCAGCGGCAGCACCAGAGGTTGCTCTGAATGTCTCCACTGCCATCTGTGAGGTACTGGAGGCAACCACTGGAGCAGCGGCTCTAAACCAGGATCTCAATCGCCAAAATCCAAACAATCCTACAATCAATAATGATACAGCGACCAAACCAACGGTGGCATTGTATTTTCTGTTGTCGTCAAACAGAGTCAACAAAGATCGGACCTGTGGGTTGTGTGGGTCGGTCTGAAGAATCTCTTCCAACACTTCTACACCCTCCTTATTCTTCTTTAATCTATAATAGGCAAATGCTATTGAATATTTATACAAATAACTATTTGGTTCCAATTCGCTTAATTCTTTGTAAATTACAACAAATAAGTATGTTAGTTAATAGAACCTTCATCTTAATAATAATAATAATAATAATAACAACATACTTTGTAAAAAATATAAACCTCTTTTAATATCGTATTTGTTTGAACTATGAATTAAACTATTTGTATAATTAAATATTTGGTCCTATATTTATCAAAATTTGTCGATTAGTTTGAATGATTGATTAGTTAGTTAGTTAGATGTAAGTAAGACACATACTCTTGGTTGTTTCATGATTTTCTCATCTTCATCTTCTTGATTTTCTTGATCGTCGTGATCGAGTTTAAAGTATTTCAATTCCTCTTGGATGAGTTCTTGAGGGATCTCTGTTGGGATGACTAGTTTTCCGGTTCTATAAAAGTTGAGTATCACCTCAAAGACACGACCGTTTCTATCGAAAAAGTATTCACCTTTCTTGTCTGGACGACGTAGATGCTTGTTCTCACGAAGGAACAGATTACCTAGGAGTGTCTGTGGATAACGTGTAAGTGTACTCGGTCTAACCTCGTACTTGACACCACCGACATTCAGAATGACTGGTTCATCATCTGCCGATGCCGCATCAATATATTCCAATGATGAATTGCTACTACTACTATTCGATTCAATATCAACTGGTATTTGTGACATGTTGTTATTCTATTCTATACTATTATATTATATCAAACTATTACTATTTATTATTACTACAAAAAAAAAACAAATGAAAAACAATGAAAAATTTCTTAAAAAACAAAATGAAAATTTCTATCTCTACCAATAGTATATATCTAAAAAAAACAATAATCTTAACTAATATTATTAAAATGATTGATAAATATAAATAATAAATATAAATAATATATATATATCTAAATAATTATAAAGCTAACAATCCAAATTTAAATGAAATCAAAATGATTTGTTGGTTTTTTTTTTTTTGTTTTAAAATTTTTTTAAAATTTAAATTTTGGCGGTTGGCATCGATGAAAGAATTGTGTGCTCATTTGATGGACTTGTTGTTTAGTTAAATTCGATTGTTATTATGTAGATAAATTTGAAATTAATGTCGGCATTAATTATTTTATTAAAAAATATTATATATATTATTTATAATTGAAAAAAAAGTATTAAAAATTTAGTTATTATTATTATTATTTTGTTTGATTTAAACTGAGTATAATCTAAAGTAGGTGAGCATGGTGTTGGTGAGTGAGAAAATGGAATTTTGGTAACTGAGGTAGGTTCCGGTTGGAATGTTGTAGAGGAGGTAACCTTGACCGTTGCTCTCGTCGATGACGAACCAATTGTCACTGCTTGAAGTACAGGCAGCCAATCTACCATTGCCGTTGAGACACAATCCAGTCTCGACAGAGACGATGTAGTTACCGAGGACACCGGCAGCTTCCTTCATGATAAAGTATTGGTTGTCGTTGGATTTGTCGTTGGAGATTGGACCCATTGAGATGGTGGATCCAGTGGCGACGACTGCTTGGGTTCCAGACTCAAAGACGTAGGTACGTCCGAGTGCTGGATTGTTACCACGCACCAAACGATAGCCTGGTGCGACAACTGGGTAGGTTTGGTTTCCGTAGGGAACGGATGGGTATGGACCTGGCAAATCTTCACACTCTTCGGTTGGATTCCAGTTTCCGCTTGGATCACGTGATGGGACTGGCATGGCAGTTGTGTTTGGCACGGTGAGGTTGGTGAAGGAGAAGTCGAGTGCTCTTGTCAAATCGGACATAAAGTTACGACGGTAGGTGGAAATCAATGGATGCAAGACTTGATCGGCTGGATAGTCGTTGGCGATGGCCCATTGCTCGACAAACTGGATGACAGAGGTGTGATCGGATGGCTCAGTGAAAACGACACCACCGGTTGACCATGGTGATACGATGAAAGCTGGAACACGTTGACCTGGACCGATTGGTTGTGGAGCATCGCCGTCACCGTAGATCCACTCATCAAGAGTACCGATTGGTGAAATGGGTGGGATAACATGGTCAAAGAATCCACCGGATTCATCATAATCAATAAGCAAAACGGTCTCTGACCATGCCTTTGAATTGATGACAGCGTTGACAACTTGTTGTGATAACCATTGTCCTGCCATTGGTCCATTATCCTAAAATTATAATTAATAATTAATATGACAAATTGAAAATGAATAATATATTATTTTTTTTTTAACGAAAAATTACTTACTGGATGTTCCGAAAGTTCAGTTGGACCAACTACGAATGAAACTTGTGGAAGAGTACCGTTGAGTGCTTGTTCGTAGAAAGTGTCCAATCCCAAGTAGGAGATACCTTGGTTTCTCAATGGGGTACCTTTACCGGCATCTTGGTATTGTTTGAACCAGGCAAGAGCATTGTCATCAAAGTTGTCTTCACCTTGGTAGACCATCCAGGAGATACCCGCATTTTGCAAGAGCTCTGGGTAGGTAACCCATTGGAGGGGTGGGGTTTCAGTGTTGTCAATGACTGGACCACGTGCGGTGGCACCACGGGCATCGATAGTACCACTCCAGAGAACGATACGATTTGGATTGGTCGAGGTCATAATGGATTCATAGTATTTATCGGCAATGGTGAATTGGTCAGCCAATTCAAAGTAGAATGGAAGGTTATCTTCTCCGAGGTATCCGAGCGAACCAACGGTGTTTCCCTCTGGCCAGTTGTTGTTGAGACCGTTGTTCCAGGCGACGTGGTTTGGACTCCAAGCGTTGGAACCACCACTAGTGCAACCAGCTTTTGGACCGTCCAACTTGAATGGCAAAGAGTATTTCTGACCGTTGTGACTATCTGGTGAGTGTGGGTCTGGTTGGTAGAGAATGTTGTTACCGTTTTCTTGGATGGCCATGTTTGGATCTTTGAAATTACAAACACCTGGCAAAATACCATAATAATTATCAAAGGCACGGTTCTCTTGCATGAAGATAACGATGTGTTTGATCTTGGTGAGACCGACGGTGTTGGAGGCACCCTTGTCACAGGTATCGTTGAGATTGGCACCGTTTTGGATGCAACCGGTTGGACATGTCCAACGCCATGATGGGTAAATACCCTTTCCGTCACACTGGTAGAGAGCGTTTGGATCGAGGTCGGCACAGTTTCCACCTGTAGATTTCTGGAGGGAGGAACCACAGTGGTCAGCAGAGTCTGGACATACACACTTGGTGGAAGCGGGTGCACATGTATCTGAGGCTGGAGCGTCGTTAACCTGACATCCATTTGGACATCCAAGTCTTCTCATTGGTGGTTGTCCAACGGTGACACATTGATATAAATCGGTGGCATTCAATCCACGACATTCAGTCAATTGCGATCCACAGTATGCACGATTGTCAGTACATTTACAACTGGCATCAACATAACTACAAAATATTAAACCAACAATGGTTAATATTATTAATTTATTCATTTTTCTTTTTTTTTTTTCGAAAAAAAGAAATAAATATATTTTTATAATATATATATATAAAAAGATTTAGTTTATCTGTACAAAGTGTAGAAAAAAAGGTTTGTTGAACCTAACTTAAATAGTTTGTTTAAATATTGTGTAAAATAAAGGTGATTTTTGACTCTAATCAAAAACTTCATTTAATTTGTTTGTAAGAAAACATCGCCACTAATAAACCCACGATAATCGGATATTATCTTTTTGGAACAAAAAACATCAACTTTGACACCCAGGTGGTGTTATTCATTTCTTGTTTTTTCAACAAAATCAGCTTTTGATTAAATACCAGCACCCCAAATTTCATCTGTAAACTTTAAAATTATTAAAATTAAATCACTCAGTTGCAAACATTGGGGAGATATTTTTTTTCGGGTATAAAAATTTCATTCTTCGGATACACTCGGTTTTATGCTTCGAAATCATTAATATCTTGGTCGAAAACATTGAAAATAAATTAATAAATATATTATTTATTTAATTTAATTTATAACCATTTTAATCCTGAAAAAATGATGTATTCATTTGTAAAAGTCATTTTAATAAAACAAACATTTAAAATTTTGAAAAAAGATTAGATTTTTTTTTAAATGATCAAAAACAACTCCTAAAAAGTTTGGGTTTTTTTTTTTTTTTTTTTCAAATATCATCTTTTTTTTTTGAAGTACTCCTATTTTTAAATCTTTATCTGTTAATTTATAATATAAATATAATTTATTTTATTTTATTAATCTTTAATTTAATTAAATCAATAGTATTAGCGAGAGAGGAGAGAGAGAAAGAGTTGATCAGAGATGATGATCCCTGATGCAGATATAGGTGGTGATGGATCTGGGTCTGGATCTGGATTTGGATCAAAGTCTAACAATATAAAGGAATTGGAGGCCGATAAGATTGAATATGTAACGACCATTGGTAGAGGTCATTTTGCAGTGTGTGATGTGGTTAGATATAAAGGAGTGCTCTACGTACTGAAGCGTGTAACACCCACCAAAGAAAATATGAGCATTGAATTCTATAGTCGAGAGAAAAGAGCACTCGAATGTGTTATGCACCACGGTTCACATCCTCATGTGGTCCAATACTTTGGATTCACAGTTAACTCAGTAGGTATTATAATCATACAAAAAGTTTTTTTTTTATCTTTATTTTTTTAGTTTTACTAACTTTTCAAGTCGATATCTAGCAAAACGAACAGTGTTACCTGCTAGAGAAGTGTGAAACCGATATCCATAAGCAATATTGCGCCACAAAGCGTGAGGTCGATGAGAAGTTTTTACAGATGATATTCGTTCAGATGTTGTCGGGTCTTGCTTTTCTGCATAGCATCAATATAGTTCACAGGGACTTGAAAACCGACAACCTTCTTCTGAAGACAGATGAACTATTAATGCGTAAGTGTGAATCCGATATTATATATATTGTCAATTACATCAACCAAAAACAAGCTTATTCTTGAAATGGTTGATTATTGCTCTCTTTTTTTTTCATTCTTTGTTGTTAACTTTATTTATATATCATTTACTTTGGTCAAAACCAAACCATTATCAACTTGTTGTGGTGGTGGTGGTTTTTGTTGTCGTTGTTGTGTAAATATGAAATGCAATGCAGTGGCCGACATGGGTTTGTCTGTTGAAATGCCTAAGAATCAACATTTCATGAGTTCCCTGCACAAGAGGGGTCATCATTGGTTCACAAACCCATCGGAACTCGGAGAGTACACTCACAGCTTCGATTTCTATTCGATGGGTAGAGTGATTTTGTACTTGGTACTCAATTGTATCAAAGGGAATACATTCGATGAAAAGGATGACTACAAATACAAAAGTGATTTCGACAACCTCCAAAATATATCCGACGATTTGAGAGAGCTGCTTTTAGAGCTGTGTGACGATAAAGAACATCGAATTGAATATAAAGGTATCGTCAACCACAAATGGGTACAATCGAAACAGCTGATACAATATATCTATAGTGGTGACAATATTCAAAAGAAAGACATTACACTCAAAGATCTCTATCAAATATTGTAAGTAAAATACATGATTAACAAACTAATCACTCACTCATTCAATATCTCTGTGTGTTCACTAATTCAATACCAATCAATTAAATAGTAAGGAGAAAGATGAATTTTCGAGTGAATACATTGTATTTGTATCTTACTATTATGATCAAGATACATTATATCTTTTGGAGGATACAGATCGCAGACATCTTTATTCAGTTGTATGTATAGATAGATTTTCTAATATTAACTGAAACTTACTAACCAACTATTTATCTATTTAGAAAACAGTGTCATTATTCCATATTAATATTTTAAAGGTTTGTATATATTAAATTTCTTTTTACCAAAGTTTATCATTACATTCTAACTTTTTGGTTTATTTGTCAATAGAATTGTGATAAACCAACAGAGCACAAAGAATATCAACGACTTTTAACATTGTACAAAACAGTACTCGCAGAAAAGGTATGTTTATTTATTGAATTAAAAAAAGGGTTAGGTATAATTATGTTAACATAATCTAAATTTTTAGAACTCGTTAATGGCTATTAATATGCAAAAGTTGTTAATACCCAGACCAGATTCAGATGTTTATAAAGCAGCCGATCTATTGAACTATCTCAGTTTGTTATCAAGTGAGGTAAAAGCGACTCTTTTATCAACAATAACAAGTATCAATATCTATGATCACTACTTGGAACAATCACCATTGAAAGTTACACCTGATATCGTCGAAAGTATACTGTATGTTAAATATAATATAAGCTTACTTTTTTGATATAAATTAACAATTCTATATATATTTTAGTATGAATAATGATTGTAGAGCTCTTTTTAAAGAAAGATATCAAAAAGATATGGCAGACTATATTGTTTTGGTGACTGACGATAAAGATCAATTTTCAACACTTCAGTCATTGCAAATGAAAGAGATTGTATGTAGAATATATATATTTAATAACACATAACTAATATATTATCTTAATATTGATTGCTACAACAGAGATCAATTTGTATGATTAGTCTAACTATCAATCAAAAACTTAAAGTCAAAGCATCTGATATTTACAAACAATTGGTCAATGTTTACTCATCTTTGCTCAACAACAACAACAAAAGAGTATGTATTACAATTAATAATCACAATTAATATGATAGCAGGAACAAAACAACAATCTAACATTTAGATTGTTTCATATTTAAAGTCTGAGAGTGATGAATCAAATGATATCGAAGCACAAGAAAGATTGCAGTACTTATTACCAAGAGTAGATAGTCATATGTATAATCCTTATCAATTAGTTTACTATTTGAGAGTATTTGTCGAGCAAGATAAAGATGAAGAATCTGTTTTATCAAGACCGATAGCATTCTCCAAGTATAACGATCAATTACAAGTTCAATCATGGGATATTCATCCTAAATCAATAGAAGAATTGATGTATGTCAAACAAATAATCCATTCAGATCTGAATATATATAACAAACTAACTAACAACTAAATAACAATCTATCTATTTAGTAATCAAAACTATGATTATCTTAAACAATATAATATGTCAATATCAGATTATATTCTATTGGTATCTTATACGGACACTCCAGATGAATTACATTTACTTTCATCGAATAGACAACCAATCTATAAATTCGTAAGTATTTGTTATTTGTTATAAACCTTTTTATAATTATTAACATTCATTATCAAATGATTAATTGATTAAAGTATACAATCAATGCATATTGTATAAAGAGTTTATCTGATGACTCATCATTGAGAAACAAGAATGAATATGAACAATTGGTAGATCTTTATGAATCTATATACAAAGAAAGAGTAGTATTTACTTATATTAGATCTATTAAAGTTAATATTTTAATATTTATAGCATTTTATGTACAAATTTAGATCGCTTTCTTACAGAATATAATACCATATGAACTCTACAGTTTGTTATTACCCACAATCGATCATAGAAACTATGAACCAGTTAGTATCATTCATTATATTCATATTTTAATGTCAAAGAATATGGATGAGATTCACGAGCGATTCTGTTCACCTAGAGATCTTCGAATCAACGATCACCAAGGTATCAGCAATCATCGATTGGTGCAATCGAAACAACTGATACACAATATCTATAATGTTGACAATGTTCAAAAGACAAACATTACACTCAAAGATCTCTATCAATTACAGTAAGAAAAAAAATGAATACTTCATTATTATATTAACAAATTAAATCAATCTAATTCAAATACAATATAAATTAAATAGTAAGGAGAAAGATGAATTAAAGAATGAATACATTGTATTTGTATCTTATTATTATAATCAAGATACATTATATCTTTTAGAGGATACAAATGACAGACATCTTTATTCAGTTGTATGTATAAATTAAGTTAGACACTTAATTATTTGATCTATTATTAATAACATAAACTAAACTAACCTAATTAATAATATTATATTAACCTATTATCTTTTTAGAAAACAGTGTCATCATTCAATATTAATATTTTAAAAGTTTGTATAAATATAAACTTATTTTTACAATTTTATCATCATAACTAACTGCTTGATGATTTATTATTAAGAGTTGTGGTAAACCGACAGAACACAAAGAATATCAAAGACTTTTAACATTGTACAAAACATTACATGAAGAAAAGGTAATCTTTATTTATAAAATAATTAATATAGGCTTGTCAATAACTTAATTAATATAATATTTTATTAGAAACCACTGTCACCCATTGCCATTAATATACAAAATATGTTAATGCCCAAACCCGATACAGATTTATATAAAGCAAGCAAACTAATGAAATATCTCAGTTTGGTATCAAGTGATGTCAAAGCGATTCTTACAACCTTGACAAGTATCAATATCTATGATCAACACTTTAATCATAAAGCAATGATAGTTACACCCGATATCGTAGAAAGTATATTGTATGTTGTTTTTATTATTAAACGATTGCAGATAATGTTTTTTGATACTAATTAGCTTAATTAATCTATTTTATTAGTATGAATAATCATTATGCTCTTTTTAAAGAAAAACATCAAATGGAGATGTCAGATCACATTGTTTTGGTGACTGATGATAAAGATCAATTTTATACTCTTCAAGCATTGCCTATGAAAGATATTGTATGTATAATATATATATTTAATCAATCGAATCGAATCAAATTGTAATAAAACACATTACTAATATTTATTCATTTATTTGACATAACTATAGAAATCACTTTGTTTCATAAGTATAACGATCAATCAACAACTTCAAATCAAAGAATCGGCTCTATATGATCAATTGGTCAATGTTTACTCATCTTTACTAAACAAAAGAGTATGTAAAACAATTAAAAATCATATATTAATTTGTTAGTATAGGAATCTAACATTTAGATATTTAATAATTAAAGTCGAGTGAATCCAATTCCATTCCTCAAGAAAGATTGCAATACTTATTACCAAGAATAGATAGCGATGAGTATAATCCTTATCATATTGTTTACAATATCAATCTGTATCAAGCCAAACCAAATCAAATTGGATCCGTTTTATTAAGATCGATAGCATTCTCCAAGTATAACGATCAATTACAAGTTGAATCATGGGATATTACTCCTAAATATGTACAATCTTTGGTGTATGTCAAACATAAATGATCTATAAACTCAAACAACAACACCACCTAACTAACAATCTATCTATTTAGTAATCAAAACTATGATTATCTTAAACAATATAATATGTCAATATCAGATTATATTCTATTGGTATCTTACACAGATACTCCAGACAAACGACATTTACTTTCATCAAACACAAAACCAATCTATAAAATAGTATGTATTTTGTTTTGTTTACTAATATGAAGCTTAAGTTAACTAACACCTCACTCATAACATAATCAATAGAGTACAATTCATGCATATTCAATAAAGAATATTACATTGGACGATTCACCGGTTATCAAGAGTAGTGAATATGAACAATTGGTAGATCTTTATGTGTCATTGTTGTCAGAAAGAGTAAGTTGATTGAAAAAAAAAAAAAAAAAAAAGAAATTGAATTATCAAGTCTTGAAACTTTGTACTTATTGCACTTTCTATCAAAATTAATTTAGAATGATCAATTGCTTACACTAATTCCAGAGGCTCTATGTAATATGCTATTACCTAAAACTCATTATAAACACTATCAGCCAAGCAATATCATTCAATACATTCACATGTTGGTGTCAGATGAAAAGTTAAAGTCTGTCATTGCCCAAGTTAATAATGTAATACCACTGTCACTGTACGAAAGCTACAAAGAATATAAATCGATTCACCAATTCTCGATTATGGATTATATTGCATATCTGTAAGTATTTATAAAATTAATGACGATTGTTAATTAATTCATATGATAACAATTATTATTAATTAAAAAACAAATAATAACAACAACAACAACAATAGTAATCACGACTATGAGCAAATCAAAAAGAATCACTCCATTGAAATTTCCAACTATTTGATTCTGGGATCGATTCATGAAAAGCCGGACTCTTTTTTCGTTTTATCATACCATTCACTCTTTTCAATGGTAAGTAAATTAACAATATCGTTCACGAAAGTTGTTTTGTTTAACCGATAGTTATATCTAAATTGTTTAGAAATCGGCATATGCTTTTCAAATAACAAAAGTACACGACATTATAGTTCCAGAGTATTCACCAATTCATGTTGCATTGAAAGGTTTGTACATTTCACTACGTAAAGATAAAGTAAGTTTTACATATCTAATAGATGCTACAACTACTACAACAAACTAATTTAATTTATTTTGCTAATTTCACAATAGTTTTCAAAGATTATAGGATCAATGCCTCAAAATATAGCCAATATAATTGCTCCACCTGATTCCAATAGTAGGTTATTTTTATTTTGTTACCTCATAATATTATAATTAATATTAACATTTCTTTCTAAATTTATTTATTTATTTTTTCAAGTTTTTAAAGATAAGAATATGAATATAGCTTATTATATTAATTTGATTAAATCAGATAGTGAAATACAAACAATGATGTATGTTGTATATCTATGATAATCACTCCAAACATTGGAAATTGATTGATAACTAATAATATTTTCTTGTGCTCTATATTTAGAAACTGTATGGAAGAAGATTTGAAAGGTGAAAGGAATGTACATGACCTAAAGATTGAAACTCTGAAGAGAGATTTGAGAAATCTCAATGATTATACCGCTCAGAATGATAAGCGAATCAGTGATATCACCCATGAAATACATCTGCTAAAGAACCGCAATGAAGCAGTAAAGTTGCGCTCATCGAAAGAGCAAGTCGATATCAACAAGCAATCATTGATGAATCTCAAGAATAGCATCGATCAGCTCGAGAAGGATAGGGTCGAGAGCTATGAAGAAATGAAGATCGCATTGTCCAAGGGTGTCAAACAGAAAGACGACACCGAACTCACCAAAGAGGAGGAGAAGGTCGAAGCAGTTCTGTTAGAGTTGAGCAAAAAAGTTGATAAACTAGCCAGAGAATTGACAGATCTTGAAATTAAAAATCAAAATAATTTTAATAAATAATAATAATAAACGTTTGTATTAATATTGTATAGGATAAAGTTATACATGTTTAATTCCATTCAATGACAGATGGAAAAATTAAAATTTGGGGGTCTACCACTCAAATTTTTTTAATTTGGTTCTGTTTGTGGATTGGGATGGTTTATTAAAGAGGCACTGGAACTTGGAGCTGAATAAGTAATAGGAGTTGATATTTCAGTTCAAATGTTAAACCAAACTAGAAATTTAGTTGGTGAAAACAATCCAAAGGTTCAATTGTTAAATAAATCAATTGAAGAATTAGAGTTACCTGAAAATTCAGTTGATGTAGTTGTATCCTCCTATACAATTCATAACATAGTTGATTATTCAGGATTGGTATCAAAAATTAAAGAAATTTTGAAACCAGATGGAGAATTCATTTTCTTGGTTATTCATCCAGTAAGTATTTTAAAAATTAAAACCAATTAGTTTCGAATTTTAAATTTGATTAATTTAATAAATTATTGTGGTCGATAATTGTAGATTTATACTGCAGGAGTTGAACATCAATGGGTTCAATTAAATAATGAAAAAGCTTGGTGTATTAAAAACTACAATGTCGAAGGAATTAGAGTTGAACAAACATCTTTTATGATCAAGAATTTTAAGTTTTGTCATAGGCCAATGTCAGTATACCTTAATACATTGATTAATAATGGATTCCATATCTTGAACCATGCCTTGAAAATGAAAAAGAAAATATTACTTCTGAAGTTGAAAATAGACAAAATCAATTAGATAGACCTTACCATTTAATTATTTCTTCAACTTTAACAAAATAAACTGGTATATTTGACTATAGTCCAAACTTTTTTTAATAAATCATTAGTTTACATACTATTATGTCAGATACTTTATTCACAGTATGTTAAAAAAAAAAAAGTTTAAAACTATGTTTAATTCCATTCAATGACAGATGGAACAAATTAAAATTTGGGGTCGACCACTTAAAATTTTTTAATTTGCTTCTGTTTTTCCATGGAATTAAACACATGTATGTTAGCTCTTAACTAAATATATTGTTTGATTAATAATACTATTAAGAAAAAAGAAAAAAAATATCACAAAAATTACTTTTCACCCCAAGTTTTTTAAGTTTTCAAAAATTTAAAGTAAAAAACCACCTTTTAATAACCGAGTGGTAAAGTTTTGCTGATGGCGGACTTTCACACACCAAAAAGTGCTATTTTCAATTATTGTAATATTTTTGCGGGTCATCACAATCTTGTTTTTTTTATTTTTTTTTTTCTTAGCTTCTCTTTTCTTTGCACACCACATACAGACATACATATATACATACACACATATACTATAAACATTTTATATTTAAAGCATAACAAAAATAGGTTAAACAGATCAGATTCTGATTATAATTATGTTTTTAGAATAACTTGTTTTTTGTTTTTTTTATATTAATAAATTAAAAGTTTATTTTTATTTGTTTGTTTTATTTTATTTTGTATATAATAATAAATATATATTTAGTTTTTTTTATAATATTTTTATTTTTGTTGTTTGTTGTATTATTATTAAGAAAAAAGAAATAAAAGGAATAGAATAAAAATAATAACAGAATGTCTAGAATACCAGAAAAGTTGATACAAGATTCGTCGTTGCCTTCGACGCCGATCGGATTCTTTGAGAGAATGAAAAAACAAAGATCGATGGTGTCGATGGGTGAATTCCCACCGGAAGCACCACCCACACACATGGTAACTCAAGTGTTAGAGAAGACTTCCAACGATACCGATGATCTTGCTAAGCGTATTAAAAATACACCTGTATATCAACCTTTGACAACTGCAACAACAACAACTACAACAACAACTACAACAACAACAGATAATGCTCCAACAACAACAACAACGGAGGAAAATGATGATGAAGAGAAAATCATTATTTTCAAACCAAAGAATGTTTCACGTTTGACTGCAAAGCGACAGGCTTGGGATGACTATGCTTTCCTTTTCAATCGTGAGGAGGTGCGTGCTTGGCTGGAGGAGTGTTTGGATCACTCGTTCGAAGAGGAAGATCTGTTCCAAGCGTTGATCGACGGTATTTGGCTGTGCAAGTTGGCAAACATCATCAAACCGGGCATTATAAAGCGTATTCACAAGAAGAACAGTCCATCCTACATGAAACTGGAGAATATCAACTTCTTCCTCTGTGCGTGCTTGGAGCTTGGTGTCCTACCGGACTATCTATTCTTACCGACCGATCTCTACGAAAAGAAGAATCTAAAGAAAGTAATCTATTGTTTATTAGCATTATCAATTGAAGGTAAAGTAATTACTACTATATATATATAAAGATATACATATGTCTATAAAGATATTAATATTATTAATTTAGGTGGAAAGAGAGGATTCAAACACAAGTTAAATATTACTGTGTTTAATAATGATAAGATAGGTAGATCAGGTAGTAGTAGTAGTGGATCAACAACAATAGAGACTATTGAAGATATTCCACTACCACCTACATTGACAATGAAAAAGAGAAAAAAGAAGAAACCTGCTTCTGCAACTTTAAAGAAGGCTGCTCCACAACAACAACAACAACAACAACAACAACAACAACAACAACAACAACAACAACAACAACAACAACAACAACAGCCACAACCTACAACATCATCCTCTACATCTTCTTCATCCACTGCATCTCCATTATCAAATAACACCAACATTTCATATTCTAATCCAATTGATTTAGAATCTACAACCAAAACAACTTCGTCTGAATCAAACAATATTTTGTTAAACAACAACAACAACAATAGCAATGACAGCATTAGTAATATCAGTATCAATAACGATGTCAGTAACAATAGCAATAGCAATAACATTAACAATAATAGCAATAACATTAGTGACTATTCCAGTCAAACTTTGGCAATATCATCTATTGATACAGATAGTTCAAGTAAAGTTAACAGTAGCTGTGTTTTGGAAAATGTAGAACAGTCATCTAAAGAATCAAGTGAGATGACTCCAATTCCACCATTATCAAATAATAATAATAATAATAATAATAATAATAATAATAATAATAATAATAATAATAATAATAATAATAGTGATAACGATGAAAAGTCATCTGTAGTTGATTCAAGTGTAACAAAACAACAAGAAGATTTGAATATAGTTCTAATTGGTGATATTAGTAATAATAATAATTATGGTGCTAGTATTTGTATTAGTAATAATGATAGTAATCAATCGGAAAATAGTAAATCAATTGTAGAATCAACAAACGAGTCATCAAAGATTAATGATATCAGTGAGAAGAACAACAATACATCTGTTGTCGTATTAGAGAAAACAACAGAAATAACTACTGTCACTGAGACTGTTATCACCGAGGAACTAATTACCGGTGAGATAGCTAATGGTATTATTACTAATAATAATAATAATATGGCCAACAACAATATCTCTGTAAATAGCGTACAACAATCAGAAACAACAACTAACAATAACAATAACAATAACAATAGCAATACTTATGATAAAGAGAGTATCAATCATACTGATATTCCAATATCATCATCACAATCTACAACCTCTTCCTCACAATCACCTTCAATTAAAGATGATAATAATAACATTGTTGCTTCCACAACTAGTTCAACTGAACCAACTAAAGTATCATCATCATCATCATCATCATCATCATCATCATCATCATTAGGCAATAATGATAATATTAATAACATCAATAATAATACAAATATTAGTAATAGTACATACAACAACAACAATTTAAATAATAGCGATAGTAATAATAATAATAGTAATAGTGGAGGTAACAAACAAAGAGGTGTATCTTTAACTTCATTTTTAAAATCAAAGAAAGAGTTTGATCAACAACAACAACAACAGTCAAACCAACAATCCAATACATCACCATCATCATCATCATCATTCTCATCATCTACACAACAAACAAAACCAAGAGGATCATCTATGATTTTAGGTAATCAAAGATTGACACCTACATCCACACCAACACCAACATCTACATCATCGACATCACCATCATCTTCATCTACAGATTCATCAGTTGCTACAAGACAGACATCTACTTGGGTCGACACAAGAAGATCATCAGTGGAGTTATTTAAGAATAATTCATCATCTTTACAGCAACAACAACAACAACATCATCATAGACATACTATTACATCAGGATCTAGTAGTAGTAATAGCAGTAGTAATAATATGATTGATTTAAAGACTTTATTTAATACAAAGTTTGATATCACTAAAGTAGATGAAGAGGAAGAGGTAGAATTGGTAGTAGAGGAGAGTGAAGATTCTTCGGATGAGTTTGAATCGGATTCCTCTGACGAGTATGAACCATTGGTGACTGGAAATGAGGTAATGGCATTCATGGGTACACTCAAGAAGCACAACTATGAAGACGATGAGGTCGTAGCAATGGACGAAACAGATTTGATCATAGAGCAGCTGAATAGCGAGGAGTTCAGTGATACCGGTTCAGAGTACTCAATCGAATCGGTAGAGCCATCAACAACCTCTGAGGATTTGATCAACAGTAGCATTAACAGCAGCAGTAGTAGTAACAATGGTACAACATCAGACATCACTGACTTGGAGTTAGATGTAGACAATGAAATAGAATCACTGAATAGATCAACTAGTTCATATAAGAATCTTGAAAAGACATTCTTGGAGACAATAACTGAGCAAGAAACTGTTAAGCAAGAAGAGGAAGTAGAAGAAGAAGAAGTAGTAGTACAACAATTACAAACTATACAAGAGGAAAAACAAGAACAAATTCAACAAAAAATAGAAGTACAAGAAGAGATTGATGTTGAGGATCAAGTTGAACTCAAAGCTCAAGTCGAGGTTGAAGAGGAATCATCTAATAATGCCACTATCTCACCAGACAAAGAATCAGATAGCAATACAAATACATCTATTGATCAACAATCCCAACAACAAATAGCATTAGAGGATTTAACAACTGAAATCATTGATAGTAGCAACATTAATGTAGATTTTGAGAATCTTAAAATTAATAATCTTAATAATAATAATAACAATACATACAACGTTGAAATAGAAGAACAGATCACAGCAACAACAACAATAACAAAAGACACAACAGAAATAGAAGTTGAAGAAAAGAACAATAATATTAATAATAATAATAATATTCAAGTTTTAGAATCATCACCAGATACCATAACAGGTGTGGTATCTACAGTTACAACAACAGAGAGTTCCTCATTGGGCACAAGCTCGTTGAACAGACAAACAATCGAAACCGCTTCTAATGTTGAGACCACCTCTTTAGAAGAGATACCAACTACAAACAACAAGCTAGAATCTAGTGAAATACCAGCATCTTCAACTGCAACAACAACAACAACAACAACAGCCACTACAAAGACAACTACATCATCTTCATCGTCATCATTACAACCAAGAACAAAACCAGTTATAGGGTCATTAAAACAACCTATTTCTGTTCAAAGACCGACAACAGCAACAACATCTTCACCATCAAAGAGTATTCCTACTAAATCAGTCACATCATCTACCACTACAACTGCAACACCAAAACCATCATCAGCTTTAACTTCAACAACAACAACTGTATCGTCACCTAAGTTAAAAGCTGCAACCTCTACATCGTCAACCGCAACTAGCTCAACATCTGCAATCAAACCTAAGATAACAGCAACCAGCTCAACACCGACAACCCCATCACCAAGTACAGCTACAAGCAAGATAACTGGCTCTATACCTTCACCAAAGACTATCAATTTACCATCTTCATCAACACCTTCCAAACCAAAACCATCGTTCAATTCAACTGTGAGATCGACTCTAGCGACCAACAATAACACTCCACAATCACCATCGAAATCATCTACTACATCAGTTCCAACAAAACCAATATCAACGGTTAGCAAGCTACCACCTTTAAGACCAGCATCCAGACAGTCTGCCGAGGTAAAGAAGTCAACCTCGTCATCGGCCGTTCCAATCGATGCTGTAACCATCACCACAACAACCACAACCATTACAACCATCGTAGAGACATCTACAGTCGAAGAGGAAGAGGATGAAATCGTAAGTTTCGGTGATTCTCTTGATGTAGATCTCGATTTGACGCCAGAGACTAGCACCAATGATAAACCAGCAAAACCAACGACACCAACCAAAGAAGTTGAAAAGAAAGATTATTCTTATCATCGTAATTTCCATACAGTTACAAACTATCCGACCTACAAACCTGCTGTAAGTGACAGTACCGATAAGATATTCGCCGAGTTCCTCAACACTACCATGAAGCGTATTCTCCCGCCATCTATTGTCCTACCGAGACACATCGAACGTATCGCACCAAACAAATACAAATGGGGAGATACCGTTGTCAACATGCGTTGCGTAAACAACATCATTGTCGTGCGTGTTGGTGGTGGTTGGATGACTTTGAAAGATTTCTTGATTCGTTATAATTCCGTCATTACTGCTGCTGATATTGGTATGTATTTTTACAATGGTAATCGATCGCAAACAATCAAATCACTAACATTATATTTTATATCATATAATCTATATAGAAAAAGTAGCAGAACTTGAGAATGAATCATCAAATGAAATGACAAAGTTACAGATTCAAAAATCATATGCAGAGAATGGTGTTGTTAAGACGTCACAGGATCTTTCACCATCGAAGACCAATAGTAAACCAGTTATAAAGGCATCAAAGATTCTCAGAGCTGGTACACCTTTGCCGCAGTATGGAAATAGCCAAAGTAATATTCCACTGCGTTCAGGTACACCTTTACCATACTCAAAGTCACCATCATCTTCTCCTAATGGCAGCAGCGGTAAAGACAGCAATCCTTTGCCAGGCAGTGGAGATATCGACTACAAGCTCGGTACTCACAGAACACAAGTTGCATCCGGAACATTAAGATCTGTTCCCTCCAACTCACCCTCTAGAATACCAACTAACAACAACACACCTACCAAAGGTAGAATTATCAATTCAACATCTGCACAATCCTCTCCAACTAAATCAACTAGTAAATCATCATCATTATTATCATCTACTATAAAATCATCACCATCACCGTCATCAATATCATCGTCTTCAACTACCACCACATCTACTACCCCCACTCAAAGTAAATCTAATTCCATTTCTTCAACAACAAAATCCAACACACCCACATCTTCACCCAGCACTACAACAACATCCACTACGAAAACGAAAAAATCACCCATTTCAAGTTTATCTTCACAAACTAAATCAATATTTGGTTTAAAAAAACAAGATAAATAAATTAAAATGAATGAATTGGAATTTAATATTTCTTACATTTATTTCTTATATTTAAATAATTTTTTAATAATTTTTATACAAATAATAAATACCCCAACACAGGTTTAAGGAAAAGTAAATGAAATATCAATTTATATGATTATTTTGATTTATTTTACCAACCTTGAAAAAATGAATCTATATTTAAATAAATAAAACATAATTGGATTGATTTTATTGATTTATTTAATTTTTTTAAAACAAAAAAATGAAAACTTTAATTTATATTTGTATTTTAGTTTTATTAATTTTACAATTAAATAATAATAATTTAGTATATGCAGATGATGAAGATGACGAATCCGAATCTGATTCTTACTCTGACTCATACTCATCAGAGGATTCTACTTCACCACACAAACCAAAAAAACCTCAAATCACAATCAGAAATATTTATGTATTGACACACAAATCGACAAACCAAACCCAAACAAATGTATATTTCAAATCCATTGTGGATCCAAAAAGTAAATGGAATTATTTAAATCAAGAAGGAATGAATGATGTAAAATTAGATAGATTTGTTTATATGAACCAAAAAGAAAAAAGTGTAAGTATTCTTTAAAAAAAACAATAAATCATTCTTTTTTAAATTTAATACTAATTGGAATTTTTTTTTTAATAGATGATTTTTGATTCAGTTCAAACTATTAAGAATACCTATTCATTAGTTCATCTCAAGGAACATTCTAATTTTGAATCGGAATTGAATAATGAATTCAATGAAAAAACCTACTATCATACTGAGGTTACAAAGGATGAGTACAACTCAAAGAGTAAGAAACCGACTGGTATTGGCTTGGTGGTTCCAGAGAATAAGAAAGGTTATCTTACTGCTTGTTCTTATCCCCAGAGTGTTACCTTTCATTGTTCAGAGGTGCCAATTAAAGTACCAGAGGATTTGGAGAATGGTGTAATGGTCACACTCGATAGATATTCAAATGCCTATTCTGTATTGACCAATCACAATGATTCCAGTGACAACTTTATGGCAATTTTCAAATTGAATTCCGATGGATTCCCTGAACATCCATCGTCTTTCAGGGTGGAGTTCAAAATTCAACATGTTGGTATTGTCTCTCATAATGGATATACATTTGTGGCTGGAAACGATCTCAATACCCATGAGCTAAAGGTCTATAGCATTGAACAAGATTCTAGAAACTTTGGTATTATTCTAGAGAAACCTTTCACTTTGGATACAGTTCTTCGTTCTTACTCTGATCCTAAATATGTTGGTCTTTACTCCAAAGGTGCAAAACAATTATTAGTTTTGAATTTGCAAACTCAGGCTGTTCAAGAACACAACTTCACAATGGATTTACCTTCAAATGTCAAACCTGTCGACTTTATGATTTCCAGTGTAGAACCATCCTTTAAATTTTCACATGAAAAATCGACTGCTTCTGCCATTTTTAATTCAAGATCGGTGTTTGTCCTAATCTTTTCTTTAATTATACTATTGTTATAAAAGAATAATAAAGAAATCAAATATTAATAGATTAATAGATTAATTAATTTTATTTTACAAAAACAATACTTTATTTGATGAAAAATATAGTTTTGGATGATTGTTTTTCATTATCAAAAGGTATTGGATTTCATTTATATCTGAAGTTGTCAATTGTATTAAATTGAACTCATATTTTTCATTGAATAATATTATTGATTCAAATGAATGTTTATGATCTTTAGTTGCTGTACATTGAATGTCCAAGTATCGCTTACCGCATTTCAATTGTTTTAAGCTTGGTGGGTATGTTACTTTACTACTGTAGTTTATGGGCAAAGATAAATGAGTTAGATTGGACATATTGCTTAGGTCGAGATCCGAGTTGAAGCTCGATTGCTTTGGGAAATGAAGCTGTTGCAATCCAGCCGGAAACGACATGTTCAATGTGCTCTGGAGTTGCTCGCCAACACGTAGGTATTGTAGATTCGATGGTAACCATTTCACAGAGGGTATCTGTTTTGACGCCATCGACATCTTCAACTTTACCAACGATTTCGGAAAGATATCATTGCCATCAATGAACTCCTGAGTCAGAACAGTTCCTAAATCTAACTCCTTTAGATAGCAAGGCAAATCGCCTGCTTTCAAACTGTGGCGGTATCTCGAGAGTTTGAGAGATTCCAACGTATCAGGTAGATAGTTTGGTCCGAGCGACGGCTTTTTGAAGGTAGTCTCAAGCTGCAACTTCTTGATGGTAAGCGGTATTTTGCCAGCTGGTATTGACTCTCCTAGGGTGTTGATACGGAGAGTCTCTATCGATGGAGGAATACTTAGATAGCCGTATTCACAAACACCGTTGATCGATAAGATCGTATGCTCTTCCTTGATCTCACTGATGCATCGATCAAAGTTATCCCTATGAAAGATGAGAGTGCACATCACTGGTGACATTGAAAAAGTTGACAATGACTTTTTATCATAGTTGTCGCTATCTGGTTGCTTCTGACTTGTTGATCTAGATCTATCGATTTTCTTGAAATAGTTGCAATAGCAATCACGTTCATTATAGTATCGTTTACATGTCAAAATGAATGATGCTCGATCTATAGGTTCCTTAATAAAACTAAAGATAAAATCTAAAATTATATTTGAGAAAGTAGTTGACATAATTATATAAATATCTTTTTTAATTGTTTTTTTAATTTATTTATGATCATAAACTCAAGTCTGGTCAAAAATAAAAAAAACAAAAAATGAACTTCCCAAAAATCATATCTATTAATTGTCTTAGTAAATGAAGAGATTTACATTGACGTCTACAACAATAACAACAAACATTTTGAATTCAATACTGTACAAGCTTATTAAAATAATAAGTTTTTAAAAAAATATTTATGACTAGTCATTACCAAACCTTGTCAGAAGTGTGGTCATATGCATCTGACTTTTGCTATGATACGAAAGCCACCTCGCTTAGAGGACACCAATAGATATATAACTATTTTTCATGTATTTAAGAATATAATTTAGATAATAGATATATTTATATTATAATAGATAAAAAAGAATAATAAAAATAATAATAATAATAATAATAATAATATAATTAATTTATCACATTGTATATTAAAAGAAATATTCTCCATCAATAATGGTTTATCTATATTAGATTGGATGTGGATGTCAACTTCTTAGAGAGGATCGTACACTGGAGAATCTACCTTGGTCAGTAGAATCGATTGTGATCAGCGATGTGATTGAACTCAGAAGATGCGATCATTCATCATTCATTGCCATCTACATGAACGATCACACCAAAGGTGGCTTCATCCATTCCAATCAACAATTAAACGATAACTTTAAATCTGACAATAATAAACTTTATAACCTTTTATTTTTATCAAATCTCTCAAATTCAGGTTATTTATTCCATTTACCACCTCAATAATATCCAGAACGGAAATGAAAGTAAATAATATTAATCTAATTAACTTATTTAATTTTATTTTAAATATTTTGTTGCTTAAGTTTATTTAATTCTTTGGTTTTTCTGTCAGTGTATTCACAAAGAACTTGAAGCGCTCTACACTCACATTCGATCCAGATCCTAGAGGCAGCGTACATTATTTCATTATATGGAAGAAGATCTGTTTCCAATAGCCATACTAACATTACATGTTTATTATGGCGTATCAAAAATGACAGAAAATCATGAGTATTATCCGGATCAATCTGACGTTCAGTTCTATTTTCCAACAGCCACTGTGCAACATCGGTGTGGTACGTGTAGTAAATTACAGAGGTCATCGGTGAGTGTTAGCAACATTCGGTCCTGTTCTCATGCAACCATTTTACAACGTCTAGTCTTCCGGAGAGAGCTGCATTATACAAAGTTTTATCGTTGAAGAAATCAAAGTTATACTTTCTCTCATGGAGAGATATCACAATGTTAAGAGGAGCAGTTTTGTTCATGCTTTTTGTCAACGAATGAGTAGTGTTTTCCAATAGCCATTCCATCGTATTAACATCTCCTTTTGAAACAGCAATACCTAATGTCTTATCGGAATACCATACATCAGTTCTATTCTTGAGTAGCCAAAGAGTAACTTCTTGATGACCATTGGTGGCAGCTGCATCGACAGTCGATGACATACATATATAAGTAGTATTTTGATGAATCCATTGAACTAATTCCAGGTTACCTGCTTCAGCTGCCAAAGACATCACTATAGGAGGACATTTACATCCAAGTTGGTAAAGAACTTTGAATATCTCAATACCAGTCTCTAGGTTAGCAGCATTCCTTAGATACTCTTCATTTCCAGTATCCAAAAGATCTCTGTGTTCTAACAAAAGGTATTCTAATACCGGTAGTTGATTATAGGATATTGCTGAAAGATACATCTGGGTATACGGTAACTCCTGTGGTCTGTTCTCGACCAACCATTTTATCAAATCGATTCTACCGACATGTGCTGCACTATTGAATGATTTACCATAGACTTTCGAGATATCTTCACAATTGTCATAATCAATCTTGTCAAAGAAGAATTGCATTAACTGTAAATCACCTGAAAACGGTGCATACTTCATCGCTTTCACCATATCCCACTTGGTAGTATTGAATCTTTCCAATAGATATTGAATTATATCGAATCTACCGTACTCTGATGATTCTTTCAATAGATTGTTTAAAACGTCTGTTCTATTACTACCATATCGAAAGTAATCTAAAATATATTGAAACACTGCTAAACTTCCACCTCCTCTGATCGCACAAGAGATTATATGCGTGCCAGTACCAAGAGTGAAAGTTGTGATATCACACTGACCAAGAGATTTTGGTAACTGATTGAAATAACCATGAGTTGCTAAGATTTTAGGTAACCGTTGTAATTCATTCCATTTATAATAAGTTCTACCAGTTAAACTGTTTATATATCTAATATATTTAAATATTGAATTTCGTAAAAAAATATTCTTAAAAACTACTGAAAATAATCTTTTCTCCATCTTTCATTTAACTTATATTTAAAATGTAGAAGATTGGATTGAATGGAAGACCAACCTATCATCAATACTGAAACAAACAAAAGCAATTTGTTAAATAAAAAAAAAAAATCCAACCTCTCAAATTTTAACATTTTATTTCTGATGGAATGAAACAAATAAAATTTATTAAAATAACAAATTTTAGAATGTTAGTTTGTAGATAAAAATTCTTTAAAAACAGTATAAACTCTTGGAGTTATTGTAATATTTTTGTCTTGAAATTCTGATTTAACTTCTCTAGAGATACGAGGTCCATGAACCTTAAAGTAGTGTTCTAGTGTTTGCTGTGATACAGGATAGTATTGGTTGATAAAACTAACGGTATTGGAATTGGTGTCGGTAGATTTTAACTTGTTAATAGTTCCACTTTTGAATAGTGTTCCATTGTCCAATAAAACTACTTCATTAACATGCTTTTCAATGAAGGACTCAACCTTTTCTGCTGATTCTTTGTCGACAACAACAGTAACTTCATAAATAGTTTGATTTTCCATTTATTTTTTTTATCAAATAATATTTCTTTTGAATAACAATAAAGTAGCTGTCTTTAAATAGAAATTTAAAAAAAAGTTATTATTTGTTGTTTTAACATGAATTATTAATATTATCTATCTTTCTATATTTGTGCAAAAAATTGGTATTGAATCATTATAAGATAAGATTGTAGATAAATTACCATTGTTTTTAATTTCATTGTTTATACATTTTTTATTTTTTTATTAATTTTTTCTATATGTTGTTTGGTTGTTTGTTTGTTTGACAACTTTTATAATCAGTTGATATTTAATTAATTGAATGTATGGCGATGATTACATAATATGAAAACAAATTAGTGACTTGGAAATAACAACTTGTTTAATTGGTTGGTTGGTTTTTTGATAGAGTGAATGAATGAATGAATGATGTGAGAAGAAGACATGTTGTTGTCAGCTGTTGACAAAGAAGAGGAATTTATGTACGTGCTTGTTGTATGTTGTTTGTTTTTTGTTGTATTGTGGTTTGTTTTTAGTTTGTTTACTTCCACAATTTACTCATACTGGTATTTGACTCTGAATCCTTCTTCATAACCTTTGAAACAGCCATTTCGAAATCCTCTTGACTGACGTGAATTCTTCTCTCTCTCAAGGCATACATACCGGCCTCAGTACAAACAGCTTTAAGCTCTGCACCAGAAGCACCATTTAACTTGTCAGAGATCTTCTTTAGATTGATACCTCTTGTCAAATTCATCTTTCTAGAGTGAATCTTTAAGATATCCAAACGACCCTATTATTATTATTATTATTATTATTATTATTATTATTATTATTATTATTATTATTATTATTATTATTATTATTATTATGATTATTATTATTATTATTATTATTTAAATAATAAATTATTAATAAACCAGTAAATAAAATAATAATAATATGTAATGTATAATTAACTTACAGCATCACCTGGATTGGGGAATTCAATCTTTCTGTCGATTCTACCTGGTCTGAGAAGTGCTGGATCTAAAATATCGATACGATTTGTACACATCAAAACCTTAATATTCTTGGTGCTTTCGAAACCATCGAGTTGATTCAACAACTCCAACATAGTACGTTGTACTTCACTGTCACTGCTACCACTACCACCTTCAATTCTCGAAGATCCAATCGAATCGATTTCATCCATAAAAATGATTGATGGTGCGTGTTCTCTATGGTTAATTGTTATTATTATAAAGATTAGAATAATTAAGTTGAAACTTTATAATTATAATAAATAGTAATAAAACAAACTAAACTTACCTTGCCATAATAAATAACTCTCTAACCATACGTGAACCTTCACCTATATACTTTTGTACTAGTTCGGAACCGGACACTCTAATAAAGGTACAATCGGTGTGATGTGCGACGGCACGTGCTAGCAGGGTCTTTCCGGTACCTGGTGGACCGTAGAGCAGTACACCTTTAGGCTGTGCAATACCGAGACTCTCAAAGAGCTCCGGATGTTTGATGGGCAACTCGATCACCTCTTTGATCTCTTTGATCTGCTTGTCGAGTCCACCGACCATATCGTAGGTGGAATCCGGTATCTTTTCGACTTTCATGAGCGAGACGAGTGGATCGATCTTGTTTGGCAGGATACGGTGGAGTGTATACGATTCGTGTTTGAGCGCTGCTCTGGTCGACGGTGTCAACTTGGCAATGTCGATCGACGGATCGATGTCTACGACGAACTTACCCTCGGGATTGACCTTGACGAGCACCTTGTTCTTACCCATCAACTTGACCACCTCGGCAACGTGTGAACCTGGGTTGGTAAGCAACTGCAACTCCTCCTTCAACATTCTGACACGATTGTTCAATTCATTTCTCTGTGCTTCCAATCTACGAAGATCCTGTGCTTTCTCATTTACTTTTATCTCTAACTCTTCTATTTTTGATACATAATATGATTTTATTCCTTTTGTTTCATCTTTTGTCATTTTTTTATTTATTTTATCTGTTTAATTTATTATTATTATATATATTTACAAATTTATTAACTAATCTTTAATTTAATTTAATTATATTGATTTGATTTGATTAAATCAAATATATATATTAAATATTTGTGTTATTTTATTTTATTTTAAAACTAATAATGTCAATTCACACACAAATTTTGATGTTCATTTTTTTAATTTAATTTTGAATTTATTGTTTTTTTTTATTTTATTAATTTCACAAAATTTTTTTAAATCAACCCAAAACGTTACTCCATCAATTTACAAGATGTAAAAAAACTGATTATTGTATTTTATTTTAAAATTATTTTATTTAAAAACTAATTTTTTTGTTAAATTTAGAAAAAGTTATAAATATGTTAGAGATACAGATCCCCAACCCTCTCTTGATAGGTATCTTCGGTGAAGAAAGGTTGATTTGTTGCTATTGAATATCTAAAGTTACTCAATAGATATTGACAGGAATCGAGGTGAGATGTTCAATTTCTTTGGTTTCAACGTTTAGTCTTATGAATAGATCATCTTTGGTGTGAATGTAGAAATTACCGTTGTTATCGTGACACGCCGTAAATGGTTGGTAGTTAATAGAGAGTTCCGAGAGTTCCTCTCGCTTGATATCCAATTTGCATAGAGTGTATTGTTCGAACGATACCGCGTATAACGATTGTTTGTAGAACATCGTTGATATTTGACGACCGGTCGTATCTCTCAGGAACTCTGAGATAACATCTTTTAAATTCGGCGTTTCGAAGATCGAGACGATGTATCTTATTGTTATATGCCAAGTAGATCGAATCATTCTTTTCATTGTAACAGGCAACAGAGAATCTTCTATTCTCACCATATCGCCGACATGTTGGATTTCTTTCGTGTACATCGACAACCTTAACCATTTGTGATCCAGTTGATCTTTTTATCATGAACTATCAAATATTTACAACACATCAACTTGTTGCATGAATGCTCTCTGTTTTCGAACCATATGGATTTGACATTATAATGATACCATTTTTGATTTTTTTTGCACATCTTTTTTTGGATTCTCGCATTATTTTTGCAAAATTTTTCATTTTTGGGGGAGGGATAAAATGGAATTACACAACCTTGCATTTTGATTTTCGAAGATTTCCAATAATTTTTTTTGAAAGAGTCAATCATGAAGATTCTAGATTTATTTATCTAGATAACTTTTGGGGAACAATTCCCTCAGATAGTCCAATTGTTTTTTATCCAAATTTTACTTGTTTTTTTAAATAATTTCATTTAAACAAACAACAATACAAAGAACAAACAAATAAAAGTTAATAGGTAAATATTAGTTATTTTTTTTTGTATAAATATTATTATTTTAATTAATGATAATTTTTCTTTTTTTCTTTTAAAGAATGTCTTCTAAAAAATCAAGTGATTATCAATGGGCTACTACTAAAAGTGGTGAGGTTGATAAAAGATATGCTCATCCTGTAATGACCAAAAAAGATGGCACAAGGGATATGAGAACCAACTCTGGTTCTCAACTTAAAAAATAATAATTGGATTATAAAATTTTTTGAAAAGATTAAACAGACCTTTGGGGAAATAAAAATGAATTTTAAAAAGGATTTTTTAGTTTCTTAAAGAATA
Source organism: Heterostelium album PN500 (assembly GCF_000004825.1). NCBI lineage: Eukaryota > Evosea > Eumycetozoa > Acytosteliales > Acytosteliaceae > Heterostelium > Heterostelium album. The sequence continues at coordinate 318,335 of NW_008805070.1, read as the reverse complement.
AATAATTGAAATTATTTATAATTTTATATCAATACTAATTTTGTTTTATATTGCATCAAAAGAATACTGAATGAACTTATCACATTTGTAGCTCTTTAAAATTTAAAAAATAAACCGCTGGTGTAAAAAAAAAAAAATGCCCCATTAAATGATAATTCTAAAAAAAAACCTTCATCACTTATTTTTACTATCATTTTTTGAATAACATTATTTTGTAAAAGTTTATATAATGTATTATTATGATAGTTGTGAAAGTATTAAAACAGGAACTTTTAGAGATGATAATACTATTCAATCATTTACATTTTGTGATGATTTCAATAAACAAATAGAACCTGGATCACTGCCACCCAAATTAAAATCGTTGATTTTTGGAGAATATTTTGATCAAATCCTACTGCCTGGTTCACTACCACCAACACTAGAGGTTCTTGTTTTAAGTGAGAATTACGATCAACCATTTCTACCTGGAGTGCTACCAACTACACTGAAATCATTGATAGCAAGGGATTGCGAACAAATATCAGAGGAATTTATCATCAAATATAGACATAATAATAATAATAATAATAATAATAATAATTATAATACAGAAGCAGAATATCTTCAATGTCATTTAGTAGTTCCACTTCATTATGAAATTAATGTTGATATGGGTGAAGTTGAAGAAGAAGAAGAAGAAGATAAAGTAGAAGAAGTAAAGGAAAAACAAGAAGAAGAAGAAGATATTGAGGAAGGAGAAGAGTTTATATCTTTTTATTTCAAGAATAAAACTTTGTTTAATTTAATAATTTCTTATCCTAAAGGTGAAAAAGAAGAAGAATCAGAAAAGGATGGAGCAGCAATTGAGAATGGTGTCGAAATGAATCTACTTGGCTCTGTTTCAGAATACGGATCATCTACATTTTATTTACCATATGAGAGAAAGAAATGCAGCAAATTTAGATTGTTTGTTTTTAAAGATAATGATCCTTCTGTTCTATCAATAGATTGTGATCGATCCAATTCCTACTCATTTCAGTTCCGTAGTTATCAAAAGTATTCGGCCATAGATAAATCTATACAATCGCCATTGCTCCCAATCTTAAAGCAACATATCATAAATGAAATTTCATATGATTCATTAACTCGATTCGGAAATTCTGCTAATGGTGTATTTTTAGTTAGATCTCAACTTGGAAAATTAGTAAGTAGTTAAAATAGAACAATAATAAATATAGAAATAATAATTACAATTTATTAAAGAAATTTATTTACTTTAATTATAGTGTGTCTATAAAAGAATTAAGTATGAAACACATACAAGGCATTATTCAAGTCTTTTAAATGAAATCAAAGCTATGGAGTTGTTGGAGAATGAAAATAAATTTGTTAAACTGGTAGACTATTTGGATGAAAAAGATATCAAAAACTTTCATATTATAACTGAATATTGTAGTTGTGGTGATCTACAACAATTATTCAATCATAAAGTTGAAGCTAAAAGGTAATATAGTTTAGAAAAAAAGTTAATTTATTGAAATTTAATCAATTATTAATATTAATATTTTGGCTCTTTTCAATTTTATTTGGGAGAATTATTTCTTTGAATCGGAAATTTGGGAGTATATCTCCCAACTATTTGAGATTTTACAGGTATTGGAAAAGTATAGAATCATTCACTGTGATATTAAACCTTCGAATATATTTATGACCGAGAACGATCAATTGGTTCTTGGTGATTTTGGATGTTGTATATTTTTGGATGGTCAAAGCGATGCTGTAGAAGATTTGTATGAGAAATACAATCAGTACAAACAAACAATTATGGAGAAAGAATTACAAATGAATAGTTCTGAAGACCAATCAGAACCATCTGTAATGGATATCAGTGAAGAGAAATCCACATTCAAAGCGACAAGAGGAACTTTAGGATTCATTCCACCTGTAACTATAAATTATTAATTATATACAATTTTAATCAATTAACAATGAAATTTAATTCTTTAGGAAGCAAAGTTTAAATTGTATTTCCAATCATTTGATATTTTTTCAATAGGATCTACCATTCTAAAACTATTATCCTGGTAATTAAATATATATATATGATAATTATAGTATAATAATTAATTAATTTTTATTTATTATTGAACAATAACTAAAGTCATGAAGAAGATAGAGGGAATCATAATCTATTTAAATTTGATCGAATTATTAAAATATCTGATGAAAGATACTCGAAGAATTTAAAGGATTTGGTTTGTCAACTATTAGATTCTGAACCAAAGAATAGAGAATCTATACAAAGAATCCTAAATAAATACTCTGCCGATAGTATACGTCAAAATACTATGCACTACGATATGAATCTACCACTAAAAGCTATCCCAGAGTATATTACAGAGTTGGAGTTTGGAGATAGTTTCGATCAACCTATTCCCACTGGATTGCTACCAAAGTTACTGAAACAGCTCACATTTGGTTTCTTTTTCCGACATGAATTAAGACCTGGAGTTCTGCCACTAGGACTAGAGTATTTGAGATTGGGGCATGAGTACGATTATGAATTGAAGCCAGGAGTGTTGCCACCTAGCTTGAAAACCTTGGAGTTTGCTGGTCCTTATGAAGTTACGATCAGACCAGGTGTTTTGCCAGGTACATTGGAAACCATTTACCTAGGATCGTGCTCTACTTTTATTGAACCAGGTGTCTTACCTTCTTCACTTAAATCACTGACATTTCCAGGCGAATATAACTACCAGATTCCTTTTGGAGTACTTCCAAATTCCTTGGAAACCTTGGCATTCGATGATGGATATGAACTTGAAATAGATGAACAAGCAATACCACTTCCATTAAAGACTTTAACAGTTGGAGAGACATCGATTGATCTCCCAGAACATTCACAGAGATCAAAAAGATTAAAAAAACTTAAAAGTTTACTTCTAATAAAATAAACATTGTTATTCATTTAAAACAAAACTGGCCGAATAAAATAAAAAAAACCACTCAGATCACATTAACCCCACTAATTTTTAATTTTTACTTTTTTTTTAAAATTAATGCGCAGGCGAAAGTTGTTGGGAGCCAGTTTTGTTTTGAATGGTATTTTTGTTTTGAATGGTATGTTCACAAAAAACGTAAAATTCACAAATTTTTTTTTTTTTTTTTTTCTCATTTAATTCAATCAAAAAGTCTTTATTTTATTATTATCAAATATAAATAAAAATGAATAATAAAGTAGAAATTGATAAATCACCATCAGACTATAGAGAATATAGATATGTAAAGTTGGAGAATGGCATCTCAGTGTTGTTGATTCACGATGAGCAAGAACAACAATCCGCTGCATCTCTATCGGTTGGTGTTGGAAGTTTTCCTAAATCCAAAGGAATACGAAGGTTTGGCTCACTTCCTTGAGCACATGTTATTCTTGGGTACAGAGAAATATCCAGTGGAGAAGGAGTTCCTCACTTATATCGAGTAGAACGGTGGCAGCTATAATGGAGACACTGGCTACTTCTGTACCTCCTATTACTTCAAGATCAATCAGCAACATCTCGAGCAGGCACTCGATCGGTTCTCATCGTTTTTCATCTCGCCACTCTTCACCAAAGATGCCCCGCATCGTGAGGTGAACGCTGTCAACTCTGAGTACCAGGCAAACGTACAGAACGATAATGTACACAGTTTCTACGCTACACTGATGTCGTTCGATGACCATCCGCTTACCATGTTCAACTGTGGTTCACTGGAAACTCTCAATAAAGCCGATCTACACTCAAAGATGGTTGAATTCTACCATAAATACTACTCCGCCAACTTAATGAATCTGGTCATCATCGGTCCACAGTCGTTGGATGAACTCGAGAAGTTGGCAACCTCTTATTTCTCATCGATCAAGAACAACAATGTGGTATTGCCAGAGATCTGCGAGCTCAGAGTTTCTAAACCGTCGAAATCATTCATTGTTCCAGTGAAAGATAGCAATTGCATCTCTATCTCTTGGCCCATTCCAAAGCATCTCTCCTACTATAACAACTACAAGAATAACTCAGTGTCACTGATCTCTCATATCATTGGACACGAAGCAAGAGGTTCGCTATTTTCATATCTACAATCACTGGGCTACGCTTATTCTTTGTCGACTGGAAATGCGCCATTGGACCAGAATGTCGAATTCTTTTTTATCGATATTGCATTGACCGAGAAGGGACTTGAAAACTACGATGCTATCATTGGCCATATCTACAACTACATTGAACTCATGAAAAAAGTAGATGTTTCCTATCTCTACGATGAGAAACAGCAACTCCAACATTCAAGCTGGGCAGCCATTGGAAAGTCTGACTTGATGACCTATGCCGAAACCATCAGTAAACACTTTTGTATCAACTCCATCGAAAGAGGTGATATCCTAAGCTTTGAATACATTTTCGAGTCATTCAACACCAAACAATATCAAGAGATATTAAACTGTTTCAATCCAGAGAATGCAATGTAAGTTAAATCAAAGTATAATAATTAGAATTTAATGAAAATCTAATAATAACATTTGATATCTTTAGTATCAATCTTTATTCCAAACAATATGAAAAACAAGCGCAATTGGTTCATAAATACTATTGTTTCCAATACTCAAAGGTTGCCATTACAAAAGGAAGATATTGAAAAATGGAAATCCGTAGAAACCAACTCCAAAGCTGTACATTCCAATTCGTAATCCCTACAGTCCAGAGAATTTCGATATCAAGTCGGAACAAACCAATGTCGTTCAGCCATTGGACAAGCTCTTCGATGAACAAGGAATAACTGTTTTGTTCTCTCCAGACACTCAATTCAATACACCGCTTGCAAACTTTTATTTTAAATTCAACTCGTCGATTGCTACTGCACGCCAACTCACCATGGTCTATCTCCTCAAGAAGTGTGCTAAAATACTGTTGAATGAAGATGTTCGTTATTTCGCTTTGATGAGCGGTACCAAATTCAAGTGGGAAATCACTCTGACCGGTGTGAGCTATCGTATCCGTGGATTCAACGACAAGATCGCTCCAATCATTCTCGACATCTTTAGTAAGCTCTCGACATTCGACTTGTCAGAGATCCAATTCCAGCTGGCAGTTGCCAAAGCTCTCGAGAAGAAGAGAAACACCGCTTTCTGCAGTCCAATCGATCACGGACTCAATCAGATCCGTCCATTCCTATGCAACACAATCTTTGGCACTGCCGAAGATATCCATGTACTAGAATCGGTCGACTACCAAGAGTTTCTCTATTTCGTTCGTCATTACTTCAAGACCATGAACATTCAATCTGTAATCACAGGTAATCTCAGTCGTGAGGAAGTGCTCAACTTTTCAAACCAATTGCCAAAAGTAATGAACGAGAGAAGACCATCCCCAAAGTGTGACATTCTCTATCCACGTAGTGTAGAGCTTACCCAAGGCAAACGTTATCATCTTCGTCAAACCTTTGTTGATGAGAATCAAGTCAATTCAGTGTGTATTGCTTACTTCCAGGTCGGTAAAGGTTCGGTTGAACTCTATTCGATGGGAATGCTCTACGACCAATTGATCTATAGTAGTTTCTTCAGTGAATTGCGTACCAAACAGCAGCTTGGATATATCGTTGAGACAGCATCAGACAAAGAACTGGCAACCGTCCATCTACGTGTACAGGTACAATCAGACACCAAAGATCCAGAGTATCTATTTGATCGCATCGATGAGTACATTCAACAAGGATTGAAGGAGGAACTCAACGCTTTAGATGAATCGGAGATCCAAAAGTATGTCACCTCTTTGCAAGAGATATTACTACAGAAAAAACCAAACAATAGACGTCAAGCATTGGAATACACCCAAATTACTCAAACATATGAAGGTGACCAAAAAATAAGTAAGTAAATCAAACTGATAATTTTTTTATAACAATTTTATTAATTCTTGTTTGTTTTATTTTTTTAAGGACAAAAACAAGTTGATTATCTATCAACTGTTAAGAAGTGTGACGTGTTGGATTTCTTTGAACAATATGTATTGAACAAAGAAAAGAGAAAAATGGTCGTTGTTCAAATCTATGGTAGAGGACACAAAATCAATCCAATTAACGATCCAAATGCTATTGAATTGACTGATCCAGTAGAATTTAAGTCGTCAATTGGTTTATATCCACCATTCTGTTTAACTAAATAAAATGAGATATTTAATTTCGTATATCCATATTATTATTGTTGTTAAAAGATTATTGAATATTGCATTATTATTATTGTTGTTATTGTATCTGGTATTATTACATATTAAATTAAATAAAAAGATAGTATAGTGTATGATACATAGGTGTATTAGGTTGAAATATAATTTGGGAGTATATCTCCCAACTATTTGAGATTTTACAGGTATTGGAAAAGTATAGAATCATTCACTGTGATATTAAAACTTCAAACATATTCAATTTTAATCAATTAACAATGAAATTTAATACTTGAGGAAGCAAATTTTAAATTGTATTTTCAATCATTTGATATTTATTCAATAGGATCTACCATTCTTAAACTATTATCCTGGTAATTATATATATATACGATAATAATAGTATAATAATTAATTAATTTATTTTTAATATTGAACAATAACTATAGTCATAAAGATGATAGAGAGAATCATAATCTAATTAAATTTAATCGAATTATAAAAATATCATATGAAAGATACTCGAGGATTTGGTTTGTCAGTATTAGATTCTGAACCAAAGAATAGAGAATCATTACTTATATTGAACCAGGTGTCTTACCTTCTTCACTTAAATCACTGACATTTCCAGGCGAATATAACTACCAGATTCCTTTTGGAGTACTTCCAAATTCTTCAAATAAAATAAACATTGATATTAATTTAAAAAAATATTTTTTTATTTATCACTTTCATTGAATACAATGTTGGATAAACCGAAATGAGCTGGATTATGTCCTTCATTTATATATCTATTTATTTTGAAATTAATATGTGTAAAATAAAAAAACTTTATTGATGGTTTTTAATATACTTACAAAAATGAAAAAGAAGATTGTGGTTTTAATCCACCTTGTTCTCTTAGATATTTTGGTAGGTGATAGACATTTGGAGAAACTAATTCTACATCTTTAATATCGGATGGATATCTAAGATGCAATGAATCATCCATACATTCAATGTTGACATCTAGAACACTGAATATATTCATATTGTTTCTTACTGTTACATTAAACTGAGTTCTTGTCCATACACCATTTTCTTTGATAGTTATTGCATTATATTGTGTTAATGTCATTAAACTATGTGTAGGTGGAGGATCAACTGATTTTACAATATTTAAATATATAAATAGTATAGATAATAAAATAATAATTTTCATTTTTTTTGATAGATAGATTGAAGAATTGAAAAATTTAAGACAATTTTAATGATTTTAATTTTATTACAAATCCACTCAAATATTTATAATAAATTAAATTTTAATCATATGACTACTTTTTTTTCAAAATAGTGTTTATTTCAAAAAAACAAATAAACTTTCATTGGTGAATAAATAATCTGATTTTAATTGGGATAAGATCACATTAGAGATACAATGATTTTTTTGACGTGGTTCTATTAAATATAAATTAAATTCTTATTTGTTGAAATTTCCTAATGCATGAATCAAAATTGAGATAAAAGTTATATGATCAAATAAACCAATTAAACTATTTCTTTTTAATTGTTTTTTTTAATCTTTCTGTTCCAAACTGTTTAGATAAAAAAATAGTAAATTAATAATATTATCTTTTTACTTTTCTATTTTATTTATTTAATTAAAATTAAAATATTATTAATTTACTTATTTTTTTTTTAATTGTTTTTTTTTTGAAAAATTGGGTCTGCTCTTGATTTGTTATAAATGTCTACTATATTAAACTTGTAAACTACTTTATATGAATCAAAATAAGAATCTTTACAGTATTGTACAAAGATTATTTTCTATCAATTTTGATGAAAATGAGTATGATTGCTTTGATCTAGATATTGATATAGAGATTGACAGTTCATTAAGAAATCAACTAGAACAACAACCATGTAAATATTTCTATATTGAATCACAACTAACTATCTTGTTTATAAAGAAATGTTGCAACTTATTACCATTGTAAGAATAAAACTATTGCAAACAAAATTAAAACACTGTCACATACTAATAATCTATTTATTATAAAGAGATAATACTTTATATTATCATTCATCTGTAATCTTTCAAAAATACCTTTGTAATAGATCAATAAATGAATATAATAGATATGTATGTATATTTATTATTTAATAAATCACATATAAATAGATGATTGTACATATGTTCTAATTAACTTTTTTTCTGTTACAGATTGTAGCGATGGCATGTATATTGATTGGTGTAAAACTAAACTATACATCATCGAAAGAGTTGGGTGTAAGTGATATTATGAATGTAGGATACCATATATTAACCTCAAAGAAGTTGCTTGTAGATGATGTAAGTATTAATAAGTTAGCAACTGTGTTACTTTATAATAATAATAATAATAATATATTAATAAAAGTTTATGTGATATATTTTCGATTTAGGACTTTTTCAAGTTGAAAAGAAATATAGTTAATGCTGAACATATAATTTTGAGAACATTAAACTTTAATGTTGCACTTTCAAGTCGGTTACCACATAATTACTTGTTAAACTACCTCAAATTCATAGGTGACGCTGGTGATGATCTTGTAGACCGTTCGAGAATGAAACTGATTGCTCAGTGCTCGCTAAACCTTTTGAACGACAGTGCGCTTACACCTGCTTACCTGATGTTCACACCAGAACGCTTAGCTCTACTCTGTTTACTCTCTTCACTAACAATAACAGATACAAATAACAACAACAACAATCTATCACCAATAGAAAAAGCTGCCAATTTAATTTCATTTCAAATACCAACAAAACAACAATCAATACTTTCAAAAAACAGCATATTAGAGTTGATGGGTATACCTTATTTAGATGAAAATGATGAAAATGGTATGTTTATGTTAACTACATGTAAATTATCATTATTTTTTTATTAACTTTTTTAAAATGTTTATTTTTTCATAGATTTTAGTGATATGATGATTGATTTATATAAAAATGATATCATTTTGAAATCATCAAATCAAAGAATTCATCCTATAAAGAGTAGCTCTGATAGTTTGTTTAAACTAATAGAATCAACACAATAATAAAAAAGTTGCAAATATAACCTTTTTTACGAATTTCAAAGCTAAATTTAATTGGATTATCTGAATTATTTTTTAAATTTTTAAAAATTTGATCCGTTGTACATTTTTGATCAAAAAAAAACTGTTCCCGAATTTGAAAATGGGTTGTGTTTTTTGATGAAGACAACGCAAAACATAGTTCACTATTTTTTTGTATACAAATTTATGTTATTTTTAATTAAACCTTCATTGTTTTTATTTATCTTAACTTAGATATTTATTATAATTATATTTATATCATATTTTAGTATAGTAAAGCAAAAAGAGTTACACATTGTTGTAACTCACATCATCTCATCTCATTTCATCACTTCACATCTTGTATATAGTTTGTTTGTTTTAAAATAAAACTGATCAGTTTGTTTATTTATTTATTTTATTGTTTGTTTGTTTGTTTGTTATATTTATCAAATAGAGATAATAATGGTTCATCTTACACCGACAAAGTTTGATGGTGGTACCACAATCGTTGATGAAGATACCATTCAATCGCCAACAAAGAAGAATGCGAAACTCGATCAATATGGATTCGTTATGAATCAGAACGATATTGAAAATCAGATGTTACAATTCGAAGAGGAATCCGAAGATCAAATCGACCAGCGTAGTCTCACCGAAAAACAATGGAATAAATTAATTTTAAACTGGAATGAAAATATTACAAGTAATCCCGATAAGGTAAATTTTATTCTAAAGATTGATTATCATTAAAAAAATAATTAATTAATTATATCTATATATTTCTAGATATTGGAATTATGTTCAAAAGGTATTCCTATGTATTTACGTTCTATTGTTTGGAGAAAGATGCTCAATATCAAATATCATAAAGATCAATTTCCAGCTGACTACTTTCGTCAACTCTGTCAGAAACCACCAAATGAACATACAGAGCAAATTCTTTTAGATGTTCCAAGAACTTTTCCAAATAATAAGAGATTTTTTACAAAAAGAGGGTAATTATTAAATTTATATTATTATATTTATCGTAATTTAATACTAAAATTAATATTTGTTTAATAGTAAAAAAGATTTATTAGATGTACTACAATGTTACTCTTATCACAAAGAAAATGTTGGATATTGTCAAGGAATGTCTTATATTGCTGGTGTATTTCTAATGTATCATACCAAAGAGGATGCATTTTGGATGTTGGTTTCACTACTGGAACGTGAACACATGGTTGGCTATTTCATTTCTGGAATGCCAAAATTAATTTCCGATTCTCAACTATTTCAAAAGGTTTTAGAAATTGTTAATGAACCTTTAGCATTACATTTGGTAAGTATTATAATTTATAATATTAAACATTTAATAATAATAATAATTAACATGATAAATTTTATAGAAAAATAATGGAATCGATCCATTGTTATATGTTACACCATGGTGGATGTGTTTCTTTACCACTCTAGTCGACTGGGGAATGACATTGAGAATATGGGACTTGATTATGTTTGAAGGTATAAAATCACTATTTAGAGTGTCATTGGGTATCGTCAATTCATCGGAATCGTTCCTCCTGCAAAAGAAAGGTGCTGAGGGACTTCTTCCATTCCTACTGAGACCACCTCTTGATCAAGTAGGTGGAATCGATCATATTCTAAACATGGCCATTAATTATCCAATTTCAAACTTGATGGAAACTGGAAATCAAAAGATTGGTATGATTTAATAATTATAATAATAATATTCTAAATTGGTTATTAATATTTTTATTATAATATTTTTGTAGAAGAAGAAAAAGTGTTACTTTCTGCAAAGAAAAAAACAAATCAATCCCAACAATCTACATTGAAAAAGAGTGTTGGCACCACCAGTAATAATACCACACCAATAAATCAAAGTAATGATTCCATTTTTGGTAGAATTTTGAATATGGTGACAATGGACGACAACCAAACACCAAAGAGTAGCGTTGGTGATTTTGAGATGAAGGAGTTCAAGAGCAGTAAAGCAACAGCAACTACCAACAACAAAGTACAACAGCCCGCCACATCAACTTCAATTCCATCTTCCATCGCTAGTTCTGCTTCCGCTTCTTCGTCAGAGAATAAGTCATCACTGACCAACAGGATGAAAGATCTCTCACAGCGATTTAAGAATAGATTTATGAATAGAGGATATCAACCGTGTCGTGTCATTCTCGAACAACGCCAAATCAACCATGTTGCTGGACGTAAATCAATGGCGCGTAAGTCGATTGCGCCACGTCCATCAATTGGCGTAGGTGGTATCGCAGTCGGCGGTCCACGTAAATCGATGGCTCGCAAGTCAATTGCGCCACAACCACGTCCATCTATCAATCGTCCGGCGAACGGTCGTATTTCAATCAAACCAAGAACATCGATTGCACCAAGAATATCGATTGCACCAAGAAAATCGATCAATCCAGGTCTTGCCATAAATCCACGTCGTTCCATCGCGCCAAGAAAGTCGTTGAAGCCAACCACCAACTCGACAACAAGAGTGGTTGCAACCAGCAAATCAACCAATCCATTGGTTGAACCTCCACCCATTAAACTAAAGATATATAAGCAAGCCAACAACAACAACACTAATAATGATACTATCATTGATGATAATGTTGTTGTTGAAACATCAACGACCACAACAACAACAACAACTACCACAATATCAACAACACCAAAAACCAACAAATCAAACTCACCATATTCATCACCTGTTAAATTACAAACATCACCACCCATTCAAATTCCTAAAGCGAGAACCTCAACATTCCTTCCATACTCACCGCAATCCATCAAGATCGGGCCACCTCCAACTTCTTCCACGCCACTCTTGAAAATCCTTTCACCCTGTACAAATAGTAACTCAAGTAATAATTTATTAAACATTCTAAATAACAGTAATAGCAGTAATAACAATAATAATATCAATCAGATCATAAATACCAATAATAATAATAATAATCACAATAGTCTTACAAACTGTAGTAGTAGTGTAAGTGTTAGTAGTCATAGCAATAACAATAGTTTTACCAATACGGATTTCGATGATATATCGATTCCAATTCAATCGCCATTCAAGAAGCTAAAGACATTCGATTCACCAATGGATATTGACAATGAGAATGGATTCATTCAATTCTATTCTCACACCTCATCGTCTCAGTCGTCGACCAACTCCAACTCGGTGTCTGCTACCGGCTCTTTGACAAGTTCTTCGACTACTACCAGTCCGATATCAACACCTTTGTCGACACCGATCAAAGCAGCGGCGAACGATCATCGTAAACCACCACAACAATTGTTAAACTCTACTCGTTCGCCTACCAAGAGAGACACCTCTGACTACACCAACCACTATCACACCACCTATCATACCAACTACAACACCGGTAACATTAACAACCAAAACAACAATCATCACAGTAATAATCTCTATGGATATGGACAACGTAGATCCGTTGTTACCAGCATTCAACAGCAGCAACAATACAACAATCAACCATCACCAAACAAATCGTCGACACCAAACAAATCATCAACACCAACAACATCATCGTCGTCGATTCCAATCAAAAAAGTAAGACCACAAGCAAACTTTTGGTATCCAATGGGAATTTAATCTATTCATTTGGATTAATCCAATCTAGATACTATTGATTATCATTTATAACACATTATTTATATTTATAATAACAAAATAATAAAACACTTTTTTTAAATTAAATTTATTTTTGCAAATTATTATTATTTACTTCTGGAAAAGCTTGTTTGTTTTAGAATACATTTTGTATCATTAGATTTGCTTTCTTTCCATCTAAAACATCTACAAGTATACCTTCCAATTTTGTCTTTAGAACTCTTGTATCCTTTATGAGTTGATCCAATTTCTTACGTGATTCAGTCAATGTTTGATTGACTTCTTTTCTCTTTAAATCCAAATCTGCAATCATCTGTGTATATTTAGCAATATTTCCTTGTTTTTGATTGAATTGTAATACAAGTCTATCAATATACCTATCAATATTGTGTGTTTAATAATGAATGTTAGTATCATTTTATATCTATATCCAAATAATATCTTTGAATCTTACTTTTTACTTGATTTTATCTCTAAAATATGTTTAATCTTATGATTTGTCATAAGAGTGATGATCTCTGTGACTTGTTTCAAATACTGTTTACATTGATCCAAGTTGGTAGATTCTACGTTGATCTGATCTATACCGAATACATGCTCTGGTGCAGCCATCTCGACGGATCTATGTTTCAAGAAGATCTCCAACTCGTACAGTTCATCAAGGAATTGGTTTCTAAGAGTTCTGTCGCCAAGTATAGATTCGAATGGATTGTCAATAACTTTGGTATTACCGCTACCAGAGTTGTCACCACCATCCAATGTTATTTGTTGTTGCGATGCATCGCTGGCAGACAACAATACCGGTGAGTTTGATTCATCGATGATCTCAATGGCATCCATCATCGAGAAGTCATCGACGATATCTTGTGAAGTGGAGGAATCGATCACAGAGAAATCTTCGTCCCACTTGATCTCCGCTGGTTCTTGAATAGCAGTGAGTTGATCGTCGATCTCCCAATTAATACCACCAGCAGCAGCACCACCAACATTAGTATCTATATCGAAATTCAATTGAGGTTGTTGCTGCTGTTGCTGTTGTTGTGCACTCTCTGTTGTATTCACTCTTTTTGGTACTTTATAGGTTGGATCCAAGATTGCTTCTCTTTCACCAAGTGTAATATTTCCATGTTGAATCAAAAAGTTTGTCAAAGCTAGCAATTCACCATTCAACTCCTGATAGTATAGTATCAATAAATGAAATTGGTTGTTAATTGTCAAATGTTGTAAATATTAATATTAGGTTAATTCAATTATAATAACCTAAATTTAAAGTACATACACAATTCGTAGCATTGATAACTTCTCGGTAGAAATTGATACTCTTTAATAAAGTACCGTTATTCACTAAATTAATGACACTATCAAAGATTGATTCAAGATTCTTTGGTAACTCTTCGATTTCTTCTCTAATCTTCTCACCCTAAATATAATTATATGATCATATCACACGATATTAGATTAGATGTCAAAAAGTAAAAATATTACAACTATCACTTACTTTTATACCAAGATCTTGACATGCTTTCTTCAAAGCAGATTGTGCAGATGATCTTGACTTTGTATACTCTTGATCCTTACGAGTATAATCCTCCAATGATCTAGTTGATTTCTCAACAATCTTTTTAAGATTTGGTCTATAATAATAAATAAATAGATAAACAAAAAGTATTAATAACTATTATTATTTATGATGATAAAACAAAACTAACTAACTAACTAACTAAACATACATATCATAGTTTATAGATTGTGTAAAGGTTTGACAAGATTCACCGATGTAAAGATAGTCTTTTTGATAGGCTTTGATGACATCGTTCCACTTCTGGGTGGCGTTGTTCGAGTAACCACCAAACAGAGTTTTAGCGGAACCGTTCGGTGCATCCAAACAATCTTGTAGTACCGTCTGACACTTGAAGTAGTTCAAACGATCAGAGTGACCAACAGTTTCATCATCGTCATCAAGACGATGTGACTCTGGTAGCTTGACGTTAGTTGGTGGCGATGTACGTATTGCTTCATCAATCAACTTTTTCAAGTGCACTGCATTTCTCTTCCAGTGTTGTGGTAGCTTCTTTCTGTCGAGAAGCCACTCCATGATCTTCGATCCCTGTAAATCTATAATTAAATCATCTTGATCCTTATTTGATGTTTCAATGATTGATTGATAAGTATAAGTATTCCTTCATAAAAATATATATATTATTATTAACATATACATACTTTATTTTTATTCATCTTTATTTGATATTAATAAATTAAATTAATTTATGACTATTTTTTTTTGGTGGTGATTTGGCTGATTGATCTTCACACAATTTTTTATTTTTTAATCATTTTTAAAATTGTTATTAATTTAACAACATAAAGTAGTTATTCTATATCCAACTCACAATATAATTCCTTTTAAAATTTAATAGAAATATTATAGATAATATAGTTGAAAGATTGATTGATTTATTGATTTTCAAACTGGAATTTACTTTAAACAATCCGTGTGTTATGCTAAAGTTACTATCATTGTCAATTTCCAAGATCAACATAGAGATACAATATTACGTAATCATTTCAAAGCCTTCAAAACACTACTTCACTATCGATGCATTGATTTACCATACCGGTGATGGCATACTTTCCAAGTTGGTTCTTAGTTTGCTAATTGCAACCACACAGCGAAGATATATATATACATACGATCCTCTCTGAATGTGTTTTCGATTTGGGTGATGAAGTCTGGAGGGTCATCATTTTGACCGAACAATGGAATCTTTGCAGCGAGTTGTATGATTCTTGTTATGGTTTCTTTAGAGCCAATTAGTGCTTGTGCCTAGAGTTTTCACCTTTTCCTTGATGGTCCTCAAAAATGTCTATTAATTGAATATTCTCTCTATTAAATTAAATTTGAGATATTCAATAATTAAATCTTTAAAATGAACACAGTTTGTCAATACCTATTACTTATTATTTGGTGTCGGGTTGGAAAATTCCAAGGAATCATGCAAGATTTTTTTTAAACAGTTTCATAAATAGTGGATTTTTTAAATTTTTATTTTTGGAATAAAGTGTGATTAATTAATTTGTCATTGGTATCAGTAGTAACTTTCTTGTTTATAATATAATCCAATACAGATATATATTATCTTAATCAATCAATAGAGAGGTAGAATAGATAAGAAGAAAAGAGAAGAATAAAAGAATGACTTCAAGAATACAGAAGGCACAAGAAGCCTATAACAATCAAGATACCAACTCATCGAGATTGATTCACGATGAAGAAGATAGAAAAGAACAACATAAAGAGTTTGTATTTATAAATATAAATACTAGTTATTATTATATCTATCTCGTTTGTTAGTTTATTTTATTAATTTATTGTTACGTATAATAATAATGATGATCATTATGATTTATATAGAGAAGCAGGAGAAGTAGTTAAATCGATTGTATTCGGTGGTCTGGATGGTATTATGACAACATTTGCTATTGTGGCTGCAGCTGCAGGTGCTGGTTTGACAAGAGGTGTCATTTTGATTATCGGTTTCGCCAATCTCTTGGGTGATGCTTTCGGTATGGCATTCGGTGACTACGTATCAGAGAGAGCTGAAGAAGATCATCTCTTAAAACAATCTAAACTATTAGAAAAGTAAAGATATCTAAAAAGAATAGAATATAATAGAATTGAATTGAATGTTTATTCTAACAATATCATATCTACTTAACTTAACTATCAAACAGGAAAATCGATACTGAACCAGAGATTGAAAAAGCAAGATTAAAAGATGTATATATTTCTAAAGGTTTCGAAGATGCAGACGCAGCGAGAATCGTAGAGCTTCTCTTCCCATATAAATCAACTGTTATGTCTATTATGATGATGGAAGAACATGGTTCTGCACCAGACGAAGAAGGTAGCAGTGGAGCAATTAAAAGTGGTAAGTGTTGTGTTGTTTGACAAAACTTTAAACCTAAATATATAACCTTAGCTAATCATATTATTATTATATGTTGTTTTCTTTTTTTTTAGCTGTTGTTACATTTGCATCTTTTATGGTTTGTGGTGGTATTCCTTTGTTAGCATTCGTATTTGCTGGTAACTATAGAGAAGCATCTGGATTCGACCCAATCTTTATCATCTCAATCGCTTTGTTTGGTATTACATTGTTCTTACTTGGTTGTGTCAAAGGCTACATCTCGAATAAGAATTGGTTGCTGTCAGGTCTTATCATGACACTCAACGGTACCATAACAACACTCGCTGCATTCTTCATTGGTTATGGTATCGAATTGAAAGCTAAATAGTTATTCAAACAAAACAATATTAATCATAATCATAATTTCAATTCATTCAATGTTTATATCTCGAGATACAATCAAATCAATCTATGTTATATTACTTTATTATTAGACGATGCTAACTAAGCTTCACATAGGAGTACAGCATGCATTTAAACGACAAAACAAAAAAAATAAAATGACAACTAATTTATTTATTATACTTAAACCTCTCAACAAAAAAATACAATACAGAAACAGAGTTAAAGTTAGTTTGAGAAAACGATTTGATTTTTATTTATTTAATTGATATCTCTAGCAACAAAGCTTTCATTTGGATTCTTGTGGTCAGATAATTGAGGTTTGCTCTCATATACGGCAGTTACTACCTCTCGTTTTGTGTTTGTATAGGTTCCTTTTAATCCGATATAATAGATTCTAGTGGTAGGTGCACCGAAATTAGTTGGGAAATATAAAGTAAGTAAATTGATATTATTGAATTTTGTAATTCTATAGTTTAAAAATGTAAAGTAAAGTAAAGTAAGTAAATCTAGATTAGGCTCTACATATATACGTAACATAAATCGATTTCTATTTACTTTGTACTATAACTAATGCTTCCATCGAAATCTTCATGTAAATTCCATTCTTGAATGGCAGCAGTTCCATTTATATTTCCGAAATCTAAATTATCTTTATTTATATATCTACAATAAGTATTATGATAATAAGTTAGTATAAGTTCATGAATATAACGATTTGTTATTAAAAGAATAAGGAAATAGTTTAACATACGCTTTCATCTTTGATGGTGCAGTATCATTTCCACCACCGATGATAATGATACTCTTTACTTGAGTAAGTCCATTGAATCTATAGAAAGTATAAATAAAATTAGTAAATAAATTATTAAAATTATATATATATATATATATATATAGAAATAACATTTAAAAGAAAGTAAGTAGTTGTGATAACTAACTAGCTAACTAACTCTTAATATTAAAACTTACGGTATGTTAATGATTAACTCTTGATCTGCATCGCTTTCAACAAACTAAAAAAATAGATACAAACAACAAAAATGTTAAAACTTTCTAGAATATTTAATAAGAGATCTAACTATATTGTACTACTAACCTTTGTTTCATCTAATCTATTTTCCCATGCTTTGAAGATGTCACATGCAGAGTTCTTTACTCTTTCATTAAGACAGGTCACTCTTGCAGTATCAATGTATCTATTTAAACTAAATTCAATACCATCTGTGGTATCATGTGAATGACTTGGATCATTGCATTGATGTGACATTGTTTAACAATTATATTTATTATATTTATATTTATTATATTTTTATTTATATTTTTATTTACAAATTTAATTAAAAAAATAAAAATGTGAACTTGCAGATTGTCCATTTATGAAAAATATGTGAATTATGAGTAATTCTACAAAAATTAATTTATTATTTATCTCCTTAAGTAGTCTAAGTATCTATATTATAAAGAACAGGTTTCTCTTCTCTTTTTTTAAGATAGACATTGATGAAATAAGAGAAAACAAGAAGTATATCCATCGATATTTAAATTTTCTATTATTTACATTTCATTTAATCTATTTGAGTTTTTCGTATACAATTAGTAGTTATATATTAGCACACCCGTCCGGCACCATATAAATGAGTTACAAAAAAATTGACCACACTATACATCAAACCATTATTTATTATTAATACATAGTGTATTTCAAGTATTAGCCCACTAAAGAATAATATCTTTCTCAGTCACGCAGACGACCTTTTGTAAACTTCCCAACTGACAATTTGACCCCATTTTTAAAATTTTTATTTATTAGGTTGTTGCTTAAATGACAAGCACCAATATGATCTTTAAAGCAATCCCTGTGCAGAGGAGTAGAGCATATAAGACATCTGTACGGAGTCTGATTCTTCTTGCAACATCCTTCACATTTGATTGATTTGTTCTGGCATTGAATGGTCATTCCATCAATTTCGTATTCAATGTCAAACCTGGCGGCTGCCGTGGACTGGTCCCTAATTTGCTGTAAAGAATTCACCTTATTAGTTAGCTCTTCGACGGTTTGAGATATGCGCTTAATTACATTAATGTATTAGAAGGCTTATACAGTACTTACCTATGCCTATATCTCCCTTTAAATGCTATCATTGTTTCATCTATTCTTATGTGAGTACACGGTATCCATAGTTGGGAAAATTTAGGTGATAATTATTCTTCAAGATCAAGCATCAATCTTCAAAAACTTCTTAATCTCATAGTATCTAACAAATAGATAAATGTAATTTATTGGAATAAGAAACATATTATATTCTTGTTTGGAAATAGTTTAAGAACTGCAATGTTCCATAAAGAATTGAATCTTTTTCATAATAGTGATTGATAGATGGAAGTTTATTAATTCCCAATATGCTTGCCTTAAGTTGTGGTGTAAAAATGCGGTTAAAGATATTAGTTTCGTCAAATCCAGAGAGACAACCTTCTGATGTCATGATAGTACTTCCTTTTGTTTCTAAAGAATCCTTATCCAATGTCTTAGATGTTGTGGAATAGCTTTCTATTAGTTTATATGGTTCTTTTTTCTTAGAATTACTCTTCACTTGTTCGGTGATCGGCTTTGGTTCGTTGGTGGTAGGCTGTTGGGTTTTGGTTCGTTGTCGGTGGATTGTTTAGGTTTGGATATTTTACAGCCACATCCCTTTCTTTTTCTATCTGTGATATACATATTAATTATTATGATTTTAATCATTAATGTCAATAAAATACGTATATATTGACGACACCGCCATTGTAATTATTGATAATTGTTTATCTGTGGGTATAATTTTCAGAAGAATCTTCTGCTATAATAAAAAAAAAATTAATAAAAAAATAAATAACATAAGACATTACTTCATACTAAAAATCGTGAATTAAGGGCTGAATTTTGAATTTGTGGATTGTGAATTTTGAACCCACTTTTTCTGTTCATTTTTTGTAGTCGCCACAAACTATTTTGGGTTCAATAGGTTTTACAAATGTAATGACAAAAATTGAAAATTTAATTTCAAAAATTAATTAATTTGATATCAAATTTAGATAAAACCAATAGTTCATATCAAAAATACCTGAAGTTATATAGATAATCGTATCAATGACAGAACAACAACTTTACTTGAAATCAATAGAATGTGATCCAACCGATTCCGGAACATACAATAACCTTGCATTGACACTTTCAAGAGGTGAATCAATCACACTTCATAATGGTCAATCAATGACACAACAACAACTATACTTGAAATCAATAGAATATGATCCAACCAATTCCAAATCATACAATAACCTTGCAACAACACTTTCAAGAGGTGAATCAATCATACTTCATAACGGTCAATCAATTACACAACAACAACTTTACTTGAAATCAATAGAATATGATCCAACCAATTCCGACTCATACTATAACCTTACAGTGACACTTTCAAGAGGTGAATCAATCACACTTCATAACGGCCAATCAATTACAAAACAACAACTATACTTGAAATCAATAGAATATGATCCAACCAATTCCAAATCATACAATAACCTTGCAACAATGCTTTCAAGAGGTGAATCAATCATACTTCATAATGGTCAATCAATGACACAACAACAACTATACTTGAAATCAATAGAATATGATCCCACCAATTCCAACTCATACAAATACCTTGCAACAACACTTTCAAGAGGTGAATCAATCACACTTCATAACGGTCAATCAATTACAGAACAACAACTATACTTGAAATCAATAGAATATGATCCAACCAATTCCAACTCATACAATAACCTTGCAACAACACTTTCAAGAGGTGAATCAATCACACTTCATAATGGCCAATCAATTACAGAACAACAACTATACTTGAAATCAATAGAATATGATCCAACCAATTCCAAATCATACAATAACCTTGCAACAACACTTTCAAGAGGTGAATCAATCACACTTCATAACGGTCAATCAATTACAGAACAACAACTATACTTGAAATCAATAGAATGTGATCCAACCAATTCCAACTCATACAATAACCTTGCAGTGACACTTTCAAGAGGTGAATCAATCAAACTTCATAACGGTCAATCAATTACAAAACAACAACTATACTTGAAATCAATAGAATATGATCCAACCAATTCCAACTCATACAATAACCTTGCAGTGACACTTTCAAGAGGTGAATCAATCACACTTCATAACGGCCAATCAATTACAGAACAACAACTATACTTGAAATCAATAGAATGTGATCCGGCCAATCCCAGACCATATCATAACCTTGCAGTGACACTTTCAAGAGGTGAATCAATCACACTTCATAATGGTCAATCAATGACACAACAACAACTATACTTGAAATCAATAGAATGTGATCCAAAGAATTATAAATTCTATTATAACCTAGGAATGTCACTATTTCAATATGAAGCTATCACTCTCAAAAATGGTTTGAGCATGATAAAACAACAACTATTATTGGAATCATTAAGATTAGGTAATCCAGAAACATTGGTTTACCGAGAAATTGGATTAACACTTTCGAACAACAAACAAGCAATTACACTACCAGATGGTGAGCAAATGACAAGGAGACAGCTACTTAAAAAATCAAGAGATTAAATAAAAAATAATTCCTATTACACCCTGTCCCGATCGTGGAAATTCTTACATATGATTGCCAAGATGAAATTTTTAAATTTTTTAGTTAAATTGAATAAATAAATATATGTTAAAATATATTTTTATCCAAAATAGTAAGATATTTTGTTTATATTTCATTATATTCGATAATAAGATTTTAAAACAAGAGTTTTATAGGTTGATTTAGATAGTATTAATAAAATATGATGATTAACAGATTGTATAGCCGAGAACATTGCTAGATCAGAGAGACTAAATGTTCTATCTAATGAATGTCAAAAAAGGATCAATTTTCCAGAAAAAGAAAGTGAGACAGCAAAGTAGAAATCGAGATCGATCTTCTCACCAAGAGGTAGGTATCTTACCCAGAAGAAGATAATGACTTGGTATTGATGATATAATAAAATTATAACAAAATATCTCTATAGATAAGAGTGATCGTGATCTCTTTGTTTGGATGAGTAAAGGTTGTAAGAGAAATATCATAAATAATGGAGAAAAATCCTATTTTTGATTGGTGGATGCAATTGTAGAAAAGAAATCCTTAGATTATTAGGTCTATTAAAGTTCAATATACCTTTTGGTTGAAAATACAAACGATATAATAGCATTTATAGAGGTTAAAAGAGATTTCATCAATAAGTAAAACATCAAGCCGTGGAACATTAATAATTACTAGGAAGATATTCTCTTTTTTAAGATGTTATCGATAAGGTTAGTTTAGATAGTACTTTAATTATTTTCTAAAAATCTAAAATAGCCGTTTTTACAAATATAGGTTGCCATAGTTGACCCAAGATCAAAAAAGAAAAAAATAAATCAAATAAATACATACCAAAAAGTGATAGATTGTATTAAAAGTTAATTATTGTTTACATTTATTGGTAGAATTTTTTTAAATGAACTTGTTGAATTATTACTATCAGATGTATAAATTTCTAAAACGAGGTCAGATGAACATTGATTTTCATGTGGTATAGTATCAGTACAATCGTCATTGTAGGTAACATTTGGCAAGTTTGTAAATTGGCATGTAATCCATGTGTAGATGTTCTAACTCTTTTTTGTTTAGCTACATTTCCAAATATCGTTTGGGATTTGGCAATGAACTTTTCGTGGAGAGTGGCCTTACCTGATTTGATAAACTAAGACGCCTGCAGTTATCGTCAAATAGTCGTCTAATTGTAGGTTCGTCAACATCAATCTCTCTTAAGACCTTTATAATGTGCTTGCAATAGTTACGGTAGTATCCATGCTTAGATTGCATGTTAAAGGAGTGTCATTCGCTCAAGATGGAGTCAATGGTTACATCGTAAGATTTGAAGGATGTATTTTTTGCTACTTTAGCACTCCAACAAACGCCAGTGTTAATATCGGTGACTATCAGGCTCTTACGTTTCTCGGCATATGCTAAATTCCGATTGACATTAGAATATACCTTGTCACAGCCATTCACAGGATCTGGAGGCTGGTTTGTTATTAAACGTGGAACTCTTCCTGGCTTATACGGGAAGAAAGGTTGTCTTCAACATTTATGGTCTTGGTATTGGGAGATATATGGATTTCACTGGCACAAGGTTCATCAAACACCATTGGTGGTCAGAGAGATCGATCTTCTCCTTGTCTTGTGATCTTGAAACTGGTCGCGACCAACGATAGCATTTTACGAACAGAGTCTTGTAAAATGTTTCAGTAGCAAAATGAAAGTTTGAACAGGAAACAATAAGCTTGATGAACTTGTGCCTATTTTCAATTCCAAAGTTTGCCAAACGCTCCAACAATCCTCCAAACCTATCTAAGATATCACCAAAATGAGCGATGAATAAATGTAGGTAGGAGGTGATATTCTTGTTAAAAAGAGTACAGTATTGCTTTCCAAATTCTGTTGATAATTCTAACCATTTTTCATTTGTTACTATCACATCATCGCTTTTACAGATTTCAATTAGATACACAAATAGATCCCACAATTGAATAAGTTTTTCTTTCTTTTCTGCGTCCTTGCAAATGAAATCTATAATGGTATTTCGACAGTTCGTCAACTTGATACACTCATCGTATCCGTACCCGCTCCAAGTATATGAATCCTTCGTCTGATGCACAGATTCAACAACTCCTTTTTGCACCGACCAAAAATGTAAAGACCAAAGAGGAAATGCCGTAGGAGCGAGAGTTTGAGACAGAGAACACCGAGGGATTTATTGAAGAGGGTAAGAAGAAACCAAGTCTGTCTACTAGATCGTCCACCGATTCACCCTTATGGTTGGTGTAAAGTACAATGTTCGAGCTTCATTCTGATTAGATTAACAAATTACTTTTTGGCTCCTCTGTTGGCCGACTTTGCTTGTTCATTTTGCTTGTTGGCCTTCTTAACTTCCTTGGCCTTCATCAACACATTCTCATATTCGCTCTCCAATGCCAGATTTGCCAAAATAGACTCTCTCAGGTCGTATACTTTCTTGTTCTTGACTGCTAATAAAGAATAGTTATTGTGGAAGAAAAAGGGGATCAAAACAAAGGCTCCCAACAACTTTCGCCTGCGCATTAATTTTAAAAAAATTGTAAAATATGGGAATTTTATTACTAGTAATTCTACAAAAATTAATTTATCTCCTTCAGTAGTCTACTATATGAAGATAGGTGAGATAAAATAATATATTAATTTTTGTAGAAATATTTACTTGGTTTTAAATGAATAACTCGAATCATTAGTGAGGATTCTTGTGGCCGAAATAACAGGCCACAGGCTTACTTTTCCTTGGTCTAAAACGGTTACACAGATTATGCCATTTTTTTTTCTTATATCCACAAATACCAGGAAACATTTTATCACAAACTTTTTGTTTGAAGTAGCGTTCGATGTTTTCATTTAGATCTCACTATATAAAAATTAAAAGTAAGTGTGTGAAGGGAAATAAATTATTTTGTTTTTTATTCTTCATCAGGTTTTAAAATGTTTTATTTAAATTAAACTTATTAACAAAGTTGAATAATTACTATTATTAGTCTTATTCACTAAAAGCACATCATGACTTTAATAATAATCTTTGGCTATAAATACCAGTAGTTTTGATGGTTAAAGATCATTCTTCTTATTATACAAATACAAATATAAATACGGACCATACTGACGAGCAACAACTACCGAAGCCAGAGAAATTTATCGAGCCCGTTTTTGGTACTGGTGGTAGGGAGATCGACGGCAACTGCCCCAAGTGTCAAAAGATAGTGAAGTACCATGTCACCCACAATAGACATTTTTTGTTTCCATCTACCAGATTTATCGCTTTGCATGATTCAGCCGTTAATGCTGGAAAAAAATGTAAATTCCAATGGCTTCAATTACTCGAAGCCCAAAACGAAGCCCTCGAGCAATGGAACGCCTTATCACCATCGGAAAAAGAACTTCAAAAAGAGTACAATCATTCCCGGTATACCCAATTTATCAATAAAACACCACAAAACTATAGTTCCAGACTATACTCCATAACACCGGCCACATCCGCCAAGAAAAAAGATACTGATTTTACTACTGCTGCTACTACTGGTAACAACGAGGACTTGTTAAAACGAATATCTGAGCAGTTAAAGGAATTATTAGAGACCAACCAATTATTAAAACAAAAAATAAATATTAAAATAATAAATTAATAGTAAATAAATTATTTATTTTTTCGTTTTTTTAAAATCTTGTTAGGATCACCACCATCGTAGTTATTATTCACTTCCACTTTTACTTTTACATTTTGCTCTTTTTCTTTCTCTTCCATTATATCTAATTGCGTTTTTAAGTACGATTCTACATTATCCCATGTAGTAATCATTTCTCCAGGGGTTTTGATATTTTCAATTACAAACAGTTTTTTTCATCTTTTCAACTTGTTTTTTTTTGTTGTATATTTTTTAGTTAATCAAATACCTTTAATTTTTTTATCTGCCTCTTCTATATTCTTAATTATTATTTCTTCTTTTTTGTTCTTATATGATTCATTAATCTCATCGATTACTTTTTTCTTTTTTTCATTCATTTATGCTATTAAGATGTCACCATCGTCGATATTCTCATATATTTGATCAAATGTATTATATTCATTATCGATCGTCAAGTTCTTTAATTGTTTTACTTTTATTGATCCATGTAATATGATATTATTTTTATAATTTGATCATATAATTTATCATAGCGATCTTGAACACTCTCTAATTCTTTAAAATATGAATTCTGGTTTGATATAATGTTGTTTAATATATTTTATTTGTTCTGTAGCTCTTGAATAGTTTTAATATTTCGGGTATCTATTTTTATTTTATTATTAAATTGTTAAGAAATATTATTTTGTTTAAGTATATTAACATCAGTCAATATACTCTCTTGGTTTTATAAATTCATATCATATTGATTTGATATGAAAATAGTATATCAGGATGGAGTTGCACTTGATCACAGCTGGTGATTGGCTATAATTGCTTATGCAAATCTGAAACAGTTTAATCTACTTAGACAGATAAACTTATATGCTATATTAACTTTATTATAAAGAAATATGTGAAATGGTGGTTTTCTTAATGTTTAAGATAGAAAAATAGACTTTTATTTTTATTAATAATATTTTTATTTTTGTTGCGGTCATTCATTAGCTATAATTTTCCTTTTCTTCTGAATCGACAGTCAAATCGCTTCCTATATATTTTCCTTCTTCGGCAATCTTTCGAAGTAGCTTGGCATTCTGATTACCAGTCTCATTGACTAGCCATGTTAGAATGGAATCTGGGTTATCAAGTAATCTGATTGGTGTATCCAATTCCGATATTCTACCTGAATCCAATACCAAGATACGATCGGAATCCATAATGGTATTCAAACGATGAGCAATCGTGAGAATTGTACAATCTGAGAATTTAGATCGGATCGTCTGTTGGATGAGT
Source organism: Heterostelium album PN500 (assembly GCF_000004825.1). Classification (NCBI taxonomy): domain Eukaryota; phylum Evosea; class Eumycetozoa; order Acytosteliales; family Acytosteliaceae; genus Heterostelium; species Heterostelium album. Next base: position 291,548 of record NW_008805070.1, on the reverse strand, counting down.
TGGTCGGTCTGAGCATCAACACTGGCTGTTGCTTCATCCAAAACCAATATCTTGGGTCTACGCAATAATGCTCTTCCGAGACAAATCAACTGGCGCTGTCCAACCGACCAATTTTCACCGTTATCCGTCACTTTGCATAGCAATCCACCTTCATTGGCGCGAACCACACCAGCCAATTGAATGCTTTCCAGTAACTCCCAGAGCTCCGCGTCGGTATATTCCACAAAGGGATCCAAGTTCTCTCTGAGTGTTCCAGAGAACATAACTGGATCTTGAGGGATAATAGACAAACTCTTTCGAAGATCTTTTAGTCCGATCTTTGAGATATCTTGTCCGTCGATGAGAATTCGACCTTGTGATGACTCGACCAAACGGAACAAAGCGAGAACAATCGATGATTTTCCAGCACCGGTTCGACCAACAATACCAATTCTCTCCTTTGGTTTGATCTCACAAGAGATTCCTTTCAGTACTGGATCCAATCCCTCACGGTATCTCATAACTAAATTCTCAAAAACAATTCCACCATGTTGTGGCCACTCTTGAACTGGTCGATTGCTCTCAATGATCTGAGGTGCTTCCTTCGGTCCTTTGATATAATGGAGAATACGCTCGACGCTGTTCAGCTTGGTTTCAGTATCGGCAGCCTGAATAGTTGCTTTGTTTACTGACTGTGTTAATGTCAACGAGTATGAGAGTGCCAATCCAACTTGACCAAGATCTATACTGTCTCTTGCCAACTGTACAAACATAAAGGAAAAGAAGATTATCAAGTTACCAAGTAGATCCAAACGCAATCCTAACCACTGCATACAAGCTTGTAGAAGGAGATAAGATGAGTTGTTGGTATCTAAATACTTCATGTTGGTTTGAGTGTTGGCACCCTCGCATTTGTAGGCACGGATAGTGGAAACTCCATTCAAAGTCTCTGAGAAATGAGCAAATATCGGAGAACGACTAATTGATACCAAACGTTGTAACTCTCGTGAGGAATGACGATAGAAGTTTTGAAGTAGATAATATATCACAATGACAGGTGCCAAGATAATAAGAAGTTTAGGAATGACCGATGATATGATTGCCAGTGTTCCAACGACTGCCAACATATAATAAATATAATTACCCATTGCCGTTGATATTAGATTATCTACACTGTCAATGTCACGTGTGAAACGATTGATAATACGTCCCAACGGTGTGGTGTCAAAGAACCACATTGGAGCCGAGAGTATCGAGTGGAAAAGTTGCTCGTGGAGCACCCTTCCAACTTTGACACAATAAGTATAGAATGTAAGGCAACGCAATGTTATAAAGACAATCGATCCGAAACCAATTCCAATGAAACAATACAGGAAATCCTTATTACTCAGTCCATTGTGTTTTCCATTGGCTTGGAGTGAAGCTTGTGAATCGGACCAGTAGGATAACCACCAATTCATGAAAATAACCGATCCAACATCACCAGCATAGAAAATAAATGAAGCGATAAAATGGATGATTCCTCCTGCTGTGAAATACTTGAAGTAAACATAATTACTGACCGATCCCTCTTCACGCTCTTCCTGACTGATTAGCTTTCCACCATTATCTCCGATCTTTAGCTTTTTGGGTTGAGCTTCCGATACATTTGTTGTAGGTAAACTTTGATATTTCTTATTATTTTTATCCTTTGTATTGGTAACAGTTGTATCCATTTCAATTGATACATTTTCATCATCTGCATCCTCCTCCTTTTGTTCTTGACTGTTTGTTGGTGTCGATGACGAATCTTCAACTCCATACTCTCTAATAAGATTTGAAAACTCTGCTTCAGAGTTCATCAGATCTTGGTAGTTTCCACGCTCTGAAATACAGTTGCTCTTCATCACTAGAATATGGTCGGCATGTGGTAGATATTGCAGCTGATTGGTAGAGAGTATAACTGTCTTGTTTTTCAATACTCCTTTGAAACACTGATAGAACAAATGCTTTCCAACGTGCGCATCAACAGCAGAGAGTGGATCGTCGAATATATAAATGTCGGCATCGTTATATACTGCTCGTGCAATCGAAACACGTTGTTTCTGTCCACCCGACAAATTGATACCTCTCTCACCAATCTCCACCAGATCACCCTGTGGAAACATCTCCAAGTCTTTCTCGAGAGAGCAACACTCTATCACTCGATGATAGCGATCCTCATCCATTGGTCGTCCAAATAGAATGTTATCTCGTAGCGAAGCATTGATGATCCATGCCTGCTGAGAAACATAGGCAATCGATCCACGTGTTCTTACTGAACCTTGACGAATGGATAGCTCACCCAACATCGCCTGGCAGAGTGTAGACTTTCCACTTCCGACCGATCCAACTACCATGGTGAGAGAAGCGCCAGAGCATCGCACATCCAAATTATCTAAATGGAATGAATCGTCTTGCTCTGGATTCCAAACAACATCGGCATGCTCGATGTAGATTCCATTTGGAAGATCTGGATCGTCTGGTTCTCTCAGCGTGTCCAGCTCCGGTAGCATTAGGAAATCTGTCACTCTTTTGGTTGCTACCTTAAGTTGTGCGACTAGCGATATAAGGAATGGCAAGAATATCAATGGTGTTCTAAGAATATTTAGATAGGCAATGGCAGCGAATATTTCACCTGGTTTCATCTCGCTGTTGACCTTATAATAGATACTGAATACCAACATGGATACGATTGTTGGAACTGAAAGACTGAGAACTACCAATATCGATCTGGCATAGGTGAATTTGAATATTTGATCTACCTCTTTGTCACGATGATTCGACACTCGTTTGGTGAATGAATCCTCCCAGGAATAGAGCTTGATAACTTTGATCGATTGCAATATTTCATTGGTGGCTTTCACACGGAGATCGGTAAACTTGACGAACGCTCTACGTAGATTCAGTAACCGCTTACCGAGAACACTGTTGATAGGAATCATTAGCAACATGAATCCAAGAGCAACGAATGTAATCCATTTGATCTTCAAGTAGAGCAACACTACACACACTGCCAATTGCAAAGGAGCATACAAACCATTGTTCAAAACACCAAACACTTCAATCATTCTCTGAGCATCGTTACTCATCAAATTAACAATTTCACCAGTCGATGTCTTGGATCTTGCAGAATTACTTAATCTCAATGATTTCTGATATACATCACAAACAATGACTGATCTCATCTAAATTTGGTGCAAAAAATGTTAGTGTTTTTTTTATTTTCTGGAAATGAAATAATAGTAATTAATTTAAATATAATTAAACACTTACATAATCACCAACTCTTGCAGTCATCATATTGGATTTATAGAGACAAATGGAACCAACCATCGATGTACAGAATATTATTAGAGCGTAGTAATATCCCCAGTTTAGATCTAGTCCAGGCTTATTGGATTTCGCCTCCATGATGAACGTTATCATTTTCGATAGCATCTCTGGACCGACAAACTGTGCTGCAATAAAAACACACTGGAATAATCCCGCCAAAAGATAGGTCATACCAAATGCACGAAATCCAGCTCTAGTATAGGATGGATTAGGTTTTTTCATTTCTTTCTCCCACTCCACACGCATCCTATTATTAAGAGTTTCTGCTTTGTCCCATTTAGCTAAATTCCAAATATGCTTTTGTTCCAAAACATTTCTATAACAAAACCATACAAATCTAAAAATAGATTATAAAAAAAATTATATTAAAATAATTAAAAAAATTAAATGTGTGTTAATGATTTTTATTTATTTTTTTTTTTGATTAATTAATTTTTTATACTTACTTATTTAACCAATCCCATGTTAATAAACTGAACAATGCATTTTCTTCAGGTGATTGTTCTCCTCCAAAACCTTTTACAGCACCTTTTTTGGTGTTTTCTATATTTTCTAAATAATGATTTTTATTTTCCTCGTCATCATTATTATTTCCTTTAAGTTTTTTTAGTGGTATTCTATCTGAACTCATAATACATTAAATTAAAATTAAAAAATTAAAATGAATGAATTGAAAGGACCGGTCGTTGAGGTTTAAAAACTTGTCTGAAATTTCGGAATTTTGATTGGTTTATGCAAAAATTTAAAGTAATTTTAAAATTAAATTAAAAAGTGAGAAAAACTTAATAATCATTTCATCATCACAGACATTTTGCATTAATTTATAATTTAATTTAATTAATTTAATAATGATTATGTAATTTACGAATTTTAATATTATTATTAATAATAATACCGATAATCCTAATTTGTAGACTATGTTTTACAGAGTGCAAAGCATAAGTATGGTTAATGCTAATACCGGCATGCATTGTTGTCGTTGTTTAATTAATGATATCATTATCAATAAATTCAACTATTAATATGATACAGACAATCAATATTTTTATTAAAATCAAACAGAGCTCTAGGTGGGAATAAAATCAACACCTAATTATTATTATTTTTAAAGCAAAGTTATTTTCAAAAATTAATAATCTTTAAAAATAATATGTTGTCAGGTTATATCAATCATAGAGTTTTTTTGTTGTTTCGCCAAAATTAGATTTGACCAGCAAACATATAGATATTGTTTTGAAATATCTTTAAATGATTGAGAGCCTTACCCCTTTGGCATATGATCATTTGTTAATAAATATATTATTAGTAAATTCAGACTTTATGAACCTTCACAATTTGTACGAAATAGAACATTGATATGTCCATATTTGGATAAGTTATTATTGAAAAGAAATAAAATTAATTTTGATCAATCCATTGTAATTTAATTTAATTTGCTTTGCTTTTATTTCGTATATACATTTCTATCTCTTCTGATATCGACTGATGGTGGAAGTAAGAATGGTGGTCTTGGTTTAACTCGGTCTCTGGCTGCCGCTTCTTCATCGGTCAACGGTAGATAATAAATATGTGGTTTTGTAACTGTCTTTTTAAATAGTTTATCCATATCTATAATTATTGATCATCAATGTAAAAGTTGTTAGGTATTATTTCGTACATTTGCGGCGATTAATGATCTATTAAAATAATAAACATACCAATTGATTCTTTTTCTTTATCTTTTTTTGTTGATGAAGATGAAGGAGTATTGGATGAATCACCTTGTGATTCTTGTTGTAGTAGTTGTTTGCTATTTGACTCTTTTACTTCTTTCGACTCTTTTAACTCTTTTGCTTCTTTTGCTTCTATTTTAGCTGCCAATTTCTCCTTCTTTCTTTCTTTCCTTGATTTGGTAGTAGTATTGCTGTTGTTGCTGTTGTTTGGTGATGATGATGATCTTAAAAGAACGGGTGTAACGGATTGTGGATGTTTCTCTGCATTCTCAAACTCCTCTTCCGATGAAAAGTCGACGATTAACTTTGAACGGTTGAGTGGTGGCCATACCAATCCATAGAGTGCATTACGAGTGTTGACTGCTTGTTCCTCTGTTGCGTAGGTCACAAATGCATAACTTCGAATATCGTTCATCCAGAACTTCTCTACATCGCCAGTCTCTGAAACCAATTGTTTCGCCATCTCTATTCTGAAAGGTCTTACAAACTTATCGATAATCAATGTTCTACTGACTGGTTTAGTTGGTGTCGGTATTGGTGATGTTGTACCAGATACACCAGTTGTTGGTGATGTACTAGTTGTAGTAGTAGTTGTTGTTGTTGTTGTTGGTGAATTTGTTCTCTGTTTCTTTGACTCTGCACTTGAAGTAGAATTACTTGTATTTTCAACAACAGTGGTGGTCGTACTACCTGCCTCTGTATCCTTTCTCTTCTTATCCAATTGTGACTTTAACAATTCCTCTCTTTCTTTTGTCTCTTTCTCCAATCTTTCTTTTATCTTTTCCTTCATCTTATCTTTATCCTTATCTTCTGTATTATTATTATCCTTTGAAATTTCTACATCTTTCATTTCCACATTTTCCTTTTCTGCTACTACTTCTGATTCTGTATTTGTTTTTGTTTCTATTGGTGTCTTATTTTTATTATCTTCTTGTGGTTTCTCTGAAGAATCTTCTTTAACATCTGATGTAGTTTCTTTTGTAATTGATGTAGCGACAACAACTGAAGCTGTTTCTGTATCATCCTTGGCATTATTTATTGAAGTTTTTGTTTCAGTTACTTCTGTTGTTGTCGTTGTAGTTGCTGTTGCTGTTGTATCTTCTATAACTTTATTATCTACTTTCTTTGTTGATTCTGTTGTTGTTGCTGTAGTTGTTGCTGTAGTTGTTGTTGTTTCATCTAAAAACTTTTTTAATGCATCCACCAATGCTGCTTTTAACATTCCAGTGGTAGACACACCTCTCTTTGACAACTCTTCCTTCAACTCTGCCACCTTCATTTTAGCAATAGATTGTTCTGTTAACATCTTTTTTTTCTATATATATAAATATAATTAATTATTCTTAATAATAAACAATCTTAATATATATAAATGTAAATTTAAATGAAAAAATAAATAATTTAAAAAAAGTGATCTTCATCATGATCAAATTTTTCACACCACCCGCTCACTCACTTATTTTGATTGATTATGATGATGCAAATAAACAATGATTATTATTATTATTATTATTTTAAAATTAGATTTATTTAATTTAATTTTTATATAAATACTTATGATGATTGTGATTGATGAGAACTGATTGCTTGTTGTAGCTTATTTGGTTAACCGAGTAAATAATCCTTTGTGGAGTTAATCAGTTATTGATCGATTATTGCTTTTTAGATTGTTGATTATATTTCTTTAGATATGCTTCGATTACATCACATGCTCTATCGAGATCTTTGGTTGAGATGGTGAGTGGTGGACAAAGACGAAGTGTGTTGTCACCGGCGGAAATGAAAAATACATGATTGGGTGCTGCCACAGCAAAGTTGACGAGATCCTTGACGGCGTGGTCGAATTCGATACCTACAAACAGACCACCGACAGTACGAATCTCTTTGATCGATCGACCGGCATCGCTGTCGGCAATCGCTTGGAGTCTCGCCTTGAGGTGTCTGCCCTTGGCGCGCACCTCCTCGAGGAACGCCGGCTGCACGATCTTTTGGAACACGTAGAGTCCGGCCTGAGTAACGAGTGGCGAACCTCCGAAAGTGGTTCCGTGGTCGCCCGGGTTGATGCATCCGGCGACGTGGTCGCGCACCAAAATGGCGCCGATCGCCATTCCGCCGGCGAGTGGCTTGGCCAGCGTCATGATGTCGGGCTTGACACCGAGACGCTCGTGTGCCCACAACTCACCGGTTCTTCCCAGTCCACATTGGACTTCGTCGACGATCAACAACGCGTTGTTCTTCTTGCATTGCTCTGCCAACGCCTGCATAAACTCTGGGGTGGCGGCTTCCAGTCCACCTTCGCCCTGTACCGGCTCCACGATGACACCGCAAGTGTTTGGTCCGATTGCGGCACGCATCGATTCGATATCGTTGTAGGTGGCGAATTTGATGCCTGGCACCAATGGACCGTAGATTTCACGGTACTTTGACTTGTGGGTGACGGATAGCGCGCCCATCGAACGACCAGAGAATCCGTGGGTGAAAGCAACGATCTCGTATTTATCGGGCGACGATTGGAGACCGTGTTTACGTGCGAACTTCAACGCTCCCTCATTCGCTTCCGTTCCGGTGTTGGCAAAGAACACTTTGTCGAGCGCGCTGTTGCCAATCAATTGCTGTGCCAGACGGATTGCCGGCGCATTGTAATAGAGGTTGGAGGTGTGGATTAGCTTGGCCGATTGCTCAGCGATCGTCTTGACGAGACCGGCGTCGTTGTGTCCGAGAGCATTCACAGCGATACCGGCACCCATGTCGAGATACTCGGTTCCCTTCAGGTCGAAAACCGCTGCATTCTTTCCGTGGGACAAAACGATGCCTGGCACACGCGCATACGTATTCATAATGACACGATTGTGAAGTTCAATCAACTTGTCAGTGTCGTTGCCAGCGTCGAACGAGAGAATATCGTCCTTCTTAGTGACGAATGTTCTACGCGATATCATCGATCCACCATTGTTAATAAAACATCTCTGCTTATTTAAAACATTTCTAGAAATTAAATTAAACATTATCAATCAAAAATGAAACTTTTCTTTGATGATGATCTTTCGAAAGATATGTTTTTTGTTGTTATTAAAAACTAACTAATATAATATAATTAAATTAAATTAAATTATATATAATGATTTTAAATAAATAAAAGAATATTTGGTAATGAAGAAAATAAAAAAATTTTATATCACAGGTGATCATGAAAGTATGAATTTCGTGAAGTCCAATTTTATCAGACCAGGCTCAATTTTATTTTATTTTATTTTTTTATTTTGTTTCCGTTTAATTTTTTCCAATTGGTTTATAAATAAATATAAAAATATAATAGATATCTATTTCTTTGTTTAGTATAATTATTTATATATTTTCAAATTAGTTGTATTTTGTTTGATTTTTTTTATTTTTTTTATTTTTTATTTTATTTTTGATTAGATTACATGTGAAATTACTTTGATTTTTTTCATGTACGATTACAGATTAGTTTATGTATGATGCCAATGATATTGGGAATTGAGGCAAACTTTATTTATTTATTTTTGACATTGATTCAATGAAAACGATGAAATTTAAAATCACGTTGATTGTGATTTAGTTATTGGGTAGATTTAAATTTATATCGATAACGAATTGATGATATGAAAAAACCATTGATTGTGTTTCAATGATGTAAACTAAGGCTTATAAAAATCTTGAAATTTGATGCAAAACAACTAAAAAACCAAATTGTAAACAAAATGTGAAAAAAAAAAAAAACAACTTTTTGAAAATTTTTCGGTTTTTGTTGTTGTTTTTTTTTTTTATCAAAATACAAACATGCAAAGAATCAAAAAATCTCTCTGATATCATATAATGTTTTTGTCATATTGTAATCTCTGCAGGTGTGATCATTATAATGATTTTCAAGGTTTGCTTTTGGATAGATTTGTTTTGTTATTGTTATTGTGGTTGTTGTTTACCAATGAATTTTCCATCACTTGTTTATTTTTATCGAGAATCAAAAAAAAGAATAGAATAGACACCCCACAACCAACCAAATATCTAAATTCATTCCATTCGTTTGGTTCGTTTTTGCTTAGTATCTTATTCAATCATTATTTTTTTCAACCAAGTTTAGTTTACATAATATCAAATAACAATAACATAAATCAAATCAGTGAGTGCAACCAATCAATCAAAATCTAGATATATCTTAGTTATTACTACAAATTCCAATACCAACTACTTTGCTTTGATTAGACACTCGAGACCTCCACTTCCAAATTCAACTTCAACTACTAGTAATTATTTTTATTTTATTATTTTTATTTTATTGTTTGTTGTTGCTGTCAATGCTAGAGTTGTTGAAATAGATAGTACTATCAATGTTGTTTGTTTGTTTTGCAAATGGTTCAACTATCTAGATTATTACTTCAGCATATAATATCGTATCTTGAAAGTAATTTGGATCGCATTTGTTTTGTTTTGGTGTGTCGGCAATGGTATTATGATGTGGACCGATATTTGTTTTTCAATGTCGAGTGTATGCGCGAATCGATTGCCTACTACAAGAGTATCAATGGTACAAACAACGCTAGCATCTCACTCAACCATTTTCGTTCGCCAATCAATACGTCGCTCAGACTATTGAATCCGAAACTGAAAGAACAACCACCGCTAATCGATTCGCCAGAGCAACTATCAACACTAGGCAGCATACTATTACATCATCCAAACACAAGGACTCTGATATTTGGTAATCGCTTCAATTCGCAATTGAAACCCGGATGTTTTGGATACCAATTAACCAATCTCGCACATGTTCAATTCGGAAGTTTGTTCAATCAAGAGTTGGTACCGGGAGTGTTTCCGGTGAGTGTGATCGACTTGACATTTGGAAATCATTTCAATCAGGTGCTGAAACTACCCTCCTGTTTTCCTGGTGCATTGAAATCACTGAAATTTGGAAATGGCTACAATCAACCTATAGATATCGATATTCTTCCGGCGACACTTACACACCTTCAATTTGGTCAGAATTATAATCAACCTTTGATTCCAGGCTCATTACCCTCCGCTCTACAATCACTTGTTTTCGGATTTAAATTCAATCAACCGTTGGAGCCGTCCTCGCTTCCACCAATGTTAAGGACAATTCACTTTGGTGAAACGTTTAATCAACCGCTGACAATTGCTTGTCTCCCGATTGGTTTGACCGTTCTCCAACTCGGAGAACACTACCGCCAACCTCTACAACCGGATTCACTACCTCTCGGACTCCAAGTATTGAAGTTGTCCTACGATTATATCCATCCTTTCACTAGAGATACATTACCATCGTCGCTGACAGAGTTGCATCTAGGTGGACGATACAACCATCCATTTGCACCGGGCATACTACCAGAGTCACTGAGAACACTGTCATTGGGTTGGAGTTACAATAGAGAGTTTGAAGTGGGATCCCTACCGAGCAGTCTGACAAAACTATCGATTGGCAACGATTATAATCAACCTCTTCATATCGGTATACTTCCGGCATCGTTAGAGTATCTTGAATTCTCAAGCGAAATATTCAATCAAATCTTTGAACCGGATGCACTACCCTCTGGTTTGAAATCACTTAAACTTGGTAATGGATATACTCAACCTATTAAAGCAGATATACTACCAACTACACTTACCAACTTGGATCTTGGATCAAAGTATACACACAAGCTTGACCTATCAAGCCTACAACAAAAATGTAAACTAGATAACCTATGTTTTGGATATAGATTTCTAGTTAATAACTTTGAACAGTTATTACAAATTAATAATAACAATAATAACAATAATAACAATAGTAGAAATAATAATAATATAAGTAATTTAAAGGTCATGTTAAAACGTGATTGTTTAACAATTAGAATTTTAGATGATAAAAGAATATTGGCATTAACGAATCATATGGAAGGTGGATTATTAAATTTATCAGAGTTACTACTGCGGCATCATTATAATAATAATTATCATAATAATAGTAATAATAATAATAATAAAGATATAAATAACTGTAACTTCTTCTTTAAATTCTTAAAGGATAGAGGAGAACTAAATGATGATAAACCAGATGAAGAAGAAGACTATGACTATGATGTTTCGATGGAATCTGGCGATGAAGAACGTCGTGAGTATCTACTGCGATCACAATCACGTCACTTTAGTTTCATAAACAATAATAATAACTACAACAACGAGGATAACTTTATCATCAGTACTCTAGAGGATCCGTATCAAAGCAGTAGCAGCAACGGAGATCTCTCGAATGACTCACAGTTTGACATTGACGACGAAGAGATTCTACAACAATCGAAAACTCATTGGCTAACAAAAAGAATAGAGAGATTATCACAATCAGATTACGAACAAGAAGAAAGTGAAGATGATGATGATAGTTAAATAAAAAAAAATAAAATAAAAATAACTTTATTTATTAAATTTAACAAACAATTTAGTTATTTATTTAGTTACACCCTATTAATTCTAAAAAAAAGGCGCGAACTTCACAAGTAAACAAAATTTAAAATTAATTTTAATATTTGCACAATTAAAAGTTAAAAAAAAACAAAATTGAACAACAATATCTTTTTTAATTTAATTAATTTTACTTATAATTTATTAATTTATTTGTTTCATCATCAAACAAGTAGATTCATTGTGTATAATAATATAAGCTAATCTAATTTTAAAACAAGCTAGTTCACTATCATTTTCATCAATAAATCGACGTTTTTTATTTTTTGCTAATAATGCGTGAAATTATCAGGTAAGTTTAACTAAATAGTACTATTGTAATCTATTATTTGTTTATTAACTTTTATTGAATTCAATTAAGTATTCATATTGGTCAAGCTGGTGTTCAAGTAGGTAATGCCTGTTGGGAACTCTATTGTTTGGAACATGGTATTAATCGTGATGGAACGATTCCAGAGGGTGCAGCAGCCGTTAAGCATGCCGATGAAGTAAAGAGCAGAAGTTCCGGTGGTTCATTCGGTACTTTCTTTAGTGAATCCTCCAATAAGAACAAGGTGGTGCCACGTGCTGTCTTTGTCGATCTCGAACCAACCGTCATTGATGAGGTGCGTACCGGTCCATACCGTTCGTTGTTCCACCCGGAGCAGCTAATTACCGGAAAGGAGGATGCCGCCAACAATTACGCTCGTGGTCACTACACTGTCGGTAAGGAACATCTCCAAGTCACACTGGATCGTATCCAAAAGTTGGTGGACGACTGCGATGGTCTCCAAGGATTCATGGTGTTCCACTCGGTCGGTGGTGGTACCGGTTCCGGTTTCGGATCGCTTCTTCTCCAGCAACTCTCACACGACTACGGTAAGAAGTCGAAGCTCGATTTCTGTGTCTATCCATCGCCACAGGTATCGACTGCCGTTGTCGAGCCATACAATTCAGTGTTATCGACCCACGCTCTTCTCGAGCATACCGACGTCGCCTTTATGCTCGACAATGAGGCGATCTACGATATCTGTCGCCGTTCTTTGAATATCGATCGTCCATCCTACAGCAATTTGAATCGTTTGGTAGCTCAGGTCATTTCCTCGCTAACTTCCAGCTTGCGTTTCGATGGATCGTTGAACGTCGATATTAACGAGTTCCAAACCAACTTGGTACCATTCCCAAGAATCCACTTCTTGCTCTGCTCATACGCACCTGTCGTCACCAAAGAAAAGGCAGGACACGAACAATTCTCAGTTAGTGCACTCACCAACGCCGTCTTTGAACAACAAAACATGATGGCCAAGTGTGATCCACGTGAAGGAAAGTACATGGCTTGCTGTTTGATGTACCGTGGTACCGTCGTACCAAAGGATGCTCAAAAGGCAGTGAACGACTTGAAGACAAAGAAGACCATTTCATTTGTCGATTGGTCACCATGCGGTTTCAAGTGTGGTATCAACCACGAACCACCCACCGTCGTTCCAGGTGGTGATTTGGCCAAGGTCGAAAGAGCCGTCTGTATGTTATCGAATACCACAGCCATCTCACAGGTATTCTCTAGAATCAACCACAAATTCGATCTCATGTACACCAAGCGTGCATTCGTGCACTGGTACGTCGGTGAAGGTATGGAGGAAGGTGAATTTGCCGAAGCACGTGAAGATCTCAGCGCTTTGGAGAAGGATTATGATGATGTCAAAGAGAATCAAGACGATGAAGTAGAGGAAATGTAAATTAAAATAAAACTATCCATCCATTTAAAGAGATTATAAATACATAAATATAATTATTGTTTTTGATATACATTGAACTTATAAGATCATATCATATGTTTTATTTATTTTTTAACCTTTTCTACAAGTGATTCAACACTGATTGGCTCTAAATGATTTCTATCGTATAACATAATCAATCCTTTCTCCAATATAATCGATACACTTCCAAATTTATAGATTTGTTGGCCTGTGTCTGTGTGTGATGATGGTATAAACAAGAGTCCAAGATTCTGTGCCAACATCTCCAATAACTCCTTCAAGGAAATATCGTTCTCAACGTTGTTGAATTTCTCTGTTATTTTCTTTGTTATATTTACAGGTGGTTGTTGTTTTTGTTGTTGTTGTTTGGTCGATGTTGTCGGTATGGACAGTATTGATGGCATCGATATTTCTTCTCCTTGACCAGCCTTATCAATCATTTCCAAAGCTTGGTTGAAATAGAATTTCAAATGATCTTTCTCTGTTTGCTCCCAAATCGATTGGAATTGATCTTTCCAATCGGAATACCAATCGAGAAGTTGATCGTCATCTGCCTGTTTGGCTTGTAGTGTATTGTAAAGTCCATTGATCCATCGTGGGAAGAACGATTTATTGAGAATCGATATCATCATTGGAATCGACATGAGTTCTCGCCACTCCAATAGATATTGGATTGGATTGTCGGTGGGTGGAACCGACTCTCCAACCTTTGGAATTGTCCAGTTCTTGAGAGATTCCGTCATCTTTGGAACGATCGCTCTATTCAACAATGATTCCATCGAATTGCCTTCGAAAACACCTTTCCATGGCCGAAGTAACATCAATGCCGATTCATCGCCTGTCTGCCAGTGTACCAAGACACTCATCAATGTCTGTCGGATCTGTGGATAGAGCAATTCTAGTTGTTCGCCAATGAAAGGAATCCAAGGATGTAACCAACGATCGATTGGAATAGGATCTACAGTTGGATCCCACTGAGTGATTGCCGATCTCAATCGAGGAAGAACAGCGTGTTCCAACAGTGTTTCAAAGATGATTGGTGGGAATGCTGCACTCCAGTAACCAACCAACGCAACTGCTGCATGAGGATCTTCTTTGACCGACCACTTTGAACGCAAATAACTCTTGAATCTAGGTAAGAACAAGTCACGAATCAGAATGAAATAGACATCCGATCCTTGATTCATATGCGCCACACTATTATTTCTCGCATGACTGTCAGAGAACTGTGGATCCAATATCGATCTCCATTTCAACATTTCATCCAACATGTAATTCGGTGATCTATCCATATCCCATTTATCAATCTCTTTAACCAGCTAAATATAAAAGATAACAATTGTAAATCAATAATAAGTTAGTAAGTAAGTTAATATCAATTATGATAACTACTATTTAAAATAAAATACATACCAAAGGTCTTAGTAATTCATTTTCAAGATTATATAGTTTCAACTTTTGATATTCATTTCTATAATTTCTATGTAGCTTTCTAAATGTTTTATATAAAGAGTTCAAATCCAAAGTATTATCATTCAATTGTTCTTTTGCTTTAGTTATTAATTGCAATATATTCTTTATCTTTGTTATTTCTATGATTATAATATAAAGTAAGTAATGAATTAGAGATTAGTTAAAAGATTTATATTTAAAAAGTATTGTTAAGATAATATAACTTACGATCTTCATCTGATTGTATTGTTAATTTCATCTTTTGTATTGAGCTGGTCAATGATTTCAGTTTCTCTTTTTCAAACTTTAGTTTATTGTCGCTGTTTCCAATATCCAATTCCTTCATCTTGATGAGTAGTTTAACGTTGTGTTTCAACTGTGCCAAAGGTCCATCTTCAATAGTCAGAGCTGCTTCGCTTGCACCACTCTTTAACATAGCGGTAGGTCCTCTCATATCAACTATTAACTGTGATGGTTGTTGTTTTTGTTGTGATTTATCATGTTGTTGTTTATTATGGTGATGTTTATGATGATGTTGTTTATGTTTATGATCTTTAATATGTTCATCAAAATCATATTTAACTTTGGTAGAGGCAGCAGTAGTCTTACTCTTCTTCTTCCATCCTTTTCCATCGTCTTCGCTCGATTCACTGTCACTACGGTTGTCTTCACCCTCAGATGAAGATGACGATTCATGAAATCTATCGTCGACGTGCTCCTCAATGAAGGAAAGACCTACACCCTGTGGTCTTGCAAACGACTTGATAGGTTCCACTATACCGGAACCATCTTTACCGAGACCAGACGATCCGTCGTAACCCATCTTCTGTAACATCTTCAAACCGATACCAGTGTACTTTACATCTTGTAAATCTGTCTGACCAGCACCACCTTTCATTTTCTTCTTTTGTTGTTGTTGTTGCTGTTGTCTTTCTTTCTCTTTCTTTTTCTCTTTTTTCTCTTTCTTTTCTTTTTTCTTCTTTTCATTCTCAATGTCATTTGAACCATCGTCGTCACCACCATCTTTCTTATCTTGAGCATTGCTGTTGGTATTCTTCTTCTGTGCATTTGGATCGTAGATACCAGATGATACGAATTTAATACCCGTTGACATATGCTTCATTGTTTGTTTTATTGATTGATATGAGTTTTCTTCTTCTTGTTCGTCTTGATCATCGTCATTGAATACACCATAGATTGCATCATCCTTTGTGAACTTTCTCTTTTTCTTCTGTTTCGTTGTTGTCAGTTCATCATATAACTTTGAATCGATATCTTCATCATCGTCATATCCATACATAACTAATAACTATAAATATAATAACAATAATAAATAAATAACCAGATCAATGAATATTGAAAAAAATATAATAATATCAAAGAAAGAATCTTTTTTTTTTTTTGGATAAAATTTTTTTTTTTAAATTAATTTTACCTGTAAGCATTTTCATTGAAGAAAATTCTATATAAGGAAAAAAAGTAAGAGTCACTCAGATAGTTTTTACTCAATCGATAAATTCGACTTGTCCTACAAAGTACCAGATATATTTATAAATGTTTCTATTGTATAGATTAGCCATTTTCCAAATTCAATTTTTTTTCCTTAAATAGAATTTTCTACAATGATAATGCTAATAAATATTAATTTAACTTTTATTATAATAAATGGTTTTATATGGTTTTTTTAACAAATCAATCTCATTTAGTATATTTGAATTGAATCTACTTTTAATTAATTTAAAAATAATATTTGTTTTATTTATAGGTGTGAATAATGATGTCCAAGTTTCTCATTATACATTCTTAGTGCATGATCTAATTTCATGTTGAATATCATGTTGATATTATCGTCGTCCACTGGAATTGTCTTGGTTCCAACGGAACGTTCGAGAAGTGTGAGATCTTGTGGAGGACTGAGTTTGAGTAGGAGTCCGTTGTTTGGAACGAGCTTGACTTCCTTGATGACACCGAATGGGATTTGGAACAAGAAGGAACTCTGTAGGAAGTTCTTCTTGGACTTGGTATAGATGATTCTTTGGTCGGAGATGATAACTGTACATTCATCGTTGACTGCATGATGCCAGATATAGTTGTCACCGGCATGCTTACCCTTGTGTGCAGTCTTCATGAGGAACCAACCCTCAGATTCGATTGCATCGTACTGTCTGAGGACATTGTCCGCGCCGAAGCAACGTGGAGGTCTCTGACGGTCACGGAAATCCTGGAGATTGGTAGTGTTTCTGATACCTTCGGTTGCCTTGGTGGTGAGATCGATGAAGGCGGTGGTTGGCTTGACGGCAACACCAACGACACCCTGCACCAAACCCTTGGCAAATCCAGCGATACCGTCCTTCTTGGCACCTTCCACCGGCTTGGTGACGATACCTGTGATACCCTGGAACAATCCCTTTCCGAAACCGATACCACCCATTGCCAGACCTTCACCAATGTGTTTAGGTTTCTTTGGCTTGTTGTGCTTTACGATCCTGTAGATACTGGTCGTCGAAAGACAGTGTGGCAACACCAGTACCGATGGTTCCGGTGATCTTTGAGATGGTATTGAAAGTACCGTACACTGAATTCTTGACGAGTGAGCTGGTTCCTTTAGCCAGACCCTTACCGAAATCAGCTGGCGATTTGACAAGACCTTGAGCTGGTTCAACAAAGAAATCTTGTACACCAGTACCAAAGTTTCTGAACAGACCGACTGGATTACCAATCAAATCGATTGAACCAAGAATATTGTAGAACTGTCTCAGTACTTGAGTGACATAGGTGGTCTTTAGCTTGTCAACCATGGTTGTCCACGATGAGAATGGATGCTCCATCATGATACCTTGGAGAGTGACGGGAGCACGATCCAACTTGGTCAAAGTGAATCCGAGACCTTCGATCGACGAGAGAATCTTTTGATCGGTCTTGAACAAACCGTCTCTCTGGAGTGAGAGTGTGATGTTCACCTTGATTGGGTTGAGCACCAACAGCGCAAAGTATACCATACGAAGTGCAGAGGTATCCATTGAGGGTGGTGGTGTCCAATCGAAAACTGGATAGAGATCTTGGACTTCTACAATTCTTGAAGAGGAGGAGTCGTTCAATGAAAGAGAGCTGGTTGATGCTGATAGTTGGTTTGTATTGATTGAGGTGGACAATGATGAGGTCAACGACGATGAGTTGGCTGAGGAGGTCAGTTGACTAGTGGATTGATTTCCGAAATCGGGCATGCGACTAAAGAAATCGAGCATTACCTTTAGCCAGTGATCTTCAATCTCCAGTGTCATCTCCTGAATGAGAATGGAGAAGTATCTAAAGTGATCGATGTTATCAAATGATGACTTGACAACAGAGAGATGTAGGAAGTCCTTCTTGTTATCCTCTTTCATCACGCTGTGAAGCAGCACTGGGAATTCAGTCTTGACCAACTGATTGTCGATCTGGACATCGCCAATCTTGAGTTCCAGTGAATTCTCGAAATACGAGTGTTGAAGTTGCAGGAAGAAGTCTTTTACCGTTACCAAAGCAAGTTCTTTCGGTGTGTGATCGATGATCGATAACGAAACACCAGACATTCTAATATAGAATTGTAGTTCAGTGGAGCTGCTCTCCATCTTGGTGTTTACACTCTCCTTCCAGTGCTTGATCTGACGGTAGAGTTTACGATGAGTTGAGAACTTAACGAGACGACTTGACTTCTCAATGGTGATGGTGATGTAGATGTCGATTTGATCGACAGTCACCTTGTATCCAGTGATCTTGTTTAGCTTCAACTCTTTCTTGATTGGTTTACCATCGACATAGGCAATGAGATTGTACACACCGGATGGCTCATCCCAAGCGAATGCATCGATTTGTCCAGGTTCGAGATGGTCAAACTTCTGGCCTGGTCGCGATGTCTTTTGGTGATAGGATATAGGGAAGTGTGTGTCGTTTTGAACTAGATAAGGTGGATTCTCCTTGTTGATCAAAGGCACCATGATATAGAGAGTACCTTGCTCCTCTTTGATATTGATATGGCACATTGTCGAAGGTTTGGCTTCTTCCTTATCACGAATTCTAACGACTAAATCATTGACTGTATCGACATAGAAATTACCGGACCAGCTCTGAGTCGAGTTGACTTGACGAATACATACTGAACGATCTTCTTTATCGTACCAGTGCAATGGCTTGAACTCGTTGGGTGCAAGTGTAATCATCTCCTTGACTTCCTCTTTCTTCTCGGTCTTGACAAGCTGGGCAACTTGAATTGGATATTCGAGTTTGTTTTGCATGATATACTTTGGAACAAAAGTAACCACTTTGGAAAGTGCAAACTTACTATTCTGGCAGAATTCAACACGATATGCCAATTCATAGAGACGGTCGACACCCTGGAGTGTAATGGTTCCAGTGTTACCAACAGTGCAGATTGGAGTTGATTCACAGTATTTACGATCCTTTCCACCTTCGTTAACTCTCAAACGCACATTGGAGTTGTGATAGAGAATCGGTGCATGCATTTCATTGCAATTGTTACTTGGAATCATGATTTCTTCGTTGTCACTCGATCCCTTTACAACCAATGGCAGCATTGTATTGTTGACCAACCAATATTGACAGAAGAATGACAACACTCTGATATTCTTGATCTCTTCAGAACGTTCGATCTGCAAAACCATCTCTTTGGATTGTGAGTTGAATTTGAAGCTCTTGGCAATGTTGGGCGATGATGCATCACCAGAGATCAAAGTGTGAGTTGTCTCGTGGAAATTCTCGACATCCGAGATGGTTGCTGTCATTGTCGAACCTGGTGCATAAGAGAAAACATCCAATTTGCATCCGGCTTCGACTTTAACGAAACCTTGGTCGGAATTGTTGATCTTGATAGAGATTGGCGATGGCAGCAGATTCTCGAGTTGGACGGGTGCATTGAATGAAATGACCTGTAGTTTGTTTCTACCGAATTGAACGGTGGAGGTGTGACCAATACGATGCTCACTGTTGATCACAGAGATGGCAACGAATGTTGGCTTGTCGTATTTGTCGGTAACCTTGAATACTCTGCTGTTTGGTTTCTCAATGGAGTACTTGTCTTTTTCTTTCTCCTTTTCACGTTCCTTCTCGAAAACTGCAGTCAACTCTGAAGGGCTGATAGCGTCGGACCATTGTTTTGCACCTGGCACTCTGAACCATGCCTTCTTAAACTCATTGACATTGGCAATCGGTAGAGAGTATTTCTCGGTGTGTGCGAGAATAACACATGAATCATCAGGTTGGTTCTCATGCCACTTGAATTGAATCGGTTGAACCGAGCTATTGACGAATTGTACCAGAGAACGAACACAAATTATCTTACTACCATCTCTTTGGAGACGTACCTCAACAATGACATCGACAGGCTCGGAATTGCTGTTTGACAAACCACCGTTGAGTGGTTGCAAAGTATAGATTCTGTAGCCAATGGTATCGATTGAAACCGAGTCAATCTTGCCATTTGGCAAGAAGATATCGAGATTTGTTTTCAAACCGATGCAAGATTCACGTGATTTCGATGATTTGATATGAACGGGTGATGTTTGATTGTTGGCAACGCTGTGTCTGGTGTTGATACTGTCCAACGAATTGGTGGATGCTGTCAGTTCAGTTCCAGTGGAATCTTCAAACTTGGGAAGTGAATACTCAACAACCTGACCGGTCTGGTTTTGAATCCAGTGAGAATGATATTTCTCGGCATTCTTGAGTTGGTTTATACTAGCCACATCATTCTGATCAGTCTTGATATACTTGGAGAGAAGTGCATTGTTTGAAACGATACGATTTCCAAGCGATGTATTGTTCTCGCGATCCTTGATCTTGATGAGATGCACTGTCGATGCCAGTGTCTCTATCAATGCATGTGACACATTGACATTCAACATTCCTCTTGTCGCCATGAAAGTAGCTCTTGTCTTTTGACCATTGCGTTTCACATCGAAATTGAATGACCAGTCCTCAATGAATGGTTCAAACTTCATATTACCCTCATTGAAGTAATCGGATTTGAAAGTGACCGATGTCTTTAACTCGATATCCGACGACCAGTTCGATACTTTAGCACTGAGATCCGCGAGATAGAGTTCAGCAATCGGGAGATAGAGATCCATTGATTCATTGATGAGCAAGACACTCATCGATGGACATTCGAATTGGAGTGTCTCTGTGATCATGTAGATCTTCTCCTCTGGTTCCTCCGAGGAGGATGCAATCGATGCAGAGTTGACAGACGATGTCAAATCGGTAGCGGTTGTAGTGGTGCTGTTGGACGATGGTTGAATGGCATCTTTGATGGTCGGTTGGTTCTGTTGGAAACTAAGATTCTGGACAATCTTTAAGATAGTATTGATATCCTCGTAGGAGAAATACCACTTGATAATAGAACTGCTAACGGTGATCTTTTGTTTCCAATATTCAGAGGTTTCGTTCTCCTTGATGTATTGAACCTTGATGTGGTCGATCGGTTTCAATATTTGTACGGGACGCGAACCTTGTGATCCGGCAAAGTCGGACGACACTATATTGGGACGATAGATATTCAACTTTGTCTTTCTGAGTGAAACGATTGCATTCTCCATACCCTTTGGATCACGTTTGAAGTAGACATGAACTTTGGTTTTGGCTGCAAGACAACGGGTGTTTGGTTGAGTTTCGTTTTCCACCAGTGTTACCTCTGCGTTGATGCTGGTTGTCAGAGTGATGGAGGGAGTTCTGACCAAGTCTGGATTGAAAGCACGTGTCTGAGCAAGGAATCTTGGACTCTTCATATCCTTTGCCTCTTCGACTTCGAGCATGAATTGTTTGTCCTGTTGCTCCTGTTGGATTGGCTTCAAGAAGAAGTCGGAAATCAAGATTAGTGGTGTTGGCGACAAGAATAAACATGGATTGTTGACCTCGACATTGATGTATTGATCACCCAACACGTTGTCTCTGATGTATCCCAAATGAAGGAAGTTGGAACGTTCCTGTTTCTTTGGAATGTTTTCAAGTAGGTTCTTAAAGATATTTTCAGAGTTCTTTCTTGAATCAGAGAGGGCAATCGATTCCATGATGACTTGAACCTTGGTCTTTTGTTTCTCGGTCGATTTGAAATCGATATAGATATTCTTGATTTCAAAGGTAGCGATATCGTTCTCCGGTGTGTAGATTCGGAATGTCAGGGTTGGTAGCGAGAGCTTCAATGCGAGAACAACTCTTCCCATTGACTTGACAACTTCCTGCTCAGAGAAATAGGGGATCTCTGCGCTGGGTGGAGGTTGATTGTTTATATTCTGATTGTTTTCATTGACTTCGCCAATCTCTCTGGTAACATTGTCGGCCAACTTCAAAAAGAATGTGTATTGCTCTTGATTCAACATAAAGTAAATGTGTGAGATATGCAAATCGATCAACAAGTCTTCAACATTGATCTGGAAGTTTGGAATGAGGAATCTGGTGATTCCAACGTTGAGATCCAACTCTTGTAGGAAGTGAGAACGACTCTCACCATCGACGATAGTGATGTTGGTCTTCTCCAACTTGATGCTCATGATGTCCACTGGCTGATTGGTGACGTTGTGATTTCCAAAGTCGTTGGAGACAACGATCTTTCCAAGCTCCATTTGAATCATATTGCCGGAGTTGGCTGCTTGCGGTACTCTAAAGATTGGAGTATCCATCACGACATCGATCTTGGTACGGCTTACGGCTACATTTGCCTTCATTGGAACGACCGACTTCATATCGGGACTGAGTGGTGGACTGTATTCGCCAACACCACCGGGTTGTGGGGAGGGAGGAGTGGCTGGAACGAGTGGCACCGGTTTGTTCAAGATTGGATCGAGCATTCCACCCAAGAAGTAGTTTTGTGTCTTCAACAGGAATCCAACCTGTGCATTGACGATGATCGACTTGATGTGAGCATCGACCGAACTATCGTAACCTGGATAATTGACAAGGTTCGAAGGATGTGTTTGGAATTTGAATTGAAGCATTGCAGATGTTAGATCCTGTGGTGAGATGACTTGTTTGTAGAGCGAATCACTCTGAGTGGTCAAGTCCTCCAGCACGATCGAGCCGAGCGAACCTTCCACCGACATTCTGTTATCCTTGTACATCGATGTATTCACATTGATTTTGTTGATAGAGAATACACCGAGACGACGATTGTTCTCTTGATTCAACACCACACCCAGACTGTTGAT
Organism: Heterostelium album PN500; assembly: GCF_000004825.1. NCBI lineage: Eukaryota > Evosea > Eumycetozoa > Acytosteliales > Acytosteliaceae > Heterostelium > Heterostelium album. The sequence continues at coordinate 268,643 of NW_008805070.1, read as the reverse complement.
ATTGGCAGTGACCTTCAAGGAGATTCCTTCGTTGATTGGTTTCTTCTTTGGCACCTTCTTGATGATCTTGATTGTCTTTACTGTTGTGTGTGGTTGCGGTGATGTTTGATCCGGTGAGATGACAGTGCCGTTGTTAGTGTAGGAAACGGGTGACGATGGAGCTGCTCCACCAGCACCAGCTCTCAAAGTTCTAACGACTCTAGTTCTCTTTTCAACCACCTTGACAGTGGATGGTTTCAAAGAGATTGCAGGTTGATCGGCAAACGACTGAACAATAACCAACAACTGATGAATAGTTGGTGGATTACAAACTAAATAGAAAGAATTGAAATTTACATCCAATGACATATCAATCTTTTGATACTCTGGTGAATTCTATAAGAATTATCAAGAATTAATAAAAAATAATAGTTAAATGGTTATTGTTTAGATTGTTTGTTGACTTACCATTTGATATTGTTTGAAATTAATTGATACCAATGATGATTGATTTGATTTACCTTCGATATCTTGAGATGGATTGGAAGTTGCTAACTTCTTTAGAGAGCTACGAGTGAAGAGATCATCGATATCGAAACGCTTTAGTTCGACACTACCGATGGCATCGAATGTTCGTTGAACAAATGAAACACCAAGACCATCGACAGAAACTCTTATCAAGTCTGTATTTTCTCTCGAGATTGTAACATTGATCGATTTCATCTCGAAATTAAGACTCAACTTTTTGTGATTCTTTAACAATTCAATTGATGATTCTTTATCTTGATTACCTTTACCATGATGACTAAAAACAAAACAAAACAACATTATTAATAAAACAAAACATATCTTTAAGATAATAAGAAATAACATACCTGTATAAATCAATGATTGCTTTCTTTGCTGGTTCAGTTGCTGCCATTGCAGCAGCTGTATTATTGCTCGTTGTTGGTGATGAAGATGGTTTTTGAATATCTTCAGCCAGTGTTCTGGCCATTGATAACAACTGTTTGCATTTACGATCGGAGAGAGCAATGTTCAATTGTGGAAGTTCACCAAATACTTTGAGTTTGGTCAGGGTAAGACTGTCTTGTTGAATACAAGAGAATATCTTGAGATGAACATCGAATTGATTGATAATATGAGTCTTTTGTTCGGTTTGAATTCTCTTGTCGCTCCAAGAATGAATATCGTTGGTAAGTAGCAACTGAATCGATTGCAGTGAAAGGTTGAACTTATCATAGAAATCATCTTCCGAGGTGTTCGAGACGACCTTTCCTTTGATTGCATTGTTGGAGATATCCGACTGAATCTTAAAGTTACCGAGATCCAGTACCAAAGCATTTGAGTTTTTGTTTGCAACGTTCTCTGGCAAGATGATGACTGGCGCGTGGATATTGACTGAGAGTGCCAGTGTCTTGTGAGTGTCAAGTGCCTCTTGCAACTGCATCTTTGTCTTCTCTGTGAAATTGTCGATGTAGTCACCAGCTTTGTTTGTGATATTCGTGAGATCGACACTCTCCTTTGAGAAGAAGTCGACGATCTTCATTATCAGTGGCTTTGGCGCGATGACTTGCAGCGGCTCCATGTTGAGCTCGATGAACAAATCCGACGATTTGTCGAGTGGACTGGTGTCGACGATGGCGGTCATGAATGTCTGTGCGTTCGACGAATGTGGCGCTGGCGCAATGATCTTCTTGTATTGCGTTTCCTTGGAGTATTGGTCGTACACCTCAAACTGTTTGATTCCCGCCACCACTTTGACACCGTCTTTACGCTGCTCGAGTCGCACCGACAGCGAAGTGTAGACGGCGTCGATGAACGGCATGTCATTCTCTACCAGCTGCATAGCGAACGACTTGATTGTGAGGTTGGCGACAACCTTGTTCCAGTCGGGTGGCTCCTCCACCGACTCTATCACATCGGAATACTCGATGGTCTTGTACAGTTCGTCACGCTCCGTAGTGGACAACTGCACGATTGGCGCAGCCTGTTCGTCTTCTTTCTTCTTGGTGTTGAAGAGATTCGTAAAGAATCCACGCTCCTGCTTCTTGCTATCCAAGAAATCCTTTCTGACCTTGTTCTTCTCTGTCTCCTTCTTGATCTCGGCGTACGCAAGTGAACGATAGAATACAATATCCTCAAACGACAGCTTCTCTTCCAACTCTGCCAGTTGCTGGGTCTCCTGCTTGCTCAGAGACTGTAGCCACTGGATGTTTGGCAGTGAACGCTTGAACAGCCCTACATACTTGATACGATCCTTTCTACGCTCCATGAAGAACGGCCAACTCGACTGGTATCGTTTCAAACGGATCTGCTCGAGAGTCACCTGACCAGCGTATTTCCACCAGGCCGCTGGATTCTCGGACACCTTGAACTGCGGTCTGTATTTCAAGTACTTGATATCTCTCAAGAACTCATTGGTGAATTGCAGTAGATTAAGAATACAATGATGTTGCTGAGCGGAAAGCGCACAAACAATATCGGAGAAGATACACTCCGATATAATCTTTGGTACACTCTTTTCAATTAAATCACTCTTATTAATAGATACCTATAAATAGTAATTGGATTGTTAGGTTAGTTAATTACTCCTATCTCCAATTGATTTAAAAACAACATACTTTTAATTGAGAAGAAACAGGTTTAACTATAAACTTTCTAAGCATAGAGTCATGTACTTTGAGTGATGGAATTGCATTGTAGAATGCGTCACTAAACTCTTGAGTTGACAGATTCTGCATTGACTGTGCGGAATCATCGATATATACACCTAGCGAATGCATCTCTGCTAGCTTTCTAATAATATTGGATTTGGTACTATCAATAAACGATGGTATCCAACGTTCATCTGTAGATTGTGCTGAAATCTTATCAAGTGTAACACCAATTGCATATAACTATCGATAGAGAATAACAAATTGAATTAGTTGGTTTTAATATTCTTCTGAATCATTGTTTTAAAAAACAGATGTTATTAACTAACTTACTCTTCCGATTTCATTCTTGTGTTCGAATCTAATATGTACTTTGTTGATAACGATCTGAAGGTTATCAATGATTTTCGTTACGAGACGCCCGGTGAATGTATCGTCTTGTTTTCCGATTTGTTCGGTCTCTGCTTCCTTGATGGATTTGAGCCACTCGTAGTTCTCGATACGCTTCTTCTTGGTTTCACGCTCCTTCTTCTTCTCTGCTTCCTCGTCGTACTTGTAGTTGGCGGTCTGTGGTACGGCCAGCGCGAAAATCGAATCGATATTGACGATGACCGGCTTTGATTTCAGATCCTTCCAGGGAACCTTCAGTTCCAGCCGCCCGAGAAATCCTTTCTTCACGGTGATCGGTAGATTGATCGGTAGATTCGCCAGAGCATCTTCCTTCAATTCGAGATTGGTCAGTACCACATTTCCACCGAGTACACCAATCTTCAATTGATCTTTATTCAAATTCTTTACATATTCACCAAGAACTCTTGATAATACATCGGAAACAATACCTTCAAATACCATTGTTGTTGTTGTTGTACTTTTTGTTTTAAGATTAAAATAGTATTATTTTATAATCTTTATATATATGAAATGATAATATGTAAGTTAATATTCGTAAGATAATAAGGTAATATGATATGTATGTATTTTGATTAATATTTTATGATTATGATGATATGATTATTATTGTTATTATTTTTATTATTTTTGTTGATAAGTAAAAAACAAAAATATTCTAATTATTTAATAATTACTATTACTTGTTAATTATCTATTATTATTATTATTAAACATTTACATGTAAATAAATAACAGAAACAAACAAATAAAACTAATAAATTGTTTATCTTTATAATAATGATTAATAAAACAAAAATAATAGATTAAAAGATAGGATAATAAAAATTTGTTAATGATATTTTTAGTGACGACGACTGAACACCCACCGCTAACCTCGACTTTTTGTCTGACAATGGGTTCATTTATTCCCTTTGTCACTGGAATTTTCAAAACCACAACACACAAACACATAAATTAACAATTTATTTTTAATTTTTTTTTCATTTTCACTAAAACAATTCCCAAAAAAAGATTTTTTTTTCTTTTTTGTCTATGCTCACTTCATCTAACATCCTGTTTTAAAAATTATTTTCTTGTCACAATCTTTTTTAAAAATTAATTTTTCAGAAAGCAAAGATTGAACTATTTGGTTCCGCTTCCAACCTGGTCTTGGTAACTAAAAATCAGCTTCGATTTGATTGATATTTTTCAATAATTAAAAATCAGTCATCAGTCTGAAAAAAAAAAACAAAAAATCATATAAGATCAATTTTTTTTTTTTTTTGCATATTATTAAGTTCAAGCAAGTATAATTCATTAAATCTTGATCAAGCACAACACAAGAATCTGCATATTTAATTTGATTCACAAAAAAAAAAAAAGAAAAAAGAAAAAGGATGTCAGCAACAACAACATCAAAAACATTGTACCAATTGGTTAATGATAATAAAAAAGAGTCGAATGCAGTCGTCATTCCAACAGCGAACGAACAACACTATGCAACGGTGAGCTACGATCAGTTGGTAAATAACTCTATTCAATTCTCTCAGCAATTGGCTGCTCATTCCATCAAGAAAGGCGATGTTGTTTCAATCATAGTCGGTAATGGTTATCCTATTTTAGTTTGTTTTTTGGTAAATATATATAATGTTATGAATGAATTGATAAACAACAACAACTGATTATTAATTAACATTTCAAATCGAAAACTAAAAGGGAACAACATTCACAAGATGTATTGCAGCACCTTTGAATTCCGCTTATACCTGTGAGGAATTCAAATACTATTTGGACGATATGAAGGCAAAGTTGGTTGTTGTTCAAGCCGGTTTGACAGAGGCATTGAAAGCATCCGAAGAGTTGGGTCTACCCGTTTGGCAAGTGAATGAAGTGTTTGATTACGATAGTAACCATACTCATTTCACTTTGACAATCGATGGTAAAGTAATTGAGATCAACAACAACAACGTTGGTGGTTTGTCAGAGTTACCGGAACCAGATGACGTTGCATTGTTTCTTCATACCTCTGGTACAACCAGTAAGCCAAAGGGTGTTCCTCTCACCCACAAGAATATAACTACTTCCAACTCGAATATCGCGCGAACATTCCGATTGTCGCCAGCCGATCGTTCAATGGTTGTAATGCCACTGTTCCACGTTCACGGTTTGATTGGTGTTTCGCTCTCGACTCTGCTCAGCGGTGGATCGTTAGTCATCCCAGTGAAGTTCAGTGCATCGACATTCTGGCAACAAGTCAAACAATTCAAAGTGACATGGTACTCTGCAGTGCCAACCATCCACTCCATCTTGATATCAATGGAGAAACAACCGGAAAACTCACCAAACAAAGGTGTATTCAGATTCATCAGAAGTTGTTCTTCATCATTATCACCAACCCTATTAGAGAGTTTAGAGAATTGTTTTGGTGTAAGTATAGTATAGTCAGTTTATTTGACTTTATATATTTCACACACAGCATGCTAATTAATTATCTAATTAATTAATTTAGTGTCCAATTGTCGAATCATATGGTATGACTGAAGCTGCTCATCAAATGACATCGAATTTGTTACCGGAGGATGGAAAGCGTAAAGCGGGATCCGTTGGCAGAGCATCGTTTGTCGATGTTGGTGTTGCCGATGACAACGGTGATTTGTTGGAGCAAGGAAAGGTTGGTGAGGTTTGTGTAAAGGGTGAGAATATCATGAAGGGATACAATAACAATCCACAGGCAAACATTGATAATTTCACTAAGCACGGTTGGTTCCTGACCGGTGACATCGGTTATTTGGACGAGGATGGATTCCTCATTCTCAAAGGCAGAAAGAAAGAGATTATCAATCGTGGCGGTGAGAAAATCAGTCCACTCGAAGTGGATAATGCACTCCTAGAGAACAGCGCCATTGCCGAGGCAGTGTGTTTCGGTGTGCCCGACGCCAAGTACGGAGAGGAGATCTGGGCTGCCGTTGTACCAAAGCCAGATCACAATCTCACCGAGCAAGACATAATGGAATTCCTCCAAAAGAAAATAGTATCATTCAAGATTCCAAAGAAAATATTTGTTACCAACAGCTTCCCAAAGACATCCACCGGAAAGATTCAAAGACGTTTTATCTCTGAACACTTTTTAAAGATTGCAGCAGCAGCAACAGCTGAAGCTAAATAAATTTTATTATACATTTTATTGTTGTTTTGTTCTTTTAATTAATATCCACATGATATCATATACTTTGAAAATGATTCAACATTGGATATTGAATCTGTCAATGGTAAACTAGATTGACAAATTACAAGTAGAGTTTGTGTTTTAAATACTAATAATATACATTTTTTGTTATCCTACAATAAGTAATAATAAGTTAATATATATATATATTTAGATAATGGTAGATTTGGTAAGTAACTATACATACATTGACAGCAACAATTGAGGTATGACCTTTAGAAATGATAATATGTTTGACTGAATCAATTACTATTTCCAACAAATCTAAATCTTCAAACTTATTATTATTATCATCGATCTTTTTGATAATACTTTTAATTTCTTTGTTTGATTCATCCTATTTTGTTTGTATTATTAGTAGTAAAATATTAGTATATAATGATATTGAATCATTCATTTATACATACATTGAAATTACTTGCTAAAATAGATTTGTATTCTAAAGAATAAATATATGAATGGTGGAATTGATAGTTATTCGATAGAATGTCAAGGTATGAATTCCATCCTGATGACGATTCACTATCGTTATTGTTGTCAGTTGTAGAGTCATCGCTAGTTACTAGACTAGAGAGTAATCTTAATGTTTGATCATTGTGTTTTCTCGTTAATAACAGATAAGAGTTAATCTCTGGGAACAAATCTGATGGAATAGATAGTTTTAGATCGTCGACAGAGTATTCCAATAGTAGCTTAGATATTCTATCGATTACTAAATGCTTTAGTGACGGAATTACTTTGTTTGGCTTGGTTAAAGCCATAGTATGAACCCAACCACCGGATGCAGCAAGAACTACATTTTCAATACTCGACAACCTTTGCGGTACTAGATTATTTGATGCTTCTGACTGGTGCAACTGTTCGGATAACAAAAAGTTAAGATGATCTTTCTCTTCTTTATTCATCGCTATGTTATTGCTGTTATCATTATCTTTAGTTTCATTGGTATCATCAACTATATTTGTAAGATATGATACTGGTTTAATTGATCTAATTATCAAAAAGTAAAGTAAAGTAAAGTAGAGATTAATAAACCAAGTAAGTTAATCTATTATTATCTATATACTTACAGTTTATTCTCAATGATAACTGTTTCCTCTGTATCTGTATGAACAGGGAATTGCAATGTTTTAAAACCACCAGAACCATCTCCTAATGCTACATTCATTCTATAGGTTGGACTTTCAACCAATGCACCACCAAATACATAAAGTTCTCCATTATCTATGTTTATATTTGTTCGATATTAATAAAGATAGTAATTACGCTCATAATGATAGATAGTTAGTTACCAGAGATTAAACAGTTATGACATGCACCAGAATAAACAGACTTGATAGTTATGTCAGACAATGCATTAATCATTGTTGGTTCTGATTGTCCGTCATCGATATTCCCATTGCCAAATTGACCGTTGTAATTTGCTCCAAATACAAAACATCTACCTTCTCTGTTCAATGCTAAACTATGATAGTAGCCTGCTGCGATATCAACGATATCCTGTATTGTTTGTTATTAGTAAATAATAAATATTAGTAGATTAGCTCTAAGAAATGGTACAAACATTTAATGATTCTATTAATGTTGGTTCAATCAAATATGGAGTATCTTGATTTTCAATATCTATTCCGGTAGCATCACCCGATCCACATGAATATACTTGATTGTCATCGGTAAGAAACAGTGTATGATATTGACCACACTCTGCTTTCTGTATGCGTGTTTTAGTAGATAGTGAAGTTAATAGCGTTGGTATGTTAACTTGTTCATCATTGTTTATTTGCTCTACGGTCAGCTCTACTACTCCAAGACGACCATAACCAGAGTACCCCCATGAATATACTACACCGGCATCACTGATAGCAGTACAATGAAATGTTGAACAAGCAACAGAGCTAACGCTAACATTTGAAAGTGATATCACTCTAGTTGGAATCGATATAAATTGATTATTCCCATTGTCATTGTCAGCATCAATGTCATTATTTTGACGGTTAATAAAACCAACTAGTGAAGAAGGACCCCAGCTATAAAGTTCACCTTTCAAACCAATGGCAAGACTAACATCCCAACACCTAACCTTGGTTGCAACGATTCCATCGATTACGGTCGGTGATACAACCGATTCGAAATGTGAGTTTCCCGATTGACCTTGTTTAGATTCTCCACACATCCAAACAACATTGTTTTCTATTTTTTTTTTTTTTGTAATATTAGTTCATCATCACATCTTGTTGTGTGTTAATTTTTGTTATTGTTGTTTACCGTCAACGAACAGAGAGTGTGACTGACCAGCACAGAAAGACTTTATCTTGACATCTAGAGATGATGTACCATCGAATTGAATTGTGTTTGGTTTTAATGTATCTGAGAATGTACCAAACCCTATACGACCTAACAATACGTAAGTTTTCTATTAAAAGTGAAAAAAGATGTTGAATAAGCAATGAGATGATCACATACCACTACCCCATAGATACATTTATGAATAATAATCAGACAAAAACTGTTAGCTGAATATTTTAAATAGTAAAGATATATATATTTGGGTTTTGTGATTAGTTTTTACGAAAAAAAAAGTTTGTTACCTTTACACCACGATAATTTCACATTTAATTTTATTAAAGTTTATTTAATTAAAACAAATGTTTTATATTTATGTATATCTCTATCAAATAATTTGTTATTAATTAAATCTCTTAATTGTTTTGTTGTTGTTATAAATCCACCATTCACATGATACTCTCAATTGTGTACAATGAATTGAGTTGATTTGTTATATCTTCGAAGTTGTATTCCCCGTTAGATTTTGATGATCCTTTCGAAGGTAGGATACCTGGTTCAATAATAATAGATTCAATATCACTTCTGTTCAATTGAAGAGTTGAAACAGATGGTGGTAGTGAATCGATCCACTCAAATTTGAATCCAATTATTGTTGTCAAATTCTGAATGACTCCAAAGATTGAGGGAATAATCCATTTAAAAATAATTGATCTTCACAAAGAACTGTCATAGTTCTCAAACTATTTGGTAACACATATGAACTATTTTTACCATATATTTAGATCTTCGAGAGTGTTTGGAGGAGATCCTGGTAATATCTTTAGATTTGGAGCTTGGATATCAAGTTCTCTGATACAACTATCTGAAATATCAAACATATGATTGTCTTTCCAATGTTTTACAATAATACTCTTTACTTTCAAAGGTATTTTACCTAAAAGAGTTTCATTGTTATTAATTTTAATTACTATTTCATTAGTAAAAAGTTATTAATATTTTTATATTTATTTTATATTAAGAATATTGTTACTTTAAAAGTATTTTTGTTTATTTAATAAAAGTTGTTACTCTATTTTTATTTAAATCTCTTTCAAATACCTTATTATTAATTAAATTTCTTAACTGTTTGGTTGTTGTTATAAATCCCCCACTCACAGGATAATCTCGATTGTATCCAATGAATTGAGTTGATTTGTTATATCTTCGAAGTTCTATATTGGAATTGATTTTGATGATCTCAACTGAAAGTGGGAGATCTTCCAATGTGTTTTTGTTGAAATATGGATAATCAACTTTCAATATCAATCTTTTAGGTTGGTGTGCGTTGTTATCTAATATATCTTTGGCAAGAGATGAATTATTGATTGTGAGTTTCTTTAAGGTTGGTGGTAACAATGAATACAAGACCGGATTATTGCGCCCATAGAATTTAAGTGATTCCAAATTTGGTGGCAATCTGCTTAACTGAGTGTATGTATTGAATGAAAGGCTCTTGATCGATGGAAGTGAAAGAATTCCTAAAAACTCTGATTTTGTTGAATATGGAAAACTGGGACTTATCAATGATTCCACAGAGTTTGGTATCGATTCAGGTGAGAAATCTTGGCCTACAAAGGAGAGATCCAATTCTTTGACACTGTTTGGTATGATACCTGGAACGAGACTATGTTCAAAGAAACGAAGCTTCAGATTTCTGACACTCGAAGGTATACTTCCAGATTGTAATTTGAAGTTTCTCATGTCACCAAAGTCAAGATCGGTGATTGTCGAAGGTAGGATACCTGGTTCTATTTTTATTGATACAAGATCGCTCTTGGCAAATTTAAGTGTGGTGATAGATGGTGGAAGTGAATTGATCCACTCGAATTTGAATCCAATGAATGTTGTCAACTTCTTGAATTGTGAGAGAATCGAAATGTTCTCAATACTTTGAACTATTAAAGGATTAAATTGAATGGATTCAAGAGATTTAGGAAGGTGTCCAATATCAATCTTGGGTCTCCAATTATATGATGTACCTATAAACAGTGATTTCAGATTGGTTGGTAGTGAGTGTTCCTCCAATGTATGTGTGTGCAACAATAGTGTGAGTGACTCCAACGATTGAGGGAATAATCCATTGAAAAATCTTTGATCTTTACAATCAATCGTCATAGTTCTTATACTGTTTGGTATCACAGATGAACTAACTTTTGTATTTAGATATAACACTTCAAGAGTGTTTGGAAGAGATCTGGTAATATCATTAGATTCTCTGTCCTTATATCGAGTTCACTGATACAACTATCTGAAATATCAAATGTTTGATTATCTTTCCAATGTTCTACTCTTAAACTCTTTACATTCGCAGGTATTTTACCTAAAAGAGTATCACTACTATTCATTTTAGGGTCTATATTAATATTGTAGATTAATTAATATTAGGTTAGTAAATAGATATTTTGAGACTAATTAATTAAACATACTATCTATTAAATAATCATAGTAATTTGATCTCTTGTCAATAGTAGATACATCACATATCAATAGATAACAAGATCTAATACGATTCAATATATGATGAAATTGATTAATATATGATCTCAATGTCACATGATTACTTCTATTGTAAATCAATTGAGCTTGAGCATATGAAAGATGTCGATTACCGAACGTCAAATATCTATCTCTATTTTGATATAACTTTTTACATATTAAACTAAAGCATATTGAATCTAAAACTGTGATATCTTTGAAACTTAATATTTTAGATATCAATACATATGGTAAGTCTTGAATATTATTATATATATTCATCTTATTATAACATATAAAAATTTTGAAGACATGATAGATCTCTGATAGAAGTTAAAATAAAATAAAAAAAAATATCTAACTCTAAGGTGGAAAAAGATTTTAAAAAAACTATATATTTCACAATTATCATTACCACAAAAAAATTAGATCTGTGCACATAAATTAAAAAAACATTTAGATAGAATAAACTAGATAATTTTAATTAACACAACACATGAAAGAGGTGAATAATTATCAAAATAATTTTATATCTATAATGTTAATTTTTACTTTTTAAAGAGCAGGATCATTAAAAGTTTTATATATCATTAGAAACTTTAGTTTTTTTATGACATTTTTTCTTTTTTAAACCAGTGAAATTGGTGACCACCAGTTCACAAATTTAGAAAAACATATAAATACTCGCAAAAGTAAAATGAATAAAATAAAGTAACACACACAGTGTGTTTATAAACAACACTCATTCAAATTGATCATGAAGTGACATCCATCATTTAAATTTATTATTTTTATTTTTTGAAAAATTAAATATTTGATTTGATTTTGTTCAAATATTATTTATTTATTTATATAAAAGTATATATAAATTTCTATTATTTAAATATATATAAATTTATAAAAAACAAAAAAAATGATAAACAATCAAGATGATATAAAAGATGATGTGAATCTAATGTTAATACATGAATCTAGAAATGTATTATTAGATGACGGCAGAAATAATGGTCAAATTCCAAGTAGTCTTGTCAATGAGGAGAATGCCATCAGAGCATCAACCGGTCCATTAAGACAAAGTCTTAGAAAAAGTAACAACAATATCAATAATTACAATAATATTAATAATATAAATAATGAAATCAACAACAACAACAACAACAACAATAATAATAATAATAACAATGAATTTGTAAAAATCAAAAACTATAACAACAATTCCAACAATAGTAATTTAACATTTAAATATATACTTTGGTTATTTACAATTTGTTTTGCTTTGGCTGGTGTACAATTTGTTTGTAAGTAAATTTACTTTGTTAATAAGAAAATAAACAAACTTGTTAATTATTATTAATTTATAGATGCAATTCAATTTGCAATTGGAACACCATTGTTTAATCAAAAATTTAAATTGAAACCATCCACCATTACATGGATACAATCTACTGCCGGTCCGATTAGTGGTTTCATTATCCAACCAATCATTGGAATCTACTCGGACAGCTGTAAGAGTAGATTCGGAAGAAGAAGACCATTTATCTTGGCCGGTGCCGTAGTTTGTATCTTTTCATTGATACTCATTGCATTCTCACCACAACTTGGTGAACTGCTCGGTGACAATCCATATGGAGATTATCCATACTATTATAAAGCTGGTATTCCAATTGCTGTAAGTGTTTAACAATTTATCTTTTAAAATTAACAAACTAGCTATAATTATCATTTAAATACTAATTGTTGTATCTCCTAAAGATTTTAGGATTTTGTATTATGAATATCTCTGTAAATGTAATGCAAGGACCATGTAGATCTTTAATATCGGATATCGTCGATCCAAGTATGCAACATTATGGCAATGCAATGGTGACCATTACAATGTGTCTGGCCAATATCATTGCGTGTATTATTGGTGCACAACTATCGACCGCTCCCGATTGTTACAGAAATATATTTATCATCGGCGCATGTTTTGTGACGTTCTCTGTCATACCAACGTTGGTCGCCAGCAAAGAAGTGCAGGTTCTCGATGTCGATCGACCAAGCTCACCGCTTTCCGCCTTTAAAAAGATTGTTCGTACATTTATTACCATGCCAAAGCAGCTGAAAATGATCTCGCTCGTTCTCTTCATTAGCTGGTTTGGATTCTCGCCATTCATGGTATCGATTACCAACTACTTTGGTCACAATGTTTTCCCCAATGACTATAGCAATGGTATCAAATTCGGATTCTATGCACTCGCTATCTACTCGGCGGTATCGTTCCTCTTTGGTTTCGTGATGCCCTGGATCATTCATTTGATCGGTGAGAAATTCACCTATTGCATTACCCATATCGTTGGAGGTGTTGCATTCATACTGTTGTGGTACTTTGACTCGCCATCGGTTGGTATTGCCATTTTGTTGACAGCGTTGGTTGGCTTCAACTTTGCAACATTCAATTCGATTCCATTCACTCTGTTGATCGATTACATCGATAAACAAGACGCAGGACTCTACATGGGTGTGCTCAACTCTGCAACAGTCGTCTCTCAGACCATATCGATCTTTACATCTGGAATGGTCGAAGCCAGTAGAAGTGAGAACTCTGCATGGGCAATTGGATATGGTGGTATCTTCACTTTGGTAGCATCATTGGTTTGTTTCATTCTGCCAAAGAGAATCAACCTACTGGAAGAAGAAGAGAATGAAAGATTACTATCTGAAGATAGAATTTGATTTATTTTTACTTTAAAATCAAATCAAATTTGTTTTATCACTTGATATTTTTGATTTCATAAATATAAATATAATATAATTTTTAATTAAAATGTATTTATTTTACTTTATAAAGGACTTGCTAAGTTTTTTTTTTTCAAACAAGATTTTTTTATAAATTTTTGTCTTTTTTTTTTTATTTTTCGATCAAATCCAATAAGTATTTTGTTGTGAAGATCGTTGCACAAACAATAACTAGCTTCATCTTCCTTATGAGGAGTTGCTGGTACTACTATTCATCTTTTCACATTTCATATTAATTTATCAATATTAAAGGATCAGCAACGTTAGCAATCTTGGATCCACTTTCAATATCCATGGAACTTTGATGGTGTTCTTTTGGTGTACCATTTCTAAAGAGATACAATCCTCATATCAACTGGTTCAAGAACCCCCACCCAAATAGTGAAACAAAGAATTCCATTATTGACTAACTCTGGATTAAAACAGACCTCTTTTAAATGTTTGCTTTTCTTGGGACATGTTTATGTTCTGGTGATTTGCAATAGAAGCATAACCCTTTGGCGATACTCTCCTATTTGGAAACAAATTTCCTGTGATATTTAACTGCGCTAATGTCCATTGGTGTTGGAAGAGAATCGTGAAGTTTCAACAAATCGGATCTAGACTCCAAGAGAGTTGCTTTGATGAAAGAATCGTTGAGACTGATGATCCTCTACATTCAAGTGACTTCCTCAATACATAGTGTCACTTTGTCAAAGCCATCATGATTAGTAGGAATATCGACAAGCTGGATGGAATAATAAAATCAATTAAATAGTAGTACCAACAACCTCTCACTGGAATATGAGGCTAGTGCTAGTAAAAAGCAACATGTCAACTTAATAAATAAATCAAACAAATAAAAAACTATGTATTGTTTTGTTTAAATAAAAAAATTATAATAAATAAATGTAACTACAATCTACTATCACTGTAGTTATTTATTGGTGAATTAGTATTATCATCAGTCAGTAATATGGCTGACGGTTGATTTTCGGCGATCTGTTGCTCATTTGGCACTAGAATCTGTGTGGTGAAATAGGATGAGTGTGTTCTTGGTGGTCCACCAAGAATTCTAATGACAGCCTCGTGTATACTCGTATAGAATCTATCTGTTCCAATCAAATCGTAGAATCCACCTCTTAAAAACATTGTCTTTAACGAATCTTTAAGCTTTACAAATGTTACAATAATATCTCTCTTTTCATAATTTGATACAATTTCATGTAATATTTGAATAGAACTGTAAATATAGTTTTAAGAATTTAAATTAATATATAAACTGATATTATATACCATAATAGTATTATTATTAATTTAATAATTACCTTGCATCTATAACTGGTATATTTCTCATGTCAAATACAACACCTTTGAGTGGTGTCTGACCACCCTCGGCCTCGGATGGATGTGCCATTGCAGAACCGAGCTTTTCGATTCTGAAAAGAATTTCTTTGACCTGTCCAACGTTGGAGAAATAGATACTCTCGTCGAAACGAATGATAATTAAGCTATCGACTTGTCTTGCCTCTGTGAACAGTGTGATATCTTTATACTTTGTGGATTCTGGCATACGTCCAAGCACGGAGAAATGAGGGGCAGACGACTGTTTGATCACCATGAAACAAGACATACCAATGCTAACTATCAAACCGACTTCAGTCGAGAAAGCAAAGGTAGTGACAAAAGTCAGTGTCAGCAAGAAGAGATCTTTCCATGCACGAACCTTCCAGAGGAATATGAGGTCGTGTAGCTCGATCAGTCCGACGGCGGCAACGAAAACAATGGAACTCATGATTACTCTTGGCAGATGTTGGAACACAGGCATCAAGAAGAGACAGGTGAACAAGATGATAATGAAAGTAACGAATCCAGCCAGCTGTGATCTTGCACCGGCTTTGTCGTTTACGACGGATCTGGTCATCGAAGCAAACATTGGATATGCGAGAAAAACCGAACCAGCGAGATTCGACATTCCAATAGCAACCAACTCACGGTTGGTCGATACCTGATAGTTGTGTTTGGCAGCGATAATCTTGGAGATTGCCATTGACTCTACGAAGCCAACGATAGTAATAAACAAACCCGGTGAAAGCAATCCTGTGAACATATTCCATTGGCTCAGAGGTGGTAACGTTGGTTTCGGGAAACTTGCCTCCGTGTAACCAAGAACAGCCAATCCTTTATCTCCCAACTTGAAAATCGATGTCACTGAAATACCAATGACCACAACAACCAAAATACTTGGAATAAAGAAACCAATATGATGTATAATCTTTGTTCTCTTTTCTGGAATCATTCTTTTCAATTTCTATTTATGCAAATGAATATTATTAGAATTTACTGAGTTTTGTTTTGCTTTGCTGCAATAACAACTATAATTATCTAAACTTACATTCATAATAAATAAAGAAGTAATTGCACCAATTGACATACAATATGCTATTGGTTTGGCAGTGTGTATAGATTTGAATATTGGAACGACTTTTCTCCATCCTGAACCTGTTACGCCTGTCAAACCTAGTAGTGTATCCATTTGGTCGAGTAAGATTGTCACTGCAATCGCCAGAATGAAACCACGGATCAGCGGACGTGAGAGTACTTCAGAGAGGAAACCAAATCTGAGTAGACCGAGTGCCAGTGAAAATATACCAACTATAAAAGATAACATGATTGCCAAATCTATCAGTTCCGGTGTTGTCAACGGCACATCGTTTTCATCGGAGATCTGTTTCAGCGTAGTTCCGACAATCAGAGAAACCGCTGCTTCCGGTCCCACCGACAACTGTCGCGAGGTTCCAAAGAAACAATAAACTAAAACCGGTATCAAACCAGTGTATAAACCATGAATCGAAGGTATTCCCACGAGAAAGGCATATGCCATACCCTGTGGAATCAACATGATCGCCGTTGTGATTCCGGCAATGATATCGCCCGACAAATTGCTCTTGTCGTACTTGGGCAGCCAACTTAGAATCGGAATATAATAGGGTGCTCGCTTTTGTGCTGTCTTTATATTATGTTTAATCGTTTTGATCACCAGATCCTTGGTGGAAGTCGGTTGTTCTGTTTCCAGCTTTTCGCGATGCTGGTGGCGATGTCGCCGTTGCTGAGATACATTCAGTCCGGGTTGTGACATCTCCATTGGCAAAGCTGATGATGATGACAATGGTGATAATCCAGCTGGATTTTGATAGGAATTATACAAACCGTTGGCCGATTGTATCATTGGCGATTGCTCGCTCGGTGACATCGAGCCGATTGGCGAGATAGAGGAAGTGTCGGAAGATGAAGCCTGCAGTAGCGAAGAAGGTGATTCTACACCTCTCGATACATTGAGTTGATGTTGTACTTCTTTCTTTTGGATGGTGCGCAGTCTGCTCACGAAATTACGCCATGTCGAGGGTGGCTCATCGAGGATGTTGACCGTGCTCGACTGTGGGGATTCACGACGATTGCTACTGCTGTTGCCGCTATCATCCATCGGTGAAGTCGAGTCGAATCTCGAGATATCGACACGTGACATATCCTCGTCGGAGGAATCGTCGTCAGTGTTGGCGGGTGGCCTCAAAGGTAGATCGTCATCATTGAATGTACTATAGGTTGGCACAGACGATGATAACAACGGCCGATTATCCTGATTCTCTATATCTGCATTTGGTGAAGCATTACCACCACCACCAGGTGAAGATTGCTTTTTCCAAAATCTAAAATCAAAAGAGGACATAATTTTTTTTTTTTATTAAATTTTCCTCCCTTGTTTTTTTTGTTTTTATATTATTATAACTATATTATATATAATGTATTATTACTGCTAACTACTATTTACAAATTTTAATTTATCTTGATTGTTATGATTATGAAATATGTGTATATATATTTTATGCTATTTATCTATCTTTTTTTTGTATTATTATTTTATTATCGATATCTATAAAAAATATTAAAAATAAGCAATAAAGATAAAAAAAAGAAAAAGTTGTAAAATTAGTACCTTAAGGTTTGATTCTTTTGTATTATTTATTTTTGTATATATATATATATGATTGATTAATATAAATATACTGAATAAATGGTATTGTGATGACTTATTTCAAACATCACACACACTTTTCAGTACTGAAACAATCACACCAAAGTTGTGATAAATTTTATAATAATGTTGTTGGTTGTGAATGATTTCACTATTTTCGGGCTGTGGAATGTGGTAGTGGTGTATAGTGGGGAAAATGAGTGAATGTCATTATTCGATTGACGAATGCAACGAGATTTCTTTCAACTTCCAAACAAAATAAATAAAATTTAAATTTGATTTTTTTGATTTTTTATTTTTAATTTAAATTGTAAAAAAAAAAATTTCCCAATTTGTGAAGAATATGGTTTTGAAATAATAATATTATTAATTACCTTTAAATTGAATGTTATAATATAATTAATCTATATGTTAATATTATACTTGATCTAATTTTGTTGTTTTAAATAAATATTTTAAAAAAAGTAAAAATGACTGTTGAAGGTGCTTTAAATAAGAGGTTTTGACTGTTTAGAAAATAAAAACCAGTGAAATGATTTATCTGTGTTTAAATATTGTTGTTTGATTTCGATATGATAAGTATTCAATGTAATAAACCAGAGAAAAAAGGTAAAATTGAAATTTGACAAAAAAACTCATTTCTTGTCAAACCATCAACTTACCCTTTACTCAAAATTCCTGGGAATCATTAAAAAAAAAATGTGCAAAAAAAAAAAACAATTAGAATTACACAAATTTTATTCGATAATCTTAAGACAACACAACCAGGATTAGATTGTTAGTCTATTTCGAAATTAAAATTACCTCTGTTTTGTTTCGATAATTAAACACGTTTAGTTGCGATCAATATCAATCGATTGATAAAGAGGTATTGTATTTTCTAATCGAAAGTATATTAAATTGAAAACTCATCGTACTTCAATAAATGTTTATTTTTGCAATTATATTTTTATAATTATTATTAATTTTTTTATTTTGATTCAATTAAAAAAAATAACAAAATAAAATTATTCTTATTTATTATTATTTTTTATTTTGTTTCAATGAATAAAAAAAAAAAATGACACAAACTTTTACAACGTAATAAATAAATTAATAATTCATAATTGATTTTTTTATAAATTAGGAATTCATGTTTTTTTTTAGATAATTAAGATGATTATTTAATAAATATGAACAATAAATATCAAATCATTTTTTTAATATTTCTACTTCATTGTTGTTGTATCTACATAGTAATAAATAAAATAGATAGTACTGTTGGTGTATCGGCAACTCAATTAGATAATAATAATAATAATATAATAATAATAATAATAATAATAATAATAATAATAAAGATAATCTTAATATAGATAAAGATAAACAAGAAGAAGAAGGACAAAAGATGTCAGATAACGAATCAAAGAAATCTATTAATCAAATTATTAGAGAGGGTTACGAAAGTCTACCGAAGGGTGGAAGTGCAACAGATAACATTTTGAAAGCAGAATCGGAAACAACGAATAGCATTAACAACTACAGCCCTAATCCATACGAATATCAAACTATACCAGAGCATCAATGTATACACGACCAACTAATGGAACGTCAAAAAAAGATTTTTGTATTTACAGCAACCAAATATTAGACATATTGATGATAAGCGTTAAAATTATTTCAATACACATTTCGTTTCTTTAAATAAATAAAACTTTTTGTAAATACAAGTAAATTAAATCTACATTTTATATTATTATAATTATTATATGTTAACAATAAAGTTAAAGATTTTGTTGTTGTAGTTGTTTGTTTTTTTTTTTTTTGAAATAAATAAAATCGGGACAATTGTTTATTTTATGTTTTAAATTTAATTACAGTAATTGGTGGTGGTAGTGTAAGGCTGGATAAAATATGTGCAAGGTTTGTTGTTGTTGTTGTTGTTATATATGGGTGTTCTATTATTATGATTCCAAGAATTTCATTCTCAAATGCTCATTGTCTTTGACCAAGAGAATCTCTGGTACTTTTTGAAGACGTTGTAATTGGAAGTCCTTGATGGAACCGTAGAACTTGAGATGTGGGAATGTGACCAACAGATTCTTAATCTTGAATTTGATATTATTTTTTATCAATTTCTTATTGACTAAATCATTGTCCAAATTTCCACTACTATTATTGTTGTTGTTATTGTTAACAAGTAAAGAAGAGGAACCAGCAGAAGAAGTACTTGATTTCTTTGATTTTGCTTTAATATTTAATACTATATATATAGTAAATAATAATAATAAAACAATTGATGTTAATATTAATATCAATCTATAATTATTAACATTATTGATGATACAAACCTTCATATATTTTCTGATAACATTCTTCTATGGGTAATGAACTTGTTTCCAAAAGTATATCGTAAAGTACAGTTAAATCGATTTTCATTGTATCACTTTTGGTGTTTTCGTTCTTCATCATGAGGATATCGTTTAGATCTGGCCATTCACGTCTGCTACGAAATGCCAAGATGGTCTCGTCTTCCTTTCGTGTGAAATCCAAGGGTGGAACCACTGGATTGATACCGGCGCCACACTTGGATGCTTGTCTTCGTCGATACGAGTTGTAGTGTGCGTGACACATGCAGTACTGTTTCTTCTCGCCTAGACCAACGGGGAATGGCAAATCGAAATAATTACAGTGCTCCTGACTGAGGATATGTTGTTTGTTGGTCGAGTCCGATCCCTTTGGTGGCAGATATGTGATCGATTCACAAATGTAACAGGGGAGAGTGAGTCCAACTTTTTTAACGAGTTGAACATTATTATTGTTGTTATTGCTATTAATATTTGAGGAGGATGATGATGTTGTTGTTGTGGTAGTGGTACTTGTAGTTGATAACATGTCAACACGTGGTGAATGATTCATTCTGTGCTGATCAGCAGTTGCATATTGATCAACTGCTTGCTCAGATGAATTTGAAATAATATTGTTATTGTTGTTGTTGTTGTTGATAATCGTTGAATTGTTGTTGTTATTACTTTGTACAAATTGTGAGGGTGGAGAAGATGAGTGTGATGGTCTTGGTGACTCTAGAGAGAGTAGTGAGATGTCATATTGCTTCTTACTGATCTTTCTCTTCATTGTTGAGTTCCAGTGATTCTTGATTGCACAATTTGTTCTTCCAGGTAGGAGTTTGGAAATCTCTGCCCATTTGTTTCCGAATTTGGCGTGTGCTTCCAAGATGATCTTGTCCTCGTTGAGAGTCCATGCATCACGTTTGATTCCTGGGTCCAGTTGGTTGGACCAACGCTCACGACACTGACGACCGTTACGAAGACCGAGCAGCGAGGCAATGTACTTCCATCGTTTGGTTCCATACTTCTCGACGAGTGCTCTCAACATTTCGTCCTCTTCCTTTGTCCAGTGACCCTTTGATTTTCCTTCACGTGGAGTTGTCTGATTGCGTGGCGATGACTCTGTAGAGGTTGGTTGACTATCGTCCTCTTCATCTTCATCTTCATCGTCGTCGTCATCATCGTTGTTGTCTTTCATTTGTCTGGACAATGGTTGAATATCGTCTTCCTCTTCTTCATCTGAAGAATCATCACCATTCTCACTATCGGACACCTCTGAATCACTACTACTATTGTTGTTGTTTGGAGAAACATTCATTTCTTGTTTGATTTGTTGAAGATCAAGATTTGTATTGTTATTGATTTGTTGTTGATCTACCATTGGCATTGGTATGTTCATCCAGTTGGTAGCGGTGTTGGAAGTGGTGGTTGGAATCAGACCAAAGTCAGTTTGGATGTTTTGACAATGCATACAGATCCATTGTTGTGGCTGAAGGTGATTCTGTTGCTCTGGACCAAACACGCAGTAACGATGGAAGTGGACATGACAATGAATGCAACTTAGCAACATCTGTGGATCGACAGAACCCATACAACGGACACAATTCAATCCCGATGGAATAGGCATAGCAATCTGGCTAAACAATGGAATGCTTTCCGAGTCCATTGGATCAAGCGATGAAGTTGAAGTGTTTGGTTGATACATATAACTTTGGTCAATTGGTTGAGGTTGATGTGATTGTTGTTGTTGAGTTGGTTGTTGATATATAACTGGACAAATCTTTGACACATTATTGAAATATTGTAAATGTTGTTGTTGTTGATCTTGATGTTGTTGATGTTGTTGCTGTTGTTGTTGTAAATCATTTACCATTGAAATAGCTTGTGGAATAATTAAAGATTTTGGTGATTGTTGTTGTTGAGGTGAGTTGGCAGCACTCGAAAGATTTCGAGGCGAGTTAAATGTGGAGGTGCTTTGGTATGGACCGAGAGAACTATCTGCAGTTGAACAGCCGAGCTCTAGTGAACCGGATAGTGGCGAACGTGGAGTGGTATTTGGTGTTACATGTTGCTGATTTGGATTGGTAAAGAGTGGAGTCGACGCCGAGCTCAATCCAGCATTCTTGAGGGTCGATGGCGACAGAGGCAATTGGTGTGAGATGAGAGTGGAACTTTTAGATTTTGAGGAACGAGGTGAATAAGGCTTCTTGGGTGTCGTAGAGATTGTGGATTTTGGTGAAATTGGACCAGTGTTGGACTGTTGATTATTTAAATTGTGAAGTGGTAGTGAGAATTTAGGTTTTAGTGGTGCTACTGGTGCTGGTTGTGCTTGTTGTTGTATATTTGAAATTGGTTGAGTTAATGGCTGTGAAATTGATTGGGTTGCTGGTGCAGGTGTGGCATTGCTTATATATTGTGAATTCGAAATTGGACTGGTTGAGGGTGATTTGGCGGTGGGCGACGACATCATGGGCGATTGTTGTTGCTGCTGCATGTTGGGTGGTTGTGAAACTAAAAAGTTGTTATATGGTAGGTATGCATGATGCATGTCCATCATGATCGGTTGTGAAATGGGGTGTTGCGAAGTGATCGGCGTTCCATTGGGCGAGTGTTGTTGTTGTTGTTGCTGCTGTTGCTGTTGTACATTGGCGGTATAAATGGGTTGGCTTTGTGGTTGATAAATATATTGGGGTGTGGGATAGGCATGTACATTGGTCGAAAACTGTGGTGTTGACTGAGATAACTGGTTGGTAGTGACATATTGCTGTGGTGGTGGCTGTGGCATGCCAGTGGAGTTGGACAGACCCGTTGGTTGTTGTTGTTGCTGCTGCTGTTGTTGTTGCTGCAGGGCTTGTTGTGGATTATAATATTGGTGTCCAAACACTGGTACCATCATCGCTGGCTGCATCATACCGTATCCAACATTGGGTGGAGGATTTGTATACATATAATTATATTCATTGAATTCCATTTTATTTTTTGTTTTTTTATATTATTATAAACTTGAGATATATATATATGGATTACTATTATTGATGTTGATTATTATTATTTTTAGAGGTTTAAAAATACAAGGTGTTAGTTTTTGAAAAAATCTTTTTTCTTTTTGGAAAGAATGTTTTATGTTGATTGGAAAATGAATAGTATAATAATGAGAATGATATTGATAGTGATAATATAGATAATGGATGGATGATAGATGACTCGAGAGTAATTACCTTTTGGAATAATAATATAATTAGAAAAGCAATGCTATTTGTTTGATATTTTTGTTGTTTTTGGACCTTGTTGTTGGAGATAACTACTATACTATATTACTACTACTACTACAGAGTTGTTAATGTATTATGAATAATATAATTCTTATACCAGATCTGGGGAGGAAGGTGGTGTTACAGCTGGAAACACTACTCTACACTCTTGGAGGTGTAGGTAGAGGAAGGAACGAAGGAAAGATGCTGATATAAAATGTATACTACTTATTGAAGTTGTGATATTGTGGATGTTATTTCTGGTTGATGTTATTTTTTGTGGACTATGTTGATGTTGATGATGATGAAACTATTTTGAAAATAATAATCTTTAAACATTAATTAACTGGGATAATATAAATTTGGTTAGCTATATATGGAAGATCATTTAAAATACATTGAAGATATTTGATTTGATTTGATTTGACTGGTTTGATTTGATTTGGTTTGGAAATCCAATTATGAAATATATTGTTTTGTTTTGCTTTGCTTTGTTTATATTATTAAAAGAATATATTAATGGATATATAAAATATGATTTAATTAAAATAAAACAAAAGGGTTTTACACTTTTTATTCGGTGGGGGTTTGGTTTGAGGTTTGATCAATCACTTGAGTGAGTAAGCTAGTTAGTTGTTGGTTGGTAGTGTGATGTGATGTGATGCATTTAACATTTAGTAGTTGTGTATTGTCAGGTGAATGTATTCTATTCTATGTAATGCATATATGTATATATATGTACAGTACTTATTTTACTTTTATTTTTTTAGACGTGTGTTGTTTATATAATTTGTGATTGTATGTGATTTTGGTTAATCTGTGTGAGTGTAAGTGTGTGGGTGTGAGTGTGTGTGTCTACTCTGGTAAACATTGGTGTGATATGTGGAGTTGTTTTTTGGTTGCCTTGCAATTTTGATTTCAATGCCAATATTTAATATTACAGTGATTTGATTTGATTTGATTGATTGATGATATTGGTATAACAAATTATTTGTTTTATTAGCAAATCAAAAACAATGCTTAGGTATCTTGATGTAATGATGATGGATGGATGGATGGTTGAGAAAAAAAAAAAAAACAAAAGAAAAAGAATGAAATATCAAATTGAAATGAAAGAATAGATAGATTTTAGATAGATTGTGTTTTGTTTTTGGTTATTGTTAATGTATTGTTATTGTTATTATTGATATTGTCGAGTCCAATCGATATGCTAGGAGTTAGGGTGTAGCAAGGAGTGAATAAAACAAGCAAGTGTGAGAGAAGTGAAATTGTGTGTAAATTTATAATATTTGTTGTTTGCAACAAGATTATAGCTGAGAATGAATGAATGAAAGAGTGAGGTGGTAATAACTACTTTACTACTAACTGGCAAAACCTAATATATTTTTCTCTTTCTTTGGCCAACTTTACTATTGAACTTTTGATGATGTTATGGTTGATTAGTTGAGTCAAATGGATTGGATTTGGTGAAAATGATTTTGAAAATGTATATCTTTTTGATTAAATAGTGTGCACAAGTGATGTTGGCTCTGTGTAAGTGGAATGTGTGTAGTTGTTATTGTTATTATTGTTGTTCAATATAATAACAATATTTCAAATCTGATCCTAATTATGTTGAAAAGGTCAAAAGAAAAAGGTATATTAGAATATATTTAATTAATTTAAAAACAGCAATAAAATGTAATTATAAGTATAGAGTGTGTGGTGTGGTGTGGTGTGTGCACTAGAGTAGACTATATACGGTATATCTACACGGTGTCGCTCTGATTGGTTAGAACTGTAAGTGTGTGTGATGTGTGAGATCAATAAAATATATTTGCTATTTGAGTCTATAGTCTATTCCTATATAAATATTTCATATTTGACAGCCAAGAAATATGAAATTTGTTGAATGTGTGAGTGTATGTAATTAAATATAAAACATAACTACTACTGTACATGAACACATTATGATATAGTATGCTTTTTAACATTCATATATTTATATTTATATATTTACCACCAAATAAATCTATTTTGATTAAATATTTCAAAAAGGTATTGCTACTGTTGGTGATTGTTGTCAAAGTGGTGTCTTTGACCATCAACAACAAGTTAATAATCATCAATAACAATTTTTTATAGATTTACAATTGAATTGTCACACTTTTATCAAATCTAGTGTGTGTATTATTATGAGTGTGTGTGAAATTAAAAACCACTAAATATGTATGATCATCAGTAATTTTATAAGAGTGTTGTGTGAATTGTTATTAAATATAGAATTTAACAATATTGTTATTATTATTATTATTATTTGGTTGTGCGATGATGATGAATAAATAAATGTGTATTATATTCAATTAAATTGATGTGGGTGTGGTTTGGATTGTTTGTTCTCTTCTCTTCTTGTTGTGTGTGTGTGTGTGTGTGTTTTGGTTTTTATTAAACTTTGGAGTGAGCGGGAGTGGTAAACTTAAAAGTAAATTGTGATTTCGTTTGGTTTTTTTTTTTTTTTTAAACAAACAACTAATATATCGCGATATCAAGAAATGGAACCTCTGCTACTTCTTCTTTCTCTAACATTATTGAATTCAATAATTACAATTATTATAGATTTATCTTTACCGTGAGCACTGATTTCTAATATTATATCTATAAATTATCAAAAGCAAACACACCAATAACAATTTGATTTTTCAATCAAAACAATAAAAACTACCACAATCAAAAAAAAAAAAAAAATAGAATGAATCAAAAAAAAAAAAAATTAAAAAAAAAAAAAAAAAAAACAAATTGAAAAATTAACAAGAAAATATGATGATTACAGCGTTGTAGTGGTGTCTCTTTGATAGTGGTACTTTTTGATGAAAAAAATTTGAGAGAGCGGGAGTGTGAGTGGAATCGAAGAATGGGCAGTATGACACTGCACACTGATCATAACTAGTTAAAACTAAACTAATTGGTTGGGTTATAGTTAACAACAAGTAATTTGAAGAATGACAATTAAAACATGGTGGTAATCATTTTACATGAATATTTATTATTATTATTATTTAATTAAATGATTGAACAAATATAAAGTTGTAGTAAATTGACTACGTTTTTGTTTTTTTTTGTTGTGTTTGTTTAGAATTTAAAGACAAAACTTAAAAGAAGAAATATATTTATCCGAGGGTTATTGTTATTTATTATTATTTATTTGTTGTGACGGTTGGGATTGTAATAATGATGTTATTAACGATGATGATGATGAACACATGCATATGTGTGTTGAAATTATTAAAGTAATTGGTAATCACACTGTACACACATAATGAATAAATTTCGCATTTGTCAATTGAATGAATTTCAATTCAACTTTCAAATGACACTTGCAATTAATATGACTTTTAATGAATGAGATTGTTGGGTGAATCACTGTGATTCTATCTATCTATCTATCTACCTATTTTTGATTATCAAATATTCGTTCGTTGTACTTCACCCTTTATTAACTAACCGACAAACCAATCAATTAGCCAATTAGAGTTCATTCATATATGTATGTGATTCTACATTAAATATAAACATTTAGAGTAGAGTTGAGTTGAGTTGAAGTGAAGTGAAATAATTGACAATATACAATTAAAGTTTAACTAACCAATAGTAACTATTGAATATATATGGAAATAACCTATTAATTTGAAATGTAATATTAAAAACAAACAAACAAATAATTGTGGTAGAGTTACAGTGTAAATTAAATATAATGTAGAAAGGTGATATGGTACATTCTACTCTTTTTGGTAGAGTTGTAAAGTGGTAGATGATTATAACAATATTATTACTACTATTATTGTTGTTACTATTAATGTTGATAGATTACTGACTATAATATTTCCAATCCATCACAGCATGCTAATAATATTCTCCTAAATTCCTAGATTGCAGAGACTGTTGTTCTTTCTTCCTATTATAACTTTTTTTGAATCGATTTCCAAGCCACGTTCTCGACTATCTGAATATGATGATATCATCCAGCATATCAATCAATGCACTGTATTATTATTGGTAATATACTACTGCTGAATCTATTCTAATATTATTGTTTGTTACTTCATCTAACCACCAAAATACAAAATATTTATAAAATACTATTACTACTAATCTCCACGCACACAGTAACAAATTTTAAGTGATTGATTGCAATACAATCGACTTTTATGTAAATGAAAAAAGTTTACAAAACAATGCAATGGAACTGATTATGATTAGATTATGTTTTTTTTCTATTTAAATACACATACCTTACCAATCTATAGATTTATATACTAAAAGAGTGCTACTCTATTTCGAACGAAATTATTAATAAAATTATTCAAATAATTTAAAAGATCGTTGTTACTAACAATCAAAAATCAATCACCTACAAAAATTGTTTTTTTGCTGCAAAAAAAAACAAAATCGAATACAACTATTGCTTATTAATTACAAATCAATCAATTGTAATTAGTTGAAATGATTGTAGTATATATATAATATATTTACTATTCGTTTAATTATTGATTAATAGATAATTGGAGCGAATGAAAAAAATGATTGGAATGTTAACTTTTGTTGTACTCGAATCGTTGTGATTGATTTTTGCTTTATAACATTTGTGCTTATTTTTTAGTTTGGTTTTTTCTTTGATTACCTACTAATAAATGGGGATCGAAATCTGTGTGTTGTGTTGATTTGACCTGAAAGTAAAGTCGACAATATAATGCAGTGGAATGATAAATGATGTTGTGATTGAATTGAATTGTAGGAGGATTTTTTTTGTTTGTGTTTACAGGACCTGAATTGACGTTTCGATAAATTTTGATAAATAAATAAATAAATATATGATTGTTAAAGTATGAGGTGTGTTGTTTATTGGTGTTGTTGTGAGACCTCTTTATTTGCAGGTTGTGCGATTGATCAAATAGGACTGTTGAATTTTGGTGATATTACAAATGTAGTGATACAAGAAGCGAGGTGTGAGTATTGTTATTATTGATCGTTGGACGGAGTAGCTGAGAAAGTCAGAGTTCCACTGAGCGTTGTGTTGTTGTTATTGTTTTGGCGACTTTAATCATCCAAAAAACCAATGTTTGCACTTTGATGCGAAATCCTTCCTCTTTCCTTTGCTGGGCAAAACAAACAGTTGTTGTTTTTGCAAAAATAAAAAAAACCAAATTTTTTTTTTTTTTTTGGTGCCTTTTTTCCTTTTATATTATATACCTAATATTTTTCTTGATATTTTTTTTGCTTTTTTGCAAAAGTGCAAACAGATAAACAATGGAAAAGTCGACTTTAATTAAAAATATTAAAAAAAAAAAAATAGGATATCGAATGATGTGGAGGAGACGAGATAGAGTCCTTATAGTGAAAAAGAAAAAAAAAAAATGATTGATTTGAATTTTAAACAAAAAAAAAAAAAAAAAAAACGTATTTGATTGGTTATGTCTTGCAACAAAAGAAGTTTTTTTTTTTTTTGATCAAAAATTTCTTTTTTTTTTTTTGTTTTTGTTTTTCTTTTTTCTTTTTTTATTTTTCTTTATGAGAGTTGATCAGTTCGGCACACTAGTAATTCAATAACCACACATTTGACAAAAATAATCATGTGTGTTTTTTTTTAAATAGACCAATTGTTTTAATTATAATTTGATTGCAAAGATGTCAGTTGAGATTCCTTTGTGATTGGGGAAATCACCCTATTTTTTTGACGATTTGTGATCATTATTAGAACAATTTAAATAAAAAATAATTTAGTAGGTGGTTAAGTCGCTCATTGTATACAGTTATAAAATAATTGCAAGATATTTGATTCAACACACACACACACACACACAACCAACAACATTCATAGCAAAGAGTCAGCATTGACATTTATATATTACTACGTGATTGTGATTGTGTTTGTGTGATTGCGCAGTTTCACAAAAAGTTAATGTTTTTTGACTTTTTTTTTTTAACTTAGTATTCACCAACTTCTAAATATTTCAATGTATGAGGTAAATTCTTATATTTATATATATACAAGTGAATGCCGTGTGTGTATGAATAGATTTGACTAGTTGGGAGAATTAATTAGCTAAATAAATAAATAAGTTTAATTTTTTTTAATGTTTAAAGTTTGTTTTACGATAAAAAAAGATTCATTTGCAATGATGATGATTGTTATATTTATAGTAGTTTCAATTCTCTCTTCTTTTGATCTTGTTTCCACTTTGGTAGTTTATAAAAGGCGGATTGTTCCATATTAAAGACACGAGAAAACTCTTCATCAGTGAGATAGGTTTCCAATTTCGATTGATCCAGTTCAGCTCTGTTACTCTTTATCTCTTCGAAACTTAGTTTTTGTTGTTGTTCTGATCCACCTCCACCACTATTCGCTAGCACACTTGGTGTGGCACCACCACTGTTAGTCAGAGTAGTCGTTGTTGTAGCATCACCAGTGTAGTTTCTCGATGGTACAGGTGGAGGTGGTGTCTTTCTATTACTATTGGTATTGGTACCACTTGTATTTAATGTACGTGTTGATTCATCTATTACATTATTATTATTATTATTATTATCATTATTTGTTGTTGAAGTTATTTCAGTGTTATTATTATTATTATTATTATCGATATGATCATCATTATTATCATTTGATTCACTTGATTGAGATGAAGCAGAGGCAGCAGCTGCTTGTTCCAACTTTTCTTTGTCTTTCTTTCTTCTTGTGAATGCGAGTGTACCTGTTAGTTTCTGTAGACGTGTTTGTGCTCTTGCTCTTCCACCGTCCTCATGGTTGGACTTCTTAACGCCAATATCAATGTCGTCGACAGAGTGTTGTTGTTGCTGCTTCTTCTTCTTGGGTCTGCTTGCTTTGTTTGAAATGGTGGGTGACGACGGTGCCACTGGCGAAGATGACTCGATGCTCGACTCACTAGAGTCACAGTTTCCACCGCTGTTGTTTGATTCGACAGTGACAGACTCTGATACCTGTTCACTGTTATGAGCTAAACCTTCTTCTTTTTGCGTCTTTTTATTGTTACTACTAGGGCTATTACTACTGTTACCGCTACTACTACTACTGTTGCTACCACTACTCTTACCGAGAATTGATGAAATGAATGAGAAACCATGACCACTATTATGATTACTATGATTGTTTCCTGTTATTGATGGTGAAGATGGTGTGGCAGGAGATGGTGATTCTTTGATTGGTGATGTTACAGGGCTAGTCGGAAGTGATACCGATGTTGAGATGGTAATCGTTGGTTGTGGAGTGTTGTTGCTGTTGGCGTTGTTTGTGGATGAAGCGAGATCTTTCTTTGTCTTTCTTCTCTCTGCAAGTTGTTGTTCGGCTGTGACCTCCTTCTCGGGTTGTGCAGGTGCCTGTGTCGACTCTTTAGCAGTGGCATGTCCGGCTTTTGCTTCCTTAACCATGTTATCCTTCTCCTTTGCGTCAACGATCGTCTTTTTCAGATCTTCCACCCATTCCTTATACTCTTCTTCATCCTTGGCGGTGAAAACCAAGACTACTTCATTGGACTTGAGTGTAATCTGCAGTGGCGATGACGACGATGACGACGACGACGACGCTGACAGTGGTGTAGTCGACGAAGTTGTAGTAGTTGCAGCTGCTCCTACTTGATCTTCAACTAATAATGTAATCAAATCGATGGTTCCACGATATTTAACCTTTCTTTCTTTGGTTGTGCTCGACGTCGATTTTAAGCGAGAGGTTGGCTTGCCGTACACCAAGATGTCGTTGAACAAAAAGATGCTGATCTCCTCTTTCTTGGAGACGGCGAAACAGCCTTGCTTAACAAACTTACGAGTTGGCGCAAACAGCAACGGTCCTTTCTCCAGACAGGCCTGGATGTCGGTGAACCGCTTGATGTTCTCACCCTCACGCTTCTTCTCGTTGAGGAACGACGCTATGCCTTTGATACGTTCGGTAGCGTCGCACAGTGACTTGTAGTCGGGATGATCTGCCCAGGTGTGCTTGACAAGATCCATCAACAACAGGTTGTATCGCGGTACACGCTGGATCGGAGTGATGAGGAATGCCGACAGCTCGAATCCCTTGCAATCGGGATGTGCCCGACACTCGTTGAGTGCATGGCTGATCTTGTCCTTCTTGCGGATCTCGTCGAGCATCGCCAGTGCATTGTTATAGTTTTGAATGTAGCCGGTGTACACCTTGAGAAAATCGGCAATCTCCAGGAAAATGTCACCCAATCTCTGACGATGATTCCAACTCTCGATTCTTGGACGCAGCTTCTCAATTAGTTTTTGTCCAAATGCATGAATAATTTGAATATCCGAAAATATCGTCTTAATTTGATCCTTATTTAATAATTCCTTTAAAGGTGTCATATAATTCTAGAAAATAATAAAAGCAATATTGTTAGTTACCAAGTTTTTTCATTCAATTTCCCAATTTCCCAAAATTGGAATTTGTGTTGTTGTTGTTGTTGAAAATGACATACATTAATACAAATACTTAAATTGGTAACATAATCTTTTTCAGTCTTGAAAATTTCTTG
The DNA here is from genome assembly GCF_000004825.1 of Heterostelium album PN500. Classification (NCBI taxonomy): domain Eukaryota; phylum Evosea; class Eumycetozoa; order Acytosteliales; family Acytosteliaceae; genus Heterostelium; species Heterostelium album. The sequence continues at coordinate 236,695 of NW_008805070.1, read as the reverse complement.
TGTAATTTTATCTCTATAAGCACAATCACGCTCTATCAATTCAAATTAAATTAATATAGTTAATTATAAGTTAATTATATATTATTGGATTCGATGTTGATTTGAAATACTTACTAATTTTAGTTAATAATTTTCTACATTTAAAACCTCTCCATAGTGATTGGAATGCTATGAATCCACGTTCACACTTGGCGAAATCAACAGTGTTACCGGCGAGTAGTGCCATCTGTGTTTTTAGAATGGTGGCACCCTTACGTCCACCTTTCATTTGCTTGGTTGGCTCCTTGATGAGTGACAACCAGTATTTCAGCTCTTTGAGCTGTTCGTGAGCCGGAATGACAACCGGTGTTTTCGGATCGATCGGTTTCATCTTGGTGTGGAATCCATACTTTACCACGGCATACTCTGCGAGCGACACCAGACTCTCGATGACCTTGACCTTGTTGCCACCCTCATAGAGATCCGCCAGTTGGAATCGCTTGTGTTTCGGTGTGCCAAACTCTTCGAGTGCCTCCAAAAAAAAACTGATGTTCTCGTGCAGCTTGAATTCGACGTTGGTATTCTCCTGAATCTTTGGCACGGCATCGGGCGAGATTGCATTGGCCAAATAACATAGGACGATACCACTCCTTAGTTTTTCATAGAGGTCACCCTTTAGAGTGACTTTTAGTGACTCTTCAATCCATTGGCGCACATTGGCTTCGGTTCGCAAGAATAGCTTTACTCGATCGTCATTGATAGAGTTCATATTGCTCATATTTGCCACCAAGGTAAAGTTGGACTTGGTTCCTCTTAATGATGGTCGACTCATTTTCTTATTTTATTTTCCAACCAACCAAAAATTTATATTTAAATATACAAAAAAAAAAAAAAAAAAGAAAAAATATATATAACAAAAAACCTTGATGTTTGTTTCCACTAACCTGGTCTAACCTAACCTAACTTTTTAAATAATAAATAATTACTCTAAACTTTTAATCTATATAGATATCTATATATATTTATGGATAATTTTGATTATTAATAATTTTTTTCAATGATTCGATATAATATGATTGGATTATTAGTTATGATTATTATTTAATTGATAATTTAATTTTTTAATTTGGTACTTTTAAATTATTTAGTTGTTATAATTGATTATTGTAAATTTAAATAAGCTTATACAGACAAACAAAAATGTTTTTGTTTAACTTTATTTAAATTTTTGGTTGTGATCACATTTTATGTAAATCACTTGGGATATATCTAAATTGAATAAACAAATTCTTTATATGTGGTTTATTATATTTTATAATAATCACAATTATTTTATAAATGAACAGAACTCACACAAAGTTAAGAAAAGCTGATGGTGGAGATAAGTGAATGTTGTGTTGTTGTGTGTGTTTTAGTTTTTGAATGGTTTGGTTTGATTTTGTTTGTTATTTGGGTTGGTTGTTGTCATATGGATGGGATGGATGGTGGATGGATCGATTCTATGTTAATATATTCTATACGATATGGTGCATATAATATTGTGTAAACATCAATTACATCTGTGGTGGTGTTGGTCGGTGGTGAGTGGAGCAATGACAACAATAAATAAATAAAAACTGGTTTTTTAAATAAAATTAAACTTTGATTTCACGATTCGAGTTGATTTCTCTAAAACTGTCACACTCTCAACACAATAACAATAACAATAGTAATAGTAATAAAAATGGATAATCAATCTCCTACCCTCTTTATACTCTTTCTCTCGTTCTACACTCTCTCCTCTCACTTTCACTCACTCACTCACTACTATAGTAGTGAACAATTTAATTGTTCACTATCATCATTGTTATTATCATAATTATTTGTAATTATTTTTTTGTAGCTACATTACATTTAAAAAAAAACAAAATAAGGACAAAAAAAAATTATAGGACTTGGTATTTTACTTTTCTTATTTTAATTAAGTTATTGTTTACTATTATTACAATTTTATTATTACAAATATTTCTCGACTATTATAGCTTCTATGATTAAATAATTTAGTTTTCACGATGTTATAAATCTGTGATTGTTTTTTAATTTGAAAAAAAATGTGTTTCTTCGAAAGAAATTTTTTTTTTTTTTTTTGAAAAAAGGGCATTTTAAAAAAATTTTTAAAATAATTTTTTACAGATCTTGATTTCCAGATGGGTTTTTTTAATATTTTATTATTAAAATTTAGTAGTCTTTGAGATGGTCACCGATTTAATGTAGTAAATTATATAATATTATTATTATTAGAACCAATATAAAATATATTTTATTAAAAAATAAAGAATAGTGAATGTAACATATTACAACATCACATATTTATGGAATTCATTGTTTAAAGAAAGACTAACAGGTTTTCTTCTGTTTTCTTCGATATTTGATATCGATATCTTCCATTTCTATACAATGTTTAGATACCAATTTGAGTAAAGTTTATATCTTATATATTTGTTATTATTATTATTATATTGATATCTGTACAAAAAGACTCTAGTCTTTGTTTATATATGATGTAATCGATCAATCAATCAGAATTATCAAAAATAAACACAACTTCTGTGATTTATTTTCATCACAGTTCATTTTCTTTCTTTTAATGATCTCTCCTCTCTCTATCTCTATATATATATTGATTGATTGATTTAGAATATATTATATTATATACATTTATTATTTTCTTATATTATTATTATTAGTTATTTAATTATTATTATTGTTGTTGTTCAGATGATTGTTCAGTTGTTTCTGTTGATTCTTCTTCGTTGTTAATTGGTTTTTCAGTTTTTTTTGGGATGGTATATGGGAATGTAGTCCAATTCTTTTCCAACAAATCGATGACACGACGTTCTTTCATTTCAGTTACACCGTTCCATGTTAAAACACCATAGGCATTACCTCTAAGTGATGTTGTTCTACCTCCCTACAAAAATAACAATTGAATAATTGTGATAAATGATAATTGATATGATCATATCAAAAAGCAAAAAAGAGTGTAAGTAAGTAAAACTAGACATTCATTATAACATAACCTATTATGTTTTCCGAACACCAAGTGACAACGTACAGAGTTCTCTGAGAATTTAACTTTTGTAACAGTCCAATAGCTGCTTCTAGATGGCCAAACTTTCTTTGTCAAACGATGTCCAACACCTCTCTCTGGTAAACCGAAACAGACATCCAAAAAGTTTTCACCTTTCTTTGTTTGTTTGTTGATCGAAGAGAATACTTTAGCTAATGCTTCTGATGCTGGTTTTGACATTGTTTATATATTAATATTAAATATAAAGTGTATTGATAAAAATCGTACTCGGTCGTTAATAAAATGCATTTTTTGATCAAAATCATTGTTGAATGATCAAAAAAAAAAAAAAAGTAAAAATTTTGAACTTCCTTTCTTTTTGAAACTATTTTCATGATACAACTATACAAACTAGTTATCTGTTTCAATTCTTCATATGTATTAGTCATATTATTTTAGATCTTTTTATTATATTTGCACACTTTTCATTATTGAGAGTATTTTTTTCCCAAATCTCAAATAGGCAAATATACAATCTTTCATTTATGTAATGAATATGTACAATTCAAAGATTTAAACTTTGGATAACATCACATTTTTGTTGTAATAATAGAATAAAACTCTTAAAAAGTTAATGATTTCTTGGAAAAAAATCAACTGACAACAATCATTAATGATTTGTTGGACAGAATGTGGGTTTTAAAAATAATTTTACGAATTTATGATTACAGATCTGTAAATTAAATTACCATTGGTGTTTATTATTATAGTAAACAATGTTAAACTTTGCAAACAGATTATTTAAAAATCAAACCAATAAAAACACATGTACATTATTCCAACATCTTCAATATCAACAACAATATATCAACAGTGGTATAAGATGCACAACACTCAATAATAATACATTATGTTCAACAACACAACACTACTCATCAATTAGTAATAATATGAGTAGTAGTAGTAGTAGTAGTAGTAGTAACAACAGTAACAACAATAATAGTAATACTTTAGCATCTAATCATGAGAGTAATAATAATAATAATATTAAAAGTTATAAACCTTTAATTAAAAATAATAGTGGTAAACCATTATTCCTACAAAATAGTAATAATAATAATAGTAGTAGTAATAATAATAATAATAATAATAATGTAAATAGTTTGAATAGTAACGGTGGTAATGGAGTCCATTTGGATCAAACAAAACCACCAAAAACCATAAAGATAAAGATCAAATCAAAGGATCCATTCATTGAGTTACCTGGGGGTGGAAGGATCTATTTCGACAAAAAGCCAACAAAGAAGAAACAATCAACAAAAGATAATTCAGAATCCTTGACTACATCAACATCTACACCAACACCAACGTCAGCATCACCAATAGAAACTTCATCCAATTCAATTACAGATACAACTTTAACAACTACAACAACAACAACAACAACAGCAACAAATATCAATACACCAAGTATAAATACAATAACAACAGCACCAAATATATCTAGTAATGTTATAGAGGAAGTAGAAGAGAAGCAGAAGAGTCAATATAAAGAAAATGTAGATGTTGTTATTAAAGTGAAAGAAGAAGAAGAAGAAGAAGATGATGATGATGATGAAATGGTGTCAAAGAAACATACATTGATTATAGATGGTACACCTCTCTTATATAAAGCATTCAATGGATCACCATTGTTATCTGTCGATGGTCAACCCATCAATGCAATTCATGGTTACACTCAATCGATTTTACGATTCCTCAAGGATTTCAAACCAGACTATGTTGCACTGTGTTTCGATCCACGTGGTGGTTCTTTTCGTCGCGAGTTGTATCCGGCCTACAAATCACATAGACCACCGATGCCCGATGATCTTCAATCGCAATTCGCACTGATCGATCACCTCTCCGATGCCATCGGTATACCGGTGTTGAAGATCGATCGCTACGAAAGCGATGACCTGATAGCCACCTACACACGCATTGCCAACGAAGCAGGTCATCGTATTACCATCGTGAGTGACGACAAAGATCTGCTGCAGCTCGTTACCAACGAGAACATCTCGGTGTATCGTCCCAAGTCGAATGAAATCATAGGAGAGTCCGATGTCTCTGAGAGAATCGGTGTAGATAGCGAGTTTGTAACTACCTTTCAATCTTTAGTTGGTGATACTTCAGATAACAGTAATTATAGAAACAGCATAGCATAAACAATGATGATTTTAACATTATTATTACTATCACTATTTAGTTCCAGGAGTACCAGGTTTAGGACCTAAAACAGCAATTTCTATTATCAATAGTTTTGGACATCTCAAAGATATCTTGGAGAATGTTGAAAACTTACCAACTAAATTACAAGAAAAGTAATTGATTAATAGCAACAACTGTTAACAAAGTTAAAGATAAAATCACTAACACGCTATACTCCAATTTTAAAATGTTAGGATTCAAAATTTGAAAGATCAAATTCATTTATCATATCAACTAGTTACTTTGAATAAGAATGTAAATGTACCACCATTAGATAGTTTAAAGTTTAATCCAATCAACAAAACAAAAGTAAGATGAATCAAAATTATTAATAAGAGAAATAGATACATTTTATTAATTGTTTTGTTGTTAAAAAGTTGATTGAATATTTAGATAGATTTAAATTTCAAAGAATTAAAGATTCACTTTACAAGTTGGATCTACCGTTTGAAGGTGAAGAGATAAATGCTGGTGGTGTACAAGCTTTGAAATCTACAAAGTCGAGAGCAAAATCGAAATCTAAAGTAGTACAGAGTGTCGTAAATGAAGATCAAGTAGATGGTGACGATATTGTTAGTGCTGCGGATTTGGTGAATTTCAATGACGGTGATGAAACTACTACTGATATTTCAGTGGATAGCGAATCAAAACCAAAGAGAAAGAAGAGAAAGTCAAAGATGGAGGTTATCGATGGTGTCGAAGAAGATGCCGCTCTGACTGAGCCACTCGATGAAATCTATGTACCGGTGACGGAGGAGGAGATCTCTAGAATAAGAATGCCAAATGTTACGGTTGTCAATGATGTTGAGAAAGCCAAGGCAATAGTTAATCAACTGCTATCGCTAACCTATCTCTATCATGCGTGTGATACAGAGGTGGTTGACTTGGATCTAAAGAAGCAGTCACCAATTGGACATGGTAGAATCATTTGTTTCAGTGTCTACTGTGGACCGGACATTGATTTCGGCACTGGAAGTAGACTCTGGGTCGACACTATGGGTGAACAAGGCAATGAGATTCTCGAGGTGTTCCGTCCTTACTTTGAGAGTGAATCGATCTACAAGGTTTGGCACAACTATGGATTCGATAGACATATTTTCTACAATCACAACATCGATGTCAAAGGATTCGGCGGTGATACTCTTCATATGGCTAGACTGTGGGATGCCGCGCGTAATGGCAGAGGTGGATACTCGTTGGAGGGACTCTCAAAGGAGTTGCTAGACAACCATAAAACCAGTATTAAAGATCTGTTCGGTAAGAATAAGATCAAGGCAGACGGATTGCCTGGAAAGGATATTATCGTTCCGCCATTGGAGGTGATACAAAGACATCCGAAACATCTGGAGACATGGATCGAGTATTCATCGCTCGATGCCGAACTCACCTGGAATCTTCGTGAGAATCTACAAGCCAAACTACAAAACATGGTTTGGATGAATGACACCAACATGTGGGACTTTTACCACAACTTGTGGAGACCGTTCGGACATTTGCTGACAGACATGGAGCGTCGTGGTATGAAGGTGGACATCGAGCATCTCAAAACAGTTGAGGGTGTTGCAACCAAAGATATTCAAGACAACATGGATGCATTCCAACAATGGGCTGTTAAATACTGTCCCAATGCCAAGTATATGAATCCTTCGTCTGATGCACAGATTCAACAACTCCTTTTTGCACCGACCAAAAATGTAAAGACCAAAGAGGAAATGCCGTTGGAGCGAGAGTTTGAGACAGAGAACACCGAGGGATTTATTGAAGAGGGTAAAAAGAAACCAAAGAAGATGCGTCCGTTCTTGCTTTCCGGGTTGGGTCTACCGTTTGGATCACATACCGCCAGTGGTTGGCCAGCAGTCGACTCGGCATCACTCCGTGATCTAGCAGGAAATCCTTCCAAAGGCAAATATGGAAAGATCTTCAATCATTTCAAAGATAAATCAGAGGATAAGGAGAAAGGTGAACAGGAAGGTATCGAAGCTTCCAAGGCCATCACATCACTGTTGGAAATCGGTAGTGTTGGAACACTTCTCAGTTCATTCATTATCCCACTCCAGAAACTTTGTGACTCCAATCATCGTGTACATACTTCGGTCAATGTGAATACCGAGACTGGTAGACTCTCTTCAAAGCGTCCAAACCTTCAGAATCAACCAGCACTTGAAAAAGATCGTTATAAAATCAGAAAAGCTTTTACATGTGAACCTGGAAATACTTTGGTTGTGGCAGATTACGGTCAGTTGGAGCTACGACTGCTGGCGCATATAACCAACTGTCGCTCGATGATCAATGCATTCAAGATTGGTGGTGATTTCCACTCGCGTACTGCAATGGGAATGTATCCTCATGTTAAAGAAGCGGTGGACAGAGGTGATGTGCTGCTAGAGTGGGACGGTGACGGTGAGCCACCAAAGCCACTGCTAAAAGATTCGTTCGGTGCTGAACGTAGAAAAGCAAAGACTCTCAATTTCTCAATTGCCTATGGCAAGACCGCTCATGGTTTATCAAAAGACTGGGGTGTGACTCTCAAAGAAGCACAGGAGACATTGGATCGTTGGTATTCCGATCGTCCCGAAGTATTGTTGTGGCAACGAAAGACCATTCAGATTGCCAACACTCACAAATGGACGAGAACACTCATGGGAAGATATCGTATGTTACCAGACATTGACAATCCGGCCAAAGGAATGAAAGGACATTCTGAACGTGCCTCTATTAATACCCCGCTACAGGGTGGAGCAGCCGATATCGTAATGAAGGCAATGTTGATGATCGAAGAGGACAAACGATTGAAAGAGCTAGGTTTCCAATTGATCATGCAGATTCACGATGAGCTTATCCTGGAAGGACCAGAGCAACATGCAAAAGAAGCACGTGAAATCGTAATGAGACTCATGTCGAATCCACTCAACACACCGCTACTAGTTGAATTGGTTGTCGATTGTCGATTTGCAAAGACATGGTATGAAGCTAAATAAAAAGATATTTCAAAAAAAAAAAAAAAATTAAAAAATTAAAAAAAAAAAATGTTCGATAGTTGATGTTTGTAGTGGATTGTTAACAAGGAATTGATGAATGACTCTTAAAGTTGTAAGTGAAGTTGGAAGTACATTATCAGCTAGAGTCTGATCATGGTTTGATAATTTATCAAATGTCGGTCACTGATTCTGGTATGGAATGAGAAGTGGTAATGTATATTCCTAAGAATTAGTGTTTCACTGTGTTTGGAATCAAACCAAAAGGGATTTCATGATTCTAAACTTCTTAATAATTTTTATTTTTATTTTTCTTAAATTTAATTTTTATTTTAATGCATAGGCAATTTCTGAACTCTAAAACTAGTGGTAATAGACTCCACAAAAAAATAAATTAATTTGAGAATAAAAAAAAAAAAAAAAAAAAAATTATTTTTTATTGTCAATTTACAAAACTTAAATATTCAAAGCATTGGTATTTTAAAAAATACTTTACTGCAGCTCAATTTAATTCATCTACTTTTATTTATCAGTTTAAAATGACAACTACTTTAACAAATAACAACGATAATCATATCTTTGTTAATTTTTCCCATTTTTTGTTAAAAAAAATTGTTAGAAATTTAAAGATAGTTGATAGTATTAGATTCACACTTGTATCTAAAAAATGGTTCCAGGAGAGAGATAAATATCTTTTGTTTGAAGATGAAGTTCAACCTGAAGATTTAATATATCTATTATCTTTCAAAAAGATCCGTTTTGATATAGATTTTCCACAAACAAGATTGTTTATTGTTGATGAAATTAATGATACTCATTATGAGGACAATTACAGTCAATACGAGACACCAGGTATGTTTAAACCATATTTAATTTTCTGACCAAACATTAATATCATATCAATTTTTTTATAGATGATGAGTTGACTATTAAAAGAATGGAGGGTATAAGAGAAGTCTTCTTTGAAGTAGATAATCTAAATATTGCAAAATATAAAGAAATCTTGGAGAAATCAAATGTCCAAATAGTATCGGCAAGAAGAATTGAACAGTTGACACCTGGTAGCTTACCATCAAAATTGAAAAATCTGGATATTGATGACTATCCTTTCAGGTTAGAGAGTAATCATCTTCCATCATCATTGGAAAATCTTAGTCTTTTGTCAAACAATCATAATCCATTTCAAATTAGCTCATTACCTCCAAATCTGAAATCATTAACTTTTTTTAGAGTTTTCGGTGAAATTGCATTTGAAGACATTAGAAATGTTAATATTCTTCCAAAGACTTTGACCAAAATCAAAAATTGCCCATATCAATGGATAAAGTTTTTAAAAAACCTTCCATTTTTAACAACACTCCAAATCACAGAAAATATACCAAATGGATACTTGGAACCTGGTGATTTCCCAGAGAGTTTGACAAACCTAAGTTTACAAAGTCCAATCGAACTCATTGAATCTTTAATTCCTCAATCCATTCAACATCTAAATCTACCAAATTGTATTTTGGATCTTTCTTCAAATGAATTGCCAAGAAGTTCACACTTTCAAAGTCTCTGTGTTAAAGACATCAATTCTCCTATTCTACCAAACCAATTACCACCCTATATCAAAGAACTCAATTTGATAAAATACAATCAAGAGCTTGTACCTGGAAGTTTGCCAAACGGAATTGAAACTTTAAAACTCCCAACTTTGGATGCAGGTTTCCTTTATGAAGGAGTAATACCATCTTCAACAAAAAATCTTCATTTGTTCGAGGCTCACTCAGAAAACCCATTTAAAGCTTCTTCAATTCCAAATGCAGTCGAAACCCTTGAACTTGGAAGTCTTGATTCGGATATTGATTTTGGGATGATCCCAAATTCAGTTTGCTCAATAACATGTAATATTGGATTGATCAAGAAATATGGTATCAATTCAATCAAATCAACAGTTAACCATATCAAAATTATTGGAGAATTGAATTATGAATTTGATCGAATCGATCAAAACTGGTTTTTTGCCTATTACTGTGGTTATTCTTTTATCCAAGAAAAATCTATCCTGAATCTTTTGGAGAAAGATAAACCATTAGTAAATTTACAAACTTGTCAGACACAATAAACATTCTATGAACCAATCAACAAATAAATAAATATTAATTTCATTTTTCAACAAATATTTAATTAAACCCTTTTTTTTTTTTTTTTTTATAAGTGAACCTGTAATTAAACTAGCCAGTATCCTCTGTTTCCAAGTGATTGTCTTTTTTTTTTGATCAAAAAATTCTTATTTATTATTTATGTCAGTTGCATTTTAACAACATCCAGATTTCTGTGCTGGTGGAGCTGCTCCAATCTCCACCTTATTTGAAGGTTGTCCTAATTTAATTCCAAATGTCTATAATGAAAAAGAGTTTATTAATTACACAAGCTGTTGATGAAATTGTAGTTTGCTTACCTCATCTTTAATATCAAAATCACCCTTCTGAATCTTTTCATAGATCTTCTTTGCAGTATTTATAAAAGCCTCCTCTACGTTGGCAGCAGTTTTAGCAGATGTCTCAAGGAAAATCAAACCATTTTCCTCTGCGAATTTTGCACCTTCTTCGTATGATACCGCTCTCTTTTGTTCTAAATCTGATTTGTTTCCAATTAAAATGATAGTCATATTGCTATTGGCGAATGCTCTTGCATCCTCTATACATAATTTAAATTGCGAAGGTTGGAAATATGATTAGTTTTTTTGCCGATCTTTTTGAGATTCTATTTTACAAAAAAAAAAAATAGAAAACAAAACTTGATAAAATTTTTAATAAAAAAAAAAATATCCATTCCATCTTGCAAACATCAACGTCATCAGCCCAAAACCGCATTTGACATTGGGCAGAAATCCATGTTAGGTGAAGATTGGAATGTGGGACACAATTATCATGATTTTGTGGAGGAGCGAGTTGTAGTGTATTGTTTTGTTTTCTTTTATACTTACTAAGCCAACAAGTCAAATGATTAAAAGTTTCACGTCTATATTTTGAGAAAAATAAAATAAAATGATTAGAGAATGCACTTCTCTCTTTTTTTTTTTTTTTTAAAAAAAAAAAATAATTAAATACAAACCTTGTGATATCGTATACTAAAAGTGCACCTGCTGAACCTCTATAATATGATCTTGTAATTGATCTAAATGATTCTTGACCAGCCTACGTATTTAAATGATAGTGATAATATTGATTAATAAACTTCCTTCTTTTTTTTTTTTTTTTTTTTTTGATTGATTGATTTGTTTGTAATAATACATACGGTATCCCAAATCTGTAATTTAATTGGCTTGTTATCGATGCTAATCATTCTAGCACCAAACTCTACACCAATAGTTAAATCATGAACAGGTTGAAATCTTTTATCAGTGAATTGAAGTAAAAGACATGATTTACCAACACCTATTTATAATAATAACAAATAGTATCATTATTAATACCATAATAACCTGTTTTGCTAATCTATATTGTATCTTTTCTGTTTTTTTCTCCGATAGACTTACCTGTATCTCCAATAATGATATATTTAAATAAGAATGCGTACATCTTTATAGTAGTTGTAGTTGTTGCTGTTGTTGCTACTGTTGCTGTTTATATGTGTATAATGACTGAGAACTTTGTTGTGTGTATAATACAAGTAGTTTGATTGTTTACTAACTTAACTTAACTAAACTAAACTAAACTAAACTATTTATTTATTAACAAACTATTTAGAAATGTATGTTTTTTAAAAATAAAAGAATAAAATAAAATAAAAACAAAATAATAAAGAGATAATATGTATTGTTTATTTGGATTAAAATAATAATAAACACAACACCACACTATTTAATTTAAAGAATTTTTTTTTTTTGAATTCTTGTGTGTTTGAGTTGAGTTTTTAAAAACTATTTTATAAATTTTAAATTAATAAATGATTTTTTTTCTTATTATTAAGTCCTCAGTTGAGGTTTTTTTCATGAAAATTTTTCAACTTTGAATTCCTTTTTTGCTCATGAAAAATTGAACTTGAATTAATCATCCCGTCAGTCAACCACCAACCGATAGTTACAACCAATAAAATCAATAGTATAGTAACAACATAACATACATATCTAGATAAGCACAACCAATATAATGTTGAAATCAATCACATCAGGTTTATTACAATCGAATTTGAGATACTACTCATCGTCATCTGTATGTAAATATCTTATCATCACTATTTGTTAAAAAATGAAAATGAAAAATGAAACATTGTTAAGCTGACTTTTTAGTAAAATATAAATATATATATATATGTATATTTAAATGATTGATTATTGTTTTGTTTTGTTTTTGTTTTTGTTTTTGTTTTGTTCATTGTGTTGTTTGTTGTTTTCAGATTAAGAATGTAGGTGTGATTGGTGCAGGTCAAATGGGATCGGGTATTGCTCAGGTGCTATCACAAGTTGCCAAGCGTAATGTAGTGGTTATCGATAAGAGTCCAGAGATGTTGGTCAAGTCTGAGAAGTTCATCGGTGGTCTGCTGCAAAAGGCCGTCGAGAAAGGAAAGTTGAGCGAAGCCGACAAGGTTGCCACACAACAGCGTATCACATATGCATCGGACTTGCATGCTTTGGCCGACACTGACTTTGTCATTGAGGCAATCGTCGAGAACACTCAGATCAAGTGTGACCTCTTTGCCAGTATCACCAAGATCGTCAAGCCACACACCATCCTGTCGTCGAACACCTCGTCGATCTCGATCACCAAGATCGCATCGGCCACCAACTGTCCGGAGAAAGTGATCGGTATGCACTTTATGAACCCGGTCCCAGTGATGCAGCTGGTCGAGGTGATCTCTGGTCTCCAGACATCGGAGGATACACTCAACAAGACATTGGAGCTCGCCAAGGACATGGGTAAGGTCACCACCAACGCCAAAGACATTCCGGGTTTCATTGCCAACCGTCTCTTGATGCCATACATCAATGAAGCCATCCAGGCACTCTACGAAGGCATCGGAACCATCGAAGACATCGACACCACCATGAAGTTGGGTTGTAACATGCCAATGGGTCCATTGACTCTTGGTGACTTTATCGGACTTGATACTTGTCTTTCAATCATGAGGTAAATTATTATTATCAATCATTATCAATCATAGACACAATAACATATATACTAATATCAAATACCGGTAAAGAGTATTACATACTGAACTTGGAGATAGCAAATACAGACCATCTCCATTATTGGTTAAATATGTTGAAGCAGGTAGACTCGGTAAGAAGTCAGGACGTGGATTCTACGATTACTCCAAAAAAGTAAAGAGAAAATAACAAAACACAAGTTTCATACCTATTACCAAAACATTTAAGAACTATTTTAGTAAATCACATAATATCATAACAATGAATGATACTTTTTGAAATAAAATTTCGATTATCTTATTTATATATAAATAGAAATAGGTTGGTTGGTTGATTGTTTATTATGTGTTTTTTTTTTTCTTAACTTGATAATAAGAAGGAATTTTTCATTGGTGAATCGGTTTCACTTGTGGATGAGGACGATGAAGAAGAGGATGAGTTATCCCATTGGGTTGCAAACATAGCTACTGAAATAACTGGATCGATGTTGGTGATGGCAAATGTATTGGTATTGCTATTGTAACTTGGATAGTAGTTGGAGAGTGTGTTGTCAGAGGATACCATTGGGTTGACGTGGTATCCATTGGAGAATGGTGCGCTGAGTGTCAGTTCAGTGAATGGGGTGCTACTATTGAAGATCAAAGCTGAGCAACCATCCTCTGAATTATCTAGACATACAACAACCATACAGATCTGTGAATTCCAAAATCCATTTGAATTTCCATTGAAGCTTACAACAGAGAAGTATTGATCGCCGACAATCTCTCCTGTGGAGTAGGTTAGAGAACAAACGAATCCATTGTTCACTGCTTGTAGAGAGATTTGCTCTTGGTTGGAAGATGGCTTGAAAATGGTGAATGTCGAGTTGAAGCTGTTGGGTGGCACACCTTGGTAGTTGATTTTGTGCTTGACGATCTTTTGTGGCTCTTGGTGTCCGAGCAGTGGTTTGGAGTAGAACGGTTGTTGTTGTTGTTGTTGTAGTTGCTGCTGTTTGGCGAGTAGTGACTCTACGAGTGCAGAGTCGGACGGATCCTTTGGAAGCGTGGCAATCAACATCTGCGATTTCGATTCGTAGGTAGGATTGACGTAGGTTGCCTGCGGTGTTCCGCTGGTGTAGATACCGGATCCACTGATCATTGCCATCGTTCCAATGTTGGCCGCCAACACATTGGCATTCGCTTCGTATGAGAGTGCCTGCTGGATCTGTGTGGCATACGCATAGTTTGCATTGACCCACTCGGTCGAGTAGACAAAGTTGTTGATACCGAGCGCGACAAGGGTGGTGCGTGGCTCTTCAAACATGATGTCAAAGCAGATCATCATACCAAAGGTGACATTGAAATCGGTGGTAAAGTACTCAATGTCCGGAGTGATCGGTTGATCAAACACCGGTTGCTCACCGTAGAGATGTGATTTGTGGTATCGTCCAATGATGGCGCCTTCACTTCCGAAAGCGACTTGCGTGTTGTACTGATAGCGATTGTCAGTCGGACAGTTTGGATCCGTATTATTACACGGTTGAACATCACCCATGTTGACAACCACCACCGTATTATATTTAATTGCAGCACAGCTTAGTGTTTGCAAAACAACACGGTCGTCAAATTGTGTGTTACCACACGGTATAATCTAAAAAAGTATAAGAATGAGTCAGTAACTGTTACTCAATTTGTAATGTACAAACACGATTATAAATAAAATATAAATAAATACATACCGGTGAATTAGATGATTTAGGTGATGGTATTTCCTCTAAGAAACTTAGTGCACGATCACGATTCATTAGATTGTTACCGGTTATACCATACTCTGGGAATACAATGATTTGTGTTTTCTCTTTGACTGCTTGGTCAATGAATAGCTAATAATACGATATTGATTAGTACTTAGGAAAAAAAATAGCCACTGAGTATAAATGAGATTGATAGTTACAATATATTGCTGAACATTCATTAACATATATTGAGATGCCAACTCCTTCGATACGTTGAGCGGGAAGGTAAAAGCTATTGGTGAGTACTCTACGATTGCACCAGTATACGTAGATTGAGCATCTACATCTCTGTTGTAGTTGAATGCAACCAATGTCACCAATATCGATGATATCAAAAATGATGATTTTATACTAATCATATCTGAGATATTGATTTAATATATATATATATATAATTCTATTGATAATGGTCTAATATATTATATTACTATTTATCTATTTAAGTTCAATGTTAATCAATATAACATTGTTAAGTAATTACACACTTGCAATAGTTCATTTAATATTAACTCTGATGCATCAGTTCCAAACACTTTGCAAGTTTTTTTTTTTTTGTGGTTACGAAAGTTTTTATTTATCTGCAAAGAAAAGGCTCCAAACTTTAACTAAAATTTAATTAAAACTTCGGGAATTTGGTGATCAGTTGCTTTAAAAAAAATAATATTTTTTTGTTTACAATTATTTATTAGAGATTATTTTATTTTATTATCTAAAATATATAACAAGAGTGTCGACCCTTGGAGTCTGTAGATTGTCTCTTACTCTAGAAAACTTCATACTCTCATGACTCAGAAACTCACATATTCTAAAGACTTGTGAGAACTCAGCCAATATAAATCGTAAATTAATTACTCCCATCTCGACTTGTGAATCCAAAACGTTGTGTTTGGAGGCTGCCCTAAGGTGATCTTAGGACTCGATAAGTAAGAAACCGTTTAGTTAGCGTTCCATGACATAAACGAGCTCTGATTGGGTGACACACCGGTAGATGTATTTACATTGTTGTTTATGCATGCTTCGATACCATCTTACAATTAAATTTCTCTCAAATTTTATTGGTTCAACGATCGATATCTTACATTTGTCAATCTCATCTTATTTACAATAAGAGAGATAAAATAGATTTTAATTTAAAACATATATATTTAATTTTTATTTTTATTTTTTAAAAATTATTATCGTTTAATAATCGTTGATTACTCTCATTAAGACTTCCATATTTGGACGTCCCAAACCAGAGACTTGATCGAAACCTGGAACAGCACTCCATCCGTATGTGCAACAGGTTGGCAAGCTGTCGGTGACACCACATCTGTTATTTCCTACGATGACATCGTAGAAAGCATCTGGGTGGTCTTGAGCAATTTGATAGAGCAATGGATTGAAGAATCCCAATGGTGGATTACCAGCATTCAAACGAATGTCATTCAAAATGGTGACCAAACCACCGAAAATTGGTGCAGAGGCAGAAGTACCATCTACACCAAGGAATTCACCACCATTGATAATCCAAAGATTGTGTCCAACTGTTGCAACATCTGGGTATGACTATATTTTAAATTTGTATTTGATTAATAATAAACTCCACCATGTTTTGGTTTAAATAGATATGATATTGACTTACACGTCCAGTTGCATTGTAGAGATTGGATGGTGGGGTTAATTTCAATGCGTTCAATTGGTTGAAATACTGTTCAACTGCTGCTTGTTGGTAGTATGGCGATTGCGAAGTGTTGGAAATACCACCTCCAGTTGTCCACATCATACCGTGATCGACAGAGACAGAGATCTCACCCAATGGATTGTAGAGACAGTCGACTCCACCTTGCGATGGTGGAATGTAGCAGATTGGCTCGGCAAGTGGTGTGAAATAGGTGGAGCTGACAGCAGTGACGTATGGCGATTGCGATGGCCAGTCGGCAAAGAGTTTGGCGCATGAACCGGATCCCATTGGAGGTGGTCCAAGATCTGAGGCACCAGAGTCACCAGAGGCGATGATAACGGTGATACCACGCGATGCCAACTTGACAAACTCGATGTCGGAACGAGCCAAGTAACCTTGTCCGAGATAGGTGTCAACGTTGATTTCTGTCATACCGTAGGACAGCGAATTGACGAGTGGAGCATCATCTGTGTTACCAATTGCGACTTCCCATTGGAGGATGTCGTCAATCTCAACTGAGGAGTTGGCGTAGATCGACCAGAAGGTGGTTGGTGAACCGGTGGAGATGGCCATCATGTATTGGATGTCGAGACTTGCTTCGATACCTGGATTAGTTTCATCGTTGTATCCAATCACTTGGACTGGTGTGGTTGGTTGTGGCAATCCCATCTGTTGGAAAAAGGTGACCAAATCCGATGGTGAGTAGTATTGTTGTTCAAACTCGACAACGCATTGAGTTGCCTTTGGATTGGTGACAATGTAGTTTTGTGGAATACCATATTGTGACTTGATCGATTGTGGTACGACAACTGGTGTCGAAACAAAGTTGAATGGCCATTGAATGGTATCGGCACCTTGAGTGAGAGTGATTTGAGTCTGAACGTATGGGAAAGTTGGGACATAGATAGTACAGGTAGTTTGTCCACCTGCAACAGTACAATTTGGAGTGACTCCTTCAAGATCTACTGAAGGTTGGAAAGCATCTAAAGTTTGAACGGTTACATCAACTGGATAGTATTTACCATTGCAACTCTAATGATAATAATAATAGCAATAAAAAAAACTAGTTAGTTAAATAGTAGTTCTACTAGATGAGAATGAAACTAACTAACTAACTACTTACTGGAGCACAATTTGGTTGGAATACCATCTTGAAATTGTCACCCAAACCCTTCATGGAAAGAATAGACAATCCAGAGGATGATGAAGATGAAGATGATGAAGCATCCAAAGTCAAAGTATTATCAATTAATTTGGTATTTGCTGATCTACGTTGTGCTATTATAATTATTAATATTATTATTATTTGATTGAAGAATATTAATTTAAAGTTTTTAAAAACATGAAGTAGAAAAATGGTAAAAAAACACTTACAAATTGGGAAGTGTGAAATTCCAGTGATTAAATCGATGTGTTGAGCTACAGAGTGGTCTAAAACTGCGTCGGTAGCAGAACGGATGACAACTCTCGATGAGTCGCCGGCATATTGGAACTTTTGCATTTGTACTGAGAGCATCTTCTCTACGTTCTTTCTTGGCATGACGACGTGAACCGAATCCAAGTTACGGTTGTATTGGATGGACTTGGCGTTGTTCTCACGCAACCAAGCATCGATGGTCTTGATGGCTTCGTCGGTTGGTCTAATGACCTCGGTGATCTCGTCGATAGTCAAATACTGTCCGTATTGTTGAGACTTTGGGTCGGTGACAGCACGAACGATATCCTTAAGACTGTCTACATTCTGTTGCTTAATGAAGATTCTGAATGGAATTGGGTGCATTGGGCAAAGCTTTTGCTCGGCAGCCAATTGCCATCTTAGATGTTCAAAGTGTCTAGCACCACAAAGTGCTACCACCAACAATAAAAATAAACAAACAAATATGGATTTATTTGATTGCATATTTGTGTTTAATTAATAATGAATTGAAAAAAAAAAACTATTGCCTTCATCATCACTTATCGAAAAACAGCAGATTCCCAAAAAAGTTTTTTTGTTTTTTTTTTTTTGTTTTTTTTAGATTAAATTTGAATCCTTTGACGGAATGAGATTCCACAGAACTTTCTAAAGAATGATCTAATTACAATTTTTAAAGATTGTTTATAGAACTGGTAACTCTGATAATATTAACTGAATCTTAATAAATATCTTTCATCAAAAAAAAAACTTTTAAAATAGATTTTTTAAATTTAAGAAAGAGGTGATTTTCAAAAAGGAATCTCATTAAATTTAAATTCCAGTTTATTTATCAAAATCTATAAATGATTGGCCAATGTATTTAATAAGTAACACTGTTTATCAATAGGTTTTGGTAATAGACGCATACAATCCAAAGTGATCGGAAGGATATACCAATTCAGACTTGTCTATTTTCTCTGACATTCTTGTGCTTTCGTCAATATAGATAGGTTCAGTACCTATAATATTAATTGTTGAATTTGCATCGATTATTGGTAATTGTTGATTGTTATTATTATTATTATAGTTGTTATTGTTATTATTTTGCCAAAGTAAAATTCTGTCTACTCTTTCTTTTTTCTTTATACATGTAATTGCTGATTGGCTGCAAGGATTGACTGTAGTCCATAGGTCTGAAAACGATTGGTTCAACATCTCTAGATTCTCTGGTGTTTGTATGCCAAAGTTGAGATCACCCACTAGAAACGATGCTATCTCTCGTGTAGTACACTGTGACTGATACTTTTCGATTCTCTCTTGGTTGATACGATTGATAGTTTGAAGCTGTTGAATCCTCAGGTCGGAGCTCGTTGCCAAACTCTCGAGATGTACGGTCGACACTGACATCAGTGCACCGGAATCGAGTTGTATCAAGGCAGTGAGCATCTTACGATTCTGACGAGTTGGTAGTGGATATACAGTAATTGATTGTAGCCTATATGGACTGCTGTTGCTGCCCAATGTATGATGTGATTTGACCATGAGCACATTGCCATACGGGAATACAGTGTCAGAGCGACCACAATCCGACATCAGATAGTGTTGTCTGACCCATGGTTGCTCAGCCAGATACTCTAAAAAAATGGGTGTCACCTCTTGTAAACATATGAAGTTTGGCAATTTCGATTCGATCAATTTAAACATTTCAGTTGCACGTTGTTTCCAAAGATAACTATCAAACCAAACATTAAATGATAGAATTGTAAAGTTTAATTCTTGCTGTTGTTGTTGTTGTTGCTGTTGTTGCTGTTGAGATATCAGTGGATCAGTTTTGAATATAATCCATTTCGACAGTTCATTGCAATATACATAGGGTGTGAGTTCTGTGATTGCGTTGTAGTTTTTGCATTCCAGCGATTCGTCCAAGCCAAGATAACTAGATACAACGGTATCGCCACTGATCTGCTCTTGATAGACACGACCATCTGCAGTACGCACCTTGGTTGTTGTCTTTACCAATCTGCTTCTATTGAATGACAATAGTTGTTCATTTGCAGTAATTACTTTTGTAGTAGTAGTAGTAGTACTTGTTGTGGTTGTTGCAGTTGTTCTTCTACAAAATAGCGGTTTCATTTTGAGTGGAGGTGGTGGAGGTGGACTTATAATAGACAACTCGGCAGTAGGTGAATCTGCAGCGGACTGACTTATTACATTGATACTATGATGATTATGACTATGACTATGACTGTGATGAACATACATTGAGTAACTACTGCTGCTGTTTGTTGAGGAAGACGATGATGAACAACAGCCATCTACATTCATCCCATTAGATATACTGTTGTTATTTGACATTGCTGTTTTTAACATTTATTAAATAAATATATATATGAAATTGATGATAACGATTATTATATATTATTTTGATATATGTATTTATCTATATATAAATAACAATCAATATCAAGACTAATTGTAATTGATTCTATTGAAAACGACAGCCTTTCTAGAGAGAGAGAATGAATGACTGAGTGAATGACCTGAGTAAATAAATAAATAAATAAAATAAATATTGTTTTTTATGATATATCAACTAAAATGTGTTGTTATTCAGCTGATGTATTTTTATATAACTGTGTGTGTGTGTTGTGTTGTTGTTGTTTGTTATTAGAGAGTGCGTGAAATGTGTGGTTAATCTTTAGCTAGCTTGTAACTGACTGACTAAATGAAGATTTGAGGCAAAGTAATATTAGTGTTAGTGTTGTTTATAACAATAACTTTGTTTTTTTTGAAAATATAAATAAAAAATAAATAAATATGAATCTCAAAAAAATTAATATAAACAAAAAATTTTCTAAAAAAGGTGGTGGGTTGACATTCTACCACAATAAAATCCAAATTTATTTATAATAACTAAAGTTCCCATTTTTTTCGAAAATTATCTTAAATTTGGATGTAAATATTTGTTTTTTGGATTTTTTTTGGTTTATTCTAATTTATTATTATGATGTATTAAAAAAAAGATTTTTTTTTTTTTTGGAAATTTAAATAAAGTAAAGATTGATTGATTGTAGATAGAGATAATTAAACATTACTTTTTAAATTAATGTTATAACTATTATTATTATTATTATTATTATTATTTGATTTGTTTGGTTTTGAAATTAGAGTTATTTATGATCATTGAGATACTTTTGTAAAATAGTAGACATTGGATAACCCATCATCTTTTTGTACTTGATGTTCTCCTCACGTGTCAAACTGTCTTTGGACCAATCTTGTGAAACATTTCCATCGTACTTTTTGATGACTTCATGTGAATTCTTATTGAAGATATCTAATTATAAAATATTAAAAAGTAGTTAATTAGAATAATAATGGATTGCAAGTTAGTGAACTGTTATGTTATGATATGTAAAAATGTTGCTGTAACATACCTCTAAGGATAACACGTGATACTCTTGGGAAAATGGTATCTGGGTCGACATGTTTGGTTGCTTGCTTTCTTAGCTCCATTGAGAACACTGGATCCTTGGCCCACTCGGGAATCAACGATTCATCGACACTCTCGTCTTCATCTTCGAGATACATTCCATCGTCGTCTTCATCTGGCTCCAAATCTGCAATAGGGAATCCATCGTTGAATGATTTCGGTTTCACCATAACTCTTATATCTTCTTCCTCTTCTTCTTCTTCTTCTTCTTCTTCCTCTTCTTCAACTTCTTCAAATACATCTTCTTCCTCTTCCTCTTCTTCTTCCTCTTCTTCCTCTTCTTCATCTTCATATTCAAAAGAAGTATTACTATTGCTATTGTTAATATTTGATTTCTTGCTATTGTTGTTATTATTATTGTTATTATTATTATTATGTACAGGTGATTCCTCGAATGCTTTGAGATTGTATCGGATTGGAGATGTGTGTTTCTTTTGAGTGGCAGTGAAACGACGAGTTAGTCCCGGAGAGATTGGACTCTCTGTTAGACTGGATGGCAATGTTGGAACACTTGTCAAGACATCCGGTGAGAATCCACCATAGCTGTTCTCACCACCACGTCTCAATGGTGATTCTTGGTCGGATGCCAACGAGGAAGCCGGTGAGTAGTTCACTGACTGTTTCTTCTTGGCTGGCGAAGGTGTCACTGGCAATGGAGGCATAATCGGTGAACCTCCAATTTCATCTATATCATCTTGTTGTTCAGTGTCTGTAACCTCTTCTTCTTCATCTTCCTCTTCTTCAACTTCACCATCTTCCATTTCTTCATCTTCCTCGTCTTCTTCTTCCTCTTCTTCAAACTCTACATCCTCTCTTTCTTCAGAGTCAAACTTGGGAAGTGGAGTTGTGTTATTGGATAATCCAACGGCATGTGCAAGCTTACCAAAGATATCGCTAATGATACCGTTGGAGACGTATGGACTACTTGGGACGACGGCTGAAGCTGCGTTTTGATGATGTGTAGAGTGTGGTGTAGCAACTTTAATCGGTGTCTTTACAGGTGTCTTTTGTTGACGAAGTAGCTTTTGTTGGAGTTCCTGTTGACGTGCAATCTCATACTGACGACGACGCTCCTCTTCCTCCTTCTTTCTTTCGGCTCTCTCTTGTTTCTGTGCCAACTCGACGAGCTTACGTTTGATCTCCATCTCCTCCTCACGTTTCTTCTTGGTGGCTTCTTGCTCCTCGAGCTCACGGATCTTTCTCTCCTCCTCTTGACGCTGGGCAGCCTTTAGTTCCTCGTTCTTCTTTAGTCGTTCGTCATTCTTTTTACGCTTCTCGGCTAGCTTGGCTTCTTCATCGGCACGACGATTGGCTTCACGAATCTTGAGCTCCTCCTCTCTCTTTTTCATTCTTTCCTCTTCCTCCTCTTGACGTCTCTTCTCGTCCTCCTTTACCTTCTTGAGCTTAGCATCGATAGCAGCCTTTGTTGAGGTAATAATATTATTAGTGATAGCTGCAGCACTCTGTTGTTGTTGTTGTTGTTGTACTGGTTGTTGTTGTGCTGATGATACTGCTGATGGTTGTTGCTGTTGTTGTAATTTCTTTTTACTGGCAATTTCCTTTGCCAAGTTGATGGAAGCAGATGCAGCAGTCTTGTCCTTCTCATTACTTAGTCTCTTGGTTGGTTTTTGTTGATCTACAGTGTTGGTGTCATCAGCCTTTCTCTTTGGAGCAGCAGAGGTAGTGAGCTTTGCCTCAGATTCTAGCAGTTTGCTCAAGTCGTTATCGTTGGATGTCTTCATGACAGATTCATCGTTAGAATTGATTTCCATTTGGCGTAATCTTTCGAATTTCTTTTCCATGGCGATAGAGGCAGCGGTATTCTTTGCAGCTGAAACAGCTGTTGATGGTTGTTGTTGCTCACCAATCTTACGACCAAGTATACGCTCAGCGAATTGATTTGGTGTGGCAGCTACACTTACACTGCTGGTGGTAGATGGTTGGATCACAGAGATATTATTAAGTTGACTAATATCATTGCTACTATTATTATTACTATTCGATTGTTGATGTAATACACTGGTATTATTGTTATGATTGTTGTGATTGTTATTATTGTTACCAATGGTAGCTTTCAATTTTTCAAGAAGTACAGTTGTTTTCTTGGAAAGATTGGTTGTTGATGACGATGCGCTGCTGGAAGAGGTGGTAGCCGATGGTGTTGGAACGATAATGGCAGCGGCCTTCTCTTGGTAATATTTATTATTGTACTCATCGATTTGAGATTGATGAAGTTGATGACTTGCTTTGATTGGCTCAGCCATAACCGACTTGATCATATCGACATGCAAGAATGAAACTTTTTCAGAGATACCACTGCTTGAGTTGTTCAATCCATTTTGTTGAATTGGCATCAATGGTTGTCTATTGGTCTTTGATGATTTAATTGATAATTTCTTTTTGGTATTCGATGGTGATTGAATACTAAATAATAATAGCAATATTATTATTATTAATATAAAAAAAATATAAAGAATTATTTCTTCAGCAGTACTTACAATAACTTTTTAGCAGTTGCTGTTGATGAACATTTTGAAATAATATCCATCTTTACAGTTTCCATCCAATCCAATGTATCTTGATAATAAAACTCCAATTCATTCTTTCCCCAATTACCACGCTCATTAAAGATACCATTGTAATTCTGAATTTGTTCGTTTACAATTTCCATTTTCTAAAAAAAAAACTATTATTACTATTCTATTTACTATAACTGTTATTGACTATTATAAAAAAAGGTAGTTATATAACTACAAACTATCTACTATTGATAAATATTTAAAAAAAGACTAAACTATTATGATTACTGTACTAAAACAAAAAAAAAACAACAAAAACAAAAAGAAACAAACTACAAAAAACTAAATGACTCCTTGTTTTAAAACATAATTATTATAAATAGAGATATATATTGAATAAGTTGATCAAAAAACATTCAGTTCATTAATTTTGTTGTTGGAACATTGAAGTTTTAACGGTAAAAAAAAAAAAAAAAAGAAAATTTAAATTTTTTGAATTTAAGCGGGCAAACTCTTGAACAACAATTTAGCAACAAGTCAGTTTAAACTGACTATTATGTTTATTTATAGAATATATTTACTATGACTATATTAATTATTATTATTATTATTATTAATAGAAATGAAAAATTAAAAAAAAAATTTTAAATTGTATGATTTTATTTTATTTTATTTTATTTTATTTTTAATAAAGTCTTGAACCGAAACCAAGTACCATTTTCATTCGCTCAATAATGTTACGTCTCCAACCTTCTTCTGTCTTTTCGAATTCCTCTGATGGAATACCGGTTTGGTTGATTTCGACTTGAGTTACTGGCTTGTCACCGACGGTGAATGTGATGGTGACGGTGGAGAAAGCAGTGTCGGCCCAGGTGTTGAGACGCCACTTTTGAACGATCTTTGAGCCTGGCGAGAGCTGTACGTTGGTTCCAGAGATGAATCCACCGTACATTGCAAACTTACCACCCTCACGATCCTCAAAGGTGCAATCGCTCTGTGTATACGCACGAATCTTGGTGATATTGACAAAGGCATCGTAAGCATCCATCGGAGATGCTTGGAACTCTTCCTTGATCTTCAATGACTTGGTAGCACTGTTGCTGCTAACAACCTTTGGTTTCTCGACTGCTGCTGGTTTTTCAACTGTTGTTTGTGCAGTTGTTGTTTGTTCTGGTGTGTTTGTTGGTGATGTTTGTACAGGTTTTTTAAGTGTGAATTCTATTTAAACATATTCAATGAAATATTAATATCAATATATCCTCAGTATTAAACGAAAATAAACACTTAATACATACGATCTTTCAAATCAACTACATATTGTGCTACTTTTTCTTGTAAAATTGGAATACCGAATTTTCTGGCAGCATCCTTGAGTGTGTCGGCATCGTCACCCGATGCATCTCCAGCCAAAGACACATTTACTCTTGCCTTCTCATCTGCATTCTCATCGCTAATATATGGTATAACATAGTCACCCTTAATCTTCTTATCAGCGTCAGACTTTAAAAATCCTGTGAAATAAATTGTTAGTTAGTTTTGCGCAATATTGGAATTTCAATAATAATAATAATGATAATGATAATTATAATTGATAACTTGTAATTACCTTCCCATGATACTTTTACTTCCAATTCGTATAGGAAGATTGTTTTTCCTTTACGATTGTTTGATGTACATTCACCGGTGACGGTGACGGTTGTGGCAGTCTTGATTGTCAGCTTCTCGTTGTCGACGATCACCTGCGATGCAAGCAGAGTTTGGAACTTTTGTTTCGACCAATTGAAGCAATCTTTCTCTGACCAATGCCAATTGTTTACGTTTTTACCATCCTCACGATTCTCTACCAACCATCTTGGATCTCCTTCACCTACTTTTGCCATTTTTCTATCAATAGATTCGATTTGTTTCAAAAATCAGAACTGATGCAGCTTCAATAAAATATAAAATACAAAAACAAACAATATTACTAAGTTATATAACTAGAAACAATAGTTGTTTTTTTTTAACACACAATATATATTGTTAACAAAAAGAAGAAAACTGTTTGTTTCAAAAACCAACTAATCCGTTTTTTCATTTTTTTTTTTTTTTTTTTCAAAAAACACGAAAAATCTTTAATTTTAATTAAAATTTCATTGATTTTTCTTGAACATCATTTTAATGACATTTATTTTCTTACCTTTCTATTAAGACAAAAAGATAAACTTGATCAAAAAAAAAAAAATGTTAAATACAAATGTGAAATATGATTGTTCATTGAGAAAATGACATTGTTTGTTGTTGTTGTTTATGTGTGTTACTTTTTGTCTTCTTAATATATTTAATTTAGTTTTATTTAATTGTTAAAAACAAAAACAAGAATTTAAAAATTAAATTAAATTAATTTTTGTTTTTTTTTTTTGAATGTTTTATGTTAAAAAAATATATACATGTTGTGTGTATTATGTATATGTATGTTATTATGTTTTGTTTTGTTATTGTTTTGTTTTGTTTTTATTGTGATGATGGAGTATCTGCTTTGGTTACAGAATCTATCTTGTCTTTGGTGGCATTAGCAACCTTTGTGGTAACGGCTTCAACTTTTTCTTTGGTGTTGTCAACCTTTTCCTTGACATTCTCAACCTTTTCCTTGGCATTCTCCTTTGCCGATTCACCTAAAGCCTTGAGTTGTTCTATTTTCTTGGCTTGAGTAGCCTTAGCTTTCTCCATGGTGGCGTCGACCTTTGCAGTGGCATGTTCACAGGCAACCTTGAAATTCTCAATCTTTTGGTGTTTACACTGGTTGATTCCCATACCCATACCAATACCGGCACCCAACAACATAAATGATCCAACAACCTTTAATCTGCTAGCTATAAGTGTTTAAACAACAATAACAACAAAGTAACAATGATTTGATCGTTAGAAAAATAAATTTGATTATAAACCTACTAACTGATAAAGATTGTACAAAGAATCTAATCCAATCCAATCCATTCTAATCTGAATTTAATCTAATCTATTAGATTCAGATTTGTTTTTAATGATGAATGATATTGATCGATTGATTGATTGATTGATTCCGCACTGATCATTCATTACTTACTGAAAAGTAATAGACCTAATGGAGCAACAGCACCAATGGTTGTCTTTTTCATGACTGATTCAACACATCTCTCTGTCTTGAAAACTAAAGCTTGATCTTCAGCAACTTTGTTGTTGGTTGATGGAGTTGACATCTTTATTATTTATATCTGTTGTTGTTTTATTTTTATCGAACTATTAATATTCTTTTAATTTAAATATATTGTGTTTTAATAGGAAGCAATGATTAATAATCACTCAATGACACTTTTATTATCTGCAACGGAAAAAAAACCACTACTGCTTGTTCACATTTTTATTTTTTTTAATTATTTATTTTTTTTCAATTTTTTTTTTTTTTTGGACCACACAAAAATGCTTTTTAATGACTATCTTCAGTTATCAGATAAGGTAAAAAGATTAAGCATTCCATGTTATTTATTTTATATTCACGATATTCAACTTTACGAGTCAACAAAAAAAAAACCAAAACATACCAATTGAGATATATAATAAACCTTAAAAATAAAAAAAAAATTTTTTTTGAATTAAAAATTTAATTTAATTGTTTTTTGCACAGAAATACAGATTAAGATTAAAGGTTAAAACTGACACATTCATTTTATTATTTGTATTGCAAGTCTGTTTTGGGAAATGAAAGGTGAGTGAGTGGTTTGACAATTTCCATTAATAATTTTTTAAAAAAACAACAAACAACTATATTTATCATCAAACATATATGAAGAAGTGTTAACACTTAATTTTTTGTGTTCTCACATTTAAATAAACAAAACATCTATAAATGTTAACTTAAATTTTAAACAAAATAAAATCAACCAATGCAATCAAATCTTATTAATTTTTTTTTTGATTTTGTTATTTTAAAATCCAAAGGATTTTTTGCAAACAACACTTCACCATTTTTAAAAGAATTAATTGATGATTCTCCTAATTTTGATTGATTTCACACGCAACCTAAAACTCTTTGCAGACCAATCATTGTAAAACTACATTGTGACAACAATGTGATCATAAGAGAAACCACAACCTATCTATTTCATCTCAAATATAATTCCCTCAAAAGATATATAGTATTTAAACAAATTATTTACACATATTTATTTCCATGTTATTATAATCTTTTGAAATAATAAAATAAATAAATATATATATATTTAAAATAAATTAATTTTGCACACAATATGAGTAAAAATAATAAAGAAGAAATAAGTAAAGATAAAGTTGGTGATGACAATGAATATAATTCAGATACAGATACAGATGATGAAGTAACCTATTTTGTTGATGATCTCGACACTGTCAAGTTGGTGGTCAGCTGTGACGGTGGTGGTATGCGTGGTCTCATTGCTCTGCAGATTCTAGAGTATATCCAGGAGGTCTGTGGCGTCGACATCATACATAGAGCCGATTTACTGGGTGGCACCTCCACGGGTGCGCTCCTGGCATTCACCAAGTCCAACGGATATTCCGACGACGAGATTACTGACACCTACAAAAAAATGGGTGTCATCATGTTTGACGGATTCTTCAAAAAGTTTATCAATGTACTGCGAGATTTCTGTCTCTCGGATATGCGCGCCTACGAGAAGGAATTGGACCGTCTCTTCTCCCAAGTGAAAATGTCGGATTTCCTGCAGGAGCGAAAACTGTTTGTTCTTAGTTCCGCCAGGAATCGCGAGCAACAAACGTACATCCCAAAGGTTATCAGTAATTATAAACCGACTTCTGCCACCGTTATTCAAGCGCTTCGCGCCACCTCTTCGGCGCCACCCTATTTCTCGCCGGTGGAGATCGAAGGTGTCACCTATGTGGACGGTGGTATTCTCGCCAACAATCCAATATTCAAAGCAAAGGAAGAGTCGGACCGTCTGTTCAGACCGGGAACCAAGTTGATTATGGTATCGATTGGAACTGGACACGTTAAGAACCAAGAGAAATCGACGACCCCAGAGATGTTTTCAGAGGGTGCACTGTCGCCTGCACTCGTGCGAACACTGCTTAGCGCCATCGCCAACTCACATTCACTTCACAAAGATTTCAAAGATTCAGTCCATAACAATCCGATGGTATCGTATCACCGTTTCGACGTTGTATTGGAAGATGAGATCAAGCTAGACGACCACAGTGAGAAAGCGATTCAAACAATGGCAAGAACTGTCCAGACTTTTAAGGAGCATACTAAAATACAAAAGAAACTACAAAAACTTAAAGAAGATCTACAGAGTCTACCAACAAAACCAGCAAAACCAACGAAAAAATCTAGTTCTCCTCCAAAATCTTCAAAACCAACAGCCGTACCCCAACTTCATCCACAAGCATAAACCTACCATGCTATTTTTATTTTAAACACATTGTAAAATTTTACTTCCATCTTTAGATTAATAGTTAATTAATTACTTTGTAAGAGCAACATTCTCAGAGAAGTTTAATTAGTCAATTCTGTTGAAAACAATATTTCATTTTATTATATACACATTATGAATACAACAACCTCTTCTTCTTCATCAAACGTGTAAGAATTTAATCATCAAACAAGAAATGTTTATTTTGCTTCATTTTTTTAAATAAACAACCAAAAATCGATTAAAAGTTTGCCACATACAATAAAAAAAATGAATTGGTTACCACACAAAGTTCGACCCACTTTTGTTTTCACTCTTATTCTTTGTTCAGAGAGTTGACAAATGATCCTAAATTTAATAAAAATTTTAATATCCCAAACATATTTCATTTAATCTATATTAATAAAGAATTTGTTGAATTTAACAATAAAAAATTAATTAAAAAAAGTGACAGGAAACTATTTTATTTATTGTTATATAAATATAAAGTAAGTATTATATCATAGCTACAGTATTCCTCAAATCAACTCTAAAATTTTATAATAAATAATCTTTACAATAATATGTTAACTTTAGGTTTTGAAATTGAAGACAAAGCAATGTTTAGATCATTAACAAATTCATTATTACCTAAGTGTATAACAGAATCTACAAATGATAGATATTATGTTATGTTTACCAATGGTAGTAGATTTGAAGTAGTAAATATTGAAGGGTTTAACTTTATAGATATTTCATCTATAAAAACAATAGAATCGAAAATGTTATTCGTTGCAGAGGTATTTATATTAAAAACTAAACAATCAACCTTATCTTTATTTTATTTATTTATAATTATTTAAAAATAGAACTTCAGTCAAATAAATAAAAATGAAGGTTTTATATTATCTAGAAAGTACAACCTTCATGACTACTTAAAATCAGACAAACTACCAAAACAAGCTTTCTATTTTAATGGTATGGTAGTAATCACCTATTTGTCAGTGTCAATCGTTCATGGTAATTCAGTTGGCTTTCTAGGTAAATGCATTGTTAGATACTTGGACAACAATCATATCAATGGAGTAGCGCCAGGCGAAAGAAATATTAATTTTGGAAACAATTCCTATACAACTGATAATGCTTTGTCATTATATCCAGTACCACCAAGTATTATCTTTACAAATCCGTTGGTTGTGGAAGTTAATCGAAAATCAAAAAGCCTAAGTTTGTTTTTCCTCAAGTGCAGAAGATATTTCGAAAATCCATATGTTAATGTTGTACTGGGTGTGCATATATGGGATAGAAAACCTCAATTAAATGGTACATATAATGCTGTAGCCTTTTATTATAGACGTTCGGAGTTAGGTCCAAGAGCTGTTCGTGTGATATCGTTTGGATCAACTGTGACCACACGTTCAAGAGAGAGCAAACTTTTGACTTACTCTGGTCTCCAAGATGGCGATTTAGAGGGTCATTTGTGGAACCACCCAAACCCCGTCATTGACTCGGTTGCTCCTTATATTATTTCAGTATGTAAAAGACTAAATATAACTATTATTAATATTAATTTTAATATTTCAATTTTTTTTGACAGATTCCAGCAGTAGATATTTTTGGACATGGACATATATACCAAAACCTCCCAAACTTAGAATTTGATTTATTCCAACTCAAAGCAAATATTGATGTTGTTCCAAACTTCTCTATGGACTAATAAATAAAGATTAATTAATTTAGATTTTTATTTAAAAAAACCTCTTAAATTAGTTCTTTAAATATAGAAAATCATTTTTTATCACTATCATTTAAAGAAATCTTAAATAGATTTAATTCGTCATCACTTAAAATACATAATATTCTTATTCAGTTTGCTTTTCATTCATCGTCAAAGACATAAAAGTGTCTCACTTGTAATAATAAGGTACTTTTAAAGTAGAGTCAAATTAAAGCTAGTGAGAAAAACAAAAAAAACCGACATAGCATACCTCTTGTTGTTCACTCTTTTTTTTTTGGCGACTTCAGGACACTATTTTAGCTGTGTCTAGCCTGGTGTGGGGGTTTATTTGATTTTTAACAAATGATTCTGAACAGGTCTTATGAATTGATTTATTTCTTCTGTTCTCTACATTTTCAAAAATTTTGAATTGATTTTAAATCCTATTTAATTTATTCTATTTATAGTCTATATTTTAAGATATCTATATTTTTTTCTTTTTTTTAATTAAATTTGAATTTATAACATTTAGTCTAAATTTAAATAATTTAATCTTGTTGTAAGATTTTTTCAACACATTTAAATTCCGTACTCAATAATTTAACCACTGACTATTTACAATATATTATGATACTCAAATATCATTTTAATCCTTTTCTGATATGATAGTAGAAACAGTGATAAGAGAACCGATATTGGCATTCATTCATAGAAATCTTAAAAGAATACAGAATACAAATAAAAAAAATAAAACATAAAAAAGTGTGTTAGGGAGATGTACAATTTTTTTTTGATCGATCATCGCATGTTAATTTTATTAACTTTTCACTAAATATCTTTAAAATAATGAATAAGATAATATTTATAAAACTATTTAATTTTAGATTAATTAGAGATTTAATATTTGAATATGTTAGAGTAATATCAAAGCAGATTGTAAAGAGTGATATGCTAAACACATTGAAATGGCATCAAGTCATAACGATACCACATCAAATGGTTGCATATGGATACTTTGATCAATTAAAGGAATTTTACGATGGTAAATTGAATGAACAAGTTTTGGGCTGACGATGAACATAAATCGTATGTCAGTATGGCGTGCCGCTGCAATGTCGATACAGGTCAATAGAATCGATATTCTCAAGTTCTACATCGATCAAGTTAAGATACCAACCGATACGAGTACATTGATGATCTATGTTGCCAAGTATGGACGTTTGGAGATGATGGAGTACTTACACTGGCGAGTACGTGATTCTGGTTGGGATTACCGAGACGCTCTAAAAATGTCGCCAAACAGCAAGAATTTTGAAGTTTTTATATGTTTCTTAAAGAAATACTTGGCAAGTCAACAACATTTAGGATCTGACGACAGCCACCCATTTTATAGTTTAGATAATACCTTGAAGATCACGTTTGAATGTGCATTGGAGGCTGGTCAGTTGGAAATCATGGATTATTTGTACAATAATTATAACATCGATATTCATTCAGAGAAAATAGTAGCGATCCCACTTAAAGTTGGTGATACCAGGTTAATGGAGTGGCTGATAGATAGGAATGTAGATATTTGGGGATTATACAGAGATTGTTGTATTCTAGATCGAGCTCTTCTCTATGGTAATCTCGAACTTGGTAAGTGGATCCATGAGAAGCATACTGGCAGCAGTATCGATACTGTCATTGCATCAGCGAATGCAATGGATAATGCAGTCCTTAGTAGAAGACAGGATATAGTTGAATGGCTACACTATAATAGAAGTGAAGGTTGTACGCCTAGTGCTATGGATTATGCTTCATCGATTGGATCAATCACTATGCTGCAATGGTTCCATTGTAATAGAACTGAAGGATGTACATTCTTGGCGTTAGACAATGCAACTCAAATGGGTAATATCGATGCAGTTCGATGGCTTCACGAGAATCGTACTGAAGGTTGTTCAATTAATTCCTATATCAATAGTATTAGAATGAATTATCTAGAGATCTTTAAATTCCTTCTAGAGAATCGCTCGGATTTCCCAAAAGAGAAAATAGCGTCACTTATAATATATACATTAAGATATTCAACCGAGTTTCTATCTTACTTTTACGAAAACTATCACTACACTGTAAACGAAATAGATAGTCACATCAGAAAGGCAATCAGTAACTCAAATCAATATCAATTAAAATGGTTACTCAAACGACATATCGATTTATTCAAACAAAATAATAATAATAATAATAATAATAATAATGTAGATAATCTCAATCGACTTGATATTTAATCACCTAATTTCAGATACCAACGACTCACAAATGCTATTGATATTGAATGAATTCAGAATAGAAAATTTAGGAATAGTCTATTTCAAAGAAAGAAATTCATTTTGGTTACAACTAATTATGGTTTCATCAATAATAATAATATTAATTAGTTTATTTATTCAATACTTTATTTAATTCTGTTAATTATGTACATAAATAACTGTAAAATATATTCTTAATAAAATAATAAAAAAATTAAAAGAACTTTCAAATTGGTAAAAATCCCAAAACATTCTTGTTTAGACTTTAAAAAAACGGTGCAGTGCAACCACTGATAAGAGGCGCCAAACACAAATAGAATTGAAAATCTTTGACCAAAAAAAAAGTTATAAATGTTAATATTATTTTTAAAAGTGTTTAATAATCATGTGATCAGAAATACAATATTCAAAGAAGTGAGATCAATTCACTCATTTCTAAAGTTAAAAACATTTGGATGGCGAGAATTGTTGGAATCAGCAGAGTTTATGGTTTATTATAACAGGCAGGTTGAACTGAGAAAGTATTTCCTTCGACTGAACCAGAGTGCCTATAACTTGTATGGTGTATTGCAATTTGGTAGAATAAAGATAGAGTTCACCAAGGAGGTACGGAAAGCAATGTGTTCTGCGGTTGCTCTTAACAATGTGAAGCTACTAAAGTTCATAGTCGGTCATCTTCAGGACAAAAAAGATATCAGTTGCTTAATGAAATACTGTGCTAAATATGGTAAAATAGATGTTCTAAACTACTTACTAACACTACCATTCAATGGTTGGGACTTTGAAGTAGCATTGGTTCGATCACCAGCTGGTCAGTGTTTCCAAGTATTCGAATTCCTTGCCAATAAAGTATTGAACAAAAGAAACACAATTCCATTCCCACCACATATAATAGAACTATTTTCAAGAGTTTTAAAGAATGCTGGTAAAGTAAGTTATCTTTAAAGTTGTTTTTGTTGTTAGTACAAACAAACTAATTAAACAAATTATTGATTAAAATAATAATAATAAAAATAGGCAGGACGTATTGATATGATAGAATGGATACTGGAGAGAGTTGACTTGGAATTGAATGTTGTTTTCGATCAAAATGGTATACATCATGTTTTGATGGGTGGTCATGTCTGCGTGGCAGAGTGGTTGGTCAGTCAGAATATCGATCTTTTCAGACTGGGTGGAGTAGATACTTTATTTCATGCAGTGTCATCCCGAAATCTGGGATTGATTAAATGGTTACATAACAATAATATCGACAACATAGTTATTAGTTCAACCTCTTCAATGGATATGGCAGCCACTCTTGATGAGTTAGAGATTGTTCAATTTTTACATTACAATCGAAGTGAAGGTTGCACAACACGCGCATTTGACTTGGCTTGTAGAGAAGGTCATTTCCGAACTGTACAATGGTTACATTATAATCGTACAGAAGGATGCTCCACCAACGCTATAGATTTATCGCCAAAACATGGTTTAGGAATCGTGCAATGGCTCCATGAAAATCGAACGGAAGGTTGTTCTATGCTTGCGATTGATAACGCAGTTTTAAGTAATCGACAGGATGTACTTGAGTTTTTGTTGGCCAATAGAAAGGAGTTTAGCAATATAAGGAATGATAGTCAACTGCAACAGGGATTAAAGAATAAAATCTATATAGCAATGTGGTTTGGTTTTATAGAGTTGATGGACTATTTCTATCGGACACAAACCTATAGTATTCAAGAGATTCGAGAGCATTTCAATAGAGCAATAACATGTGGATACGATCATTCAATGCCATATATGCTTAGGAAACATTTAGAACTATTTATTAAAGATAGGGACAAACATAAAGATACGAAAAACATTAATGACAATGAGTACCTTTCATTTTCATTCATAGTCAAAGTATCAAAGATTTATAAATCATGCAGAAAAAGCATTAACGAGTTTAAATCAATATTAGATAAACATTAATTACTTAAGTTTTGTAAAATCGTTACAGAATTTACTAACAAATAAAAATACATGTATACAATAATCTTTATATTTTTTTCTCTTAAAATAGGATTCTAAGTTCTGTTTCCATATGTGGAAAATGGATAAAATTATTTTAGAATAATTATCATTGGTTTTTCATTTAAATCTTCTTTATATGATGCAAATTATTCTTCCATTTTATTCAGTAGGATATGTATAGATGTATATCGACCTAATAAAATTTATACCAAGAAAAAAAAAAAAAACTGAATCATATTATTTTTAGAGGCATCAATAAAATTATGATATTTTTCTCAACAAAAATTTCGAAATTTTTGAAAAAACAAGAGAAGTTGTTGATTTATTTATGAACTGTTCCTCATGTTGATGAGGGGAAACAAAATAAACACTGTCTAATTAAAAACATTGTTACACAACAATATTCAAATAAAATAGATTTTTAAAAAAATAAAAATCATATATATATTTTTAATAATAATTATTACTATATAATATTTTTAATGCAATCAAATATCCAAATTAATAAAATAAAACAAAATAAATCTAAACAACTTCTATATCCATTATTGAATCATTAGCTATTACTGTCGTCAACGTCATCGTCAACATCCTCTGAATCAAATATCATGTCAAATATTGCCATTGTTGATCCACCCATTGAAGAACTTGAGAAACTATCGGTTGTCACCGATCAAGAGTCGCAAGATCAACTCAACATTGAGAAGATCTACAATTTCTGGTTCGGTACAACCAGTTCGACCTGGTCGAAAAAGTATGCTCCCAAAGTCAAGTTGTGGTTCGGACGTCGTCAGAATCTCGACCTCGTAATCAAGCGCAACTATGAGCATCTCGTCTTGGAAGCTGCCAAGTCGCGTGAACCCGGCTCGCTCTACGACCGCTGGATGAAGAGTCCGCGTGGTCGTATCGCACTGCTCATTCTCTTTGACCAGTTCCCGAGAAACATCTACCGTGGCACTGCCGGAATGTTCCAATTCGACGCGCTCGCTCTCGAGATTGCCTATCAGATCATTGGCAACGCCGACTACAAGTCGATTCACTCGCTTCCCGAGCGTATCTTTGTGTACTTCCCGTTGGAGCATTCAGAGGTGTTGACAGACGTAGAGAAATCCGTTGAACTCATTTCGGATCTCGCTGGACAGACCATCTACCCACTGCAACGCAAACAGTTCCTAAAGTTTGCGAAATCCGCTGCCGATCACTTCAAGACACTCAGTCAATTCGGTCGTTATCCACATCGAAATTTCCTGTTGGATCGTCAATCCACCGACGAGGAACAAGAGTATCTGAAAAACATTAAATTCAACTATGTCAAATCCGTTGAATCTCTCGATACCATTCACCATGAGAATCAACTAAAGAAACAGTCAAAGAAAAAGACATTAGTAGATACAATCATTATGAATCCTCAGATCGCCAGTAAACCAAAGATGAAACTTGTTTTATTACATAGGTAACTATGATCAATGACAAAATGAATGAAAGAATAGATTTAAATATTGACAATATCCTTCCTTTCTTTAATTTCTTTAAAATTCTTTTAGTTTCAGACAGAATGGATCAATTTTGAAAAGAGCAACTACAAAGTTGGCAGCTGCAGTTAGTGACTTTGCTACTATCCACTATGCCAATGCACCGTTGCCCTATAACCCATCGGGTGAGATGAGAAATGCATTGATGAATGCATTCGGTGATTTGCAGACATCGGCTACTCAGCATCAACGTCAGTGGTGGAATTCCACAAAGGACAACAAGACCTATCAACACTTGGATGCCTCCATTCACTACATGGCACAGTTGTTCAAGAACGAAGGTCCTTTCGATGGTATCATTGGTTTCTCACAGGGTGCCGCCTTCACCGGTATCTTGGCGGCAATGCAGGAGCACAGCCAACTGCCATTCCAATTCAAGTTTGCTGTGTTGATCTCTGGTTTTCCATCACGTGCCGAACAACACGAGAAGATCATGCTCAAGGATTCCATTCGATTGCCCACTCTCACCATTGTCGGAACTGCCGATGAATTGGTAGACAACGAACGTACCAGACATTTGGCATCGTTGTTTGTCAACCCAGAGGTTGTCGAGCATGACGGTGGACATTTCACACCCAACAAGTGGCCAAACAAAACAATAAGAGAGTTCCTCTTGAAACAGAATGGAATCGACAATGAACAGCAACAACCATTGGAACAGGAGGATGCTTCGGTCAATGAGTTGCTGACTAGCAAATACATTGAACAGCTGAATCCTTTGGATGAATTGGAAGGATTCAATGAGATAATGTCAGTTTCTCTCAGAGTAAAAGGAACTCAAAACTATTCAAACAAAGATCAAGTCTTGAAACTATATGGTCTATCAGAGAACACTCGTCAACTCTTGTTGAATTCACCTGCTTTCAAGTCGATATTGGATAATGAATTGCCAACCATCAAAAGAGATGAAGTTCATTATGATTCATTGGCAAAGTTGTTGAGAGAATCTGGAAACAACAACGATACTGAAAAATTAGTTGATGAACTATTAGCAGTTGCTTGGTCCGTTCGTTATAACTTCAAATCTGCTGAACCAAGAGAATTCTCATTGTTCTATTATCTCTGGTTACATCTCTATCTTGAGAAACCAGAGTTGCTACTCACGAAATTGGAAAAATTCCATCTGTTTGGATCGTGGAGAGATATCTCGACTCTTGTCTATTGGGGTTCAAAGTTGTCTGACCAATTGGCAAACACTCCAGATGCTATTAATGAGCTGAAAATCGACTTGTTGAAACAACTTCGTAAGGCTGTCATTGTGATGCTCGCTGAACAGCTAAAGAAGGACTTCGACTTGGCATTTGGTGAAACTATCCAAGTGAGCTGCTGGCCATCCGTTTGTGCTTTGGAGGCACCGAGATTGGGTGGTGGAAGAAAAGGTTACTCTTCGATGCTCGCAAAGGAAATCTCGAGATACATGAATCCAATCGTGTTGCCAGCCGATGCCGATGAAGAGCGTATTCGTTCCGTTAAAGGACATTGCTATGAGAAGTATCGTTCTCTAGTCTCCAAGTTGTCTTCGCTCCTGAGAAATACTGCACCTGGAAAAGTTGACTACAATGTCATTCTCTCGGATAAAGCAAACTTTAACAGCGGTGGTGCCATCAATATGACCGATGAAGATAGATCCAAGATCATGGAAACCAAATCGGACTTTGTGTTGAATCCAATTCCCGAGCCTGTATTCCCTTGCTCGCGTGAGGAGTTGGAGCCACTCCTTGAGTTTATGAATGCCGACAAACCACTGCATCACGAGTCGCCAATGCGATTCACTCGTGGTACTTGCATGCCAGATGGTCGTTTGGATCTGTGCAAGCAAGTCGTTGGACCAGAGGGTATCAAACCATTGTTGGGTGCAATGGCAAAGAGCTCATCCATCAAGAGATTGCTGCTTGGTAATAATATCGTTGGTAATCAGGGTGGTTGGGAGATTGCAAACTACATCAAGTATAATAAGGATTCAAAGATTGATACTTGGTATATTGCTGGTAATGAATTCGACGTGGAGGGAATCACTCCGATTGCAGAAGCATTGGAGACTGACAACAAGGTGAAAGCTCTCTGGTTGAAGCGTAATCCGTTGTTGACTGCTGGTTGTAGACCGCTCGCAGCTATGCTCGAGAAGAACAGCTATCTTCAAATACTTGATGTCTTGAATTGCGGTATTCTAGACGAAGGTGTTGAGATTCTCTTTGGTGCACTGCAGCACAATTCGACTTTGAGACATCTGTACATCGATACGAATGGACTCACACCGAAATCCGCTACCACTGTTCGTAAGCACTTGGAGACCGGTCTTAATAAGCTAGAGACAATCTATATGTCGTGTAATCATCTTGGTGATGCCGGTGCTTCCGAGTTGGCAGCAGGTCTACTGGGTGACAAGACTCTTCTAAGATTGGGTCTCAGCTCCAATTGTATTGGACCTGCTGGTACCAAGGAGTTGGTCGATGCAGTCATCAAACATCCATCGTTGTTGGAGTTGAATTTGGGTTTCAAGAGAGGAACATTCTTGCTTGGTTCTCTCAATAATATTCTTGGTGACGAAGGTGCCAACGAAATTGCAAGATTGATTCGTGCCAACACTCAGATTCGTTCGATTGATTTGACACACAATAGCATCTCACAAAAGGGTATCTCTGCACTCAGAGAAGCATTGAAGACCAACAACATCCTCACATCAATGGATCTAATGCAATTCTCAATGGTTCACAATGAAGTGGCCAGAGAGGACATCAACGCCATGCTCTCACGTAATCGTTTGTTGTGGGGTAAACAAGAACTCACCAACAGAGAACAACAATCAGGTGCTCAACATATCACAAATGTCGAAGATCAATGGATAGTTCTTGGTAATAAACTAGCAGAGGAAGTTCATACCCCAGAGCATATGAATGAAATTCTATCAGTCTATAGAACGAAATAAATAAACAAACAAACAAACAAACAATAAAGAAACAATAAAGAAACAATATGTTTAAGTTATTTGAAAATCTTTTTTTTTTGTTTTTTTTTTTTTTTTTTAAAAGGTATTAATCCTATTTCTTTTAATTTCCAATCATATTCACTTATTACTATAGATTAATAGTGATCACTTGGTTACTAGAAGAATAACAATACTACTTTCTTGTGAATATTCAAGAAACTGATTCATTAATATCAATATCAATACAAATCAAATGAACTTTATCTTTGATCTGTGCACAAGACGATCTGTTTTTTTAAAAAAACAATTATCTTATGTTCATTCTCTTAAAATGATCTGTTTTGTTTTGATTTTAATATATTTTTTTAAGAAAAAAAAATTTTTAGATCAGATTCGTTGAAATTTTTACATTTTTAAACACTCAAAATTTGTAAACAATGAAATTTACATGAATATTTAAGTCTCTTTAGAGATACTACAACTATAAATACTTTAAAAAATGATTTTATTAATCATTAAAATCTCAAATAATCAAATCAAATCAAATCAAATATTAAAATAAATCTACCAGTAAGTACAGTTAAACATTTAATTCTATTTAAACAAAGTTAAATTAATCATATTTATCAAAATAAATATAGTTTAAAAAGTAAAAATGAATATTGTAAAATCTATCGCTTTAATGTTGGCACTGTTGTTCATGTTGAGCATTGCCACCGCTAGACCATGTTGTGAAAGATGCCCACCTGACAGCGAAAAGTGCCAAGCCAATTGCATTGATTGTGACAGACCAACCACCTTCGCAACAGTTCCACCCTGGCCCGAACCTACTTCCCCTTTTCCTGCCGGTTCAATCTCAACAACGGGAACTAAACCACCTTCTTCTACAAGCACTAGTTCAACCACTGGATCAACCACTCGTTGAACTATCAATTAAATTGCTATCGCTATAATAACTTTAACAACTAAATAAATATTTGTTAAAAAAATAGAAAAAACAAACAACTTTATGTACTTTCAACTTATTTAGTAGAACTGAAAATAGGATGGCTAAATAATTCTAAAAATATAAATAAAAATAAATTTTTTGAACTTAACATTCACACATAATCATATATCACCCCATTCCTAATTAATTTAGTTGAATTCATAGTACACAGTGTTTCATTATATATATATCATATACACTTGAAACAAACGTCGCTATTAAAAATCTCATATTAAATTAACACTAGTGAAATAAATCAAACACACCCACACCACTTTATAATTTCTATTGGCAATTGGTAAAGTGTGTTGTGTGAATGGTGTGTTTGATTTATTAATGCTCATCATAAACATAAACAATTGTTTAATAAATCATTATACAGCAGTATGAAAAACACACAATCATCATATAAAAAAAAAAAATAATCTTTTACATCATATTTATATATATGATGGTTTTTATTTTTGTTTTTTTTAAATTATTGGTATTTAAAACGATGATAAGTTAATTTAGTTGGTAAAATTGTATTGTATACACAATCAATCAATCTGTCAATCAATCAATCTAACAATCAATCATCAATCAATCAATCAACTTAACACCAACTTAATTGACTTTATTTGTTTAAATTTAAAATAGGAAGTACTGGACTAACTTTACATTAATTACAACACACATTTATTATTTTAATAGTTTTTTGTTTTATTTATTTTATTCCAAGATAGTAGTATTAAGAGTAGTAAAATTGAGTGAACGACTGAGAGTTGTATAAATCAATTTTTTTTTAACCCAATCACAAAACAAAACTACCTACAACAAACAAACAAACACCTTACCAACTACAAACTAATACTATAAATCAAAAAATAATGATCTTTGGTATTCAACTACCGTTAGTAAATATCAATCAAATTATACCAGCAAAAATTTCTTTTCATTTTTAAAAAGTAATTACATTCTCTTTTTACTATTTAAATCACCAATAGAATATATAAATGATTTGTTAATCAATGGTTTTGTTTTGTTTGTTTATGTTCAATTCCGAATTCCATTTATCTACAAATTTGTTTATTTCCAACTATAGAAATAGGAGAAGTTTTTTAAAATCAAAATATCAAATATATTTATACATCATATTATATATTTGTGTTTAATCAATATCAATAGCATTATTTTAAAATATCTTGTAAAGATTAATAGATTGATACAAATCATTGAAATCAATTAATAATAATAATATATTGTATTTTCCAAAAACAAATATTATTTATTTATTTAATTATTTTTAATATATATTATAAATATATATAAAGATAAAAAAAAAATCAATATGTTTTCACAAGAATTCATGATATCCATATTGATAATAATAGTCTCTGTAGTAATACTATTGACTCTTTTGTCAATACTATGTTACTTTATAATATTATATAGAAGAGCAAATAATAATTATACGAATCAATCAACTTTCACAATTGTCTCGCCACCTTTGGTAAGTTTTAAGTTTGTTTTGAAATTAAAATATCCATATTAATATTTTTCAATTGTAAAATTATAGACAACAATCACAATTCATCAAGGAAATAATAATATAAATAGTAATAGTAAAAATTCGGATAGATCCATTGGAACAAGAGTTCCAGAGAAATTGGAAATCTATATAATTAGAAAAGATTCGGATGGCTTGGGCTCGGCGTTGGAAGAGAATCTCTCAAAGATTCTCGGTACTAGAGTTACGTGTGGATACCCACCTCCTCAGATGCCACTGCCACCTCCACTGCACCTGACAGCGGAGAAACGCTCACTCATCCTCTATGTAGTGCCAGAGGAATCGTATCACTACAACAACGACGAGGAAGCAGGATATTTCTATTGTTCGGAAACCGATGAATTCAGTCTACTTCAGATTGGCGCAACTTTCAACAATCATCTACTTGGCTACCTGGTGATTCGTAGTACTCGTTCACAGTCGATCATGGTCAGTCAGTATCCTGACTCTGCATGCGAAGATGCATCCATTCGTCTTGGCAACGTTCCACCATTGGTATCCAACCTAAAGATGACACTCACCAAAGATAATTCCATTGAACAAAATGATATATTCGTTTCGAAATCAATTGAAAGACTGAAACAACTTATAACAAAAAGACAATCTGCTTGATAAATAATAATAATATAATAGTAATAATAGTAATAACAATATATAACATTAATAATGTATTAAAAGTGTAAATAAGATATATAACAAACAGTGATAGTTATAAGTAGCTGTAGTGTTATTGTTTAAATAATCTAAATAAATATTTAGATTATATACAAGATAGGAGTAATAAAACAAAAAAAAAAAGGTCATACGATACTTTCTTTTTATGTTTTTTTATATAGATATTTTTGATTTACATATCTTCTTCATCAAAAGATAACATTGATTTAGTTGTTGTTGTCGATGTCG
Source organism: Heterostelium album PN500 (assembly GCF_000004825.1). Lineage (NCBI taxonomy): Eukaryota > Evosea > Eumycetozoa > Acytosteliales > Acytosteliaceae > Heterostelium > Heterostelium album. The sequence goes on along the minus strand of NW_008805070.1, from coordinate 193,151 downwards.
ATGTTGATTTCTTTTTGTTTAACTGTTGATCTTTTGGTTTTTGAATTGATTTCTTTACATTATTTACAGTTGATTTAAGTGAATTTGATGATATACCAGATGTTTTCGTTGATGATTTCAATGTCTCTGCTAATGGTTTCTTTATTGGTTTTTGAAAAACAATCTTTCTAGGCTGACCCGATTCCATTGCCAATTGCTCTTCTAGTTGATCTTGTTTTAAACGTCGTTCTAGTTCCTCTTCGTAGGCTTTCCGCTCTTCTTCTTCTTTCAGTCTTTTCTTCTCTATCAGTTTATGTTCGTTATCTTCTTGATCTTTGAGTGCACGTTCGATCGCATCTTTCTCCTCTTGATCTACAATGTCTTTGTCATCATCATCATCAGCCTTTGCCATATAATCTTTGAATTTATCATTGATGTCTACTTCTTTCCCTTTTAGCTTCTCCAAGAATTTAGGTACTACTTTAGTAAACTCTAATTTTCCACCACCTAATCCTTTATTTTTGTCACTCATTATTAATATATTCTTTGTTTGAATTATACTGGCTGTATTTATTTTTTCTGGTAGAATAAAAAAAAAAATTTTAAATTTTTTTTGAAAGTTAACTAATTACTTTGATACAAAAATATGTCAATGCTTATTAAAAAGTATTCAATATAGTTACAACTCTTATAACTATTGAAATAGTCAATGAAATAGTCAATGAAATAAAAATATAACAACCTATGAAATTCAAAAAATAAAAAATAAAAATAAAAGAAAAAGTTGTACATATATAAATCCTTTATCTTTTCTCTAAGTATTTCAGTTAGGCTAGGCACATTTAACATTATATGAATCAAATCTCTAATATTCTTTGTGGATAAATTTATTTGTTTGAAAAAAAAATGTTTCGTTTTTTTTAAAATTTTTTTTTTTTTTTTTAATTTTTATTAATTTTTTTTTTTATGATCAGTGATCAAAATCATTTTTATTACTTTAAAATATAATATCTATATTTATAATATAAAACAATTCATATAAAATGGTATACTCACCTAAAGAGCTCGCAATGAGAATATTGAAGGTTGGAGCCAGAAAAGTCTGGTTAGATCCAACAAAGATGGAAGCAATTCAACAAACAAAAACAAGTAGGTTTCATTATCATCAAAGTAGTTTAGAGAGTTATTCGAATAGATATTATAGATATATTAGATGAAGCAATATAAGAATATAGTTGTTGATTCAATCAATATATTAAACAGTGAATATGATATTCGTAGATAGAATCAAATCATATTGTAGATCTCTACTACAAGCAAAAGCTTCATAGCACTCAATATTAAATAGTTTTTAAATTAATCACTTAGTTTAAGACATTTGTACAGCAGATTCATTAACACTATTTAATCTTATAGGAGAAGGTATCAGAGAATTAATTGCACAAGGAGCTATTAAAAGAAAGTTTACATTAAGAGGAAGTTATAAGTCAGCAAAAGGACCTTTCTTGTTTCCAAAAGAAGATCTTACTTTAATAAAGCAACCATCCGAACCATTATCACAATAAATAAACAAAATAGATACAATATATATATTATAGTAAAAAACAACAAAAAGAATAATCAAATAGCTTTACCATATTTATTTAGAAGTCAATTGTCAGAAACTTATCGATTTTAGATTTAGGAAAACCATGAATAATTAATATTATATCTATTCGATTTTGCAGTAGCTTTTCATGTGGGCAACATGGCAGACTTGCTTTTGTGAAGCATGTTTGTTGATATCTCTAACCTTATCCTTGGTCAAAGAGTGGATAGCCTTTTTATAGATGTGGATGACTGGGGTGATTTCTGAAGATTGGTCGAGTGATCAAAATTCCTTGTCAACCCATGATTCTGCTTCATGTTCAGACTTTCCGTTGATGATAGCGTGCACTACCTTTAAGGCAACCCATTCACAGGCCTTGCATTCAACCTTCCTACCGTGGTGGTGATATCCGATTGGGAAGTGGTGCTTTTCGTTCTTGACATCATCGCCAACGAATTGAATGATGAAATTAGCTTGGAACTTGATTCTGTGATTTCCAAGCTTGATTCTCTAGGGATCTTGAGCGTTCAATGTTGCTTAGCATCCACTTGATCTTTAAAAAAAAATTTTTTTAACTTACTTTCTTTAGTTGGTACAAGCATAAAACTTTGAGTACTGGTTGGACCAAAGTCAATTTTTAAAATGGCTTTAATTAGACTTTCAAAAAATAAATAAAAATTATTAAATCTTATTCTTTGGAGAAAGGAATAAGTGGGTGTAGATAATAACTATCTTATCGATTGTAAAAATTATTAATTATAGATTATTCACTCAACAACTTATAAATAACAGGAACCTAAACAATATCGAAGTTAACTGCAATAAAATACTATTCTGTCTTTGATAAATGCTCTAACTTTTTGATCAAATTTTTATATGTATATATATATATAATAATCTTAAAAAATTAAGGACTCATATTTAATTTTATTTAGTTTAAACTACTTAATTGTTTGTTTTTCTCAGAATAATTTATTATAATTAATAAAATTTCGAATTGAGAAAAAAACAAATAAAGTAATATATTATTAAATTTTTTTTTAATATAAGATAAAGCTAATGATACTAATAATTATTTATAATTGGATAAAGATACAAAGAATTTTTATATTTATTCGATTTTGTAGTATTTTTTAAAAACTACTCATGTTTGTTTTGGTTTGTTTGGAAAAAAAAGATAAAAGTTTAAAGAAATGAATTTAACACATGTGGGCAACATGGCAGACTTGCTTTGGTGAAGCATGCTTGTTGATTTCTCTGACCATATCCTTGATTAAAGAGTGGACAGCCTTTTTACAGATGTGGATGGCTGGGGAGATCTCAAAATGGTCACATTCCTTGTCAACCCATGATTCTGCTTCATGTTCAGACTTTCCGTTGACGATAGCGTGCTCTACCTTTGAGGCAACCCATTCACAGGCCTTGCATTCAACCTTCTTACCGTGGTGGTGATGTCCGATTGGGAAGTGGTGCTTCTCGACACGACCGTTCTTGACACCGTCGAAGTTCTCTTCAGCAACCTTGGGAGTGCAAACTTGGAGTTGAGCACAGACAACATTTGGGTTCTCTTGGTTGATCAACTTGACGATGATTAATGGACCGTAGGATTCAACGATGGTGTTGCATGGTTGTTGCCACTTTGATGGGAGCATATGACAGGCTTTGGTCATTTGGTGTACAATTTGGTAGGTAGTTTCATTCTTCATGACCAATTCCTCAGCATACTTGACTACGTAAGTGCAAACATCACACTTTAAGAAAGAATAAAAAGATAAAGAAAAAGAAAAGAAAAGATATTAATAAATGTAATCAAAACCAGGAATAACTAATTTAATTTATTAATAACTTACTTTGGTGTCCTGGAGTTGTTGGGTGGTGGCGTTGGTGTTGGCAATCAAAGCCAACAAGACAATAGCAGCAATTAAGAATTTCATTGTTTGTTATAAATATATAACTGTTTATTTAAAAGATAAGAATATTTTGATGATTTGTTGTTGATGGCTGGTCAACTATTTATATTGACTGGTAACCAATCCAGAGACTTTATTTTCAAAAAAATTATAATAATTAATTTTATAAATAATTTTCTAAATTGTAAAAAAACAATATTAGTTTTCCTGGTTGTAAACAACAAAAAGAAAATTAAACAGTCCTCAATAAGAGAAATCTTATTTTTCATCAAAAACAAACAAAATTTTGACGACATCAGTATTGATTTAGAAAGGGGTTGTTTAGATGTTGGCTGATTTTCACAAAAAATTAAATTTCATCAAATCTAAACACGTTTGGTCTACACAAAATCAAAAAGTTTCGTATTTTTTAAGCTCTGGTAAATGTGCGCAAAGATTTATTTGTAAAAATCAAAATACTTTTAAAGTTCGCTGGTAATCAAAATTTAAAAAAAAACCAGGAATGTTAATTTTTTAGATCGATTTTTTTTTGCTAGCAAAAATAAATATAATTAAAAAAGAAAAAAAAAAACGTAATAAATATGATAAATATGATATTTATTTTAAATAAATATATTTATTATATTTTGACGAAAATATCTACTCAAGAGGTCGTCAATTTCTGTAAATAGTTACGGCAATTTAAAATTTTACTGCTTTGCTTTGATGATTTCTTCTTTTTGGTGGTTGTGGTGTTACCACTACTGCGCAGTGCCTTTAGGTACTCTGTTATTAATTTCTGGTTGGTTTGAGTGGACACTTTAATGAGTTTATCTAGCTGTTTGTTTGTGAGTGGCTGTTTCAGCCAGTGGTTGATGTAGGAGGCAACAATGTTCAGATGACCATTCGATATTGCATTGGCAGGATCCAATAGGAATCCATCGATAGTTGAGAGCCGTGATACGAATGCTAGTTTTCCCTGGGTGCATGCAGCCTCACACATGTCCTTGATGATCTCTGGTTTCGGAACTTGAAGATGTTGTACCATCAATTCGAAAATGTCAATGAAACCTTTCTCTGCAACGGTGATCCACGATGATTTCGTATGAGTTGCTATCTTTTGTTCAAAAAGATACTCTAGTATCTCAAGCTGTCTACCGTTGGCCGCTGACCACAGATTTACTTTGACCTGAGGAAAGTTCTTGTGAAGTGTAGTCACCACTGTTTTATAGCCAAATTGACATGCCAGTTCCATGATGGTCTTGGCCGACTTTTCATTAATATATTGCAAGAACATCTCGAAATTATCGAGAATTGTTATTATGACACCTTTCTTTTGTAGGATACCGACAATTGTTTTCTCTGCCAACTGTGGGTTGAGCTTGGCCAGCAGCTGAACGGAATCAAGACGACCGCGAACGATTGAGTTGGTAAATGCAATAGGGAATCCACGTTGTTTGTCTACGGTCATCAGCATGGAGACCAACTCGAGGTCTCCGGCAACAGAGCTTCTCTCCAGTGCCAAGTCATGCCACTGACAACCAGGAACAACCTGCAACACTCGCTTCATAATCTCTGCTGAGCCAAAACCAATCACCTGAAGACCATATTGCCAAGGATGATATGGCAAAAGGAATTCAACTAGTTCCAACGTTCCAATTTCCACTGCTGCGCCAAACATGATCGGTAATATTGAGTTGTTGGTCTGTGAGCGTTTCAGTGGCATCTCAATGATGTACTTTATTAGCGGTATACTATTGATTGCAACAATCTTTCGAATGGTATTGTAACTCTGTATTCCCTGTGCATATATATGTAGATTCATCTGGAGTAATGTTATATAGAATATCGCCAACAGTTTGTGCTCGCGTTGCTCCAGCTGGAATCTGTGGACGATCGACTCGGCAGTCTCTTTAGGCACAGTGTCCATGCCGAAACCAATCAATTGATAGATATAAAAGATGATACCGATATGATTCTTTGATGGATGATCAAACTCCACTGCGTACTCTGGCAGTATCAGTAGATCATTGATATAGTGTTCCAGCGCTATCAGCATGACATGTCGCGCGTTGGCATCGACACGGTTACACATTCGCTTGATCAACTCCAAGTCGCCACAAAGATAGAACAGATGTAGATCTACGTTCAGTTCCAACGTCCATTGCTGGTTCATCAGTGTCTCCACACAGTATCGTATCAGCTCAGCATTGCGTGTCTTGTAGAAACTCCGACGATTGGCATGACTGAGATGTTCCCTCTCCAAGCCATGTCGTTGCACCAGATACTTCAACACTTCCAACTGATTCTCCGATACCGATGTATTTAGGGCGTCACCTATCATCGATTTACTAACGGAGGGTAGTAGTCGTTCTAACAATTTCAACTTTTCCAATTGGCCGTGTCGCGCTGCCACCTCGTAGAGCTGCGGTAACAGATACTCTGGATGCTCCGTCAGAATCAAAGACAACGTTGAACCATTGATCTTTGGCGACCTTGTAGCAATCAACACCGATTGCAAATTGAATTGAACGTTATGAGAGTGACGCATCCGGTATTTTAGTAGTTCGTGATAGCCATGTTGAAGCATCCATTCAGCAGACCATATATCGTCGTAATATCTAATAGTATCGACACCAGCAACAATCGTACTTCCCAATTGATTGGAATCATCATTCAGCAATTCAAACTCGCAATTGACCAAACCATATTTTCTTCTATCAATAAATTTTATCTCTCTAAATATATATCTTCTTAAATATATACAATTTAATACTTTTCTTAATAAAGTTATATTTAGACTATTATCATTATTATTACTATCTACAATTATATTATTACTATTTACATTACTATTATTATTTACATTACTATTATATTCATTTTTATTATTATTATCTAAATTCATCTCCAAAGATTGATTAAACTTTGACTTTATATTATCTTTATCTACTTTAGCATTGTTATTGTTGACCTTATTAGATCTACCAAATAACATGAGTTATTGATTATATAAATAAAATATATATTTATTATTCTATATGTTTATATATGTATGTTTATATAGAAAGTGAAATGATTTAAAGAAAGATATAAAAACTAGTTAATAAAACAATAAATAATGCTAAAATTATTGATTGAGATTTTGTAAAATTGGTGTTGTTACCAAGAGTATAAATTATTTAATAGAGTGTGTGATGGATGTGTGACAATAATAGTGTTTGTCTGAAACACAAAAGGTGTAATATATTTGTCAAAATAAACCAAAACCATATAAAAAGTGGTCAAAATATTAACACAAAATTTTTTTAAAACAAATATTACATTTTTTTGTAACAAGCAGATAGATCTTAACAAATAATTTTTGATATTGTTTGTTATTTAATTCGCATCGGACTTGAACTACACTTTAGAATAAATCACAAATACAATAGCAAGTAAAGCAAGCTCCAAAAGAAGGATTGTCATTAGGAACAGTATAACATTGAAACTAACAAACTATCAATCACACTTCATCATGAAGTTATAACTGTTATATTAATGTTGTTGAAAAAAACACTCAACTCTCTTCATTGACTGAAGTAAAAGTAAATCGCGATAAAAATAAATAAATTTCACAAGAGTTGTTTATTGGTGTGATCACCAAGATATCTACGATAAAAGTTAACATATGGGAATGATCAAAATTGAAATGAAGATAGGACGAATATTAAAATTGTTAGTATTTTTTATTTGCATGATGTTGCCTTTTTAAAAGGTTTTATAACTAATGTATTCCCAATAACTATAACTATAAATTTTTGATAAAATTATAAATTCTAATGAAAAGTACAGAGTTTTTAATCTTTGCTTAAAACTTTTCTTTATAAATAATTTACTTTAGAGGTCAAAGCTGTATTCTTTCGATTTTTTTTTCTACAAAATTTTAAATCTCCAGTAGAAGAATATACCTACCACATGTTGCAGTCATTAGAAGAGGATGGTATAAAGATTTTCGAGATCATTGTAAAAAGTGTTCAGAAAAAACATGGCTCTTCTAGTAAAAGTCTGGAATATCTTGGTCAACTAGAGTAAGTAATATAGTTTATTTATTCTTTTAAAAATGAGATATGTTTTCTAATTTTTCTTGAAGATATCCTTTCCATTTATTTTGTCATTTATATATAGAAACCAATGGGGTTGGCAATGTAAGTTAGAATTTAGTTGAAAATTCCTTGTGCTATATATATTAATATATTTATGTTAAAATTGATCAATAATAATAGGATAAACAAAAACTTGGATACAACTTTCAGGAAGGTGGTGATATGTTGTTTGAAGGAGAAAATTATTTGATACAAGACTTCGAATGTTCAATCGAGTTGCATAAGCTATTTGATATATCCATCTTTTATGGATTGCCTATATCTTTGACAGCGCAATCAAAATTGAAGGAGGAGAAACCAGATTTCAGTTTCGCTAAAACCATTTTTGATTATGGTATCAGTGCATGTTGGAACCCAATTATTGAATTGGTAAGAAAACATGATAGATCAATAGATTTATTTAACACCTTTGTTCATGATCATCAAACATGTAAAAACTACGTTATCAACGCAATTGGTGAACCAATAGTCATACCTAAAAAAAAAATTCACAATAAATCCAATAGTTAATCTGTTATTTTATTTCTACATAATTGTTCAAACATCTTCATTTATTATTTAATGAATTTTACCTATCATAACAGTCATAAACATCATTGTTTGTATTGTACCCAATTATCGAATCGTTCTTTACTTTTTAAGAAGAACTTGACTTTTCAGTGAACTTTTAAAAGAAGGTAAAAATATTTTAGCCAAAATCATTGGCAAAGTCTTTTCGATTTATTTATTTGTTTGTCTTTTAAAGTACAGAGTACACTTCATAATCGGTTACCAAGAATGCATAGTCAGCGGCGAATGTAGACTTTCCATTACGAGTGGAATCACCATAGGTGGTTGGGAAATTTTGTAAACTATTCTTATTGGCATTGCAATTGTTACTGATTACCAGATCGTGTCCACTACCAAAGGTTGGTCCGTAGGTGTCGATTCCGGCTACATAGTTGGTGTTTGCACCGTTTGGAATATATTTGGTTGGCTTTACACCATGTTTGTTCACCAAAGTAAAAAGGAAACATTTGTCATCTCCATAGTATTTGTTCTCACTGTGCCACGATTGACTATTGTATCCACCGAAAACATTACCACACGATGATTTTATAATGCTAACAGTGGCACCTTTATAATCACAGTTAGCATGGAATTTGGTAGCATCGAATCCATCTTTAGAAGCCTATATAGAATAGAGGTTAAAAACTATTTCATTCCAAACCTTTTTTATATTACATACTTTAAAGAGTAATTCTGAGATCTTTGAATTACCTAACCATTTGTTAATTATTTCAAAATGTTCAGAATCAATCAAGTCTGATGTTAAAGCTGATGATGGTGGTGATGAAACGGTAGTTTGTGTTGAATTCGAAGAAGAAGTGGATTGTGATTGTGGCAAAACCTTATAAAATTTCAATTCTTTTTCAACCTCATACGCAATCGATTCTGGGTATAGACAGTCACCATCTCTCAAGTAATTCAAAATATATCTGAAATGTTCTCCATCTCTGATGTAATAATTAAAAAAAGTAATATTTTATTAATATTATTATAATTTTAAAAAAATAAAAACAATTCAAATAAACTTACCTATCAATGAAAAAACTATTTGATTTACCAGCCTCTACCTTTCCAGAAATCAAGTTATCAAAGAATGAACCAGCTACTTTGGTCAAAGTTGATTTTGATGTTTGGAATTCTTTTCCACCAACATTTAATGTGATAATTATCTCTTCAGTTGACATTTTTTTTATATATCTTTTTATTGTTTATGATTTATTGTTGATTGATTAATATTTGTAAAATTATTTCATTTTATTCAGATTTCTCATTTACTTACCTCGGGTTCCAAAGATATTCAGAGTTACAAAAAACAGGATGACTTCAAATTATCCATTTTTAATTTGACGTCATCCTGCAAAAAATCAAAACAGGTCGGAAAAAATTACAGGGTTTGATCTTGATTTCAAAATCATATATATATTACTTCAAAAATATTTTCAAATTACAAAAAACCTTTTATTTATTATATTTTAAAACCAGATAAAATGATTCAAAGATTTTTTGGGAAAATCTCACAATAAAATCAAACTTTTTTCTACTTTTAAAAGATATTTTGTGAAAAAGAATATCATTCCTTTTTTATATTTTACAACAATGAATTCCAACGATAATAATAATAATAATTCAAATGTGAATAATATCTTTGTAAATCTATCATATATACTACTGAAAAGGATAATAGATGAATTAAATGATAATATTGATAAAATATTCTTTACATTAGTTTGTAAGAGATGGTTCGACCAAAGAGATTGTTTGATAGCTACCTTCAACACAAAACATTTATATATATCAAAAGTACAACAATGTAATAGTATTTTTTTAAATTCTTATAAATCCAGGTTGATACAATCGATTAATCAAAAGTGTAATGCAACACTATCTATTGGGAATAAAAGTGGTACCCCTGATTATGTTGTTTCTTTAGGTAATGTAGTTAAAATAATTATTTTTTTCCTTATTGTATTGCTTTTTCTAATTACTTTTCTTGATTATCACATTTAACATGTTTCTTTTTTTAGGTGAATTATGTTCTATTGATTCTATTCAATCGAATATCAATACTGTTTCTATTCCGTACAATGATAGAGAGGAAATGGATTATACTACTACTTCTGCTTTATACAAATTGATCACCAATTCAAATGTGACTACTCTAAGACATGTTCAATCGTTATCGATGAAACTACCTGACAATCTGACTTGTATCAGTTTCGATATTCATTTCAATGAACCGTTAACAGCTGGATTCCTGCCAGCTTCTCTGAAGATTTTAAAGTTAGGACCATCGTTTAATCAAGTGTTTGGAATCGGTCAGCTACCCAATACATTGGAGGAATTAGAGCTCAACTACAGGTACAACCAACCCATTCAGCCAGGAGCTTTACCTCCGTCACTCAAGATACTGAAACTCAATCATTTATTTAAACATGAACTAGAGGTTGGATCTTTACCGCCAAAACTCGAGGTTCTCCACTACTCTGGACACGACATTGTCATCAAAGAAACTGGTGTTTTACCTAATACACTATACACACTCACCAATGCCCCGGTATCGTGGATCGCCGCAATCAGACTTCTACCGAATATCAAAGGTTTGAAATTCTATCAGAATGAAAGCGTTCCAATATTCGATCTTGACCAACTTCCACCCAACCTAACCAGGCTATCTATCAACACGGTCAATACAACTTTAAAGTCAAGAATGCCATCCACAATCACACACTTGAATATCTGTTATACCAATTACGATATCGATGAGATATTCCCAGAGAGATCACAATATCACTTTACGAAATTGATTCTCAGTGGTACGAAACAAGACGATATCAGCCATTTGAAAATTCGTGAACTGAAGCTTCGATTCACTGGTGACGACGATGATGATGTTTCACTGAAACTAATTAAGATTCCATTTGGTGTTAAGCTGCTTACTTTAGATTCTTCGCTACGAATCGACGACCCGTCAAGCATACCATCTTCAGTCACCACAATAACAGTTGCCAAGCCGTCTAGCATCAAGAGATTGGATCTTCTGCCAAGCACAGTTAAGGAATTGATTACTTCTGAGCAAGGAATCAATTTATTAAAAGAAATCATTCCAAGCTCAATCGAAAAACTAATCGTATCAGGATCACTGACCAACATACCGAATACATACAAAGTTAATCACACACTAATACGACTCAGTAGAGATATAATAATCGACATTCGAAAACTAGATGAACAATACTTTCTTATTTTCAATAGTCGGGTTGTAACGATGACCAATAATTTAAATGAATTATTTGAACAGTTGAGGTGGTGACATTTAAACTTATATAAGACTCTTTTACACCTAAAACCAACAAACTTTGCTTTGATGGTTGCAACAACGAAAAAAAAATAATAATTAAATAACAAGTATTCCGAAATGGATAAATCCCTATAAATTAAACATATTTTTCAATACACAAACAAATATGTATCCAATAGAAATATTAAAATAAAAGTATTGATTGTGTGTTTGTCTGAAACACAAAATGGTTAACTATTTTGATAAAAACAATATTTATAAATGGTGGTTTAAATAAAACCAATTTAGATTGTTTTTTTTTTGTTTTTTAAAAAAGTAGATAGTTTAGATCTATGATCAAAAAAATAATATTATTAATATATTATTTGTTTGAGATTTATTAAACCCCTAAATCAATATAAATGTATATAAATGTTGAAGATATTTTTAAAATAATTAAAAATCAATTTATTTAGTTTTTTTTTTTTTTTTGGAAAAAAATCAAATTAAGTTTCTGAAGGTGCAATAACATGACCCCCTTATCTTTATTGTCGTTTTTTTTTATTCTGTTTTTTAAAAATATATATCTTTAGATTTAGATAAAATAGAAAAAGAATGAATCTTAGCAAGATATATTTGATTACTTATAATCTCATACAATTTGCAGGATGGTCTTATATCTTGTTGTTGTTGGTACAGCATGCCCACCAGGCCAATTGGAGTAGCGCTGCATTCGAGGGTGTCTGGGAGAAAGTCGGTACTCTCGTTACCTACTTCCAGTTTGCCGCTTGCAATGAAGTGTTGCACTCTGTCTTTGGTCTCGTAAGAACACCGGCCTCCACCACCTTTGTCCAAGTGTTCTCAAGAGTTGCCTGTGTCACTCTTGCCCTCTTTGTACCAACCATTCACAACACCTGGGTACTCACTTTGATGTTATTCAGCTGGTCCATCACCGAAGTCATTCGTTATCTTTTCTACGCACTCTCCTTGATTGATTCCGTTCCCTATGTACTCGGTTGGCTAAGGTAAATAATCATTAATCAAACATTAACAACAGCAACAACACAAAACAACAACATATAGATCGAATCAACGACTAACATAATATTTTTAACATTTAACATATTACCAACAACACCAATCCAATTCTGTTATTTAGATATACTTTATTCATTGTTTTATATCCAAGTGGTGTTACTGGTGAGACTGGTACTATCATTTACTCATTGCCATACGTCGAAGAGAAGCAATTGTTCTATATGACAATGCCAAACTCTATCAACTTTTCATTCAATACCAAATACGTTTTGATTGGTTCTTTGATATTCTACGTTGTTGGTTTGCCATGGTTGTACACTTATATGCTCGGTCAGCGTAAACGTTTCATTCAAACCGGTGGTGGTAAACAACAATCATCATCTTCCACTCAAAAGAAGACTCAATAAAATAAATAAAATAATTAGATTTAATTTATATTGTTTTTATGTGTTTTATTTTATTTTATTAATTAACTTATTTTATTATCTTTATTTTTCTTATTTATTTATTTATTTATTTTCTTATTTTTTAATTAATCTTGGAACCATACATAATTCACAGGATTTATCTTTTTCTTCATTGATTTTCTCGCAACATGCACACTTCCATTTACCATCGGGAAGTGACTCTGTTTCTTTGGTGTCAGATAGTGTATCGATCGGTGATTTACCGGTTGCACTGGCATTAAATACGAAACCTCCAGTGGTAGATGATGGTGCCGGTGTTGCACTGGCATTAAATACGAATCCACCACCACCACTCGATGGTGCTGGTGTCTCACTCTTTTTATTCTCGGTATCGGATGATGATGATGTTCCAAACTTGATAGCTGAAGAACCAGATGGTGTTCCAAACTTAATTCCACCAAAGTCAGTGTTTCCACCACCAAGTTTGATTCCACTAGAATCGGTTGTTCCAAACTTGATTCCACCACCACCACCGCCTGAGGATGATGAGGAGTCAGTTGTTCCAAATTTGATTCCACCACCACCGCTAGAGGAGTCGGTAGTTGTTCCAAATTTAATTCCAGAGGTTTCAGTCGAACCAAAGTTTACTTTAAAGTCAGTACCACCCGATTTCATTCCGGAGAATAGACCAGACGACGATGTTGAAGAGGCGCTGTTCGATGCTGCTGGAACGGTGATGGGTTTGTTTGGTTTGGGAACCATACACAAAATACATGTTTTGGCATCAGGTTCATTCTCAGTTTCACAGCATGCACACTTCCATTTCTCGACTTTTGGAACAAGTCTTGGAACCATACACAAAACACAGGTCTTGGCAGTAACTTCATTTTCTGTTTCACAACATGCACATTTCCATTTTTCTGAAGTAGAGGAAGAAGTTGATGATGATGATGAACTTGTAGATGGCTTCAAACTGTTTGTTGATAATAAAGAGCTGCTAGCAGTTGAAGATGTTGGATTAAATACGAATCCAGCAGTGGTATTAGAGGTGGAAGTTGAATCTGTTGTTGTTGTTGTTGTTGGTGCTGATGAACCTGTTAATGGTGAAAATACAAATCCTGAACCACTATTACTCTTATTGCTATTTAATGGAGGGAATAATGTTGCAGAGGTAGTCGAAGTAGAGTTATTATTATTACCATTTAATGATGGGAATAATGATGAAGTCGAAATATTGCTGCTGCTGCTACTACTATTGCTATTGTTGTTGTTATTTAATGGTGGGAATAAAGTAGAGGTTGAAGTACTGGTAGATGATAGTGTTGGTGAGGTTGTTGATGACGATTTTACGGGTGGGAAAAGTGATGAAATAGATGTCTCTTGTGTATTGTTGCTGCTGTTATTCTTGTTGTTTTCGTTTTGTTGTTTAAAGTTTTCAAAGAGTGAGCTTGTTGTTGTTGTGGATGACGATGTCGAGCCACCAAATAAACTTGATGAGTTGGTGCTGAACATTCCCGATGTGATGACTGGTGGTGTGCTAAAGTTAAATGAGATCGCTGCAAATGGATTGGTTGATTCTGCAGCAGCTGCTGAGGCTGCAGGTGGTGAATTGGTGGATGTCGATGTCGATGTCTTTTTCTCGTCTGGTTGTTGTACTGGTTTATTCTTTGGTTTCAATTTAAAAATCCTATAGAGTAGTAGTCAAATCAAAAGCAAGCAAGCAAGCAAGCAAACAATGCAATTCATTAGTTTTGTTTTAATAATATCCTATTATTATAACTGTTTTGTCTTTACTTACTTTCTCTTTGCCATCTCCTCGGGTGATGCTCTTTCAAATGAACCCTTTAACACAAACAAAATTAGTACCAACAAACTAACTAGATCGAATTTCGATATTAAATATATATATATAGTACTATACTTACATCAAACTTTGGTTCTGGACCAGATTCGTTATCATCATCATCCTCTCTGAATTCATCTTTAATTATTTGTTTTGTGTTGACTCTCTTTTTCCTTCCATGACCTGTTTTTCATTCATAAACATAGTAGTAGGTAGTTTTTTTTTGTTAGTTTAAAGAGTGTTTATGTATTGTAACATTAGCTATTTTTCAGACATACTACTATCGTCAGACATATTTTGTTATTTTTCTTTCAAACTAATTAATAAAAGACTAAATAAAACAATAAAAAGTATAACTAACTAAATAAATAAATAAAATGAATACAATTAAAAACAATTAAAAAAAAAAAAAGTTGATTATTTTAAGATCGACAGTTTCTTTGTGAGAATCAAACCAAACACACACATATAAAAATTTTTCGGAAAGTATAACAATTTTTTTTTTTTTATTCAAAAAAATGGTTTCTTTGATTTTTTTTTTATTTATTTATTTTGTTGATAATTGATTTTATTGCTTTATGTGCAAACAGAGAACATCTCATTAATTAAAAAATTGATCATCATCATCATCATTGTCATCACCATCAGATTCGAAATAATCAGAGGAATCTTCATCAGAACTACATTCAAAATAGTTATCGTTGAATTTTAAAACATGTTGTTTGGTTCTTGTTAAGGTTATCTCTGTTGATTCTTGTATGACTTGATACTCCTTTTTGTTGGTATCTTGAAGTTTGGCAGCTTGTTCACTGATCTCTTTCGGATCGAGTGTATAGTTATTGATACCCTTGACGATGTTGTCTAGCTTCTCAAATACGAATTCATATTTCAATATTTGTGGATGCTCAAGATAGAGACCAGTAAACAAGTGAATGTAGCCTGGATATCTGGTGTTGTCGAATCGACGTTTTCTAATCAGACGGTAGTTGGCACGGAATGAAGCACGAACGATTGGATTCTCCATTTGTCTGGCTTTGTAGTTCTCCTTGTTTTGGATCAGCGCCATGTGGATGCGATCGCCTGCCAACTGCCGCTGTGACGCCGAAACGAAAAAGTCGGTAACCACCGACTTCAAATGATTGTCATAGTTGGTCAGTAAGTTGTCCGATGACCAATTGGTCCAAGGACAATTCCAATGGATTCTCTTGAATCTACGTCCGTTTGGAAAGAGACCAGAGATATCGATAGCGTTCAGACCAACCAGGGTTTCTACACCCAGTTTATTCAGTTGTTCCATCTTATACTGAATTTTTTCCGACTGTAACGGCGCCATCGATAGATCAGAGGTAGTAAGAGAGTTGGCAAGCGATGGATGTGTTGATTTGTGTTTGTTGATCAAAGCCATCGTGAACGAGAAATCACCATCACCAACAATCAATCTTGATTTACATTTTTGATTCTTAAATACCGATAAGTATTTATTATCATTTGTTAACTCTCCACAAAGCAATGAGAACAATCTTGATTCCGATTTCAATGACGATTCTTTTAAAACTGTGAATATTTCATACAATTGTTCACTATCAACGTTGGTATTGTTCTTAAAGATATTTGTTATTATCTTTCTTGTTTTGATTTGATCATATTGTTTGGTTGATAATTTGATTTGAGAAAGAAAATCATTGTCGATATTAATGTTGATTCTATTGTTCGGTCTGAGAATTAAAAGTGATCCTTGACATTCAACAAGTAATAACAAAGATTCACCAATTTGATTCATTGATAATATCTCTGACTCCATTAGATTATCAAATATTATTCTATTGTCAATGTCTTTATCATCTAATGATATGATTTGTAGTTCATTTGGTTGATTGGTTCCTGTTAATACTAAATATTCATTTGATAATAGAATAGATTGAATATTTTCATTATTACAATCTCTATCAGCTAGATGATTCCAGCCTTTTTCAATATTAAATAATGAGAAAGATTCTTTAAATTCAAATAATATAGAATTACTATTATATGATTTAATTGATTTAAATGACTGATCAATTGAAACAATACTTGAACTATTATCATTGATATTCCATAATGTCATTTTTGATTGATCTTGGTGGATGATAAAAACAATTCCACTTTCAGAGTTACAAGATGAATTGACATCATAAATACCATCTAAAATTTCAATTTTTTTGTTTGTTCTATATTCTCTTTCTTCTTTGTTGAATTTAACTAAATAGACATGGTTGTTGTTGAACTCAATGAGGTTGTATTCATGTTTAGATTTGATAACAATGATTTTGTTTATATTCGATTTAGAATATATGATATTATTTGTATTTAAATCATAAATACAATAGCATTTCGAAATATTATCTTCATTTTGATAATGAATTAACAATCTATCTTCAATTAGTGATTCTATGTTTATGATTCTACAATTAGTCAATTGATTTAAATGATAAGCAACTTCTACTCTTTCTTTTTGTTGATTATTATTAATATTGTATTTATAGATTTCATTATTTTTATTGATAATGTAGAATGAAGATGATGAATGTTTGCAAGATTCAATTAAATGAGTAATTTCATATCTTCCATATTGTTGAATGTATCTTTTATTTTGAATAATGTCATATTTTACCAAGATATTGCCATATGCATAAAAGATAAAAGAAGGTGTAGCATTGGTTTCTTTGAGAATAACTAAAGGATTATCAATCCTTATCTTATTTAATATTTTATATTCCATTGAATAAGAATATATTTTTAACAAAACTTTAGGAGTTTTATCAAAAATAATAAATATTTATAATAATTAAATATTAACTCTTTCTATTTAAATAATTTTTATATCCATATAATATAATATTAATATATTAATTTCTATTGAGATAAAAATATCACCTCATAATATTAAAGATTTTTTTTTGTGGTTAAAAATTTGGATTATCTATCTGAAGTATCTAAGTAAAATAAAATTTCAGAAACTAGTTCAACCCTAAAAATATCATAGGATATCATCGTCATATTTTCAAAAAAATACTGTTCAAATTTTTATCATAAATATTAATTAATTATGCAATTCAATCTCAAAATTATTATTTTTGTCAAATCTATTTTTCAAAGTCAGTACAAGTAGAATTTTTTATTAATATTCTTTAGAAAAAGAGGAAAAATTATTTTATTCAAGTTATATCTATTCAACTCATATCTATTCAACTCAAATAGTATACTTTATCCATATTGTTTTTATATTTATCATCAACCATAGAGATATTAAGAAATTTGTCTGATTTGTAATATATCTTTTTACTAAACAAAAGTTCGATAATCTTTAAAAACGAAACAATAATAATTGGTATAAAGAAAATAAATTTTATTAAATAAAAATTCTTTTTTTTTTGAGAATAATTCATCTAGAAAAATTTAAATTAAATAAGAATTCATTGGTCCAAGTTTCATCTATTATTTGATTTTAAAAAGACAACTAAGAAAGATGGATATTTAGGAGGAATGCCAGCAGGTGAACCTTACTTAATGTTAGGATTCATTTGTACTCTTTTATACTTTTATGTATTAGTATTATTCCCATTCATTTATATAATTGAATATAAAATAATTAAAGCTTTACAAAATACAAAATAATAGTATTATAATATTTATAATAAATAGGTGCAGCGCTTGCTGTATTTTTTATAATTGAAAACATAGTTATAAGGTGATAAAGTTTTATGAAAGTTTTATAAAAAACTTTAAAATAATAAAAAAAGAAAAAAGATGCCACAATTAGATAGTTTAATTTTTTTTAATGAAATGTATCATTTAATAGTAGGATTTGGATTATTCTACGTATTATTTTTAAGATACATTATTACCAAATTAGCATATATATTAAAAACAAGAGAAAAATTTTTAAATAAAAAGTTTTCTCAAATGATAAATAAAGGAATATTTTTAGAGGAGTTAAATAAAATGAAAAAACTTTATTTAAATGTAAATTATTCCTCAAAATTAATAAATCATACAACTGGAAATATCAAAAAAGAAATAGGAAAAGTAATAAGTAAGTTAAAAGAAATCTAAGAAATGAATAAATTAAAATTTGGATTTTATTTATTATTAATTTTAATTTTTGATATTGCAAAAGAAGAGATTGCATTAAATGAAGAAATTGTAATCATCATAAGTTTTCTTATTAGTATTACTTTAATTTATAATTTAATAGAAAACAGTATAGATGAAACTTTAAAAGCGCGTTCTGCAGAATATTTAGTTTTATTTGAAAAAATTAGTAATTTAAATATTAAATTATTACAAAATTTAAAAAATATGATTGTCTATTTAATTCAAGCACAGGAAATGATTAAAAGAAAATTACTAATGGGATTAAAAAGAAGTCAAATCTGGACTAAATTATTAAAAAATGATTTAAAATTAAAATTAAAAAAATATAACCTCATAATATGAAAAAAAACTTTTTAAAGATTAGGTAAGATAAAAATATCGTTTGTGGCGTTTTAAATTGAAATTTGTTCAATTTGTGGAAACTGCTTTACTCTGCAATACGATTCGTAGTCAGCAAACATGGAATTAAACAATTAATAATAATGATTTTTTTTGGAGCTGTATCACTTCAATGGCTGGTACGAGTTTATTGTTAGCTCGAGATGAATAATATTATTACTACAGGATTGGATATTAATTCATACCTGGCTATGGCACTGTATTATCAATTTGGATACTTGGCACGCGCCAATCAACATTGCTAAACAATTATTATTATTTCATCAACACATATCACATCTTATTATCATAATCAACAACAAGAATATCAAACTGATAACAAATCATATTTATTCATGAAGACATTATTTGTTGTCTAAAAACAAAAATTTAAAAGTGCCGCAAAATGAGCTTGGATTCATTTAATAAAATACTTTTATTTATTTCAAGATACAATCAGTCATCACTATCACTTCCAGATTCGAAATAGTCAGAGGAATCATCATCAGTACTACAATCGAAATAGTTATCTTCCAATGTTACCTCTGTATTCTGAACCATACGGGTTATCTTTTCATGTGGTTTGATTTCATAATACTTTTTGTTGGTATCTCTGAGTTTGGTAGCTTGAACTCTGATCTCATCCCAATCCTGTGTGAAATTGTTGATTTCCATTGTCTCTTTTGGGTCAACCTTTTCGAAAATGAACTCACGTTTGGAATCTCCAATCAATTTCTGAGCCAATCCAGTGTAATGATGAAAATATCCTGGATATCTAGTATTACTGAGTCGACGTTTTCTAATCAAACGATAGTTGGCACGGAATGAAGCTCGAACCAATGGATTCTCCATTTGACGGAATTTAAAATCTTCACTCCCCTGTACAAGGGTCATGTGGATACGATCACCTGGCTGCTGTAATTGCGATGCCGATACATAGAAAGAAGGTAGTACTGAGCTGATGTAATTCTTGTAGATACTTAATGACCAAAACGGCCAAGGATTGTTCCATTGAATACGCTTGAATCGCTGACCTTGAAATACATTTGAGATGTCGTTGGAGTTTAGTCCAACAATGGTTCGAACACCAAGTTCATTCAATTGTTCCATTCGAGAGTTGATTTCATGTGATTTGAATGGAGACATTGAGAGTTCAGAGGTGGTAAGAGAGTTGGCAAGCAATGGGTGTGTTGATTTGTGTTTATTGATCAATGCCATCGTGAACGAGAAATCACCATCACCAACAATCAATCTTGATTTACATTTTTGATTCTTAAATACCGATAGGTATTTAGTATCATTCGTTAGCTTTGAACAAAGCAACGAGAATAATCTTGATTCCGATTTCAATGATGATTCTTTTAAAACTGTGAATATAGAGTTCAATTGTTCAATATTAATATTGTTATTTTTTAAGATATTTGTTATAATCTCTCTTGTTTTGATTTGATCATATTGTTTGGTTGATAATTTGATTTGTGAGAGATAATCATTGTCATTGTTGTTATTTATGTTGTTTGAATTGTTTGGTCTTAATACAAAAAGAGATTTTTTACATTCAACAAGTAACAAAGATGCACCAATATGATTCATTGATAATATCTCTGATTCCATTTGATCATCAAAGATCATTCGTTTATCGACTTCTCCATATTGCAATGATATTATTTGTAGTTGATTTGGTTGATTGTTTCTTGATATAACTAGATATTCATTCGATAAAAGAATCGATTGAAAGTTGTTATCACTATTTGTTGTGCTTATATTGATATTTCTCCATCCATTTTTAATACTGAACAATGAATATGACAATTCATTATTGTAGGCAATGAATTCAAAGAAGATAGTATTGTTATCTATAAGTTTAATTGATTTAATTGTTTTAGCTGGTATTTGTGGTTGTTGCTGATCAATCGAAACAACACTTGAACTATTATCATTGATATTCCATAACGTCATTTCTAAATGATCCTGATGAATGATAAACACAATATCACTGCCATATAAAGCAAGGATATCATCTTTGACATTATTAACTTCTTTACTTTTCTCTAAACATTCTCTACTATCGAAGGTGAAAGTAACTAGGTTTACTCTATTCTCTTGTTGTTCAATGAACTGACAACATTCATGTTTAGAACTGACAACAATGATTTTGTTTATATTTGATTTAGAATATATGATATCATTTGAATGCAAATCATAAATACAGTAGCATTTCGATGTATTATCTTCATTTTGATAATGAATTAACAATCTATCATCAATTAGTGATTCTATATATATGATCGGACAGTTTGATAATTGATTTAAATGATAAGCAACTTCTACTCTTTCTTTTTGTTGATTATTATTAATATTGTATTTATAGATTGCATTATTTTTATTGATAATGTAGAATGAAGATGATGAATGTTTGCAAGATTCAATTAAATGAGTGATTTGATATCTTCCATATTGTTGAATGTATCTTTTATTTTGAATAATGTCATATTTTACAACACTGTTACCATATGCATAAAAGATAAAAGAAGGTGTAGCATTGGTTTCTTTGAGAATAACTAAAGGATTATCAATCCTTATCTTATTTAATATTTTATATTCCATTGAATAAGAATATATTGTTTAACAAAAAATAAAAAATAAGAAAATGTTTTAAATAATTAGTAACACTTTTATTTTAAATAATTTTTATATCCATATGGACCATATTTTAAAATTATTATGAAAAAATAATAGTTATCTTAAATCTTTTCACAAAACAAAAGTTCAATAATCTTTAAAAACGAAACAATTATAATTGGTATATAATATAAAGAAAAAATATACTTTTTTATCACCTTTAAAACAAGTATGTCTAATTAGGATATAGGTTTAATTCCATTCAACGACCACTCAAATTTTTTAATTTGCTTCTGTTTTTTCATATGTGTCGATTTGGAGACCATCTTTATTTCTTTCATGTACGGTACAAAACCATTTGTAATATATCATATACTAATTTATTTATTTAATGTATTCTATCATTTATAAATTATTGTTGTTCAAGATTTAATAGGTTGAGTAATGATTGTCCAAGTTCCCTATATTTTTATATATATATCAAAACGCGTGTTGTTAGTAAACACATATTTTAAAACTAATGAAAAATAATTACCAATACAACAATATGAATTTGTGGATATTCTCTTGTTTAGGAATGTTCAATTCGATTTCTAATTCCGACTTTACATTGTAGAGTATACCTTCATTGGTAAATTCATGACTCTTTCTGATGGTAGCACCAAGATTATAATCAGACAGCGGATGGTTTGGGGGTGGTTTCAATCTTTTGATTTCAAAATGATGTCTAATCAGATAAACTGAATCTCTAAACTCTGGCGCGATAATAAATTTCTTCTCGGGTTCATCGCTGACTACCTCTTCAGATGCTATCGGTTGTTCTTGAAGTGGATCATCGATATTATTGTTGTTTACTTCTTGTTGCTCTACCTTCTTATTGTTATTACTATTATTATTATTATTATTATTGTTATTGAATTGAATTATAGGTTTGTTCATATATTTCTGGTATTCATAAGAGTTCTCACAGTAGACTTTCTTTGATTGAATGGAGTAACGGACATCCAGTTTATCTTGGTTGGTCTTGTAGTCACTGGTTAGCCATCCCAAGTTGGTGTTACCGAGTCTGTAGGTGTTGAGGTCGGTATCCGCCCAGATTTTCATTTCAATTCTTTTGGCGAAATTGAAGAATGACACGGAGTAGAATTCACTTACGAAATCCTGCGGTAGATTGGGAGTATCGACAACACTCCAGCCTAAAGATTGTAACCTCCTCATTGTTTCGTCGTAATCGACAATATAGACAGCAAACGATGATTTTGGATTCTTTGCAGTATAGATACCCTTATGCTCTTCTTTGCTAAAGTCAATCTTGAGTTTCATAGATCGTACTTTGCTGCCACCAATATCAACCGATGTTTCGTCAGTATTACTAGGAGCAACATTGGAGACATTTGGTTTTGCAATTGGTTTTGGTGTAGTAAGGTTGGATAGATTTGTTGGATTTACTGAAGAGTTGGTGATTATTGTTGTTTTTGCTGCTGTTTTTTTGGATTTAGATTTAGGTTGTTTCCATTTTGGTTTTGATTTGTTGGATTGCTTAACTTGTGTTGAATTTGAGACATTTGGTTGCTGTTTCTGTTGTAGAGTTTGTTGTTGTTTCTGTTGTAGAGTTTGTTGTTGTTGTTGTTGAATTGGTTGTTCAATTGTTGGTTGATTGTTTGCCGGTACTTTTTGTTGTGGTGGTTGTACTTTTGGTATGAAGATTGGTGCATTTATAGACAGTAATTTTGTTGTTGGTGTATTGTTATTCTCTGAAATCGTTGTTGTATTTAGAGTGGTTGATGGTTCATTGGTAGTTGAAGTTATTACAGGTGTATCTTGATTGTTTTTGGTTGGATCACGTTTTGGTATATCGCTAGTAATTGTTGTGGTATTTGAAGTATCTGGATGAGGTATATTTGTTGTTGGTCGAGCGGTTGTATTGTTTTGGGTTTTAGGTACCCACACCTTTGGCTTAGATGATTTGGATTTAGTTGATTCTTGTTGTTTTTGTGGTGGTGATGGATTGGCGATAGTAATCGTATTGGTGGATTTGGGTGTGATTAAAGTGTTGTCCTGTTTAGTTAAATTCTTTGATTTGTTGTTGTGATCCTGTTTCTCTTTTTTTGGTTTTGTTATGTTTGTTTTATGTGTAGGAATTGTAAGAGAATTAGTACTGGAATTTGATAATTGATGTTGTGTCGGTTTGTTTTCTATTGACTTGAATTTCTTTTGTTTGTTGTTGTTGTTGTTATTTGTTGTTGTTGATGTTGGTGATTGTGGAGTTGGTACTATCGATGTGGTTGTTGGGGTTGTTTCAGATCCGTAATCAGGTGTATCAGATTCCATTATGGGTGGCGCTATTAAATGATCCAACGGAATTACAGATTTCATTTTGTTAACAATCAACTGATTGCGTTGTTTGGCAATAATCTTTGTTGTCTCAATGGGTAGTGTAACCTTTTGTTCGTTGAATGATACCATTTTCCTACTACCGGGAGCATACAGAGATTTACGAGTATCGGCAACACTCTTTTGGAATCCGTTGTACGGAACATTGAAGATATAGACCGATCCAAACCTGAGGAATGCACGAATCTCTCCGTATTCATCGGGATCATAATACTTGTAGACACGTTCCATCTGGCGGTAGTAAGCGGCACCGAATTCCAAATAGGATTCCTCGGCTTTAGCTGCGGTCTTGGAGCTGGGTGAACGCAAAAGAATCGGTCGGAATGGCCGTTTGAAGAAATGGTAGATGTTCACCTGGATGTGTTTCAATTTGAGATCGACGAATTTCAGTGTTTCATTCTGGTCGGTGCAGCCTTGGATTAGCAATATGCTGCCACCTCCAGTGACCAAGTTGATTTGTGTACGCACGGGAAGTCGCGATACTTCGTGTGCGAGATCCGATATCTCTTGGACGGCCGACTGTATCGCATAGGGATCACCCTCCACCCGAATCTGGTAGCGCTTACCGTTGAGTTTCTGGAGGACGACGTTCGTTCCTGTCTTAGCGCTGATCTTACTCTCAAAGTATTCCTCCTGTTCTCTGATGATCTTGGAGATACGACTGTCCAGGTTGATATGCTTGACATTGTGGTTCAATGATTTGCTGAGGAACGAGGTGATGTTGCTACTGGACGACAATGTGTGATAGGCAATCTGGAAGCTTTCAAAGAGATAGACGGAATCGGGTGTCACAACCAGACTGGGAACATCTTCCACATCGAGTGGACATACAACGACCATTCTTATTCCCGAGTAGATGCTAGTACCCAAGAATTCAATGTAGAATCTAAAGAAACTACGAAGATATTCGCTCAGCAGCTGTGCATGGCCATCGGGAATTTGAATCGCTTGATACAGATCTATCCACCATTGAACTGGATTGTTATCGATCTGCTTTTTCGCCTGGTAAGCCTGCTCATCGAAATCAATCTTTTGTATAATTTGACATTGTAAACAAAAGTGTATAACCATCCACAGTAATGACCATGTTTTAAGTGTTCTAACTTTTTCAACCTTATTTGCTGAGTCACCATTATTATTATTATCGTTGTTGTTGATTTTGTTGTTGATGTTGATGTTATTGTTGCATCCAGTTAATAATCCACTTTCTCTACCCCATTGGATGATTGCATACGATAATGGAAGTAAGAATGGATATTGTTTAAAGTATTCACAAATCAATTTGGTCTTCTTGAAACCATTGTCATCTAGGGACAAGTCACAGTTGGTGTGAAGCATACGGAATCTGACGATAGGGAAGAGTGCATTCTCTATGATTTCGATATTCTTGACATCGATGTCATTGTTGGTGAATATCGATTCCAATATCTTGTAGATGGAGATCTGACTGGCACCACTTAGTTCCGATTCCTCTGGAATGCTGAGATACAAGTCAATGTCGGATGACTCATTGAAGAGGAACATCGATTGTGAACCGTAGATTCCAATTCTACAGTCTCTAAGACCAGGATGATACGCCCTCAGTATATTCTCAATCGATGTTACCAACTGCAATCGATTGGTATAGATCTTGAACATCTCCAATGAATTGATAGTGAAGTAATGAACGATATCAATTGGTTTGCCAACAACAACAGCCGGTGATTCACTTGCACCTGCAGTTGTCGAACTTATGGTCACTTCATTATTAAAGAATTGTTTAACAATCCAATAGAAACTGTAGAGTGGATGTTTCTGATCCTTATAAGCACAATGATAGTATGCCGATACTTTTCGATTGATAATATCACGCTTTTTGTGAGGTTCCGGCTGGAATTCAACCATGAAATCAATCTGGAACTGTCGTTGTATCTGTACATAGTTTTTGAATGCCTCTTTAATCATCGGTTTGTTGATACTATCTGCGTCCTGACAGTAATCGATGAACTGCACAATGATTTCCTGTTCGGTTTCAATGCCAAAGCGACTGAGCAGCAACCGGATGTTGTGCTGATACTGATGGTATGTCTTGGTAGCTGAATCCAAATACTGGTGATATCCATCAACGAGTTTGTTAGGATCGTAGTTACGTTCGACCACACCGGTAATTGAATGCATCTGTTTACACTGGTCGTACATCAATCCAAGTATTTTCCTGCTATTCCAATACTTTTTGTTGGGCAGTGACTTTTCCATGAACATTGGAAAACTCTCAAAGTCACCAATGACATTCTTGACATCCTCAGGCAGCTTACCATGTACTCCAGTCTTAGGAGAATCGACTTCAATCGAATGTTGAATCGACAGAGCGATAGCCAGTGGATCGAGAGGAGTCAGTCTGTCACTGACAGCCAAGTGAGAGAGCGCAATCTTACCGAGCGTACCTTTATCAATGGATTTAAGATACTGTGCTAATATTGTGCTTTGATTGATGGGTATCGTTTGTTTCACTTTGATTGGATCCTCATAGTGGTAGTCTTCGTATTGGCGCACCGTTGAGATGACTTCGGGATCATAGCAAATAAAGTAACGGTCACCATCCAAATCACTGCCACTGCACTTTTTGAAATCAGGATTGTCGCCACGCGCTGAAAACACAACGACATTCTTCAGGTGACTCAACAACTCAATGTCGGTACCTTGAAGAATACGAACGTCACCCGGATGCAAACAAGGATTCTTACACACTGCAACCGCACCTTGAATCACCATGGATTGGCCATTCTTGGTATTATAAATATTGATATAGACTTGTCCGGCTTCAAGCAATCCTGTTTCATCCAATACACCGATGATTGTCTTACCATTGGCAATGGGAATGAAGCATTTATCACTGTACTCAGCAATACTCTTTTGGTAGACGAGATGGACGAGCGAACGAATCATCGGATCCGATCGGAGATCTTCTTTTTCAATGGTGCGAAGCCATGGCAAGTCTTCGGAGCATCGAATCGACTCGGCAGGATTATGGAGCAGATCGGCCAAGTCCATTAGCGCCTCTTTTTGTAGCCGCAGGAAATACTGGTCGGGAACACCGAGTCCCGAGAGCAAGTTGATCACCTGACGATTGAGATGACAAGGATTGTCTCCGTTGATACTGATTATCTCCAATATGCAATTGTGCTGCTGTGTCAGATCCGCTTGGAACTTCTTCATGCTAGGACGCAAGTAGATTCCGTCGTCGATCGTCGGATGAATTGTCACGACACCTTTGTATCCTGCTATTCTAATCTGGAATGCACAGGTCTCCTCTGGAAGCGAGGCAAATTCAATCACTTGGAGTGCAACACGCTTGCCAATATAACCGATTCCATCCGAGAAAATCTGACCGGTGTTCGCACTGACGACGTCGGGCACTTCGTGGATGTGTTCGGCCGGAATCAACAGAGATGGCGTGGTCGAAGGGAATACCAAGGAAAGTGAACGAAGATATTGTCTTGGTTCCGTATAGATCGATGTGTCACCTATGAGAATCTGTTTGACGTCATCGAGTGACGGTGCATCGTCCAGTGAATCTATGGCATCGGGACAGTAGAACCAACAGGTATTCTTTCGCAGCTGCGAGTTACTGTAACCGAGGAAATGATATTGTCCGTAACCGGCAACAGCTATTCCATCGATAAGCTTATCCAACATCAACTTGGAGATCAGCGGTTGATAGTCGATCGAGTCACTGATTGTCTCCTCGGTGATTTGCACCATGAGGAAACGATCCGGTCCAAACAAACGAATCGCTCTATTGGTTTGAACCATAAGCGGGCGTTGGAACAAGATACGACTCGGTGTAACATAGGCTTTCTTGATCCAACAGAAATTGGCATTGAGTGGCTTCACGTTGGATTTGGCACGCGGTGGAATATTGTTCCAAGACGGACAACTAAAAGGAGATGCATCGATCGCACAGAATATCATATACTCTGCTTGCTCGACATGGTCATTCGCCAACAAATAATATATATCGTCATAGAATTCCTTTGGAATAATCAAGTTTCCAAATTTATGATTACTAAAAAATATTTTTGAAATAATTAGTTAGTTAAAGTGGAAATTATTTTAATAATTATTATTATTAACTATTTTTACCTTTCTAATACAGATAATAAATAAGTTATCTCTTTTGGAAATTGATATTCTATTTTCGCTTTGAATGTTTCAATTGGAAGTGTTGTGGTTGAGAATGAACAATAGACTAGTGGAATATTGAGTAGTTCAGAGATGAGGTTGTGGCGTTGTCCGGCGAGTTTGAATCTATAGACAAGTGTGGGAGGAGTGGATCGCTTTGTGTAGGGTAGTTGTCCGAGACGATCGACAACAGCACCAGACTTTAATACCAATATTCTTGATGGACGATTCAAAATGAGATAGTGGTAACCAGTCTCAATATCGTAGAATACACGATGGAATAGATCCGATTGTATAGTTACAACCTCAACCGTTCTGTTACCACCATTGGTCTGATGACGGAATGATAAATGACCGTTCTTTACATACAAAGTAACAGAGTGTTCCCATGCCAATGAGAATTGTATTTGATCAATGAAATTACCACCTTGTAATTTAATTGGAATACCTGATAAATAAGTTTGTTGTTGTTGTTGTTGTTGTTGTTTGTCTTGTTGTTGTAATTGTTTTTGTGATTGTAATTGTTTTTGTGGTTGTGGTTTCTTATAATTGATATCGATAATATATCTCTGTTGATTCAATATCGATTGAAGTAAACTTATCAAATTGGTAACGGTCGTTGAAGTCTCAATGGAAACCATCAATCTCATGGCCAAGTATTTGTTACCACTGTTGATAGGTTGATATTGTTTGATTCGATAGCCGTTCGATGTGAATAGTTGGTAGTAATCTACATCGGGCGACACATAGTAAAAGATAAAGATCAATGTATTGACACTGGTGTTATCGACCAGTGTTCCATCGAGAGCAATCATATTGCTGACGATGTAGGACTGGTACTTTTGAAGGATATCGCGCGAGTCAAACTTGTCGGCTTTTCTCTGGTGCTTGCGGTTCAGTGAAACAATGGTTTTCTGCATTGATACCTCGCGATACGCCAGGTTTTTCAAACGATTGGGATCGCTATACTGTTTGAACACATAGAACTTGCTGTTGGCAGAACGTGCACGTCCACGACGTTGAATGAGCGAGCGCAGCTGCAAGTCGTCATCGAAGCAAATAATGAGATTACAAGCAGGAATATCGATACCCTCTTCAAGTACAGAAGTGGCAACAAGCAGTCGACATTCATTATCCTTAAATTTCGCTAGTATCTCTTGCTGCTCCTCCAAATCCATTCCACCATCCGCCATATAATGTCCAATCAACTTTTTAGCATGTAGAAAACTGTTGAAATGTTTCTTCTTTAGCGCACGAAGTACACTCGACACTGTTGTCTTTGTCTGCACGAAAATAATAGCCGATAAAGAATCATTAAGATTCTGTTCGATAATCTCTTCCAACAGTTTTAGTTTAGTTTTAAACAACTGGTTATCTGAAGTAGTAGGAGTTGTAGAAGTAGCTATTTCATTACTAATAGTACTGTTACTACTGGATGAACAACTTGTCATTATCTCGTTTACTGCTATACTAATCTCTTCGAGTGTCGACTTGAATGCTAGATTCTCTTGCTCTTCGATCTTGTTGACCAGTTGTTGTTGTAGTTTAACCAGTCCTTCCAACTCAATGAGTGAAATCAACTCGAGTAACTGTGTTAGATGATAGGGATGATAACTCAGATGAACGAGTTTGCGTTCGAAGACATATCTCTCCAGAACACGACAATGAAAGATAAAAGCTCCCCTATTCATTCGGGCATACTTCAGAGGGTTACTATAGTTATCCAACTCTCTGAGAAAACACTCGATGATCTGAACGATCGATTGCTCGATGACGTCGATCACCAGGCAATCGGCGTTACTCAGCCGGTATTCAACGATCGACATCACCGTGGTGTCGGTCTGATTGCGCACCATATCGATCGACGGTGGAATGTAGAGCGATGCGCCCATCTCCTTTTCTAGACCGACCATCGATATCCTCATATTGGAGCGTGTTCCAGTCGTAGGCG
This sequence comes from Heterostelium album PN500, assembly GCF_000004825.1. Taxonomy (NCBI): domain Eukaryota; phylum Evosea; class Eumycetozoa; order Acytosteliales; family Acytosteliaceae; genus Heterostelium; species Heterostelium album. The sequence goes on along the minus strand of NW_008805070.1, from coordinate 162,796 downwards.
AAGCAGTCATACCAAAGATGCGCGGGCGCAGCCGTTCGTCGCCAATCGATTGTAGTAACTTGGCGAGACGTGAATACGAGTGCGAACCACCGCAATGATGCGCTTCATCAAAGACCACCAAGTAGAAATCGATCGGTTTCAACACCTTTCCGTGGAGAAGATTCAAGATCGAGTCGGAAGTGCACACCAAGACGTCGGGACGTCTGACATTGGCACTCTGGAAATCGGATCGCTCGCCACTGTGAATCGAAGAAACCACGAATTCCGACCCGACATGATACTGAATGGCAGCGCACTGTTGTCTTACGAGCGGGACACGATCTGCAACAAACAATATCATTCTCTTGGCAGTCATCTCATTGAGTAATCTTCCATTCAAAGGATGTAGTTGTTTCATCAAAAGAATAGATACAATTGTTTTACCATATCCTATATATATATATATATATATATGTATATTTAGAATTCAAATAAGATGGATGTTATTCTGACAAGTTTAAATTAAAAACAAACATACCTGTTGGAACAACTAAAATAGTATTACGTTTGGTTGCTCTGTAAAGTGTTTCAATTTGAAAATCATAGAGATCTTGAATGTTTAGCAATGACATCAATGAGAATGAAATGGTATCTGGTATCTTTGTTGGCATATAGATTAAATCATCTTGATTGTTGTTATTATTATTATTGTTATTGTTGTTGTTGTTGGAGATTGATTCTTTGTTATTGGCAAACTGTGAAGAATTCTCTTGATAGACATCGACACTCTCGATAACTTCAATATTTAGATCTGAATAATATTGATTATCGAAAGATCTCCATTTCTTATTGGCGACCACGGTTGTAGGAACTCCATTTGCGGCGGCAGTACCGACATCGGCGGCGGAGTTGCTATCCTCTAGATAGGTCTGACTCAAAGAGATGGAATCCGGATTCAAACAGAACATGTAACGATCACCAAACTTTCGGATGACACTACCTATCTCGTATTGACAGTGTCTATGGAGTATCTTGAATGGTATCTGCGCTCTTCCTCGGAGGTCTTCCACCAGATAGAAATCGGCATTGTCATTATCGATCTGATCTTTAGCAACTGAGATTCGGTCACTACTACTAATACTACTACTACTACTACTACAATGATCATTGTTGGTATTGCTGCCTTTATAATTAAGTTCAACAGGTACATCACTCTGAGATGTTGTTGTTGTATTTGTTGATCTTATTGCTAGATGAGCACCACCGTTAGCCTCTCTAAACAAACATAGTTGATCTGTAGGAATGAATTTACTTCTGCACCTCTTGCAGAATGAATACATTATCTTGATCTTGTTAGTTTTAACTAATTATATTTATATGTATATCAAAGATATTTATTTGTATATGTATGTTATCTATATTATTTGAATTTAAAACAACAATTCTTTTTAAAACCCATATTTTTCTTTTGAAGATTTGATTTTAGTACAATGATTTAAACATACATCTCTTTTTTCATTCAGCGACCAAAAAAGGAAAAATCATTTTTTGTTTGTTTGTTCACACCACCTTTTTTTTTGATTTTTGTCTAAATTTAATTAAATCAGTTTTTTTGAAATGATTTTTAAAGTTAATTTAATTTTTGTTTATTTTTATACAGTTGGTTTATTCTAATGTCTGGGCACTATAAATATTTCATAGAGACCATCGGTATCTTTAATAAACACCATATTTTTGATTAGTTTCAATTTAGTATTATTGGTGACAATTAAAATAGAGTCTACATTCATTTCTCTGTTGATCCATGGATTATAGAGTTCAAAATACTCCATATCACTTTGGTAGAATTTGAAATAGAAATGTTTGTAACACATCTTTCCTTTGAGATTAACATTGTAATACTTTTTATCTTCTGGCTTTATTGTAAGTGAAACAGGTCCACAAACTTCATTATCGTCATCACTCTGACAAATTACCATTCCAATAAGAAATAACATTAAAAAAAAAAGATAAATCTTCATCTTTTTTGATATTTTTTCAATTAAAACTATTATTTATTATTTAATTGTTAGAATCCGATAAAATTAAATTTTTATTATTTACCTACAGATATCAATTTAAAAACTATTGCAGAGTGAATTTCATACTGCTTTTCTGAAAATAGAAACACATATATTAATTTTAACACTGATGATGATTTCAACTTTTTTTTAACTACTAGTATACCAGATCCCACCATTTCATAGTGATAATTGATGTTGGTAATATAAACAAAAATTTGTTCCTCACATAAATATTCACATTTATTATTCACACATTTATTGTTAACAAGTAGCATATTAAATCTAATATCAAGTGATTTGAATATCATTGCTTTTGATTCTTCCTATGGTAAATAAACAAATTTTTATTGTTAGAAGATTGTGTTATTTGTTAAAGTAACTATATGATATAATTACTTACTATAATGTTTTAAAACACGCCCAGTATATCTATTTGAACTAATATATTCGAATTGTTTCAGATTGGAGATAAGGTAATCGTATTTCTTTGAGTTGATATGAAGTATCTCTAATGATTTACTTTCATGTACTAAATGAATGAAATGATCGAGATCATTGAATGATTCAAAGAAGTTATCATGTAATGACAAACGTCTAAGTGTCGTACTATCTGTGAGAATCTGTTTGAATACATTACTACTATGATAATCACTTGGACACCGTAGCATATGTACATGAGAGATAGAGAGATATTGAACTGTTGTATGGCTACCAAGTGATTGTAACCATTGATCATGACTATTGATAGTAAGCATTGCCAGTTTCAAAGTTTGAAGATTAACAAAATATTTGGTTGGCTCTATATAGATTTGATAATCATCGATATCAATTGAACTAAGTCTGACTGTAAAATCTAAAGATCTTAGTGTTGTATTTATGATTGTTGGTAATTGTTTGTTAATTTTCCAATTGCTTTTGGTGTGTTGTCGAGGATTAGAAAATCTTAATTTTCTGAGGTTGCTGTTCATCATGAAAGCAGATACAATAGAATCATCAAAGTCATGGAGAAATACAACATTCTTGAGAGTTTTCGACTCTGAGATAAACTCGACCAACGATTCGATGCAAACGATTTCATATGACATGTAAAGTTTAAATTTAGAAAGATGAGGACATTGTTTGAGAAATCTAACTTCACAATCTACATTCTCGACTCTATTATATAGTTCATAATGGAAACTAGTCAATGAATAGGTCGAGCGAATAGATAATTCCTTTGTGATTTGGTACTCTGAAGAACAGTCGAGTCTCTTAAGGTGTCGATTGTTTAGTAGATCATATTCCCCAGGATTATCGATGAGCTCTTCCAAATTGGTTGCTGTGAATTCTGGAAATCGATCGATAACATCCACCAATATATGTCCTGTAACACCACAAGTTTCAATGTCGATCGGTTTATTCATTCGTTGGATGAATTCGAGTACTGAAGTTTGCAAGCATCTTAGCGAGCACTTGATATGTATTCTGTATCTACTCCAGAGTTGCTCGATCAATTCGAGTGTTTGTTTTGCTTTCTCTTTGTTGGTGGCTGTCGTGATGCATTTATCTATAACACTTGCATCAATAACAAGAGTAATGCTATTATTGGTAGAAGTTGAAGGATAGACACTGAATACACAAGTATCTCTAATGAGATGATGATAATCATACTCTTCATCCTCCACGAAAAGTAAAGAAGATTGGCATTGAATCTTTATCTTCTTTGAACTTTCTAATAATTCAGATTTCATAAAAGTGAACCACCTCTTTGAAACCAAATTCAAGTATAATCTCCATTTCCAACAATATAAACTATCATTAAATAATATTGAAAATATAAATCTCTGAATATAACTATTAAATAAATTGTTGTTGTTGTTGCTATCAATTGCTAACATGAATTGTTTCGTTAATGAAATAAATTTGTGTGATATATGGACCAAAAAAAACAACTTAATTTCTAAGCGTGGTGGCAGGTCTTAAAAAATCATATTTAATAGGGACAGATTTTTTTCAACTCAGAAAAAAACATAAATCCCAGAAAATGCAAAATCGAAATGATCGAATCTTAAAACTTTTTTTTTTTTTTTTTAAGATTTTTTTTTTGTGTTTTTTTTTTTTTAAATTTATAAATCTATCAACTAATTTGGCTTCATATTACTGTGCATCCAAGAATTAGTTCATAGTCAAGGCTCTAAATTTAAGACTCCTCACACAGCTTTTAATCCATTAGAGCGTACTCAGTTCTTTCATTATTTAAATCATCACTATTATGGTACCCAAATGATCCCTGAAGACTTTAATGATGGATTTTTCATCTTTCGTCATCATTACAACCACACAACAACCAATATTCCTATTTTGCCTCGACTTGGTGGAAATATTGACGAATGTTTCCATTCTATAGACAATAATGAAATTTTAGATGATCTCAAAAATGGTCTACCAACTCAATGGGGCAGAAGAACAAAATCGATTTAATAAGACAAAGTCAGAATGGTCTTTTAGAGTATGGTTTTTTTGATAGCAAAGAAGCAGAGGAATGGAGATATCATATCTGTATAATTAATTATTTGAAAATTAATATATAATAATCGTTAACAACCGAGATGAAAACTCTATCAATAAATTTAAACATTATATTCAACGTGACTTCGTTTTATTAATTGTATTACTTTATATTAAAAGTTATAAAATTAGATTTATTTTAATACATCGCAGAAATCATGATCCATGAGGATTCTTGAGTTTATAAAGATTGATAAAAAAAGTTTATAGTTTTCATAAATGAGTACTAGTCATTCAACCAGTTAAATGATCCACAATTAAGGTCTTTTTTGGTGGTTCAGCGCCACGAACGCAAGCAGCATCACATTTCCAATTACGGTATTTGAAATTACAAGTGACCATCCAAGTATAATGATTGTATACAAAAGACACACAATCTATCTTTGAATTGATTATATCTTTCTTTGTTCCAACAGATGTCCTTGCAAATACACTCTGGTGCCATCCATCGGTGTATAATGGTGGTAGCTTAAAGAGTTCTTCATTCATATTCGAATTTGATTTATACCTAGAAAATTCAAACGTAGTAGTTGGAGTTTGGACATCTTGATGTCCAATGCAGTATTTTACTTTATTGTTGGTCATCTTCATGTTTGTATCTGATAATATTTAATTAGGTTAAATATAATGTGTACACGTATAAAAAAAAAAATAAAAATAAATAATTACTTACCTGTTTGATGCTTGTTAAAGTGTGCCACCAACACTCCAAACTCCACAGTTCCAATATCCAGATTTGTAACGCATTTTCCGCCACGTACCCCTAGTCTGTCATTGATTCTGTTTTCAGCCAGGAATAGAAACTGGTCCAAAATTAATCTCTTATGTAGAAGCACCAAATCCTCTGTTGTAATACGAACTTCATTCCCGATATTGGTATTTTTGACGATATTCATCGATGTGCTCATCAATCTGTGTGGATCTTTACTTTGATTACATTTGATGGATTGAACTGTTACTGAGGTGAACTGTCGGTCGTCCATGTCGCTCTCATCTACATTGTGTATATGATTTGTTGATATGGAAGATTCTGCCAGAGCACGTGCTGGGCGCAGTTGCACCGGATATTGCGGAGAATAGATAGATGGGCAAGAATAATACGATAAATCTACTTTTTTCAAGTGATGTACCATGGGAGTTTGAGATACTGGGAGACCAAAGACTACAACCTCAAGAGACTGGTCTGGAATGACTCTCTTATCATCAGCATCCACCCATACTATTTCTCTGCTAGGACAAGGAGCCACTGGAGCTGCAGGAGCAATGATTGGAGACGGTGTTGTTGGAGCTATATTTGAAGTATCGACTGGGGACTGATCAATAACTGGTATTGGGCTAGGTATTACAATACCTGTAGTTGGTTGTGGGGCAGTAATGATTGGAGACTGTGCAACCGGTGCGATGGGGGGTTGAACATCCTGAGTTGGTGCGATAACTGGAGTTGGTGCTACAGATGACATGGATCTTCTTTTAGTCACTGTGGTTCCATCAGTTTCATCGCAATTCAGTCTTTCAGGGAAAGTAGATTTTCTTTTCTGTGAATCCATTCATTTTACCAAGTTAGTATAAAATTAATTATGTAATCGAAGAAAATAATCAAAAATTAATATTTTTTTTTTTAAAAATCAATCAAAAACGAAAAAAAAAAAAATAAAAATAATAAAAAAAAAATAATAAAAAAAAAAAAAAAATGAATAAAAAATAGTTATAAAGCAATTCAAAAAATAATAAATAAAAAATAATAATAAAAAAATAAAAATATAAAATAATAATAAATAATAAAAAAATAAAAATAAAAATTGTGAAGAAAAAAAAACTTCAAAAAAATTTTTTATGACGCAACTTATTCACCATTTGTTTTGTGTTGTAAAAGAATATTGGAAACCAAACGCACTCTCATCAAAATTTATCGTGGAAAGTCTCATATTAAAAAACACTTTCGGTCTGCCACCACGCTTTCTAGAAATGGACGCCATATTAAAATTTCTTAAGATAGAAGTCTTTAAAATAACACACTGATTCAGGAACTAAAAGTAGTTGTGGTGTCATCAGATTGACTGTTATCATTGGTTGAGGAAGCTCCGCTTTCTTTGGATCGTTATAGAAGTCAAGCTATAAACAAAACATATTTTGAAATAGCGGTCTAGTGCACTTTTGCTATGATTTAAAAAATAAAGAAGATAATCAGAATTATTAGACAATAAAAGACCATCAGTCGATATTCAACTAGTTCAGAGGTGTATATAAAGAAGAAAAAGAATTGAAGTACTTCAACTAGATTTGATTTATTCACCATTGAAGAACAGAAAATATTATTGTACAAGGAAATTAATTGGTCTAATCTCGAAAAAAGAATTATTATGTTTTTCTAATACCAAAATAAGACAATGCATTTAAAAAGTTACTGTAAATTGTTTGACCAGTGAGATTGAATCCGGATTGTTCATTCAGAGTATGATTATTCCTAACTATTCAATTAATTTTTTGAATTAAATAAAAAAATTATAAATAATAAATTATAAATTAGTTTTTTATGATCCATACCATTATAGTAATAATGAATTGTATTTAATTGCTCTTCATGAATTCGATGTAATTTGAAACGAGTCAGCGAATTAAGAGCAGCTGGTAGCTCACACCTTTGAGTATTTACAATGATATCCAATGTATGTAGTGATGTATTACTATCTAATATCTCCACAAATCTCTTCAAGTCATCGATCTTCATAGACACTCCACTACCAATAGATAACTTTCTGAGTGTTTGATTCAATACGATCAGATTCTCCAAATGATTACAATTGAAAAATGCCAGTTTAGAATAGACATTGGAATTGAGTGAAAGATACTCTAGAGTAGTATCACTACCCAAAGTAGATAACCATTCTTTGTGTCCAGGAAGTATTGTCCTCATAGTTAACTCTGATAGTCTTGTAATGTATGTAGTTGGATTGAAGAAGACTTTATAGTTATCATTATCCAATGTAATGGTTCTATGTATTTCTTGAAATACCAATCTTCTAAGTGATGTATTTGGAAGACTACATGCTGAAACACTATTAATATTCAGTTTCAATTGATCTAGAATCGGCTGCAGTTCATTCATCTGTGAATTTTTAACCCATCGTTGTAACTTTAACTTTCTAATGTTTGGATTTGATAAGATTCTTGATATGATTACATCTGAAAAGTCCAGACCGAATTCACAACTTGTAAGAGTTTCACATTTTGACATGAACATTACAATTTCGACTGCATGCATTGATATACTATTGAATGATATCGATAGTTTCGATAGTTGTTTACACTGACTGAGATAATCAAGTTCATGAGTGATCGGATCATTGTGATAGAGTACATATTCAAATGATTTCAGCGAACTGCTGGATTGCAAAGGTATAGGTGTATGCAACTGAACCGACGAATAACAACCTAACTTCTCTAGATAACCATCGTTTTGGACTGATCGAAGAAGACGATCTTTGATCTCAGTGGAAACCGATGTCTCTGTTGATTCTGCCAATGGGAAGTTTGGAATGTATCTAATGGGAACACGACACTCTTTGAAAACCTGGAAAAACTTGGATTCGGCATTCGAGTAGATTCCATCGAATGCAATCGGTTTTTTCGATTTATTTACCACGTCGATCATGATACCCATGAAATCGGTATCGACACTATAATCATAATGAAGTACAACCGATTGGAAGTGAGAGCAGATACGTCCAAACAACTCCATATAATGAGACAACATGAAATTCAAGGGGAACGATACCATTGGATAAACTAGAATACTGGTGGCATAACTGAAAACACAGTATTCTCTATTCAAAAGATGATGGAAATCACTATAAAGTTTGATTGTTCCTATTCCACTCCTCAGATGATCACATCTGACTACAATTTTCGATTGTGATACCGCTGACTTTATAAATTCAAACCATCGTTTCGAAACTAGACCAAGTGATAATCGCCACCGAAAATTATAATGTTTATCATTGAAAGCAGCCTGAAATATTTTACTCTGAATATAAATATTGAAAACCATATTAGAAATAATAATATCACTATCCATTTTTCAAAATAAATAGATAGATAAATTAAAATTTTCTATTTGTAAATTATTTTACAAATTAAAAATTAAAAATATACAATCAAAAATCAAATGATTGAAAGATTAAGAGATATTTTTTTTTTTTTCCATTTTTCTTTATTTTTTCTTTCCATGAAGCACACCTGGAACTTTTTTTTAGTAATGGGTATCAATTTAAAATATAAAATCTTTTTTTTTGAAAAATAAAGATGTTATTTATTTATAACTTATAAAGTTGAAATTTTATAAATTAATTCAAAAAAATAATTATATTTAAAATATAAATTATAAAAAAAAAAAATCTAAAAAGAAATAAAAAGAAATTAAAATAAATGTGAAAAAAAAATCCATTTTTTTAATTAAATATTTTATTTTCCAAAAAATAATTCCATTTTTTATTTTTCGACAAACAAACAACGTTTTTTTGCTCACATTAAAAAAAAAACAGTGTTTCAATAATGCATTGAAAAAAATAGTGAGAGAAAGAAAGAAGAATAAATATATAAATATATATTAAATAATATTTTTTATAATAATATAAATATATAAATAACTATAGATATAAATATAAATAATAATAAATTATATTATGTTTAAAATTACATTTTATTATAATTATAATTATTTTAAGTAGTACTTTAATGTTGTTGCTATCATTACTTTTATAGTGGTGTCCAACTCCACTATTAATTTTTTTTTTTTCTGGTTTTAATTTTTTTGTTTGTGTCCATCCAAATTTTTTTTTTTTTTTTCAAATTACTACTATTATGGACTGCTGGATGACTTTTTCTTCTTCTTCTTCTCTTTTTCTTTCTCTACTTCCCATTTGAAACCGTGTTTCTTTGCGCTCTGTTGACAGAGTTGTTGGATTGCGCTGTGTGGCCAGAGCATCTGACCTGCCATCTTCAGTGCTTTGGTGGTAACAATACACTCGAGCATGGGCAGTGTCACCTCTGAACCACCGAGTATATGCAGCATCGAAGGGTACTTGTCCTCGCGGTACAAGTTAAAGTTGTACATTGTCTTGCCGAGCTCGTTCGATTGGAGTACTATCTCGTCGGTAATACCGACACTGAATGACGTTCCCACAAAGACAAAGGCGTCGGCCGAACTGATCCAATCCATCGCTTCGTGGTATCGCAGGAACGAATGTGAATTGTAGTCTTCATCGAACAGCAGCGACTGCGGCAGAATAGGTGAGCGACAATTCGGACAGTTTGGTGGTGAAATTTGTAAATTACCATCTTTCATAGATGTACCATTTATTGCTATATAATTATATTTTAAAAAATAGAAATAGAAAAATAGAAAACAGATAGATGTTTAATAATGGATTTCCTCAAGTTAATAATAGATAGATTAATAGATAGACATACCATAAGAGTTTATATCTAAATCATAGATTGATTCATCATATGTATATTTACAACCAGGTTTAATACTGTTAATAATATAGAAGAAGTTAATATAATTTGTAATAATAATAATAATAATAATAATAATATAGTTTAATCATAACTCATTTATACATACCATTTATATAATCCAATTCGACCATGTATTTCGATTACTTTTGGTTCGGGTACACCTGATTTCAGGTGGAGTTCGTCAATGTTTTGTGTGATAATTCTAGTATTACAGAGTCTGATGAGATTGTTTATTGCAAAATGACCAGTATTTGGTAGTGCATCTATATATTCTTGTTTTTCATGTGTTCTCAACCAAAATTGATTCTAAAACAAGTTATATATAATTAGTAAAGACAATAGTAATAATAATAATAATTAGAGAATATAGTACTTACCCACCAAGAAGCAGGATTTTGTTTAAACTTCTTTCTTGTACCCCAATTAACTATAAACTCTTCCCAAATAGCCTTCTTTGTATTTCTATATGCAGATAGACCACTCGGTACGCTCAGACCGGCACCCGTGATAAACACAATTCGCTTACCGGTAATTAAATCATTTGCCAATCTTTCAAAACTATTTTTATTCTTTTCATATAATATCTATTATATTTAATTATATATATATATATAAAAGACAGGTACAGATACAGATAATATAGATACAAATAATATATAGAGATAGAGATAGATAGAGATATATAACAGGATAAATAATAAATATAATATATATAATATAAATAATGTATAGTTTGTATGGATACACAAGATTAGAGTATGGATTCAGTAGAATATAGAAATTTTTTTTAGAATATATGAATAGGTAGACATTTATATGTAGATAATATGGATTTTGATAATTTTAAATTGGTTTAGGGACAAGAGCGGATTTATAGATATTCGATGATAACAAGTTGGATTAATGATGGATTCATCCAATTCAACAAAGATTTAGTTAAAAATAGGTAGTTTTAAGAAATAATCGGAATTAGTAATCAAATCACATGTGAACACTTTTCAATTTGTTACTTACAGATTCTATATCCTTCAGATCTTCATCACTACTATCGATATCCTCTATTTTAAATCTATGTGCATTCTCCTCCGTAATTATATCCATTGGCATATCTTTATCACCCATCTTTATTTCTCTTTAATTCCCAAATCAACTAAATAAACAAACAATGTTTAAACTAAAACTATAATAACTATTTATATTTAGATTGAAAATGTTTGATTGATTTCTAAATAAATTAAACAAACAACAAACTAACAAACTAAACTAACTAACTAACTATACTACACTTTTTGATATATGTATATTCTGAAGTGTTATTCTGTAATGTTATAAAGTGTAAATGAACTATAATGAAGTGTAATGAATGTGTAATGTATTGTATAAGTTCTTATCTATATCTTATTTGTATCTGTTTTCAAAAAACAATTATAAAAATGAAATGATTTTATTTTTGTTTTTTTTATTTTATTTTTGTTTTATTCTGTTTGCAAATAAATACGGGAGGTGTTTGTTTTGGTAATGTTGGAGTGCTCAAAGAGCAGGTATACCCCCACTCGATTATATTTACAAAACATTATTGCTAATAATATAATTTGAATACCCATAATTAAATATAATTTTGCTAATTTTTTTGAAATTTAAATCTTTTTTTTTTTTTTTTTGAATTTTTTTTTTTTTACTCGTTTTTTGTCATTGATGATGCTTTATCAACAACCATTTCCTATTTTGTTTTTGAAACTTAAACCAAAAAAAATTTATAGTTTTAAAGATTTGATCTTATAAAATAAAATATTTTTGTTTTTTTTTTTTTAGCAAAAAATAAAATAAAATGCATTTACTTATTATTATTATTATATATTATTATCATTATTTATTTAAGCATTATCCAACTTGGTACAGATAATCTTTCAATTCAGCTGGTTGTGCAGCTGATAGTTGACCAACAACAGTGGATCCGCCGACATTCATAAAATCTTCTTTTAAGACGGATTTGGGAGAAATATTATGATTGTGATTTTAATTTGGTGTCTATGTCACTAAGATTCAAATTGTGTTACATAGGTATCAAAAAGATAAAGAGAGTATGTTGATTTCTATTCTATTTCTCTTCTAATCTATCACTAGAAAGATTTAGGATTTTGATATTACTTTATATATAAAATCAATAGTATCAGTTTTATACTTAATATTTATATTGGAATCAAAATGATCAACCATTGAAATCGGGAGAATTAAGTGACTGGTAAAAAATAAAAATAAAAAATTTTAAAAAAAAAATTGCTAACACAAATTTATATGATTCAATCATATTCCAATTTGACTCATTGCAGAATGTATGTGGTGTTTGTTGTTTCCGGACCAAAAAACCAAAAACTTTGCTCTCAACAGCATTTCTTTTAGACATAGATATTGTAGTTATAACATGTTACAAAAATATTTATATATACTATTAATTTTGTTTATTTATATTTTAAATATAATAAATAGTGATGTGATTTCATCGAGTCAGATCCAAATATGTAAAGACGATGGTACTCTAGAATCTAAAAAAGATAATCAATATTTAAAATGTCAAAAAATGTTTGTTGTCTCTTTGACTATAGATAGTAATCAAGTAAGTATAAATAAATAGTATTAATAATTAATCTTTTATAAAATAAAATAAATTTATTAAAATTTTAATTTTTTAAAAAACAAAAAAATAGGACCATACAGAATTATCTCAATTCACAGTAAACGATGTTAAAAATGAGAATGGTGATACATTTTCATTGGTCTATCCAGTGGAGATATCGTTTTCAAAATCTAAACAATACGGTAAATCATCTCTGATCTATAGAAAGTCGTATTCTGAGGAGAAATACGAGAATGTACATTACACCAATGACTACTTGCTTTTCAGTAGTTGTAAAGATAGTCCGTCCGATCATACATGTCCGACCGTTAGAGACGCCTCTGGTAATCAGGTGCCATATAGTCAAGGATTCTGCTGTAGCTGTGACCTAGGTAGCTATGTCGGTATCGACCGTGACAGTCGCTCGCATCTCTCTTGTACTCTCTTTGGCGGTCGGTCATCATCGGCATCGTGTATGGCTCAGCGACCTCTCCTCTACGATTCCTACTCGATCGAACCACCCGTAACCACCTACGATATCGTTGTCAACATCACACAGTTTAACGTGACCACCGGTGCTAGCCAGACTCAGACTTACCGGCTAGGCAATGACAACCTAATTCTCAATGCCAATGGTATCGTTATCAAGTTGGTCGGTGATTTTGCATCGCCACAAGCACTGAGAACCTTTGAAGACAGCATGTTGTTTGTGAACAACGAACAATCGGATCCGAACAACCCAATACACAAGCTGCCTTTCGAAATGAGAGCTATGATCTTCTCAAAGTCAGACGTCGGTTCTCCCAATGAATGTAATAAGATCGCAACGGATTATGTAGCTTTTCAGAATCAACCGAATCAATGTAGCGCTCCTTTGAATTCATGTTTAGACAACCAAATAAAGAAGTTCAGAGATCAGGATATGGCTTTGTACGCCAAGGGCAAAAAAGGTCAATATCTAATCAAGAACTATGGTGCCACTGCTGAAATCTACAAGAATACCGGAAATAACAATCTGTTTCTTCAGGTCGAGCTCAGTGGCAAACAGACATCATTGGTCACCATAAAGATCAAAGCCGACAACTTTGCATTTGTCTATAAAGAAAGTCCAGGTGTCATTGTTTCGAATCGTCTCGAAACATTCGAATCAATGTCATCCGATGGCAATCTCTATATTCAAACAAAGAATATCGGGGCGACCAACACCCAGTATGTTCTCAATGTTTTGAACTGTACGGAGGCAATCACAGTCAACAATCCTAGTCAAGTGTTCACCATGAAACCAAATGAAATCGTTGAAACCAAATTCGAAATTAGAACGGTAACTAAATTTGGTGGTAATCAGCATTGCTATGCCGATCTAAAGGGTTTTGCTATGGGAACATTGTTTGACTCGATTCTTATTAAATTCAATACAACCGACACTGTCATTAAGGTACCTGGTTACAATGAAACTGGATCTGGAGATACACCAAACCCTGCTGTACCTGAATTATCTTGTCAAAATTACTGTACTTTGTAAGTTCACTAACAAAAGACAAATCAATTAATTATAATAGTTTACTAACATGTTCAATAAAGTCCAAATATTTTATGTTACTTTGCTCATAAAGAATGTATTTGGAACATTGTGATTATAGTTGGAATGATCGTGTTTGTCATCTTTGCACTTTGTACGTGTTGGAAATTAAATATATGTTCAAGGATATGTGGATGTTGTTGTTTTAGAAAAAAGGATAAGAATAAGAAAAGAAAATCGAAAAAGAACAAAAAGAAAACCAAAGTTGAGATATACTCGGACAGTGATGGACATGAAGAAGATGATGAATATGATATATTTGTATCAAGCAGCGATATTGACAACATTATTCGTTCTCAAAGGTTGGTCTTTTTTAATATATCTCTTGATGAAACAAAAATGGATTTATTTGTATGTACAAACATCCATTATTTCTAAATGGATAAAATATTACCAAAAAAAATCAAATTATTAATTTAGATTACCCTTAATATAGAATTTCAAAACTGGTCAATCTAAAAATAAGATATCTCTCTTAGGATGTTTGATGAGATCGGATAAATCAGCAAAACAATTAATATTCATGATAAAACCACCTTATCAATCACTCTTTAATGATAAAGATTCAAAGGTAAAACAAATTAAACCACCAATCAAACTATATCCAGAGGTAGTTACTTTTAAACTCTCAAAAAAGAATATAAAAAATGACCTAACATATCAACCATTGCAAAAGCATCTATGGTTAAATAAAAGATTAAATTAAACATTTTAATAGAAGGGGTGCTAAAGTAACCAAAGATCAATTATTTGTAACAAATAAATTTGTAATAGTTATTAGTTTAATAAAAACGAACAGTTGGTAAAGAAAAAAAGTAAAAGTTTTATTTCATTGTTACAGATTTGATTGCAAGGTTAGAGATAGATTAGATAGAGTTATGGATTTGATTGTTTTGTTAATGATTGTGCTGTTTCCAAAAGTTTTTCGAGGGTGATGTTTGGTGGGAGTTGGTCATTGATCCATTGTTTAGATTTCAAGATGCTGTTGGAGTAGATTGCCTTCATTGATGGGAAGTCTTTCTCGAGCATTGCAATGATCAACACTGTCAACCACAATTCATCTTGACTATCAATCTCTTTGAGTGGACACTGAACAGTCAAATATTTTTTAGTATCTGAAGTGACGCTCCAAGATCCATTGGCATTTTGCAACTTTATAATTGAAAGTAGTAATTCTTTATGTTTGGATGATTGACTTGTTGAGGTTTGGGTTGTTGTGGTTGATGAGGTTTGGGTGGTTGAGTTGTTGTTGTTGTTGTTGTTGTTGAAAAAATTGAAAAAGCTGGATTTTGTAGGGGGAGGAGGAGGAGGAGTGTAGCTTCCACCGGAACAACATCCGCTTGACGCTTGAGACTGATACCTATCTGCACTCACGAGTACTGATGAGCCAAGTTTAACACCTTGTCTTGGGTATAATTCTCCAAAATTGTTTAGAATATTAACTTGTTTGAGTGTTTCGTAGTTTGGTTGGTCGCGGTCAGCTGAAACAACAAACGAAGTGTAGTTTGATACCAAATTATACTTTAGAGCCAATTCCGTTATTGTCTTTTTGTGTGGTTTGCTATTGTCTTTGGTGATCTTTGATTCCTCGTACTCCAAACTAGCAATATACATCGTGGCAGCTGCAGTATGTAGCATCAATCCAGTTCCATCGGTATTCTGTAAGTCAAGCTCGATTGGATATGTCAAAGTCTGACCGGTTGGACTTGTACCTTGAAGTGAAACAGTGTATGATTTCATTGAATCCTCAGGTTTTAGCAAAGTTATCAATCCATAGACTACCATTCTTTCATTATGATAAATTGGACGAATATTACGAGGTGCTTGAATTACCTTTACTTCACTCTTATTTGGCCAATTCATTGTCAGATTAGAAATTCTTGGACGTAGTGAAATCGAAAGTAGTTCAAGAACTTCTGATTCAAAAAATTCAGAGTTTTCCATAACCATACGACATTCTCCACCTCCAGCCTCAGCCAAACTTCTAACAAGATCTTGGTCAGCTCCATTTCCAATACCAACGGTAAATATTCTCGATGTTGAATCCTCTTTCCTTACGAAATCAATGAGGTGACCCTTTCCAGAGACTCCACCATCGGTCAACACAATGATTTGTCTCGGATATTCAGCGTCGTGTTTTTGCGACAAAATGCTCTTTAATGGTTGATAGAGCTCGGTTCCACCAAGATCGGCATGCACTTTATTATCAATGTACATTGCTGAATCACTAACAGAATCGTCGTCATAGATCTTTGATTGTGGAAACATCTTGTTGAAATTACTTCCAAAACGAATGATGTTGAATTTCACAGAGGAAAACGGCAGAGATCTCACCAAGAAATGAAGTACTCTTCTGGTCAATGCGATTCTAGTTCCTTCCATCGAACCGGAACAATCGACAACAAAGATAAACTCTGCTTTCTGTCTGACCTTTAGCGAATCGCAATCCAACTTTGGTTTGAAACTCAAGGCGACAGCATATTGATTGGGATCGGCTGGACTTGTTTCAACAAATGACTGTGGTGCATCCGATTCCAGCAATCTCACCATAACCATAATATTCTTTGGTAGACCATCTTCACTTTCAATAGTTATAATGTTGTTAAGGCTATCGGTTGTCTTGGTAATTTTATATTGATAGTTGGAGACCTCGAACTTATCGAAATTACTCTTCAATTTGAGATCGATGGTGATCTTCACTGGATAGTGACCAAGTGGGAACCAGAATCTGTGCAAGCAGAACTGTAGGTAATTCATATGATATCCAACATCAGACATCACTGTGAATCTCACCACCACACTGGATCGAATATCAATATTTCCGAGTGACACTTGGAATTGACCGGATTGTGATTTCGATGCCAAGAATGCAGAGTTTCCAGAGGCGATGGCATCGTTATATTCGTTGGCAGCTGTTTCTTTCTCTTTGATAGTGGCAACCAGAAGTTTACCCTCGTATTCAACCTCGAGCGAACTGATGGCTGCGTACGGTGGCAACAGTAAAGAATAGACAGCTTCAAAATTGGAGTCATCTCCTATCTTTAGTGTTGAATCATTTGGGTGTAGAGCGCCATATCGTTGTTCTACTTTGGTCAACGAGCAGGTGTCAGTTACGTTTGCATTGATCGTCATTGATTTCAAACCAAAAACATGACCAACAAATCGGTCGCTTAAAGTATTGTCATGCGAAAGTATCAAACCTGCTCCACGACGATAGAAATTCTCATTCGCAGATTCTTCTAAAGTTCTAAAGAACCGATAATAACTTGCATTATAGAAAATTGGATTTAAATCCTATTTTTTTTTTTTTTAAAAAACTAAAACAAAAATAATAATGAATAAAAATAATTGATCAATTTGTTTTTATAATCAATCAATCTATTTATATTATCATGATTTTATTTGGATATCTTTTGCAAAGTTGTTTGTTCATAAAATACTTGATAAAAATTCTCAAAAACTTTGAAATTAGCAAAATTAAATTCGATGAAAACAGAGTGAGAAAATGATTCTCTTTGTTTTGAGCACAACAAAAAGAGTAAAAAGACAGATCTTCCACCCAACAACTCAAACCAAAAGAGAAATTGTCAAGATGCTGTATACATATGATAAAATAACTACACCATTAATCTTGTCACCACCAAACTGCAATATTATTATTATGTTAGAGAAACTATTTTGAAAAACATGATTTTTTTTAATCAAATCAAACAATGTATAAGTATAACTATTTTACTCTTGAAAAAATTAACAATTTCTATAGATTGTTAACAATACAAGTATAAAGATCCAAATTTTAAATTATACTTTGAAAGTAACTTATTCTCTATTCATTCATGATAATATAATAAATATTTAACAAATAGAGAATAAATAAGTCTCAAGCATGCAATAATCAAACTAATCATCTTTTTTTGTTTTCTTTTTTAATTTTTTTTTTTTTTTTTTTTTAGGGGTTATAGATGCAAGGTCTTTTTTTGAAAACACCACTCTGGTAAAAGATTTGTTTGGGTCAGATTATCAGGTGTACCCATTTTGTGAAGAGTTTATAATCACTTTATTTTAAAGGATTTTTGAGTGTGTAGAAGTGATCATTAGAATACTTCTTCCAAAACATTCTTATTTTAATACATTTTAAACTATTTTAGATTTTCATTTTTAATATAAAAGAAATCAATATAAATTTAAGATTTCTGAAAGTTTAGTTATAACCATACATATCATATTCTTAATAAAATAAATAAATAAATAAATAATAAAAAAATGGTGGTAAACAATGATGTACAACAACAACCGAGTGCACCTTCAAGTGCAAGTTTAGTTGGGGTTCCAAATAATAATAATGGACAACAACAACCAACTCCAGAGCAAATACAACAATATTTACAAAACGATCCAAATTACCAACAGTATTTATTATTCATGCAGAATCAACAATTACAACAACAACAACAACAAATGCATCAACCACCACCTGTACAACAATTCTATCAGCCACCACCACATCCACAACCTGGAATGCAAACAATGCCAGGAATGCAACCATCTCCACCACCCCAACATTTTTATCAACCACCACCACTACCTGTAGGAGCACCAATGCCAGGACAACTAGGAATGGCAGGTCCCATGCCTGTTTTCTATCAACCACCAGTAGTAATCAATTCATCGCCATTCGATAATGGACCTACCATCGAGCAAAGAACCGAACTTTCAAAGCATACATCTGAGCATGTCCGTATAGTAAATCAGACTGGTCGTACCATTTTCATTGCATATTGTCGATATAAAGGTACCACCGTAGTAACACTTAACAATGGAAACACCGAGAAGATAGGTGTCAATGATATAACAGAGAAACTGGAAATAACCATCGGTATTCCCATTGATCCACACAACATTCACGGACTATGTAACATAGTAATGGAAAGACAAAGAATAAGGCAAGGTTCCGTTGTAACTGTAGTTGTAAGTACTTTTATAAACTCAAATCAAACACACAACAAAACACATAAATGTTATAACAATCAAAACTAATTGTATTTTACTTTTTAATTTTAGAATCCAACACCAATTACACAGGTAACAGATTTCACAGCAAGATACTCAACAAAAAAGAAAAAGTAAAATTGATAAATAAATAAATAAATAAATAATGTAAAATAATAATAATTGTTCTTCAAGATGATTCAAATATTATTAATAAATAAATCAATAAACCGAGAGAGATCTCTCAATATCTATTTAAATTATGCAGTTCTTGAACATACATACACCACCAAAATTTGAATTTTTTTTTGAAATTTTTGAAAATTTTTTGTTAACTGAAAAAAAATAGTCATAGTGACAGTTAACACCAAACTAAACTAATCTATTTATATATATAATAATGGATTCTGGTGGATTCTTTCGTGTTTGTATAAAATATTTATATATTAATTTTTATAAATATAGGTATTATAACTAACTTTATCTTTTTATCTTTATAAATAAATTTACATTATCATTCTAAATATGTGTAATGTATATAGGGTACATCAGCGGAACAAGACAATAGATTCTCTGATAAGGAGAAGAAATTGCTTAAAGGCAAGAAGTTTCCACCTCATTTTTCGCAAAAAGTTGATATAACTAAAGTTAATTTACCTATTTTTAGAAAGTGGATGGCAAAAGAAATAGAATCACTCTTGAAATTCGAAGATGACGTATTAGTTGATTATATATATGGTTTATTAGAAGGTGTAGGTTGAAAAAAAAAACAAAGACAAAGAGAACTTACTTGCAAAATGGTTTAGTTTATTAATATGAATATTTTACAATGTTATAGGAATCTCCGGATCCAAAGATTATTCAGATCAATATCACTGGATTCTTGGCGGATGATACCGAGAAGTTCATGGATAAGCTTTGGAGTCTGTTGCTGGAAGCACAGACCACAGAGATTGGTGTCCCCGAGGAGTTTTTGAAGGATCTACAGGTGATGTCTGAGCAGATCGCTGCAGAGGAGAACAGAATCAAAGAGGGTCTTGAAAGAGCGAAACAAAAGATGGGTAACATGAGTAGAGTCGATGGCAATCAACATCTACCACCAACAACAGCTACCACTACCAACTATGGATTGAGTTCAAAGAGGAGAGAAACAGAGGATTCGATTGGTGCTGACAACTCACAGCAACAACGAGATAGAAAATATAGAAGATTCGATGTCTCTGAGAAACCTGCATCATCATCATCATCATCGTCATCAGATGATACTACTTCTCAAGCTCAAAATGTGACAAATATTAAAGATGAAAATGGAAATGGTGGTGATAACAATAATAGTAATAGTAATGGTGATGGTGGTGAGAAAGAAAAAGAAAGAGATGACAGAGATTTGAGAAGAGATCGTAGTGAAAGAGAAAGAGACAGAGAAAGAGATAGAGAAAAAGAAAGAGAAAGGGAAAGAGAAAGAGAAAGAGACAGAGATAGAGATAGAGATAGATATAGAGATAGAGATTATGAAAGAGATAGATATCGTGATAGATACGATAGTGGTAGTAGAAGAGATAGATATCACGATGACTACGATAGAGATAGAAGAGCACGTGATAGAAGTAGAAGTAGAGATAGAGGCGATAGAAGAGACAGAAGTAGAAGCAGAGATAGATATAGAGATAGAGATTATGATCGTGATCGCGATCGTGACTATGAAAGAGACAGAGACAGAGATAGAGATAGAGACTATCGAAGAAGTAGCAGAGATAGAGATAGAGATAGAGATAGAAGCAGAGACAGAAGCAGAGATAGATACGATAGAGATAGAGATAGAAGATAAATCTCTATCTATCATCCTCCTTAAGAAAACCAATAAAATCTTTAAACTTTACAATATTATTTACTTTTATATTTTTATTACATATATATATTTTAAAACTTTAAACTTTTACTTATTAGTTTAGTTTTGTTTTGTTTGTTCATTTTCATTTTCTTTTTTAGAATTTAGCATTCAATCTCTTGACTGTACCTTCAATTAGACCGGATGGCTCTTCAACTGGTTGGAATGTATTGTTCTCATTCTTTGTCTTGAGTTTAGCGAAATCAAAGCCAAATGCATGTTTGTTTGGTAGTGATAAGTTGATTTCATCTAAAAGAAATGAATGGTAGGTTAGTTTTGCTTGTTTGTTTGTATGTTTATTTGTTTATCAAAATAGATTAAACTACTACTCTACTTACCAATTTCTTTACATCTTTCAATTGCAGTCTTTCCAATGAGATAGAGTGTCTCTTGTACAGACTTTGAGTATTGCAATGAGAAGATGTCGAATACCGAGTTTTTGAACTCCTGGTAGATGTGTGGGTAGTTGACATTGTCGGTGGTGTTAAAGGTCCACTCCGCTGTTACCATGGTAGCGAATACACGGTCTTTGGTCTCTGGTAGGGTGGTGTATTGATCGCGGTAGAAGTTCTCGAATCCACTGCCGGTTGTCTTCATAATGAGCAGGTCTTGAATACCGGATTTCACTTGTGGTGGACGTCCACGCATCGATACCACCGAGGCAGTGTGGATCTCGCGTGCACGCACGAACGAGTGGTCGTGCTCCTTCTTCTCGTAGCTCGACTTCATACGGTCCCATTGATTCTCACGGAAGGTGGCGTGTACGTGCGACACCCACGAGTAGGTCGCCAGGAAATGCTTACCCAAGATGATGCCAAAGTCTTCGGCCGATTTGAAGTTCTCCTTTTGCGCGAGCAGGTAGACGGTGTTCTTGATGGAATCGGTGGCAACGACACGCTCGTTGTTTCCAGTCAAGTAGGTCTCCTCGAATTGTCCTTGCAACAAAACACAGCAATCCAAATCGAATACCGTGTGATAGTCCTTATTCTTATTTACTTTTAATACTCTAACCTTTGCTTTACCATATCTATTGTCAATTAATGTTGCCATTTTGCTGATGTTATGTTATATTATATATATCTTTTTTAAAAATCAAATAATATACAAATAATTATTTATACTACTACTACTTTTAAAATTAAAATAAAATAATGATGATGATGATGATGAATATAAAATGATTTTTAATATTGTTTTTTATTTTATTTTATTATTTATTTTATTCTATTCAATCAAAGTGTGGGTATTAGATATTAATCACCCAAAAAACCATCATCCATCCTAATATAAAAAAAGTGTGCAATACAACAATTTTTTTGTTTTGAAAAATATCTATCCAATGCGATGACCATCTTAAATTTTAAGTCAGAAATTTTTTCTATTCTGCAAAAGAATTTGACAATTCAATGAACATGATATCAATACAATTGCAAAAGTTTGTTAAAACTATTATTATTATTAATTTTGGTAGGTAGCCAGCTGTGGGTTATTTTACCCACACCACGCGTAAGATGCTCAAAAAATTATTTTTTATGGGATGTGTTAATTCAATTTTATTTAAAAATAAATTTGCAAGCGGGAAAAAAAATTGTTAATTTACATTTTTTTTGGGCATTGTCCTTTGACTTTGTGTCCTTTTAATAGTTCGCCACATGAACAATGATATGGATTGGTAGTCTTAGATGATGTTGGAGGTTGTGGTCTATCGCTGTCATCCAATCTTTTGTTTCTCTGATCCTTTTTCATACTGTCGTGGGTTAATAATAAATATGACCACATACTTGGTTTTGGTTTGATTTCGCTGATTGGATTTATTGGGTCATTGTAAAGTTTTTCGATAACTTTGATAGTTGTAATGACATCGAATAGAGCTCTATGTGGGTGAGGATTCGAGATGCTGTAGATGGCAGCTAATGACAGAAGCTTTTTACTATCAAACCTGTAGTGTTTCTTTGCCCAGTCTAAGTTGTCAAGAGTATCGATGATTCTAACATTTGTTGGTGTACCGATTGCATGTTTAATTGAATCTTTTTGTAGCTTATTTAAATCATATCCTTTAATATTGTGTCCAACCAGATATATGATTTGTGATTCATTATCACGTAATGATTCAAGCCATGAGTAAAAGGCTTGACCAACTCTATTCCAGTGGTGTGGAAGTTGGGTTACTTCTTGACTGCTGACTGGACAATATGTGAAAGGGGCACCAGGTCCTGGGTTGACCATAGAGGTGAAACATTTGGAAGTAGTCATATCAATGGCAGCTATCTCGCATATAGCATCTCCAGCGGCCTCTAAATCCAGGGCAACGAAAATACTATCAGATGGTACTATTAATTGGTACTGGTTCAAGATTTCTAGATTTGTGGCGACTTCGTCTGGATACACCGGTAGGCTGGTTGAAGCTTGGAATTGGATAAAGTTACTTGAAGAAAGAAGCAGATCAAAGTCAAAATGAAAGTCTTCATCTACGCCACTGATTTCTTCTATATCCACCTCCACAGGGGTATCATTGAGACAGGCCTGGGCTCTCTCTTTAGTGTATCTATGATCATCCATCAAATGGGAAATAAAGCGTTTGGTATAAATGTAAACCTTTGGACACAGGATCTCTGGACATGGATGGCCCCTTGTAGTTTTGGTCATGGTTGGATTGATACTGCATGTTGATTGCCTGAAAGTTAATCTTCTCTTAATGCATGGATAGTTCCTACAGAAGGCTTTGAGGCGTTCTATCATTTGGTCCGATGGTTTGCTTTGGGATGCAGTATCTTTCTTGGTGGTTGCTCCTCTGGTTTCATTTGGGCGGAGAGATTCCAAAATGGAATTTGTGAATTGTAAATCTTGGTTTGAGTTGTAGTTTCTAGTTACATTAAAAGTCTTCCGATGTGGCTTGTAAATCGATTCGTCGTTATGCTTCTTGACCATTTCAAGGAGGGCAGCCATTTGGTACTGGTAAAAACTCATGAAGTTTGGTTTAAATATCTTTCTCCGAACTGTAGAAAAGAACCATTCAACACAATTGGTACCCAAGTGGCAGATCTTTGTGATTGGTGGAAGATTTGGATATGTATTTTTGTACCATTGGTCCAGACTTGACAGTCCATTGATGGTAGCCTCCATATGATTGTGAAACTGAGGTGGCAAACCATTAATTGATTTAAAATAGGTTTGTAACCTCTTTAACTCTTGAATTCTATCGGATAGAGGGATTGGTTGTTGATTTGCATCCTCGTGGCTATCGAATATTTCGTAAAATTCTCTGATGGCTGATAGGTACCTGGAAAGTCGAACAAGCTCTGGGTGGTTAGCTTGCTCCTTCAAATAATCGGTAACCTTTTTATCATATAACCTTTGGACATGCTTCAAAAGTCAATATGTCACTGATACCTGGTAAAGAATCTGTCTCAAATAGAATATGCAGACCCTTTAAACTAAAGCCATGACTATTCAGTTTCTTTTCTTCGTCTGCAAATTCCTTCGGTTGGCCAGTGGATTCATCTAATGGAATAGGTTCGTAAAGCACTTTGTTTAATGGATAGTTGCGGAGGTTTTTTGTTAAATGAACATAATCATATATGTGGAACACTCCTTTGCTATCCATTGTGAAGGAGAAATCGCCAATTTCACACCCATCTGTCGATGTCATGACCACATGGAGGTTGACACACTTCAACTCTTCGATAATTTTGAGTGTAAATTGAGTAACATCATTGGAATCTACCTTCGAGGTTGGCAATGAGCAAAGCGGAAAAGCAACTCCTTCGATTATTGATAATAGGCTATATTTCATGATCTTTGATGCGAACCGAGGATAGATTTCATCTTTAGACATTGCTTCATATTTACTAATATTATCAGCTGTTATTGGTTCCTTGGCAATCCCAACCACTTGACAACTGTGCTGGTCATAAGTAGCTCCTGCTGATATCTCTATTTCATCCATAGCCAAACCATAATGCTTATGTTTTTCTACAAATATTCGTAGGGCTGGCAACAAAGAGTCATCTATTACCACATCTGAATAGTATTTGACTGGTGGCAGATGGTTTTTAATTGTCGATATTGAGGGCATTGGCAATGCCACTCTGGATTTATCGTAAACAATACGACGATTTTGCTTTTCAGCAGCTCCACCTTGCAGAAAATGAATGGCACCTTCTCCAGCAATGAACCTTAAAGTGGTTGCAAATCCTATGATTTCGGATGACCATTTGTGACCACCTGGACCACTTAAGATGTGCAGACAACTCTCTTCCATATAATGATACCAGAATGATTGTTTGATTTCAGGGTATAATTCCACCATCCTCTCTACCAGCTTTGGTAATGGCCCTTTACCATCATCAATGTTATTCTCATTCTCGGCACCATCACCTCCATAGTCAATCTCCAGTATGTTGTCATTATTGGCCTTAATCTTTTGCAACCGGTCATATATTATTTTCGACATTTGGGAACAATGATCGCATCTGGCGATTCCTTTGTATAGTCTGTTTATAGTAGTTGTATCTTTGGGGCAAGCGAAGTAATTTCCATTAGAATATAATCCATAAATACCAGCTTGGGAAGAAATATAAGGACCATAAATCAAGCATGCCATCTTAATATATTCTGGATACTCCAGACCTTGGCAAAAATGAGAAATTGGGTCTGCTTTACTGATACTGTTTGTAGGATTCCTAACTCCAATCTTTCTCGGTTGAGAATCTGAAACTTTAGGAAATATTTGGTTTGCCCACAAAATGATAAGGTCAAGGTCAGTTTCATTGATTTTGCTCAAATCATATTTTACAATACCCTAAAAATAAAAATGTTATTATTGTTGTTGACAGAATTATAAATTAAATTACTTACGGTGTAGTCCAGACGATATAACAAACCATCTTTATTGGTCATATTCTGAGTATATCTGGGCTTGCCTAATGGCAGTTGCTTAAAAGGAGGTATTATTTTCTTCTTCTCGAGTTCACCTTTAAGAAAATTTAGTTGCTCCTCCAATTCCTCAACTCTCATTTTTAGAACTCTATCAGAATTGGTTGTGGTGGTAGTTGTAGTGGTTGTTATCTGATTTGACTTTCCGCTTATTGTCGTTGTTGTTGTCGACGTTATTGTAGATGTTGCTGTCGATGTTGTTGTCGATGTTGTTGTCGATGTTGTTGTCGATGTTGTTGTCGATGTTGTATTCATATCATAAATATTGTTGAGCTGAACTTTACTGTTTGGTTTGAAATGTGAACCAATATCTTGCTCCATACCACATGGACCATCAAAGGCTTCAACCTGTGTACAATCTGGAATATGGTTGAAATGTGAACCAATATCTTGCTCCATACCACATGGACCATCAAAGGCCTCAACCTGTGTACAATCTGGATAGTCTCCACTATCTTCAAATGATATATCATTTTCATAATTATTTATTCTGGATAAAAATGTGCATTAGAAATCAGAAAAATTGAACCAATATGACAAAATAATCTTTTGCTGCTCTTACATTCACAGCTCATTGATCAGCTAATTGTGAACTTCAAAATATTCTTTTGTGTTCTCAGTTAGCATTTGATCTGCTAACTGTGAACTTCAAAATATTCTTTTGTGTTCTCAGTTAGCAATTGAACTGCAAGATGCGTGAAAAACAAAATATTCTTTTGTGTTCTCGGTTAGCATTTGATCTGCTAACTGTGAACTTCAAAATATCTTTTGCTTACAAAATATTCTTTTGATCGTTTGTTTCATTCTTTAATTTAGAATCTGATCTAATCTTTGAACCACAACAATAAAAGATAATAGAAACAAGAATGTTTGAAAATATTAGTAAGATACTATAGTGTCTTTTAATTACCTATACCTACTTTTAAAGGAAAGTACCATGGTTTGATCTTTTTCGAATCTCGTATATATTTGAAAGATCCCATTCCAAAAATATGGTTTAAGCTTTTAAAAGTGTGTTGAGCTAAAACGACTTCTTGATTTGTTACATGTTTATCTAAATATGGTTGAAAGCCATCTTGTTGTGAAAGTAATTTACAAAAATCTTCGCTAGTGATTAGTTCAGATCTGTTGTTTGTGGCATCTTTAACGAATTCAAAGTTGTTGGCTATCCACTGCAGATTTCGAAAATTATTATTAATAAAAATTTAATTTAATTTAAATATAAAATAATATTGTATATACCTCATTAAAAGGACTCCAATATTCTTTGATTCTTTGCTTCTTGCGTTGAGCGCAATCTGTAAAAAATTCCTCCGTTTGTGCTCTCTTTTTATTATCCATATAAATAATAACTGTAATATTACAGATGGCAAAAAAACAAAACAATCAATGATAATAAATAAAAATTTAATTAAAAAAAATAAAAATATTTAAAATGGGGTATCTGACACCTATTTTATTATGGTTTGTCAGATTGACATCACACACCACTTTATTTTTCAGTAATCAGATCGACTTCAACTAATCAGACGAATAAAGATGATTGGAATAAGAGGTGGTCAAAGTATACTAACTAGATTATGTGTTAGTGGTAGTTCTACTTTCAGTGGTATTACTATTGTTAGTAACAGATATACAACAGATTCAAATACAACAACAACAACAAAAGATAGTACAACAGTCTCTACACCAAAAAGAAGAAGATCACCAACAACAACAAAGAAAGTAAAAGATAGTGATAAAGAGAAGAAAGAAAAGGTAGAAGAAGAAAGTAAAAAGGAGGAGAATGGTGGTGTATTCAGTTCACAAATCGATCGATCGAAACTAAAGATTGAAACACATGTCGGTGTCAAAGACTACTATCAACACAAGATCGACTCTCTCCAAGGCAGTGTCAATTGGCTCTACAGTCGTTTGTCAGAGTTCAAGGATTTAGTGTCACCAGGCAACAAGATGACATCGAATCAAGTCGAACAACAACAGCAACAGCAACACCAACGCACTATCGAGTCGAGTATGAATAGAATCCTCAGCAACCACACCAAAGACAACAAAAAACAGTCATCCGATGACAATGTTTTAAAGTTGATTCAACAATCGATTGAATCGGAATTGAGTAGCAGCTATCAAAAGTCATTCTACAAGCCAACCAATGTTGATTCCGCCGATATCGATCGTTACTTGGAGGTTGCACTCAACGATATGGCCATGTCCACCAAGAACACACGTGAACTGCTCCAGAGAAAGCTGTCGCAATACAGAGGCACCAATGTTGCCGGTGGTAAATCACTCAGACTCTACAAGTTCATACATCTCTGCAACGTACTGGATACTCAGGTCGCCGAGACACAATCGATGATCGACAGCGAAGCTAGACTGACAGCCGGCAAAGCCGAACAACAGAAACAAATCGATGATCTACTAGATAGTTTGGAGTTAGAGTATAGTCAACAGAATAAACGATTGGAATCAGTGGTCGACGAAACCGAGAGAACCAAACTGAAAAAGCAAGTTGCAGACTTGGAATCTACTATAGAGTATGTTAAATATTCGTTGATTAGATACATCGATTCCGTTGAGAAGTTGTACGATATCGATAATGCTACCGTTACTGAGCAGAGTGGTAACGATCGTGAACTCTTCAACGATGTCAAGCGCATGTTCTTCTACGATAGCGTCTACATGCACCCTAGAAGCATCTCACAATATACATCAACCATCAATTATTTACAAGCAAAGCTACATGTTGCTCAACAACAATCAAAAACAAACAACAACGCCACCGCCGACAAAGACATTCAAAAGTTCAAACATATCATCAACCTATTAACAACAGACCTTAATAATCTAAAGTTAAATCAAGTTGTTGATAAATAAATAAAATACATATAACCATTCTTGTTTTTAATAATAAGAATAATAAAAAATATAATCGCATTTTATTATCTATTTGTTGTTGTTGTTTGTTGTTCATTTTGTTGTTGTTGTTGTTCGTTTTGTTGTTCTATTTCTCTTAGATGTAATATTTGTGAGAGTGAAATGCTTATGTTGCCAATTTGATGCGTTACCAGTAGATAGTGGTCGGATTGCTTGTTGAGACGAGACTGTAGATCTTCGAGTATGTTCTTGAAGATCAAGACACGCGACAATAGAATATCGATTTCCTTGAGTGACAGACTGACGACACCAAAGTCGATGTTTGAGAGCTGTGAGAGTTCACGCTGTTCGTCTCTGAGCATCTGGAGTTCGTCGTTGAGCTTGTCGATAGCCGACGATATCTCTGTGTAGTACTCTCGGCTCTCTTCCTGACGGGCGGTCTCTGCTTCGCGCTGAAGATCGCGAATCAGCGATTGCTTCTCGGTGATCAACCGCTGTTTGTGACCGTGCAACTCCAACACCTGATTCAGCAGCATATCGAGGAACTCGGTCTGCTGCGTCACGCTAGTCTCGCGGAAGTTGATACTCGAGGAGATCTCGGCGATTTTCGCCAGGTAGAAAGCGAGCGACTTGTAGTTCAACGTCTGGTTCTCCGAGAGACGACACCACGTCACGATGATATCCATCAGCAGATTCATATACTTCTCGAGCATCTCCTTGCTTATTTGAAACGATCGTCTACAGAGGTATTGCAGTCTGATCTTTGTGTACATATTGATCATATGAATGAACACCTTTTGTTGAACCTCCATCGATTCGATATCCGACTCGACCGGATACGCCTTGACCAACTTTGCCAAGAACTGAATGGTTGCATTCGAGTAGCCAATCTCGCAATCCAAGAATCTATTAATCGGTACATAGGCATCAACATCCAAACTATCGATATGTTTATATTGTATATGATTCTTATAATTATCAATTGATAAAATACTACTATTTATATAACTACTATTACTATCATTATCTTCATTATCATCATCATCATTCTTATTCCTATTCTTATTCTTGTTATTTTGCTTATTATCAAAAGATAGCTTGTTCTTTATATCTTTTTGAATTGTTAATCGCTCTTTGTATAATGTACTTTCACTCTTTGTTACGGTGATTAGTAGTTGATCGTTTTCTTTGTAACCTTTAATCTTGGCGGGTTCGACGCGCTCGTAGGAACAGAGGAATTTGATACAGAATTTGATGTCGGCGGCATTCATCTCTTGGTAGGGTGTCACACCTTTCACCATATTGATATGTTGTTCGATATTGACGTTATCGCCGCTATCGTTATCGTTTAGCCATTGCTGATAGCGCTCTACATCGATATACTCTTTGATGTCCTTTCGGTACGATCTCTCCAACTCTGTCCACTCTGTGCCCGTTCCAAAGTGAATTCTCTTGACTATGAATGATAGATCTACCAACCACTGTCTAGATCTCTCACTACCTTCCTTAAACAACTCTCCGTTACCACTACCAATATCATCACTATTATTATTATTATTGTAACCAATCAATGTTTCCAATTGATGAAGCCAGTAGAGAATCAACTTGTTGTGTGGTGTAACAAAGTTATTGACATGTAACATTCCAAACATACGAACAACATATTTATATAATAACTTTATATATCTATCGAAAGGTATGTTATCTAACTTTACTTGTTGTTCTAATTGTTGTTGTTGTTCTACTTGATCTGCTTGTTGTTGTTTCTGATTAATAATATGATGTTGTTCATAACCACTACAATTCATAAGGAATAGAATGAGCTTAGCATTGGATTGTACTTCATATCTGAGTGCATCTTTGAACTTCTTTGATCTTGTCTTCTCAGTGATTATATTATCTTTGGTTATATCTTTAATCTTTGTAATTATCTCTGGTTGAATTATATCTCTTTTCGAATGCAATTCATGATATGACACAACAGCCCTTTTCTTAAAGATTTTACCACTATCTGTTAAATGACTTGATTGACTTTTATCTTTCTTCTTCTTGTTATTATTATTATTACTATTATTATTTATACTTTTTTTATCATTATTATTACTACTACTATTAAGATTCTTTTTACTTTCTGTTGAATAATTAACTGTAGATATTTTACTTGATAAAATCGATGTTGTTGTTGTTGTTGTTGTTGATAATAATGATGGTGTTATAACTCTTGAAGTATAATTATAGCAATTATTTGTATTTCTAAGTAAATTTAACATGTTGGTTAATTAAACTATCACTATTTGATCATGATCAGATGAATCACATCGCTCTTTTGATTGATTTTTACAAAAAAAAAAAAAAAACGAATCATTCAAAGTTAAAAATCAGTTTGTTAATTTATTTATCTTTATATTAAGAGTGTACAGACATTATTATTATATTAAAAGACATGACAGTCGATAAAATTATATTAGGATCTTCATCTGTTTGGAGAAAGAAGGTATTAAGTGATCATATCGGTATTAAAGATTTCACTGTTATGTCACCAGACATCGATGAAAAGGTTGGTCTGTTATTATTACAATAATCTACTGATGATGAAAGGTCACTTATAAAAACAAAATAAAAAAAAGGCAATTAGAGATACAGATGCAAGAAAACTTACAATGATGATCACACAAGCTAAAACCGATGCACTTTTAGATAAAGTACTGGAACCATCCATTTTGATTTGTTCAGATCAAGTCATCGTTTGTAATAATAAAATTAGAGAGAAACCAGGTAATTATTAATCAATTAATTCAATTTGATTGATAAGCCAAGATAAGCTAAGTTATTATTTCATTTATATTAATTATTATTTTTTTTATGATAATAATAATAATAATAATAACAGTTTCAGAAGAAGAATGTAGAGAATATTTAAAGAGTTATGAAAAGTATCCTGCGGAATGTATTGTAAGTGTTGTTGTTGTAAATACAAAGACAGGAAAGCGTTTGGCACAGACCGAAGTTGCAGTGGTACATTTTAAGCCATTGCCAGACGAACTCATTGAAAAGCTGATTGAGATAGGTGATGTTATGTATTGTGCCGGTGGATTCACCATTGAACATATGACCGAATACGTTGAGCGTATCGATGGTGAAATGGAAACCGTCATGGGTCTACCAAAAACAATGACAATCGATATGATTCGTCAAGCTCAACAAGAGTAAGAAGATGAAGAAGAAGTAAGAAAGAGAAAAGAAAATAAACAAACATAATAATATTATTTTAATTTTTAACAAATCAAGGTAATCAATCTTTTACCAAGTGGTTGTTCATATGACGTGTTGTGAAACGAAGATGACCACCAACTTTGCTAATTAATTACCATTACCCCCATAACCAAAGATTTCCTTTATGATTCTTGTTTATTTTTCTCACAAAAGTAACAATTGTTTGATTTTCTGAATTTTTTCAATTTTTTGCAAATTCTGAAATTTAATTATTTTTTTAATTTTGGTTTAAAAAAAGATTATTTAAATTAAAAGATCAATTTTTTTGTATTACCAACAACAACACTATTTTTTTTTTATCTCTTTTTTTTAAGACAAAAAAGTAAGATCAAAAAAGATAGATAGATTACCAAACAAACCAATTGTTTATTTATTTTATTATTTTTGAATAAATGGTTTGTTTAGATTAGATTAGTTAAACTATTTATTATCAATTAACAGCAATAATAATAATAACAAGAACAATAAACAATCTAGTCAGTCAATCAGTCCAACAAACACAAATCTAGAATCAATTTCGAAAAACAATGGCCATTGAAGATGATTTGATTCCTTATAGAAATAAGGAAACTCTTTTTAAAAAAAATTATAAAGTTGGTGATTATCTTCAAATTAAAAAGTATACTTTTGATCAAAACACAACAAACAAACACTATCACTCTATTTTATAAAATACAAATTATTAATTTTGCTTGATTGCTCAGCTCATATCAAATTAGAAATCGTTATTCTTATGGTTATCGTCGTTTTGGACACCAAGAAAATTCAATCATAGTTGCTAAAATCATTGCTGTCTATGATAATCCTCCAAGAATTTATTATAAATCTGAAAAAAGTAACTATTACTACTACTACACGCTTTTCATTGACCATCCACAAGAGACTTTGTTATTTGAATTATTCAACATACTAATTATTATTATTATTATTATTATTGAATCATTAACAATCAAACCAGCTGGAAAAACCAATTTTATTGTGCCCGGAAGTAAATATTCGGATGGCTACAAACAATTGATTCAAAACAAGAAAGAGGCAAGAGAGAATCATCAGAAACAGGTACAGGAAGC
This sequence comes from Heterostelium album PN500, assembly GCF_000004825.1. Taxonomy (NCBI): domain Eukaryota; phylum Evosea; class Eumycetozoa; order Acytosteliales; family Acytosteliaceae; genus Heterostelium; species Heterostelium album. The sequence continues at coordinate 129,462 of NW_008805070.1, read as the reverse complement.
ATATAATAAGCGTGCTGCCATTGCAAGAGGTGAACTTTCGTGTACACCTGCAGAAACACAAGATTCAAGTTCTTACTCTCGATGGGGAGAGAGAGATTTGGAGGAAGATGACATCGCTTCCATATATGAACGTGATAAAATTGTCTTTGAAAAGAATAGAAGATCCTCCAGCAAGCGTTACAGTGTCGCGGTGGAGCAGGATCATGGTGCACCAACCATACATCGTGACTACGAAGAGATCTTCTCACGTGATGAACAATACGAAGTGAGAATCATCACTGAAGACGAATACAAACAGCTCTCACAGCAACGCGCAGACCTCAAACTACTGAATCAATTCAGAAAACAAGAAATCATTGACAACGAACTCAAGAAAGAACAAAAATCAAACAAATCAAAAAACAACAACAACAACAACAAACCATGTGGATTTACAATTAATGATAACATAGTAAAACAACAACTATTAAGCTATTTAAAGAATAATAAGGTAATACAAAATAATGGAAATGGAAATGGAAATGGAAGTGGATATGGAAATGGAAATGGATATGGAAATAGTATAAAAAATAGTAATAGTAATGAAGATGGTGATGATGTAAATTATTATAGCGATGAAGAAGTGGATGACAATGATAATTCATCATCATCAACATCCTCTTTGGCATTTGAAAGAGTTTATTTGTCAAGAGGTGCACAAAGAGATTTCTTGGATGACGATGATGATGATGACGCTAGTTTTGGTGATACCGATAGCGATGTCTATTCCAATATTCTGTACGGTGGTAATGCTACACCCGATTTCTACTATCAAGGCTATGCTGTCGACTATGAGAATGCGCTCAACGACGACGGTGTCATCAAGGATGACATTGACTATGACGAAGAGGAATTCAGCTATTCCCTGACAACAAAGGAACTGGAAGACTGGGAAAAGCTGAAAGTTCAATACAACTTCAGTAGCAACGAACAACTCCAAGAGGAATACGTCAAACTCTCCAATCTCTTTGAGAGTAACTACATTCCAAAGTATGAATTCATCATAAGAAGAAATACTCTTTGTTCTCAATATTCAAATAATAAAACTATAAATATTTTGTAAATTATCTATTATTTATTTATTTTTGATGAATTTGTTTTTGTTGATCCAACCAACCAACAAAATTTTCCAAATTAAGATAAGCATTTTTTTGTTGTTGTTTTGATTAAAAATAATCAAAAATTTAATTAATTTTATTCTGTTCTGATAGATAAATAGAAATATGACAACAGTAGCAGCAACTTCAACACCAATATCACTTGATCTAACGATTATTTGTCAAGATTGTGTCGTTGGTGAACATGTCACCATTGGTAAAGGCACTGTACTACACCCTAAAGCTTCGATCACCTCTTTGCATGGTGCACCTATTACCATCGGTGAAAACAATATCATAGAGGAACTAGTTTCCATAGTCAATCGTTCAAAAGAACCTATGATCATAGGTGCCGGTAATCTATTTGAAGTTGGTTCAGGTTAGTTTTCTATTATTATGTTTTATTACTAGTACAATAGTATTGAATCTTATAACAACAACAACTAATCTATTTCTATTTTTTTTATATTTATAAATACAATACAGTTATAGAATGTAAATCAATTGGAAATGAAAATATAGTTGAAGCGAAAGCAAAAGTCAGTTGTGGAGTTACAATTAACAATGGATGTACGATTGGTGCTGGTTGTATAACACCAGAGAATGAACATTATCTAGATAATTCAATCGTATCAGGTCCAACATTACATAGAATCAACTCTACAATTCCACTAGAAGTAATTTATTATAACCTACAGTTAATTTATAGTAAATGATAGTTATACTAATACATTCTCAATCAAATCATTTGTAAATCTAGATGCACAGTGCAACTCATATAAAACATTTAGAATTCTTACATAAAACATTACCTAATTTCCATAATATGAAGAAATAGATAGATAGATAGCTTATAGAATATATAATAATAAATATAAGATTTTGTATAATATAATATAAAGATAAATACAATGTTTTTTTTATTTATATTTCGATTTCATTACTATCTTTGTAGGTAGTTGTCGTAGAAGTAGAAGTAGGAGCGTCTCTTGTGGTATTATTGTTATTATCATTGTTTACAGGTATTTGTGAGGTTGTCGATATAGTCGATGTTGTTGTAGTAGTATCTATAGGTGTTGTGTTTATTGGGTTACTTATCAGATGTTTCCATGGATCTTCAAGAAAAGATGGTTTAAAGTAGAATGTTGTTATAAAAGTTGCTGGGTTACCGCCACCACTGCTATTTGGTTGTTGGTAGTGATTTCTATTTCCTCCTCTACCTCCTCTGCCTCCTCTATTGTATCCACCACCGCCACCTCTGTTGTATCCGTCACCACCACCGCCTCTATTGTATCCACCACCGCCACCTCTGTTGTATCCACCACCTCTATTATATCCACCACCGCCACCACCTCTATTCCCTCTATACCCACTGTTACCACCTCTATTACTATTATTATTGTTAAAACCTCCAAACATCGTTTGCTTTTCACTAATGACCAAAAATATAAATAATTAGATAGATCTGTTGTTTTGAAGAAAAATAAAAACAATTAGAATCAGCTATGAAGTTGTTTTTATCTTTTTTTTTTTAGAATAAATGTACAACACAATACAATTCATATGGTTTGTTTGTAATTAATATTTTATTGTTATGTTCATTTATTTTGATTCGTTCATTCAAATTGATGATTAGTAGTTAACTACTTTATGATTAATTGTGTTGTTTTGATATAATTTGTTGTTGTCAGAGTTGGTGAGGAGTATTGTTATTATTATTATTATTATTAAATATAGTATATATTTCTATGCTGATTCAGTTGTTGATTCTTTTGGAGCGGGTGGTGAACCATCAGTTGAGTAAGCACCCAAATAACCAGTTGGATGATTTGGGTATTTCTCTTTCAATTTGAGTGGAACTCTTGCACGCTTTGGTGTGAAATCAAACTTCTCTGGCTTGAGCAAGAATCGCAAACCGACACGATCATAATAGACATTCGATGCACTACCACCCAATGACTCAATTGTTTTTCTAGCATTCTCTGAGAAATCACTCAATTCTATATTGATTTTATGTTTAAATGTTTCTTCACCCTAATAACAATAATAATAATAATAAGTGTAAGTTTGTTAGATACTATTAATAACATTCATATATGAATAATGAACCACTTACCGATGCCAATAGCTTGATACCAAATTTAATTTTACCGACAGCATTAACATCGTAAAGATGCTTCATTGTGATTGTCTCGTTTGGATTGATAAGACCGTCATCGATCAATCTTGACAATCTGTCTAAATTCAATGGATTGAGTACTCTTGCAAATCTGGCATTCGAGAAACCATACTTTCTCATTCTCTTAAATAATGGTGTTTGACCACCTTCGAATCCTCTTGGTATATCTATTTATAAAGTAGTATAATGAATTGAATTAGCTAAACTTTTGCTTCTTACTTTAATAGCTAACTTGCTTTAACTCTTTTTATTGATACATACTGTGTCCGGCTCTTGCTTTTTGACCACCATGACCTCTACCTGAAGTTTTACCCTTTCCTGAACCAATACCTCTACCTAATCTGATTTTCTATTATTATTATTATAATTAGAAGCATAATTTATGTTAGTAAACTATTCTTTATTACTAAACATCTTATTGATTCAATTCTAAAGTCATTCATATATATAACTTGAACTAAAACTAATTAAATTGAATCTGAAATGTTGATCGATCATACTTTTTTATTTGCACCTGGATTGTCTCTAAGATTATTTAATGAAATTTCATGTGGTAATGATATAATGGTTCTTTTGAATGTTGTATCTATATTATTGCTGCTGTTATTGTTATTGACTGAAAATGAGGTGTTGAATAGACATGATGATGAAGATGATGCTACACCAGCATATTTATTTATATATTGAAATGATCTAATACCAGTAGTACTACTACTGATCAATGATTTCGATGTCGACGAGATGCACATCGAACCGAATCTGCTTGACAATGACATCATCCTGTTGTTCTGTCTCCAAAAATTGATCAATAACTATAATATAATATTAACAAAACAATGAAAGCAATAAATCAAATCGATTTTCGTTTTGTTCAAAAAAAAAAAAAAAAAAAAAAATTCAGACAAAAAAAAATGTTTAAAATTTTTTTTGTTTATTGATCATTTACAGTAATGTTTTATAACAATTGCTAATCATATGATTATAAAGACTTGACAATAGCAATATATATAAATATATATAATCCATAATAGGTAAACAGAGTTGCGATGCGATGTTTTTATTTATTATTTTTTTATTTTTTTTATTTTTTCTTGTTTATATACTTTTATAAATATATCATTGAATCATGTTAAAACGAATGATCCAACTCTAGTAATTTGACACAATATAATTTTTGTTTGAATTTTTAATTGAAATAAAATAACAATAAATATATATTTATTTATTTGATGATTGTACAAGAAAAAAACACTTAGTGTTAAAATAGAATGATGGGGTGCTGATTGTTTACTCAATATATAATTTAGTGATAAATGAATTGATTAGATTATATCTATATAAATCTATTTCAATATCTTTAGTTATATTTATAGTCTAAAATATGATAAAATGAAAAATAATCAAAATAATAATATTAAAAAAAATGAAATTTATCATAATAAAAAAAATGATCACTTGATCAGCTTTTCATCAGTCAATAACAATTCTCATAATAATCAAATAGCAATTAAAAACAATATAAATCTATTAATTATAGTATTGTTGTTTATTTCTTTGTTTGGTAATCATCAAGTCAGTGGTTTAGGACAATGTGAAACACTAGGTCCAGATTCATGTCTGACAGCCTACCCCGATTGCATTGTCGTTCCTATCAGAGCATGTTGCTACGGTGTCGGTTCTGTATGTGTCAGTTCTACCTACACTTCGATCATTGACAACGGCAATACCACGATTACAGGTCAGCCAAACTGTCTGAAGAATATCATAACCAATCAGGTCTACCAGCTCGACTATGAAATCTCACAACTCCCGGGCTACGAGATATCGACACCGAACAACATGACCTGTGCTACGATGAATTGTGAAGGACTGGGATTGGTATGTGTCAACCAGACGTCTACGTGTGTTCTGGACGACCTAGAGTGTTGTCGGTCGACGCCGACCTGCGTGCAAAGCACCACATCCGGCAACATCCTCGATCAGTACAGGTGGCAAACTAGCAGAGGTATATGCGATATGCCTTGTCCCGATGGATTCGTATGCAAGTCCATAAGAGGATCGGCTCAATGCGTGCCAACTACATGCAAGGATCTAAAGTGTGACAGTCAGAGTGAGTGTATCCACATGGTCGAACTCGGAATGGCAGCATGTTTCCTCAAGATCGACAAAAACGATGTCATACCTTCGTGTATGACCTCTCCATGTCCAACAGGTTTCGTTTGTCAAAAAGGTGAATTTTCAGATTTTGATTGTATTCCAGAGACTGGTGATTTATTCCGTAAGTATAAATTTTATATATTTCTTTTTTCCAAATATACATATATATATTAATTTTAATTTTAACTTATTTATATATATATATAGAGGAAGATTACAATTGTTCTTCTTGTCCAAAAGATTTTATTTGTGATCAATTTGGTTGGGGTATAATGTGTACGGAATGGTCGTTTTCAGAGGGACCACCACTTCAGTGTTACGAATCGAATTGTTTGTTTGCCCAGTTTTGTAATCACGATACGAAACGATGTGAATTCCACCGATGCTCTGATAATCCTGATCTATGTGCAAAGGATATGGTTTGTGTACAGTTCGATGTTACACAGCCAAGGGTTTGCGCATCCAGGTCAGTCGTACCCTACACAGACACACCACTTTGGTTACAGAAATTCCCATTCCTCAACAACAGAGATTCATTCACCGATTAGAAAAAAAAAAAAAAAAAGAGATCAAATCAAATTCAAACATAACAGCACCATACCGATACTCTTTCTTCTCTGTTTTAATATTAATGTGTTTTTTCTCTCCACCAAATTAAATTAACTTAAAAAATCTAAACTTCTTTGTGAATGACTATGTACATTAAAATACCAACTTACTATTTGACAATATAATAAAATCTTTTTCTAATATTACACTGCTATTATTCATAGTACTATCACAATGAATACAAATTTGAGCTTACTGTCACCTTTAGGTGCAATTAGTGAATCTGTATATTTTTAATAAATAACTGTAAGTATTAAACATAATTAAATAAATAAAAATTGTAATTATAACTAAAATTACCAAAACATGACAAAAAATTTATTATGACCACACTTAAATTTGATCGTAAAAAAAATAATTTCAAAATTGGGGTGAAATTTGTCTTAATGCTGTTGTCAGCAACATTTTTACCAAGTTTTTTTAAAAATTTTTCAAAAAGGTCATCTGCATATAAGAAAGATATTATTTTAACATTTTAAATATATCTGGAATATCTTATGATATTTAGTGGAAAATTATTTTATCACCTAAGTTGTTAAAAAACAATAGATTCTAAATCTTTTTGAATTTTTAATCAACTTGTATAACACACACAGCAAATACACAATCATACATATGTTCAGTAATTTATTAAAGTGTTTAACAAATAAATGAATAGTACATTGTTTCTTAAAGTATTTAATAGTTCAGTATTGAATCGATTAATATTTAATAAGGTCAGAGAGCTTTCAAGAGGAAAAAGGAGTTTTAAATGGCATGAGATATTAGTGCTTCCAGATGTGTTGGCAGGAAACAACTATTTGCAATTGCTCAAAGATTGTTTAGATAAATCTGGCGGTGTAGACATTGATTCAGAATTATACATTAATGCTATCAGAGGTGGAAACCTGGAGATCTTTAAATACCTATTGGATTACTTCAGTGTTAATCCACCGAGACAGTCTTTATTCAGAGAAATAAAGGTTGAACAGTTTAAATTCTATAAAATCAATCTCGATGCCATGTTGATTAACTCTGCACTGGGTGGAAGAACCGATATAATTACGTATCTACTCAACACCTTCAAATCATACCGCTTCGACTACTATCGTGCGTTGAGTGCATCTGCCTATTCCGGTAATTTCGAATTGCTCAAATTCTTTGTAGGAAAGTGTAAAGAAAATAAAATCGAAGCGTCTAACTATGATGTTCGCGAGAATGTGTTCAACCAGTGTGCATATCTCGGTCGTTTGGACATGATTGGCTACTTGGTTACGAACTACCCACACAATATGGTGAAGAGCGACATGATTAGCTATGCTATAGAATCTGGTCAAATCGATGTAGTTATATATCTGTTGCAAAACAAAAAGATTTTCAAGTTGACCTACCAGACGGAATCATTGCTGGATCAGGCTGCCTATTACAATCGCTTTGAAATTGCGCAGTTTCTGCTTAGATATGGACATGGCAAGTGTACAGCTGCAATGGATAATGCTGCCTACAATGGTAACCTCGAATTTCTAAAGTGGATCCACAGCAATACCAGAGGTAGCAGGTGCTCCGCACAAGCATTTTACCACGCTGTCACAAATTCCAACTATGAAATGGTGCGATGGCTGCATGAGAATACCACGGAACGATGCTCTAAAGATACTTCGGATTATGCAGCTGGTCAAGGTGACATTAGAATCGTAAAGTACATCCACGAGAAAAAAATCGGTGAATTTTCAAACCTTGCAATGGAGAATGCCGCTCGGTTTGGTCATTTAGACATCTTGCAATTCCTACATGACAATAAATACTCTTGTAGTAAAAAAGCAATGGATAATGCTATCATTACAAATCGATTGGAGATTGTACAATTCTTGCACGAGCATAGAATAGAAGGTTGCAGTGAAAGTATGCTATCACATGTATTTTCATATGACCTTATTACCAAGAAACCAAAAACCGAAGATATTCTATTGCAATGGCTACTTTGTAACCGTCCAGAGTTCATATTATCCGAATCAAACATCGATACCTACCTCTCGAAATTGTTTACCATTGATGACTTCAAAAGAGTAGAACTACTATTAAATTGTATTCGACCCGATATAATTTCAAAAGAAAAACTGGTACAACTACAAAAAAAGTATAATTTAATCTACCCAAATTCAAATCAATCAAATTTAATATTATATCAATATTTAAAAAATAATACATCATCTCAATATTTTTGTAATATAATGTAATAAAAAAGATTTTAAAAAAAAGATTTTTAGCAATGTTTTACAAAAAATAAAAAGTCATTCAATAGATATTTATCGATTAATGGGGGATTTGATATAGATAGTAAATATTTTATAAAATCAAGATTTGTTTTAAATGATTTTTCGGATTAATAGGATTCTACAAAAAAATATCATTGGATTTATTTATTTTTTTTAACAAATAATCATGATTATTCTTTCATACACTTTATATATAAATGAATCTCCTTCAACTCGATATCATTTGTTATTCTACAAAAATAATAATAATTAATAATTCGCTAAAATAAATAAAATGGTTATTTCAACTCTAAATTGTAAAACACATAGTGATCAGATTTTTATATTATATTGTGAAGATTGTAATTGTTTGATATGTTCTCAATGTTTGGTATCTAGTCATCAAACACATCAAGTATTGACCATTCAAAATTTAGTACAAAAAACAACTCCTATCAAATCAGAAAATAGTAAATTATTTTTTACACCACCAGCATCAACGACACCAACTACAACAAATCCATTATCTCTTTTTCAGACACCAATAAAATCATCTCTTAACCTTGCAAGTGAAGTCTCTCATTTGTATTCATTCTCACAGGATGATAAAAGTGAACAAACTCAAATACATTCAATAGATTTAGAGAAAGGAACTACCAATGACAATGTGGGCCTTACCAGGCTGAATCATAATGGTTCTGCGGTAGTCTACGTCAAGTCTAGAAAAGCTATCTATTTCTTTGGTGGAAAACATGAGAACGCCAGAAATAAATACGAAGCATACTATATAGAGCTGAACAAATCCGATATCTACCCGCTTGGCAAGATCGAGGGTGAAGTAGCTGCCGTCTACGATGGAGATCGTTATGTCTACCTCACTACCAGGAACAAAGATAATGACCGTATCGTCAAAGTAAAGAGTCACAATTACCTAGTGGAGAGATTCGATACTGCAAGAGGCACCTTTGAGGTACTAGGTTCCTTGGTATTTACAACTGGCGAGACCAATTTGTTTTTTGATAAATCAACATCGGAACTATTGATTTACAGTAGAAATACACTTCAAAAGTTGGCCGTTGACAAACTGGAGCAGACCGCTACTGTAGTTACCAAAGAATTTTTGAGTTCACCAATTTCAGATGATATTTCAAAAATAATCAAATATGACAATGAAGTCATTCTCTTTGGTTACTCACATATAATCGCAAAGAACTTGGAGAATAATCTGGTTACCATTAGAGAAAGAGAGCATATCTCTCCGCTCCATTTCGAACAATCGTTTAAATCGGTTTTGTTCTATACCTTTAATGTTTGGACCATCAATTTTGGAAGATACTTTATTGAAACAGGTGAATCAAAATTAGATTGGTCCATTCAAATTCCAGTTCCAACTAATTGGGAATCCTATTCAATAATAGCAATCAATAAAGTATAAATAAATCAAAGTATCAACATTAAAAATAAGAATCTTTTTTTTAGATTATCTTTTTAGTTTTTTTAATAATAAATAAATTTACTTTTATAGAAAAATTAATTTTAAAATAAATGGTTGAATTTAGAAAGTTAAAGATCTTAACAGTTCTTTGAAAACAACAACTTGTTATTAAAAATAAAATAAAAACAATTAATTAAAAATAAAAAATAAAATAATGAAAGTAACAAAGTTACAATAAGTGTGGTGTAAAACATTTTTTTTCTAATTAAAATGAAATCGATTCGAATCTTGTCAACTTCATTTAAAAAGGATGGTATAGATTTTTAATAGTGGTGTGAGTTTGTTCTATTGTGTACTTACCACTAAAGGTGGGGGTATTACATTTTTTACAACTTAATCCGAATGTTGTTTTTCATTTATTATATTATTTTTACACATTATTAATTATTTTTTTTTAAAATCATATTAAAACAATTTTAATGGTGTTACTCATATGTTGATAACTATTAAAAAGCATTGTATATTAAAAAAACAAAATTTTCAAATTAGTAGGTGGATATTCAATAGAATAGGAGGAGTGTAGGTGTCTATTATGTATTGTATACACAAGTTCAACAATATGTTGTTTTATTAATTTTTTTTTTTTTAAAAAATTACCTACTAGTACTTATTTATTGTTTATACTCCAAAGTTTTTTTATTTTTTTAAATTTAATTTCCTTGTGTTACTTTTCCAACAGTCAAACTCATAGTTCACTGTCTGACTTGTCATTTAAAACTGTATCCTAAAATTAAAAGATAATTTCCATTATTATTATTACTGTCATTTAAAATTAATAAAATCATTTAGTTTTAATAACTCCAAATTATTTAATTTCTATAATTATCTATATCATTCCAAAATATTGTAATAAAATAAATATTGAAAAACAAAAATGTAAATATTAGATAATTATTTTGAACCTATTTTCTTTAATATAAATATAAATACTAATTAAAACTTTACTTATCTCTTTGTATTTTAAAAAATGAATATATCTAGATATCTAAATTTATTTTTGAAATTAAAACTAAAAAATCATGTCATCTGTACATCCAGGAGATAAACCAGCAACTGCATCAACAGTTTCTTCAAATATTGAACAAAGTAAATATTAAAAAAATAAAATTTGTTTGGCCTAAAAACAAAAAAAACTAATCATTATTATCTATAGGTTTAAAGAGAACTGGAGAAGAACTTGAAAAAGATACAAAAAAAGTAAGAACTGAAGGAGAAAGTTTCATCAATGAAGTTGGTAAACAAATCTCAGAGGCACATGATCAAGCGTTGGAATCGACAAAGGAAGCTTTAGAGTCAACCAAAGAAGCTATCCAGTCTGGTGTCGAATATGTTCACAATAGTTTGCAACCGGTCATCGATAAGAGCAAAGAGTTTAGCGAGAATCTCCAGAAGAGTGTTGTCGACAGCTACAACGCCACCGTTCGCAAGACAGAGGAATTCAGAAAGGAGATTGCAGAGAAGGCTGCCACAATGATTGCAACCGCTGAGCACAAAGCATCGGAGATGGGTGAGTCGTTGAAGCACACTCTCGAAGGTGCAATGGGTGACGCCAAGGAATCGGCCAAGACCACTGAGAAGACTCTCGAGAACAAGGCCGAGGAACTCAAGGACGATGCATCCAAGAAGTCAGAGGAGCTAAAGGAGGGTGCACAAGATCTCAAGAACAAAGCTGAAGAGAAAGCGGAAGAAGTCGGCAAGAAGTTAGAGGAAGCCAAGAATGACGCCGCAGAAGTAATCGAAGAGAAAACAGAGGAACTAAAAGATGCTTCCAACGGTAAGAAGAAAGGTAGAGGTCGTCCAAAGAAATCTGCAAAGTAAAAAGTTAAAAAAAACATAAACAAAACAAAATAAAATAAACAACTAAATAATAATGTGGTTTGTTAAACTTATTAATTTATTTATTTAAATATCTTTTGTTATAATATATAATATCTGATGATTGAGCTTGATCTGATTATTGCATTTAATAAAATGAAAACTCTTGGAATTGAACCGGTGTTGGTTGTTGGTAAGATTGAAAGGCTCTTGTGTGTATGGCTTTCAGGTCTACCAATCTGTCTTCTATGTGAAGTTTACTGAGTGATATTGATGTACGTTCCAAACATTCCAATGGGAATTCTACCAATCCAGCCAAGCAGTATCGATAACTTGATTTTGCTTCTTTTTCTGATTGGCGGTAGCTACTCTTTCGGATTCCTGAATACATCGAAATCAATTACTCGTTACTTTATCAAGCTCAACCATCAGATACTATTAAAATTAAATAAATTAATTGTAAGTTTAACTATTACTATTACTACTAATATTATTCTTTTCTACTTTTTAATGAACACTTTTTTTTGTTTTGGTGATCCAGGTCTTGAAATTAAATTTATCCAAAAAAAATAAAATAAAAAAATAAAAAAAATAAAAAAAAAAGACAAAATTTTTTTTGGTTGGATGATCATTGGTGGGGTAAAATTCATTCGCGCCAAAAATCAATGAAAAGTTTGTTAAAACAAAAAAGTTAATTTTAAATAATTAACAGTCATTCAAATATCTTTTTTTAAAATAACTGTATATTATGATCGTTCAAATATGATCAATAATCTAAATAATATTACAATGTTGAATAATACAACTTTAGATAGTAACAATAATACAACAGTTACTTCATCATCAAATAATACAACCAATAATAGTAGTAATAATATAACTGTAATCTATAGTAGTAAACAACAACAACAGCAACAACAACAACAACAATATAATCAAAACAATCAACAAAGTAGCTTTCAAAAACAGCAACAACAACAGAATAAAAATAATAAACAAACTGTGAATGATAATTTTAGTGATGATAGTGATGATGACAATGACGATGACGATAACAGTGGTGAACAAAATAAGAATGTATTCAACCTATCACCTAGAACTTTAAAGAAACTTGGTGAACTGTCATTGCAAACCAATATGACATCTACACAACTACCATGGTTATCACGACTACAACACAATGCAAAGAAACGTGCAGTTCCAATCGCAAAGCTACCTGTTTGGTGTAACTCAAGACCATTCCTAAACAATGGATATCTTTCAAACAATGGTTTATTATTCGATTCTAAAACAGCTAAACCTGTAAATATAACAAACATAATAATAGTTGTAGTAGTAAGATATATATATCATATTTACTAACACTTATAACTTATTCAACAGTCAAATAGTAGTACTAATATTAGTACTCAACAACAACAACAATCGAATGCCGGTGGTCTGGATGGATTGACTACGTTGGATCAAGAGTACTATCTATTGGAGGATCTGCTGTATGTTATGATCGGCTTGGAGGGAAAGTATATTCATGTGGGACAGCGCAAACCCGATAGAGATACCGGTTTGGTAGCGTTTGAACTTCGTCCACTCGTTCGATTCGAAGTAAGCAATCCAGCGGTCGATTCATCGATGTCACATCTCATCAACAGAATACTCCCGCTTGCCAGCTACTACACCTATATCGCTGACTTTATCGATAGTCGTCAACACTTTGAATGGGGTATAGTCAATCACTCACTCTGCGAATCCATCTCTGAACTCATTAAAGACTACCATCTCTTAATCGCACAAATGGAATCACAATTAAGATCAAGACAACTTTCATTACAAGTAAGTTACTTACCTATTAACTATTGAATTTATAATTAATCAACTATCTTATTTTTTCCAGAGACTATGGTTCTATATTCAACCAACAATGAAAATATTTGAAAGACTTTATATTATATGTGAAGAGTGTACAAAGTTGAATTTACATGGTGCTCAAATTCTAAATCTTTTATTGAATAGTATGGCTAGTTATGGAAGGTAAATATATGTTATTATATAACATTCAAATCTCAAATTTAAACATGATACATACATGTTAACTAACTAACTGTTGTTTTTTTTGTTGTTTTTATAACGATTAGTGATCCAAAAACCAATGATTTTTATAAGTTTTTAATACAAAAGACAAGTAAACCATTCTTGGTGATGTTGGAATCATGGATCTATAGAGGTGTTGTTAATGATCCACATTGTGAATTCATGATCGAGGAGAATATCGATTTGGTGAAGGAGAATATCAATAGAGACTATAACGATGCGTATTGGGACCTGCGGTACACTCTCCAAGAGAAACAGATTCCCAAGTTCCTAGAGCGTGAAAAAACAAAGATTCTACTGACCGGAAAGTATTTAAATGTCATTAGAGAGTGTGGTCATTCCATAGAGTTTGTAGATGAGGGTAAACCATTCTTTGTTGATGATGATGATGATGATAATCAACAAACTTCATCATCATCAACTTCAACCACACTTCAATACTCTGCCAATGAGAAACACTATCTAGAGAGAATAGAACGTGCCTATGACTTTGCATCGTCAAAGCTGCTGACACTGATGAACGAGCGACAATTGATGGACCGTTTGAAATCGTTGAAATACTACTTCCTGCTTAGTAAAGGTGACTTTTTCTCGCATTTCATGGAGATAACAGCAGAGGAGTTGAGCAAACCACTGTCCGAGATTTCGATTATCAAGATGAATTCACTGCTACAGCTGTCACTAAGAACATCGTCCATCGAGAAGGATTCATTCAAAGACGACCTAGAGTGCGAATTCCAATCTATTACACTACACGAACAACTCCTAAAGATCATACATATCGACGATAGGAATATAATTGATCAGAAGAATCAAGAACAACTAATGAATCAAAGACAAAACGCAAACTCAACATCAACATCATCGTCGTCAATAGCAAAACAAATTCAACAACAACAGAGAATTCAAAAGGAACTGTTGGGAAGAGATTCATTGGCTTTTAACTATAAGGTTATTTGGCCATTGTCTTTGGTTATCAATAGAAAGTCGCTGGTGAAATATCAAATTATATTCAGACATCTCTTCCTCTGTAAGCATGTAGAGAAGCTGCTGTGTAACACTTGGAATCAGCATCAAGAATCGAGAAGAGCATTCAACAACAAACCTGCACTCGCAGCTCTCATGTCATTCTCTCACTTCCCACGCCACAGAATGATTCATTTCCTTCAGAATCTAGAGTACTACATGATGTTAGAAGTTATTGAACCAAATTGGATAAAGATGAGACAATCTATTAAAAATGTAACTATATATACTTTTAATTATAAAATTAAACAAACAAACAAACTAATTACTTTTTTTACTTAAATATACTATAGTCTAAAACAGTAGATGAAGTTATTAAAGTACATGATGACTTTTTAGAGACATGTCTGGCGGAGTGTATGTTAACCGATACTAGATTAGTTACTGTATGTATATATAATTTGAAAATTAAAAGATGTAGATAGATAGGTTAGTAGAGTTTAAACACATTGTATACTAATATTCAGTATTTAATATCAAAATTATAGTTGTTAATGAAATTCATGACTTTATGTATTATTTTCTGTGATTTCAATACAAAGATGGTGTTGGAAGAGAATCAATTCGATATCAATGCAGTAAAGAAAACGATACAGAGTTTCGAGACTAAATTCCACAAGATTCTAAAGCTATTGATTGATACATTAAAGACATTCTCTACCACCGAATCAAATAGACATATGATACATTTAATTAGACGATTAGATTACAACGGCTACTATTCATCTTATTTCGATCAGCAACATCAACAACAACTACAACATCAAATACAATTACAACAACAGCTACACTCAATGAATAGTACAAGATCTAGCGCTACAACTAGTTTAAATAGTAATAACAATAGTTCTATAAAAAGACAACCACAGCAACAACAACAACAACAACAATCATCACCTTCATCTACAATAAAAAGACAACAACAAACTCAACAAACACAACCACAACCACAACAACAAGTAGTAAACCCAAATAATATATCAAATTTATCTAATACTTCATATTTAAATACATCCAATCTTAATAATATATCACAAACCAATAATAATATTTCTATGATATCCAAACCGATTCCCAACTTTCCAAATTCAAACAATAATACAGCACCAGCACCAACAACAACTACAACAACAAAGTTTATACCAAAGAATTTAGAAGAATTGTTAATTAGACCATCAACTACTCAACAACAACAACAAAGACCACAACCAGTAATGACTTCAACAACTACAACAACATCATATACAACACCTACATCAACCAAATCACCAGATGCTAAAGACTTTGCTCAAAGACTGTTAGAAATTAGAAATCCAAAGAAATCGACGCAGTAATTTGAAATAACAATAAATATTAATTTAAATTGTAAATATAATCATATGACAGGTGTTTAAGTGTAAAAGTGAATGAATAAATGATAATATTCTATTGATAAGAGTATTCTATTATAGATTTTTTTTTAATATGGTACAATTAAAATAGAATATATTATTATTTATTTATTTATTATTATTATTGTCGATCGGTTTTTTGTTTAGAAAAGTAATGCCAAAACAACAACAGCAACAAATGCAATCATTGATGGAACAATGTTGAATGCGTTGTTAGAGGTTGGATAACTATCACATGGGTAAAGAGTACGATGGAGATCGGTGGTAGCACAGGCATCGTTCATACCTGCACATTGACCTTCAGAGATCTTATAGATTGGTTGACTGACGTTACCGGATGGGTCATCCAATGGGAAGTTGTAAGCACAGAGGAAAGCAGCGTATTTGTTGGCACAGTTGGTGTCGTTGTTCTGGAAAACCAATGGGTTCTTGAGGTTGGCAGCAAAGGTGGCGGCGACGGAATCATCGATAGTCTCAGCGGTTTGACCGACTGGAATCGAAACGACGTGCTCGTTGACCCACTTACCACAGAAAGTGAGATCGTCAGCGAGAACGGCTTGACGGTCCTCGACTGGAGTGTCGCATTTCTCGGCGATCTTAATGGTGGAGCATGAGAACCAGTTGGACGATGAGAACACTTGGAGTGTACATTTGTCACAGGTGATATCTGGCATTGTGACGACAGCCTTGAAAGTGCTGACGGCATTTGGATTGACGGCTGGTGCGACTTGGTTGACGACGGTGGTGAAGGAGGTTCCTCCGGCTGGATCGATACTGATGGTCAATGGACCGGTACCGTCACCGGCAACGACCTTCCAGGTCAAAGTTGCTGGCTGACCCTTACAGTAGGTGGCAACTGGTGCAGTGGCTGGAGTTCCACCACCGCATGGTGATGTCTTTGATGGATTGGTATTCCATGAGACTGGATTGGTCAACACTGCATGTGAAGATACCAATGAAATTGTCATGAGACAAACTAATGCTAATGCTACAATTCTCATTTCTATATTGTTATTGTTATTATTGTAAATCTAAAAATCTAAATATCTGATTGTTTTTTTTTTTCGAATTATATAAATCTGAATTTTGATTTGATTTGATTTTCCAAATTTAATTTGATTATTATACAAAATTGAGTGAAAGAATAAAAAAATATGGAATAAATAAACAGATAGACAGATAAACTATTATAAATAACTACAAATAGAATCTGAATATTGATTTTTGTGGTGTGTGTTGTGTTTTGCAAAAGTGGGAAATGTTTATTATGATTGCATTTAACACACCTTTATGAAAAAAAATTGAATCAAAAAAAAAAATAAAAAAAAATAAAAAAAATTGAAAAAAAACCCAATTTTCATCTCATCATCTTGAATGGGCATAATTCTGTTGATTACAACTCATCCAAGGGCGCCTACAAATTTCTTTTAAACGATTACGAGATTGATTTCTGTGGGGTATGAAAATCGAAAAAATTGTGCAAAAATCAAAACCCTTTCAAAAAAAACAAAAACTGCAAAAAATTAATTTTATTCAAATTTGTATATCATCATTGTTGTAAGTGTGCAAACTCCGATACTTGCAAGATCTTTTTTGTTTTTAAAACAGATTTTTATAAATTTTATTTTATTAATAAAATTAAGTAATAAAATGATGATGTTTTCAATCCTGAAGGGATAAATGGGTTTCGATTTGGTTTTCCAAGTTTCTTTGATTATTTTTAGTTTCATGATTTAATTACTTTTTATCTAATTTCATGAACTTTGATTAATTTGTTTTGAACCAAATCTATCACAAAATTAATAAAAGATGATATATCAAAATACTTTGTTATAAATTGATGCACATTTTTTTTTTTTTTTTTAAGAGATTATTAATTCTTGAAATAGATATTAATTTCATATCTAAATTAACTAATTTTTGTTTGTTTTGATTGGAATCGGAATACATTGATTTTCTGATTAATATCCTAGTTTTTATACTTAAAAACAAAAACAGATTATTTAAAAAATAAAATTTTTTTTTTCTGATGTGCAGATAACCAGAATGGAATTAAATAAATTTAGATTAGTTTTTAATAATTTTGTTTTGAATAGTTTAATATTTAAAAAAGTATCAGAGATTTCAAAACAAATAGGAAAAAGACCTCTATTAGGATGGAGCGAAGTCAAATCATCACCTTACTACTTGGCAGGTAATGGTTATATTTCTCAATTGATAGATTATTTAAGCACCAAACGTTTGTTTGATATCGAAGGAGTTGCCAGAGTTCTTAAGAATGCCTTGAAAGGTCGTTGTGACATTGGAACCTTTCAATACCTGTTTGGCCTTTTAGATGTACAAGAGAGAATCACTCATTGTTTTGACTACCTAAGCGAAGCGGACAGTGATGATTTCGAAATTGGCGAGAATAAAATTAGACAAATCAACTCGATACTCGAGACCGCTTCAAAACTAGGTCGGTTGGATATCATCAAGTATCTGTTGGAAGCAGTTGTCATTCCAGAGTACAAAGAGGGTGGATCGCAATTCCGTTGGGATTTAGAGCGCGCCGTATCATACTCTGCGAAATCCAATGATATCGAGCTACTAAAGTTTATGATAGAGAAAAGTAATAATTCGATCGCACCGTTTTTCTATACGATGCACGAGCGTCCCAACGTATTCGACAAGGTTGCATCCGTTGGAAATATCAAAATGATTGAATATTTGGTTGAGTGTCGAATGGAAGATTTGTCGGAAAGCAATATGCTTAGAGAATCAATTAGAGCAGGCCAACAAGATTTTGTTCGTCATCTACTCGCAAACAACTCTTATGGACATATAATAGGTGATTTTGAAATACTTCACTATGCAATTAGATACAATCAATTTGAAATTCTCAAGATGCTCAACCAAGAGTACGGAATGAAAGAGTTCTATAAGTATGATATGAATTATGCCGCTGACAATGCAAATATTGAAATGCTCAGTTGGCTCAGTCAAAACAGTTCGTGCCAGTGCTCACCCAGTGCAATGGATACCGCCGCTAGAAACGGCCAATTTCACATTGTCCAATGGTTGCATAATAATCGTACAGAAGGATGTACAGCTGTATGTTTTATTAATATCTACTTATCATTCTATTGTTATACATACTAATCATTAAAAATAAACTTAGGAAGCAATGGATTATGCTGTGCAATGCAATAAAATCGACATTGTAAAGTGGCTTCATGAAAATAGAACAGAAGGATGTACACCTAAGGCATTGGTATATGCAAAAGCAAATGAAAATAGAGAGATAATTCAATGGTTGCTCGAAAATAGAACAGAAGTTCAATAAAATAAAAGATATTATTAAATTAAAAAATATAGGTAAATTTATTGAATCTACTGATCAATTTCAATTGTATTGTTAACTGGCAATGATGCTGGTGATAATTGTTGAAAAACTGGTTGTTCTACTACTTGTTGTACAACTGCTACTTGCTGTTGTTGTTGTTGAGGGATTTGTTCTGAACGTGGTTGTCTTGGTTGCTGTTGAATACCTTCAGGAGATAAAATAAATTGGTGTTTACTCTTTTTAACCTAAACCATTTTTAATAATATTAGTATTTTGAAATATTAATATACGATTCTTTGCTTAAATTAAAGTGATAAGAAGATACATACAATTTTGTTGAATTTCTTATTTAAAAGTAAATCTAATTTATCATGTTGAATCTTGATGACCTTGGCACGAACCTCATCGAATGGCACAACCGATCCAGCAGGATACTCTGCTAATACTTTATTGATCTCCTTGCGCCAGTCAAGATAATTAATATTCTGTGATTGGTGTTTCTCTTTCTTGTGATGATGTTTATTATGCTTCTTGTGATGATGTTTCTCTTTCTCTTCATTTTCAACTTCCACCTCTACATTATCATCATCATCATGATTTGTTTCTTCTTTATCGTGTTTATGGTGATGGTGATGGTGTTTATGATTATGGTGATGATGTTTATGATGATGATGATGATGTTTCTTTTCATGACAATTATCTTTACTATTATTACTATTATTAATATTATTAACAATATGATAGTTATCTATTTCATTATTTCTTTCTGTTTCCAACTCCAATGCAACCTTCTCAGCATCATTAATCGACTTATTATCCTTTTGAACGTCTTTCTCTGCTCTTCGTTCTGCTTTACGCTCGGTACGTTCTTGTTTCTTCTCTGAACGTTCGTGTTTCTTCTCAGCCCTGTCGAGTGCTTTTTCAACTTTTTTGAGAATCTTTTCCTCTACCTTGGCACTCTTTTCCGTCTTCTTTTGCTCCTTTTTCAACAACTTGGCACTCTTTTTCTCTTCACGCTTCTCTTTTCTCTCTACATAGTCAACCAGTTTCTCAATGGTACCAGGTGCCAAATAGATATCTTTTGCTTGAGCATTCTGTACAACACTAGAAACTGAATTTACAAGACTATTTACATTATCATTGGTTTGTTGTTGTTGTGATTGTGGTTGTGGTTGATTATTAACATTCTCTTCAATTTTATTTGTTGGTGACATTTTCTATTTAAATTAATTACAAATTATTATTATTATTATTGTTATTACAAATTCTTATTTTTATTTATACAAAGATATATTTAATTTAAGTGATTATGTATGTTTTCCTATTTTTGTTTTAAAATAGATTTATAAATTTCATTTGTACAAAAAATCAAATATTTAAGAAAAGTTTTCTTTGGTCCGCAAGAATGATCGGATTTACTTTTTTCTCTGAATAAAAAAAATGTTATAACCCCTATTTTAATACCTCCCCAAATACAAAAATTAATTATTAGTATAACCGTATGTTCAATATTATTTATTTTTTAAGTAACTACTTTCTTTCTTTGTATAATATATGCATAGTCGATTAATTAAAATGTTGTCTCCTAAGATCTTAATTTATTTATGACAGATAAAAAAAAAACAAAAATTGAACGAACCTATAAACTTTATAACTATTTTCAATTATTGTTTGCTTTTTTATTAATGATGAGATGATCATTTTTATGTTTTTTGGATATTTTCTCGATTGGTTGAACAGGTGGTATCAAATAATCAAAATAACCTTTTGTTAAAAATATTTCATCTAACACATTGTTTTCGTTTTCTATGAATTGCCAATGTAGAGTTGTTTCATTGATAAAGTTTAGTGTCCAAATCCTGTCGATAAAGATCTGACACCTGATGACCAGTTGGGTTGTGGTTGCCAAGTCTTGGAGAGTTCTTCTTTTTGAGTGCCACCAGTGCCAACCACCAAATATAGCGGTGCTTTCGGATTACTGTATTCACCAACAACTTGATTACTATATACACACAGCGTTCTCTCATAGGAATGTGTGTGTCCAGATAAATATACATCTACATTGTACACTTGTAAAAGATGTTCTATACTTTTTACATAACCGTCTAAAAAATAGATATTATTTTTAGATATCAGTTATTTTGTTTGTTGGCCGGTCTTTTTAATTTATATATATTCATTACCTTTCATAGTATTACACCATCGATGTTCAAGACTACAATAGATTGGTCGATGTCCAAATACCACTATCCATGAAGTAGGGTTGTTTTCTCTAAATGTCTTTAGATCGTTTTTCAACCATTCATATTGTTGTGATCCAACAGAATAATCTTGCTCTGAAGAAACGGATACGAAATGAACACCATTGTAGTTAAAAGAATACCATGTCAAACCCTCTTTTGAACCTGGCATAGCGAATGTCTGTCTATAGGTAACACCAACAAGACTGAATAGATCGTGATTACCAATTACAGTCATATAAGGAATTCTTGTAGATATAGGTTCAATTGCTGCTAAGAATTCATTCCAAACCGTTTGATTTCCATTTCTACAATATAAAAATTTATTATTTAAAATTAAAATTATCATATTATAACTTACATTAAATGTTCATCAGTTTCTGTAATATCAGCATATGCCTTTAATTATATAAATTAAAAATTAATTAGTTTTTTTTCCAGTAGATTCCAAAAATATTTAAGGATTTTTAAAAACTTACAATATCACCAAGATGAACCGTAAATGATAATTGATCTATTCTTTTTTTAATGTTTTGAATGGTAAGATCAGAACCTCCACCATATCCCATGTCACCAAATGTTGCGAAAGTGAATGGTTTAAAAGTTGCTTCGTTTTTGGTTGTTGTGAAGTTATAGAGCGAACCCCAATTACCTGATCTATCTCCTACGGCATAGAAATAAGTTGTCAATGGTTCCAGGACCACTTAAAATTACTGTGTTTGAGAATCCATTCCAGCCTGGTTCCTTAAATTCATCATTGAATGCTGTTTTTATTTCTCTAGTTACATTGTCAACAGGATTGAATGGTGTTTTAGAATACTGTATAACTGGCTCATTTCCTACGCTATCCATATACCAAGATATGCACATTTCGTCTTCATGTCCAGTAAACGAAAGTTTTACACCCAAAGGAACCGAATTCGCATTAATATAAACCAAAAGTAGAAATATCAAAAAAAAGAAGTTTTATTTATTTTCATCATTATAGTTCATTCATTTATTGTTTAGTTATAATAATATCGATAGTTATTATTAAAGTGAGCATTTTTTTATTTATTTATTAATTATAGTTTGTATATTATTCGCCAACAATTATACCAATCAAATAATTTATCTGATAAAAAAATTAAGTAGAAACTACAACATTTGTTGTAAAAATGTTTTAAGACAATCAGTAACAGTGTGGTTAATAAAACAGTACATATTTGGGTTAATTTTGAAAATAGTATGAGGTAAGTAAATATTTATTAAATATTTTTATTTTTTGGGTGGGAGAAGAAACTAATAGAATTATTAAGAATCTTTTGTTGTTGGAGTTTTAGTTTAGTTTCTTAAAGAAGTCAGTTGGAAACATTATTCTAAGGTTGATCTTTATTTAGGAGACTTATTCAACGAACCGTACTAGTTTTGTTAATGAGTCAAGCTTTTATTGGTTGGTGACAAAAATATGTTTAAATTCTAGATTGTGTGGTGAAATTAAGATGAAGTTGGAAAACGAACTAATGTTTTAAATTTACAGGATTTATTCATAATAATTAAGAATAAATAAAAAGTAGATACTTAAGTTTTAACATATGATTTTGCCGATTTTGAATGCTGATAAAAATATTTAATAGAAGTAAATCTAGGATAATAATGATAGTAAAAATAGTATGGATCTATCGATTTTATTTTTATAATTACTTTCAAAATAGAGTTGATCCAGCATTTAAGGATTCATTTCTAGAACTAACAAAAAATAGAAATGTGTCATTTATTATTTTCAAATAAGTTGAATATGCAGGTATCAATGAAAAGACCTTGATATATTTGAAGTGTGGTCCTCATGATTTTATTTTTATTAATTCTATTAATCTTTTGATCTATTCACCATGAGGAGATTTATTTTTTATACTGTCAATTAACTTATCTCTATCATTATACTCTGATTTATGAAATATCGATGCAATGAAACTATAGTATGTTTGACCAAAAACAATAAAATACTGATCATCAAGCTTTCTAATACAAAGTGATTTGGTTGGTGTAGTGCTGAACTTGTTCTTGTTGAATAGCATAGGTGATGGTAAATACAATTTTGGAAGAGTTAACTTTTGAATTGATGATGGTAGAATGTTTTTACGAAGTTTGATTTCACAATCCATACTAATCTTCAAGTGTTCAAGAGTACTTGGTATGAGTTTGGAGCGTGTGAAACAATCTAGCATAGGAACCTTGAGAACCTTCACTGAAGAGGGAATCGAATGTTCATTTTCAAAGAGTTTTTGATTGGTATATCCGAAATTGACAAACTCCACACCGTTTGGTATCGGACGGATTTTAGATCGATCGACTTTCTCACCATTGATATACCTTGACGAATAATAGGTTTGAAGCTTAAGCTTTTTGATGTCCAAGTTCTCGAGAGATTCCAATTTGAATGCACAAACTTCAAGTGTTTCAAAGTGATAGCGTGAGCGATCTGGGAAGATTTCATCGATATCATATTGAGCTTGGCTAATACTCAAATGTTTGATCGATGGAGGCATTGCCGAGAACAATCTCGATGGTGCGCTAATGAAAAGTTTCTCCACTGATGATGGAATACAACCAAGATCGATTTGTGTATCCTTTGGCAACTCATATGATGCCTTTAAATAGATTTTCAATACTTTGAGATTCGGAAGCGATTTGATATGTGGAATCCAAGATAGTCGTGCACAATCCAAAGTGTGAAGAGTTTTTGGAAGTACACCTTCGCTGATAGGTGTGTCGACACCATAGTACTCTAGAACTTCAAGATTCGGTGGTAATGATCCTACTTTAAATTGTTGATCGTAAATCCTACCTCGCAAACTCAGTACTTTAAGGGACGCCGGCAATACTCCAGGTTCGAATGGCTGATTGAACTCATCGTCGAAAATCAATTTCTCTAGGGTGTCTGGCAATACTCCAGGTTCCAGAGGTTGATTGTAAAGATGGCAGAACTTTAACTTTTTTAGTGCTGATGGTAAACAATCTTTGAACAGCGGTTGATTAAAGATTTTACGGAATGAAATCGATTTCAGTTTGGTTGGAAGTGGAGAATCCGGATACAAATCTCTACATCCATTCAACTTGGTAACATTTGAATTCGATATCAATCGGTAGAGGTGTTCCAAATCACTTTTCCCTATCATTATCTCTTCTGGTTCGTATCTTCTACCTTGTAGAAGAATGATTTTATTTATATTTGATTGAATAGCATTCATTGTTCTTAATTTATCTAAATTTTTAAAAATAAAATGATATAAATTTAATTAGAATAATATTATTATTATTATTTAAATGATAATAAATAGTTACCAGGTGAAATTATATAATCACACTTTAATTCGTTAGTATCATCTTCTTTACCAAATAACAATGTACAATTATTCTTTTGGTTGATCGCATTGTTGATTAATAATTGATATGAGTTTAAAAAGATACGATTTGATGATTGTTGATCAATCAAATTCATGTGATCGAATCTGAACTTTAAATATCTTTCTCTATCTTTGAACCATCTTTTACAAACCAAACTGAAAAAGATCTTATCTATATTGTTTGAGAGATATTCAACAATTTTGTTTAACAAAACATGTGAAAAATTTACTAATTTGTGTGATTCATTATTATTTATATCATTCATTGATTATTAGACTAAAGAATAAGTTTTTTTTGCAAAAACAAATTATCCTAAGTTTGGAATGAAGCCCTGAAAAAACAAAAAAAAATTCTCCATAAAATCTATTTTTTTTTCAGATCGTGATTCTAGATTTTTCTTTTAATATTCAGAAATATAATTTATTTTATTTATTTATTTTAAATTGGATATTATAACTATTTATTATTATTTATAAATTAATAATCTTCTCTTTGCATATCGTCTTCGTGATCCTCATGTAATCTATGATGAGCTTCATTTCTCTCTTCTAGTAAAATATGTCCTGGTTGTTGTTTACCTTGGATCGATCTCCTCTTGATGACACAGTAGACGAGTAAACCAATACCGACGGTGGCCAGCGAAGAGACTGAAATGATCACTGCAATGGCTGCATTTGAAAGGCCGAGAGAGAAGGTCGATGGCTTCAATCTGGTGGCATTCTTACAGACTTCTGCCCATCCTGATTTCGGATCGGAAACAGAGAATTGAAGGAATTTCCAGGTTTCTGTGGCAACCATATTGTTCGATGGGTTGACACGTTGAGCACCAGTTGGAACACGTTGAGTCGCTGGGTTGTTTGGATATTGCCAACCGGATGGATACCAGCTGAATACGAGTGTTCCGTTATTGGCAGTCCATTGGTCGACAGGCACTCCCGAGAATGTCGGTCTTGGATTACTGAATTTCGATTGTTTGACAAAGTTGGTAAAGTTGTAGATGATGTCGGTTCCGATTTTACCGTCAAAGTTCAAACTTCCCAGACCATAGACAAATGGATTGACGTAGAGTGGCTGTCCGAACCAACTGAACGGTGAACCATTGTTTGAGAAAACACTGTAGCCTTGTCCCATTGTATCGGTATAGCATATCATAATGTTGTTAGAGTAGTTGCCATCTGGATAGATGATCTGGAACGACTCTGCCTTGTTGACGGAATCATACTTCCATTGGACGTAGACCTTCTGGCTGAATGTGACACCGGTGGAATTAGAAAGATCACGTTCAATCTCAATGTTTGCGTTGAATGCAGGTGGTAGTGTTGGTTGAATAGTATCGATTGGTTTCGCCATAAAGTTACGTGTTGGCAATGTCATGATTTGACTGAGATTGGCAGTGGTGTTTGACTTGACACAGTTGGTAGCGGGCTGATAGATACTTGCATTCTGAATGCCAGTGTTGAAAGTCATCCACTCAATGTAGACAGAGAAATTACGGATTGAAGTGGAGGTGTTTGGATCTACAAGTTTGTAGTCTGCGCTCATACGATATGGAATGTATTGTCCAGGTGATAAAACTCTCCAGTAGTAATAGAAATCAGTGTTTTGTGCATAGGTCTTGTTATCTATAACATCGAAATAGTCACCGGATGAAATAGCAGATTTCCAAATACCAATGTTATAACCATCGATTCTTGTAAAGTTGACAAATGAAGTGGCACCAAATTTCGGTCCACGAACAAGATAACGAATGGATTCAGTATATTTATCATTCATTACCACGGAACTAAGATTATAGGAGGTGCATGCAGCTCCACTCTTATAGGTGAAAGTTCCAGTGGTGCTGTTGGTCGAGTTGGTAATGATGGCAACATCATAGGGACCGCCAAACTTGCCAACGGCAGCATAGTAGCTACTGTTGGAAATGAATGTCTCATTGTAGTAGTAGGTGGCACCGACATCACCAAAGTTAACATATACGGTTGAATTGTATTGCGATGGAATCGTTGGATAACAATTGGATTGCGAGATGTTCAAATAATTGTTTGGCATTGCTTGTGGTGTGAAGATGTATATGTCCCATTTGTCTTTACCTTTGATGTCTCCGCTGGAGTAGGCAGACTCAATTGCAAGTGGAATGGAGGTGTCTGGACCGACTCCATAACGTCCCAAGAACGACCAGCCTGGTGCAACCATATACATTGTCAAATTGTAGGTGTAAGGATAGTTTGGCTCGGCAACAGTAGCGGTATAAACATCGGCATCGATCGATCTGTAGACAGAACGACTGACGAATGTCCAGTTGAATTTTACGAGTTCATGGAGTACACGGTAAACAATGTTTCTACGAATGTCAGAGGTGAATGGATTTGGAACATCAGAAGTACTACAATCAAGAGTGAATGTATTGAATGAAAAGGTTGCTTTGGTCGAAGTCAACAGAGTGATGACGTCACCACCACTCGAATGATCTTGTTCAATCGATTCGTAGTTTTGCTTGAAATCGGCATTCCAAACGATGGAATTGACTTCGAGACCTTGCATCTCCTCTTCGAGTACCAAACTGAAACCAAATGGCAGTCCGGTGATGTTGGTTGGCGACGGTCCCAGTGTCTTGTTGGGTGACATGGCGAATGGATTGAATCCACCGGATGCGACAACCGGACAATTTGCTGGGATGGTGTAGATCGATACCTGTTGGTCTTTCGACTCGATCCAGTCGATCCAATCGATTTCAGAGTTACCGCTGCTAACGGTACTGTTGTCACGTACAAAACTGGAGGACATTGTCAAACGCACTGGATAACGTGCTGAGGTGTCTAGATAGAATGTCTTTGTTTGATTCACCACGGTGGTAATACTCTTGGTTTCGATGGTTATCTTTGAAGTGTTGGCATCACCCACGAATGACTGGAGCTGTGTGGTATCTCGCACTTGGAATGTACAGCTTGGTATAGTGGCAGTACTATCGGTAACATTGGTAAAACTACAGCTAACAGTAAGATTATATGGATCGGCAGTGCAAACGGTTGAAATGTTAAGTGTGGTTACATTGACACCTTTAAGACAAACACCGTTACTCACTGATTGGACATTAGTTACATTGACATTGTTATCAACTGTTACTTTAGTTGTTGCATTGGTAACTGAAGATGAAATAGTTTGGTTTTGGAACAATGAACAATTAATACCTCTATCAATTGTTGTGAAATCTAAGTAGAAAAAAAAAATGGAAAGAAATGGAAAAATGGAAATGAAGGGAAGAAAATTAATAAGTGTTTTGTTTTTTTTTTTTTTTTGGAATTCCATATTAAATTTAATTTATGATTGAATATTCTACTTACTGATAAAATTAAAAGTTGCATCACCAATTAGAGATGGAATCATCATGAATGATGGAAGGAACAGTTGATGTGTAACATCGGTGTAGGCATTGCAATTCGATTGGTTTCTGGTATCATACATATAGAGTGTGTTCTTTGCGATATCGAAAATGGTGATGTTACCAGCTTCGAATCTGGCCAACTTTAATTTACCATTGGAATACTCCTTGTGTGAGATGGTATAACCATTCTCATAGTTGGAATAAGCTATAAACGTTGAATAGGTATCACCAAAACTCTTTGGAAACGTAAGTTGTCCAAAACTCGCTACGACAAACAGTAACAGCAGCGACACCGTTATCACTGCCCAATTTATTCTTGACATATTTGTTTTTATTTTTCACAATATTATAAATATATTTTTATTAACAATTATAAAGATAAAAAAAAACAAATAAATAAACAAACAAAACAAATATATGAGAGAATATAATTATAAAAACAATTAAACAAATAAATATATTTAGTTTATTTATTTATTAAAATTGTTAATTTAAATTTAAAAGAAATTAAATTATTTTTAACTTTTTTTCTTAATTGGATCAATCAAATTCAATTGATTTAAAAAATAAATAAAGTTTAAAACCTATGGTGTTTTCAATTATAGCAATTATTTAATGTGATCAATAGGTGAATGTAAATGTAAATGTTTGTTCATCACCTTTAATTTTATACAAACACACACACCACACAAACACACAAACACATAATCAATTACTACACTAACAAACACACCATTATTTTTTTAATTTGTTATTGTTGAATGTGTTAGCTAGTGGTGACAATGTGTACTGCTAACTAATGCAATTGATTACAGATTAAAAAAAAAAAAAAAAAGAATTAGCACATTAAATTTGATTGAAAATGTTGTAGCTGTTGCCTGCCTACATCAAACACACACATTTCTCCATATTATATCAATGATCATATAATAGTAAACATGGCAATCAGCTACCACTGCAGTAATAGAGTAGGCTATACTGTTCTACGTTGTTCTTCAATTGAGATTCATTTTCTGATAGTCAATATTGTTATAACAACACACCACTATTTTATATAATCAAAGATGTTAATTATATAACTGAGTGGTTTTATGACACTCTAACCTCTGTTTCTAGTATTTTGGTTGAGAACTTTGAAGCTTTTTGAGGTAAACTTTAAGTTATTGAAAAAAATAGCATAAAGTTATACAGTTTTATAATAAAATGATGTTGTTTTTGCCTCCCATTTTATAAGTGTTATATTCGAATTCTTTAATAGGTTGTTAGAAATAATAATAAGAATTTTTAAATATAATAATAATAAAAAGAGATTTGATTTATGTTGTTCGAAAGAAATATTATGCATAAACACTGTTAACTTTCTATAATTAATTACTATTGATTGATTGAATATATAGTTAAAAGTACAAAACAAAAAAAGGCTAGTCTGATCTGTTATAACAAAAGATAATTATTTGTTCTTACTAGTCAGCCACAACTTAGAGTGAAATAATAAATTGTATAATTGTATAAAATGTTTAATTGAACTTAGAGATATACAGTCAAAAATAAAAAAATAAAAAAAATAAATAGGATTTTTAAATTATTTTTTTAAAAATAATGAAATTTTTTTGATGGTCCATCCCCACCTCACACATTTAAATTAATTAATAACATATTTAAATAAGTAGTCTACTACTAGTAATCATAATATTATTGTTTCTAAAAAAAAAGACAACAACAAATCAATAAAGAAGAAAGAATGCAACAACAACACAAGATGAGATATTACGAACTCTACAGGAGATCTACCATCGGTGAAGCACTGACAGATACACTCGATGAATTGGTGACCAATCAATATATAAGTCAGCAACTCTACGATAAAGTTTTATTACAATTCGATAAAGTATGTGATCAAATGTACACGAAAACTAAATTAAAAACAAAAACTAATAATATTATTTGTTGTTGTTGTTTTAGTCTATAAATGAAGCATTAGCAGACACAGTTAAATCAAAAGCATCTTTTAAGGTTTGTTTGTTCTATAAAAATGACAAATTTATAAATATGTATGGTTGTGATACTAATTGTTTTTGCTTTATATAGGGAGATTTACACACTTACAGATTCTGTGATAATGTATGGACATTCATCTTGGAAAATGCAGAGTTCAAAACAGAAAATGAAACAATCAAGGTCGATAACGTAAAGATTGTTGCTTGTGATGCTAATATCTCAAATGAAAAAGACAAGAAAGACGAGAAATAATCTATTCATTCGATTTATTATAATTATATGATATCATTATTATTATTATTATTATATATTTTTTACAAAGTTACAATGTAATTAATCAATTAATAGAAAGTTAAAAGAAGTTAAAAGTTAATAGTTAGAATGTCACAGAAACAACAACAAACAACAACAACAAAACAAACAACAAAAGAAAAGTAAAATACAAAAAAAACAAAAAAAAAAAGAAAAGAAAAGAGAATGATAAATAGATATAGATAAAGAAAGAACAAGAACAAGAATAAGAGCAGAGTTTCAACATTTACACCAGTATTATTAATTTAATACAAAGAAAAAGAAAAAGAAAGAAAAAGACAAAGAAACAATGTCTTATAAAATCATGTAGAGAGAGAGTACTTTGGCATTAACTATTAAGAACATGTCTGACCAAAGATAATTGATTTTACTCTCCAAAATCGAATTAGAATATTAATAAATAACAACAACAACAAGTGTATATATTTATAAATCAGATCATTATTGCTTAATTTATTTTGATTTAATTTAACTTTTTATGTTAATGGGGTGGTGTTGCATACTTTTAAGGTGTTGATTTTTCATTGAGTTTAATTTATAGTTAATAAGTATTCTTTAAATAGAAAAGATAGATAATATTGATAATTAAATGGAATTAGGATTCAGTGATGATGAAACTGTATTGTCATATTATAGATCAGTACAAGAAAGGAAAACAAATAGATATAAATCATTGTTAGGTGATCATGTATCTGACGGTATGTTACTAAAGTTAAATAAAGAAAAAAAAACATTTAGTTTTATAAATATAAATGTGTTATTAATAATCATAAAAGAATTAAAAAAGACATTCTTTGATGTCATTGTTATTACAGCGATAGATGAACTTCAGAAACAACACTATGAGAGAATGATTGCTGAGAAGAGACAATCTCATTTGATTCCTTCGTTTGTAGAGTACTTTGTCATTGCAGATCCAATCGGTGAGAAGATAGGTTGTGGTGGTTCCACTCTCTATGTACTATCAGAGTTACAACGATTGCTGACTGTTGACGACCATCGACTTTCAAAATCAAAGATATTACTCCTGCATGCCGGTGGTTATTCAAAGCGACTACCGAATCACTCGACCAGTGGAAAGATATTTGCATCGCTACCATTCTCTTTGGCGCCGAACGGCGTTGCTCTGACGATGTTGGAGATGAAGATTATAATTCTCATTGATTTCCCAGTGAGTATGAATCCCGGTATCTTCTTGGCGTGTTCCGACGACATTGAGTTGTTCGAGTCGAGCGGCATCGAGCTAAGGTCGCCTGGCTTCACTGCGCTAGCACATCCTGGAACCATAGATGTCGGAACCGGTCACGGTATTTTCATTCTTGAGAACAACGAGTGCTATACACCAAACCGATCGAATCAATGTGTAAGATACCTCCACAAACCAACCAAACAAAAGATGCAGCTGGAAAACGCAATAATGCCAGATCAGCAGGTTCTGTTGGACAGTTGCTATTTCTTTGATCATGCAACCACCGAGATATTCCTTCGATACTACCGAGAGAACTCACCGATTCAATGTGAAATCGATGCCTACAGTGATTTCCTTCAGCCACTAGGATCGAATTCCAAACCCGATTACTTTGAAAATAAGAATAATGTTTCAATTTATAAACCAATGATTTCAGTTGAAAGAGAGTAAGTTTTATATAAATTTCAATTATTGTTAATATACTCATTGAACTAATAATTCTTATTAATATAATAGAAAGTTATTCAATTTATTAAAGAATTGTAATCTAAGTGCACTACCATTGAATCCATCTTGTTTTATTCATATTGGAACTTGTCATGAATATATTGAACATTTCACAGTGAATTTTCCAAAGATTGGTGCTAAAAGAATCATCTACAGTCATCAAAATGGTGAGAGAAAAGATGATATATCACTAGCTACCAATTCCTGTTTAATACACTGTTTGATGAATAAGGGACAATACAAAATAGAGGAATCGACAGTCATTGAGTATTGTCTATTCAATAACATCAATATTTCAATTGGAAAGCGTTGTATTTTAGCAGATTTAGATTTGGATTCATTCAGACAAGACAAGAAATCAGAGGGAGTCGACAATATTGTTATTCCATCAAATACATTCATTCAAACGCTATCACTAACGGGTAATCGTTATGTCACAATTATATTTGGTGTAGACGATAGTCTGAAAGCAACTTCCAATCCAACAATATTTGGTCAACCAATGACAAAGCTACTATGTCAGGAAAAACGATTAACTGAACAACAGATTTGGACAGATGAAGAGTCAAGAAAATCACCATCGCTATGGACAGCCGCGATTTACCCAGTGTGTAGCTATCCATTGCAATCGTTCCTCACATCTTACCGATTGCTCCTACAGCCAAACAACGACTTTGACTACACCAAACTAAACTCTAACAAACTCTATTCTTTAGAATCATGTTTATCGGAAAAGGATTTACAATCACAAGCAACTCATAGAATAAATTTAACAAACTCAATTGCCAAATTAATTTAAATAAATAAATAAAAATTAAATGTTTATTAAAAAAAATAATAATGATAATCGAACTCTGATTTCTCTATTCATACTGTTTCATTGGTCTTCCTCTTGCTTTCAAAACTGGACATTCTTTTGTTATTACTTTAAATGATGTAACTCCTCAGCATTCTCTCTAGAAATTAAGATTCAAAATATAAAATAAATAAATAAATTAAAAGTTTATTAAATATTATTAAATTTGGTTAAAATTGTTAATTTAGAAATAACAATTAGATTATGGTTTAAGTTCGTCAGCTCTTGGTTGGTTTGAGAGATTTGGTTGTTCCTGGAGATGATCGAACTCTGATTTCTCTGGAGTTTTGTTCTTATGCATCATTTCAGAGGCTTTTTCTTTGGTTACATTATAACCCTCTTTTATTTTCTCTCCAGCTTTATTACTGACCTCCTTTGTCTTTTCCCAACCCGTGTGGATTGCTTCCTTCGACTTGTTGATTGCATTATGCATGAATCCCTCTATATTAATGTTTTATGTAAATTTAACTATTAATAAATAAATAAATATTTATTATTTAAATATTATCTTACCTTCACCAGAATTTTGTGGATTATTCATTTTTTTTTTTTCTAAGAATCTGTTTAATAAATTAAATGATATTGAAAAAATTAACTTTGTGATAGAATCTTGTAAATAAATAATTTTTATAAATTAATTAAATAAAAAATTTAAATTAATAATACATATTAAAAAATACTAAAGTAATTACTTAAAAGTAAAAAAATCCTATTTTGGAATTATTCTTTTTTTGGTAAAAAAAAAGGATACGTGGTAAAAACAAGGATACGAATTAAAATGTAGTGTTAAAAAAAAAATTAATAAATTACTCTTTCGAATTTATTAAAATATTAGAAACTAGTTGTGTGGTTAATTTCAGGTAGATTTTGTTATTATTTTGTGTTGTTGTTGATCTATCTATTAAGGACCAATTATAATATTTATCAGTATTGTTTTTTTTTTGTTTTCTTTTAACGATACTTTGCCATATTATATTGTAATGCATAATCTACTTCCAATCCAATAGAATGTGCTGCGTGTAATGGCCAAAATGGATCTCTTTTAATATATTAAAATAAAAATGAAAATAAAAATAAATTAGATATGAGAAATGAACTAAATTTATATATAAATAAAA
This sequence comes from Heterostelium album PN500, assembly GCF_000004825.1. NCBI lineage: Eukaryota > Evosea > Eumycetozoa > Acytosteliales > Acytosteliaceae > Heterostelium > Heterostelium album. The sequence continues at coordinate 95,018 of NW_008805070.1, read as the reverse complement.
ACGTAAATATACCTGAGGAATGGACGAGCCATCATTACTATATCAGCTCTTTGTTCATCGATGACGGACATTGCTTCCTCTGGAGTATTGATGAGTCCAACCGCCGAAGTAATCAATCCTGGAATAGCCTTCTTGATTCCCTCTGCAAATGGAACTTGGTAGAGTGGTCCGAACGCTATTTTCTGGTTGTGGCTGTTTCCACCCGACGAACAATCGAGAATATCTACATCCAACTCATGGAGGTGACGCGCCAGTGCAATCGAGTCATCGAGATGCCAACCGTCAGCTACCCACTCCTCGCAACTGATACGCACTAGCAGCAGCTTCTTCCACACAGCTCTCACCGCCTTGACGATATCGAGCAGCAGTTTGATTCTACCGAGGAACGATCCACCGTATTGATCCGTACGTTTATTGGAGGTTGGCGACAAGAACGAATCAATGAGATATCCATGAGCACCGTGAATTTCAACGGCATCGAATCCAGCTTTTTCACAACGAATGGCGGCATCTACAAACGCCTGAACTACAGACTGTATCTCCTCTACAGTCAGCTCATGGGGAACAAGATGCTCGCCATCCCAAGCCAGTGGGGAAGCGCCATCCAAATTTGTCCATCCTGAATTTTCAACAGTACTAGGCATTCTTCCATTCTCTAGGAACGGTGGAATAGTCGATGCTTTTCTACCTGCGTGTGCAATTTGCATTGTTGTCAACTATCATCATCATTATTATATTATTAAGATTAATATTGTATTGTTTACTATTTTCAACAACTTTAAACAAACTTAACTTACACATTTAAAAGTATGTACGAAATCATTGATACGTTTGAGTGGGGCGATTTGTTCATCACACCAGATACCACTGTCGAATGGTGAGATTCTACCATTGGCAACGACTGCCGATGCTTCAAATATTATCATAGAAGCACCACCTTTTGCAAATGAACCTAAATGTACTAAATGCCAATCATTCATAGCACCATCTATACAAGAGTATTGACACCTATTATTATATTACAATATATTATATATCAACAATTGTTTGTATACAATGATCTATAGAATAGATTTCAATCTATTAAATATATATATATATATATATATATATAGTTCAAAAATTTACATTGGTGAAACAACGATTCTATTCTTCAAAGTGGTATCTTTGATTGTAAGAGGTTGGAATAGCTTTGGAACTACTTTCTTACAAGTCTCTGGATCGACTGTGAAAGAAAGACTGTCCACTGGTAATCCACTGCTAGACTTGGTCAGAGGTTTATTTGGTTTCGCACACTCTTTCGTTGGTACACCTGGACTCTGATAGTTTGTTGGCATTGCATAGGGATATTTAAATTCCATTTTTATTATCTATGCTCTCTTCACTATTCTATTTTATTAACAACAAAACTATACTCTTTATTAAAAAGAAATCAATAAAAATAATAAATTAAATGATATATGTTAACACAAATCTAATAAAGTGTTCTTTAATTAAATTATTATTTGTGAACATCATCATTTTCACCTGATTGTTTTTTCATTTTTTTTTTGTTTTGGCGAAATCATTGTTTTTCACCTGCAGGTGATTGGTATGGAGTAGATCAAAAAAAAAAAGTTATTTTTATTTATTTATTTCAATTTTTTTTTAAAATTAAAAATAATAAAACAAAAATAAAAATAATATTGAATGACAAGTTCAACTTTTAGTATTCAAAAATAAATTCATAACCCCTTTTTAGATTTTTAATCCTTTTTTGTTCATAGAGATTATACGAATCCCAATTAAATAAAAATAAATAATGAATTTTACATTTTTAAATATTTTATTAAGTTATATTCTTTGAGAGAATTAAAATAATCCATTTTATAAATAATTGTTTTTTATTATCTTATAAGAATAACAAAGAATGACAAGTTTTGTACACAGTAAATCAAGAGATGGACCAATTAAATCTACTCATCACTCCAATGTAGATATTAATAAGATAACAACAGTTCCAATTTCAAAGACAAACCTTCAAACACAGAATATCACTGTTTTAGATTCAAAAGAAACAATTGAAAATGGATTTAAAGTCTGTATTATTATATGTAAATAATTTAATTTTTAATTTACTAATAATTGTTTGCTGAATTCTTTAGACAATAGCAGAGAGTTTATCTGCACCAATATTTGATAAAGAATCAAACCAATTTACTGGTTTATTGGATATCCGTCATTTCTTGGGATATATTCTTTATAAATTGCCTGTTCCTCACTCGGGTACTCAAGAAAAGAAGATCTACTTGAAGGAACTTGATAAATACCCGTTTAATGTATTGGATATTAATTCTAATATTTTAGAATTATTAAAGTATGTAATCTATTAAATAACTTTTTTAGAATACCCTTTTATTAATACTTTTAATATTTAGATATTTCAATTCTGGAGTACACTCTGCTTTTATTTTAAATGAAAAGAAACAGATTGAAATGATTTCTCAACTATCTTTAATAAGATGGATGTTGGCAAATGTAAGTTGTTTATCTATTTAATTAAAATATTTAAAATCAATATTAATTTAAACTATTTATTTAGATTGATGATTTAAAGATTGGAAATGATAAGATTAAAGATCTTTTCCACGGAGAACAACAACATAAATTCTCTAAAGTACATTCCATTTTGAATACTAAATCAGTGGTAGAAGCATTGAGAGAGTTGTACGTTCAGAATATCTATGGTATGCCAATCCTAGATGAAAATAAGAATATCGTTGGAAATATCTCTATCGTGGATATCAAGGAAGCAAATGATAATTTGGATAAATTGATCCTACCCCTTAAGATCTACTTTAAGGAACGTCCAATCTATTCAATCTCTGAGAATAGCACTTTTAAAGAACTCTTACAGATCTTTGATAGCAAACAGATACATCGTATCTATTTAATGGAGGAGAACAAACCAATTGGAATCATCACTATCACTGATGTTCTTAGCATGCTCTATCAACATTTACACTACAGAGCAAACACAGCTCAAATTTAAAAAGATAATAATTTCTATCTTTAAATCTCAACAACATTAATAATTATACTAGATAGTATAATTTTGATTCTAATAAAATTTATTTATTTAATTTGATATATATACTCTATCTTAGAGTTGGTTTTTTATCTCTTTGTTACAATTACTTTATATGGTAAAGTGTCCATTGTTAAACCGATTTGAACGTTTTCATCAATCATTTCGTCAGATACTCTTTCAATCTTGAATCTCTTGACAATATGTGCGATAGCCAATAAAATATTGACCTCTGCCAAGTTATTTCCAACACATTTTCTTGGACCAAATCCAAACACCAGTGTAGGTTGTGAAGCTTCAACTTTATTTGAATATCTCATTGGATTAAATACATATGGGTCTATTAATAATTTTTAACAAATAATTAGTATTTCTCTTTCTTTTTTTTTTTTTTTTAATGAATAATATTAATAATTACCTTTCCATATTTTTTCATTTAAAGATGCACTAAAAAAGTTGGTAAATATCAATGTCTAAAAATAAATGCAATAAACCAGGATAATTAATAATTGTTTAGGAATAGAGAAATAAACTATAACTTACATCTTTAGGAATAAAATAATCATGGAAAACAATCTCTTTTGAGGTTCTATGTGGAAGTGAAAGTGGTACTATGGGTCTGAGCCTCCAAACCTCTTTGATAAAGTTTTGGGTGATGTGCAATGAAGTACGCATATTGGTAAAGTTAAACTCGTTGTTTCCATTTTCGAAAATAGTAATCTCTTTGTGAATCATCTCTTGATACTCTGGGTAGTTTGCTAGGAATACAATACTCCAATCGATAGTAGAGGCAGTTGTGTCTGTTCCAGCTATAATAAAATCACTTGAATTCTTTAAAATACAAACGTCATCCAATATTCCTTCTTTATGATTTTCAACTTCCAAAATGAAATTATCCATAAAGTTTCTTGGACTTTTTAAAAAAAAATTAATATAATCCATTTAATTAATAATAAATAATCTTATTACATACTTATTAGGATCAATAGTATCTTTATGTTCTTGGATATACTTGTTTAAATGTCTATTTACACAATCAATTGCATTTTGTAAATTTGTAAACTGTATAGGAGTTGAAATTAATAAATTTAGTTTCTTAAAATTCAAAATACAAATAATTTTTACATTGGAAAATGGTTTCAATAAAGGTATAAAATCACCTGGATTTCCATGTGACATCCATTTGGCAACTTCATCAGTGGCATGAATCAAATCATCGAGGTCATTGCTTTTTCCAAGTTCATAAGGTGCTTCATTTGATAATAACAATTGAAATACAGCATTGAAAGCAATCTTTTTAACATAATATCTAATATTAACCTATTTAATTAATACAAAAATTTAATTAATAATAATATTAAATGTATTAAAAATTTAACATACAGGCTCACCAGATTCTGATTCTTTTTCAATAACATCTAAACATTTAATTATATTGTTGGTGAGTGTTTTCTCCATCTGTAAGACCTTTGATCTGGTAAAAGCACTGGCCCATATCGCTCTGCACATGCTCCAGGTGTCACCATTCGAAAATCCAAGATCTTTGAGTTGTCCGACTATCGCTGAGAGTGGTGTAATGTAACGGTCTGAGAATACATCGGAATGATTAACCAAAGCATCTTGGATGATATCAGTTTCACTCAAGACCACAGCATACACAGATCCCATCCACAACGAGTAGATGTTTCCATACTTTAAATAGAGATTGTGGAGAGCATATTGTGGTTTGCCTTTGTCGATCAAGTGAAGATTTCCTATAATCGGTAAAGGAGTTGGTCCAGGCGCACTAAAAGGTATTCTTTTTTTCTATCAAATAAAAAATAACAAAAAATATTAGAAAAAAGATTAAGATTTTTATTGTGGTTTTTTTATAAATAGTTATTACCAAGTGTAAAAAAGTTATTAATATTATACAAAGAATAATAGCTATGATTATATCCATTTTTATTTTTAATGTTTTTGGTAATCAAACTTGATGATGATTGAATAAAAGTATGATTAAAAATAGCTTTTTTGTTTTTTTTTGTTCACTTTTAACATTCTCTTTTTATAATTTCAATCAAAATCTAATCAATACCAAATAGGATATTAATCAGTTGATGAATTGTTGTAAACTTAACTTTCATTAATTGCACTTCATTCATTTCATTCTTAATTAATTCACTACCTTTTCATTAGTGGGTCTAAAAAAACACAAAAAATTTTAACCAATGAAAAACAAAATAAATCTGTTCACAAAGAGGTGAAAAAGGATGTTGGTTTGATACTATTTGAACACAAATTCATTGAACACAAGTGGGTAAGAGGAAGAGTTTCAACCGACAAATACTTTTTTAATGAAGGTTAAAAACTTTTAAACATAAAACTATTTTTAATCAATACTGATTTTTTTACTACCAAAACATAACCAATAGAAAAACTTGTAAACCAATATTATAAAATCATACACATAATGTTTATTATTATTATTTTTATAGTCGGTTAAACATTATACTTACAAACTTATTTTAATGAATATACTAATATTATAAAATCGTCAAAATCAATATGATATTAATTGTACAAAATAATTGAAGTAGATTTCTAAAAGCGACAGTGAATTTCAACCTGTTGTGGAATGAAAGCTTCGAAATTTGAAGAAAAAATTTAAAAATAATTCAAATAAATTCTGATCAACAAAATTCCAATTTTGATGATCGAATTTATTAATTTATTTTATTATTATTGTTTTTAAAAAGGAGTCGCTCAAGTCTATCAACAATAAATTTATTAAATGAATCGAATCAAGTTCAAGAATCAATTTTGACAGATAATGTTGTGATCTTGAAGCTCAATCAATTCTGAAGCCCACATTTAAAAATAGAAGATATTTATATATAGTACTATTTATATTGAAATGTAACCTAAGAAATATTGAATGACTTGAACATTCAAATCTATGTAACTATGCTCGGGAACATATTGCCCGATATATATATTCATTATAATATTAAACATTGTTTTTTTGTGTTTTTGTTTTTGTTTTTTTGGTTACCCACAAGTCAACCAAATTTTTTGATATTCTATGAATTCCACATATGTGGTTAATGTTTAATCATCAAACAAGCGCATCTATATCATGTTCATATCCGTCCAAGTGATATTCTATTGACGTGTATTTCTGTTTATAATATCCATTAATGTTCTATAATAAATATCTATCATTATTCGGTATGACAGATTATTGATTATTATTTATTTCCTAAAGATATTTTTTATTTTCGGGTAGAATTGCTTTACTCTTGAACCCATGAAAATTGAAATTTTAACTTTGTACTGTACAAACCAAACCTTTAAATAGTTTGTAAAGAAAATGGTTACCAATCAAATTAAATCAATAAATAATATTAATAATAAATGAAAATTCAATTATTTCTATTTGTAATCATTGCAATTGTAGCAATTTCAGCTCAAACCGACCCATGTGCAACTGGCCAAGCTTCATCCATTAGCCAATGGGGTATTACTTTTAACTTTGACAAAGCATATCCATGCGGAAAGTTTGTAAATGGCGATTATTGGGTCACTCCAACTACTGCTGGTGGTAAGGTAGTGATTAGTTCAATGCTTCCAGCTTTCACAGGTACCAGAAACGGTTGGATGGCCAATCCAAATCATCCACTTAACCATGGTTTCGATAGTGAAATCGGTGGTTGGACTGCCTCAATGGTTCCAGCTCTTCCATATTCTGCAAGTGTAAACACCTCCATTGTCAAAGCAATCTCTGAAGCTGGCGCTAACCACTGCAATCAGCCATACACTTGTTTGAGCACTGCTGCCGTTCTCACTGTTTTGGCCGCACCACCACCCACCGGTTCATTCCGTCCTGGTTACTATGGTCTTCCAGTCAACAAGAAGATCTACTCGTCCCTCAACATGCAGACTGCACTTCTGCCATCGTTCGCTCCAGTTGCTGATACTCCAACCTTGGCATCGCTTGTCACTCGTTTCGAGAGAGTGCAACTCGACCACAAGAAAGACTGGACCGGTCGTGACCTCCATCCACACCTCAACTTGCCAGACTACGGTTCGATCATTGCCAGTGACACTGGAGATGCCGTTCTTCGTTTGATGCTCAACGATCCACTCTCTGCCAAGATGCCATTGTTGATCCAATATGTCCAAGCCGGTATCGACTACTGGAGTATGTACAACGGTGGAGTCACCTGGCCAGTCGATGGTGGTATCTTCATTGGTCGTAAGCTTCCAATTGCTTTTGCAGCTGTCATGCTCAACGACTCGGCTATTTCTGCCAAATTGAAACTCGCTGGAACACAATCATTCGGTGAAGACGGTCAAATCTACTACAGTACCAACGCATCGATGGTTCTTTGGGGTCAAGAATGCGATCCAGATGACTACTGGGATTGCGCACTCACAGGAGCTGCTCAAGGAACCAAAGATTGTCGTGATCCATTCGGATACATCGATGGTGGTATTCCAGGTGATCTTTATCAAATGTGTTGTACATCTCAAACTTGTAAGTTATTATTACAACACACATAAAACATAGATAATCTTTATTAATTCTAATCAAAACTAACTAATCTTTATGCAATATTGTAGGGAAGGCAACTGTTCTTTCACAAAGACTTATGCCAAAGGTACAATGTGCTTTCAACAGTCCACTTCTTCTTACCTATGTAGATAGATGGGTTAGCTCTGGTGCTCACACTCTACCAGATCCATATTCTCTCCAAAGAGGTGGTGTTCTTGGACCAAGCAGATTCCCACAATTCAATGGTAAAAGTGCGAACGACGGCTATTACTCATCCTCATTTGCTTATAACATGTGGGCAACCTATCGTGCTACAGCACCAGTCACAACTTGCCCATAAACAAACAATTCTAACTATTATAATCATAAATATAATAAATTTATTTTGTCACAATTATTTGGAGTTCGCGAACTTTTTTTAAATATTTTTATTTATAATACCTGTAATTCCTAATTGATTTTAAATTATGAGACATGTCTTATAAAATTCCTCTTTACAACTCGCAATACTATCAAAAAAATAATAAGAATTTCAACAATTGGTTTGTGTTGTTGTTGATTAAAGTCTGATTTTTTGATCACGTGTTTTAATTTGTAAATAGATTAAGTTGTTCCAAGTTGAGATTCAACCATTCTTGTTCAGTGCGACAGTAGCTGTCAATACTAGCTAATGTACACTCTGATCTGTTTGCCAACAACCATTTAACGACCTCCAAGTTTTGATTTGCGATCGCTCTATCAAGAGTATCTGAATCGCATCCTTCACTTCTATTATTGTGTAACCAAATGACGATATCTAGCTTGCCTGCACGTGCTGCATCTGTCATAGCCGCAGAAGTGCATTCTGATGTACAATTTTGGTTCAACCATTTTACAATTTCAACGGTTCCTTGACTACCGGCACTGTCTAGACAATCTTCACATCCACCTTCGGTATTCTCATGCAACCATGATAGCATCTCTAGATTATGGTGTCGAATTGCACTCCACATTGCTTCTGATGAACATTGATTGATGCCAATTCTCTGACTAACCAACTTGATAATATCCAATCGATTAATGTATGCTGCCATATCTATTAAATCATAATATTCACCATCACTATTGAGATCATCTAAATACTTGTTGAGAACATACTCGATAACCTCTATATTTCCTCCTGTTATTGCATTGTAAAGTAATAGATTGGAGGAATCTCTCTCTAGATCCATTGCTCTATCAACCTCAAGATACTGAAGCATATCTAAAGGTCCTTCTCTTGCGGCATTATCAATGGCAGTGTTGACAAAACTATCCTTGTTGTTTGGAGTACTACCGACTTTTCCCACCAAGAATTTCAATAGCTCGAAATTTCCAGAGAGTGGTGCATTCACCATCATACTGTAATAGTCCCAGCTATACTGTTGAAGTTCATCCAATCCAAAGATATAATGAAGAATATCCGATCTACCGTACTTTGAAACCAAACACATCAACATATTTGGTTCACATTTATTAGATCGAAATGTTTTCTCTCTATCTAAACCTAGTTGTTCTAACGAATATTGAAACAACTCCAGACTGCCACCAATGATAGCACATTCATAGATTTTAGACTGAGAGTAATTATCGAAACCAAAACAATCTCCTTTCGCTTCTCTATCAATAAAGTATTTCTTAAACATATCCAAATAGTTATAACTGCCATTAAATACGGACTACTAGTCAAATCATCCCAACTAAAAGTAGGAATGGGATCATCCTCTGCAATAGATCTTCCTATAGCCTCGTAAGATCTTCCTACAATATCAATAGATTTTCCTATAATCTGATTTACATGTTTTACATTTTTAAAAATTTTTTTATGAATTACAAAATTATCAAATAGAGATAAGAATAATTGTTTATCCATATCTTTTTATCAAATAACCCAGAAAATATGATCATCATGTAAAAGATTAGCAAAGTTGTTTTTTTTTTTTCATAAGGTAATGAACATGATTCCAGAAAATATCTAGAAATTTTATTTTTTTATTAAAAGAACCTTAATTAAAATTGATATATTTTTGGATTATTATTTTTGAGATATTCAAAGTTGTAGGGGTGATAAAGTGGTTGGAGTGGTAGTCTAAGGTTTTGAAGAGTGTTCATTATAATGAAGTTTGTTGTTAATATTCATTGGTAATGAGTGGCTCACGTTGATCCCTAAGCTTATTGGCCAGTCTCGATAGTTTAGATCTCTTTTTGATGTAGACAAACAACAAGGTAATTGTTATTATAACTACAAAGATTGCAGTACCACCGACGATCAAACCGATGTCTTCCTTTGAGAGTGTTTTCTCGTAGTCACAGATAATGGCAGTGAAGTATCGACCACCAGCGGGATTCCAAGCTTGGTCTACTAAAACACAGCTACTGTAGTCACTGATGTTACTACTAAAAGGATAGCTTATGTTGACCATCACCGAATTTAGATAACCTCCGTTGACTATGATTTGTTTGCTTTTCGAGTTCCAAGAGTAGTTTTGAGTCATAGGAGACCACAATGTCTCATTTATTGAAATGAAATCTGGATATTGTGGTATCTCTAAAACTCTTCTATCGGATTCTTTCTCTGGTAGATAATAACAATAATCAGATGCCTACAATATAATAAATAAAGTACAAGATTTTTGTTATTATTTTATTTTATTTTATTTTTTATTATTTTATATTGTAAAACTAAACTTACATTCGATTGATCACAAGATGAATAGAAAACTTTGAAACTCTTACTTGTCAATGACAAACTCTCATTGTAAAGAAGTGACAAAACAACTAAAAACAATATATATTTCATTCTCTGTTATATCTATCTGTGATGGATTGATAAACAATGGAGAAACCAAAAAATTAAAATCATTGATTTTTTTAATTGTTTACAATACATTTTCTAGTGTCATCACCAAAAAATACATGACATTTATCGGGACTTCCACCGATTTTATTTTTTAGATTTTTTTTATTTTTTATTTATTTGAAAATTCATAAAAATCTATTTGGCAAAGATATAAATAAAGGATTTTACAAATCCCGATTGAAGATCACTTAAATATATGTGAATATTTAAAATTGTCCTATCCTTTTTTTTTTAATTCTTTATAAAAGAAATATGAAAAATTTTGATCAAATCAAAAATTTTTTTTCGATGAATTGGTGATATCTGTGAAACAATGTTTTGATTGTGATGATCAACATAAAAACTTTTATTTACTTCATTTCATTATTTTTCTTATTCATTCACTATAAAAATGGAACCACTCTCTCCAAAGCAAAATATATGTGATAATAACGATAATAGCAATATTGAAATTCAAAAGTCAGGTAAATATATCTTGGCACTAATTACACAGATCTGTTTTAACATTAATATTTTTAAACAAAAGAGATAAACTTTATTTTTATAAAGGAAACATATTATCAAGAAACTCAAAAAAGCACTTTTTCTACACATTTCAGTCAAAATGTTAATCTATTAGGTGATGTCATAACATATGAAGCTCTTTTGGAAGAGGCAAAAAAAACTTTAGACGAAGAAAGTAAGAAAAAAACAGAATACAATGAATCTCATAATTTACAATTAGCAATACCCGTCGATAAAGATCAATATGATGCATTATTCTCACACCCAAAGTCTAAAGGAATCTTGGATGGCAAATCTCCAGTCTACTACAAAATACCAAAAACATTCGCCGACAAACAAACTTTCTCGTTAGTTAATGGATTTATAAATCTCATTGAAAATAGATCTGTGTTGGGTAACCAATTACACTCACATCCAAACATTCATCCATTCAATAACATATTAACAACAAAAATCGCTTTTAATGTGCCAGATAAAGATATAAAAAATTACATAGAATCCACGGGTTGCACCCCAAAGTTACCCCAAAGATGCATATCAACAAAAGAATTACATTTTATTTTCCAAGGAGGAATTTAATATCAAATAAAAATAATAATAATATTTATTACAATTGTTTAGTTTTATTTATTTATCAATATTTATATTGTCTGTACTTTCTTCTTAGGAACTTTGAAAGGATATCTTTATCTTGGATAGCAACTGCATTATCAACAGAGTCTGGTAGAGAACGATGCTTACCGAGTAGCATCACGATGATGATGATCAGCTTTGATGTGACACCGAGCAACGTCGAGAATGAACTCTGAATCTTTGGATTGCCCATGGTGAGACCGACTGTACCAAAAGCACTGACCACTTCAAACATGACGTGGAACACGGTGAAAGAGTTGTCTGGAATATCTAAACGAGTCTCCTCAAAGATACCGATCAACAAAATACAAATGTAGAGAATAAAGATATCACGAATCAACAGGTCCTTCATAACCTCACGAGTTTTCTCCTCGGCTGCATATTTACCATTGACCGCCGAACCCTTCAACGAAATGACAAATGGATACGACGATACAAACATCAAACCAATGAATAAAAGCAACACTGAATTCGATAGTAAACTGATATCGATCGAGTTGAATCCTCCAGTTCTTGTTGACTATACAATTGTAATTGAATTGTAAGTAAGAAAAGCTTAACAACAATAAAATATAATGATACTTGATACTTACAATTGAATGGAATAGATAGTTTACAAAGGTATCACCAGATGACATTCCTGCGAACGCTTTTTCATTGGCTTCGAGAATTGCCATCAAAGATACCTGTGAGAATGTAAAGATAAACCAGACCGCAAGAAGAACCATCGTTGGTTTCGCTTGGAATAAATGTGTATATACAGAACGTGGGTTATTCAATAAATGTTCATAAGGATCTGGATCTTTAGAAATCTGAAAATATATTAATAATGTAATGGTTAGTGATCGTTAAACATCTAATCTTTGACTTGGTAAAAACCTTACTTTTCTTAATATAAATATGATAAAACGAAGTATTACAGGGAACAGAGTGTTACCCATTACTATCAGTATTGATATTACAAACAGTACAAACGAACTTCTATTTAGTTGTATCATGTTGTCGTTTAGCAGTGTAATGCCAACGTTGTTGAATGCTGAAATCGTATTGAAGAAAGACCACCAGAATGTATTGACTTTATTCGTTTTGATGATCGTCTCTACTGTGCCACCTGTATTAGACACCAGCAACAATACGATGAATCCTGTTAGGTAGACTGTTACTTGGTAGATTGGAATTATATATAAAAGCTTGCCAAGTGACCTGTACTCTATGTTCATCTCCAATATAAACAAAGCGTCTGGTGAGATGTCGTATTCATCGTCACCAACACTCTTTTCTTTCTCATCCTCCGATATCAGCGATAGGTCATGTTGATGTTCAAAATGATGAATCTGTGCATTATTATCGCTATCATGACTATTTGTATTACTATCGCTATTTATAATAACACCACCTGCGTTTGGTTGTACAATCTTATTATTTACGACATTCGGACTGTTTTCTCTTAGTGTAAGAGTAGTCATAGTCGAAGTCGATGAAGTCGTAACCAGTGAACTTGTCGTCAGTGTGTCGCTGTTACCTGATAACGAACTTGGTGATAATGAATCTTCACTTCTTCCACTGTTACCGACATCTTTTTGTTGTTGTTGTTGTAACTCCTGTTGTTGTTGAAGCTGTTGCTGAATTGAACTAGCATCCTCGAGATTAATAGAGAAGTGCCCGTGACGGTTAGAATAAGCACGACGCAGATAGTAACGACGTATCAGGACGACCGCCAACGTTAGCATAACAGTGGAACCTAGCTGCATTAAGATCATCAAGATGATCTGTGTAAAGACGGTCCACGACTGGATGTCGACAGTCAGCAGTCCTGTGCTAGTCAGTGCAGAGTACGATCCAAACAGACAGTCGATAAACTTGGTGTGCGACGACGGTCCTTCGATCATGAACAGCAACAAACCACCGACAAAGCCAACGACCACAAAATAGAGAAAGTGAAATCGATAGTAGTGATTCTTGTCGATGTACACCAAGAGCTCACTCAACAGTCGCTTCCAATACTGTTTATTCAAAAAGAATAAATCCATTCCCTCTATTAGTTCCTAACACTTTTTCAATAAATAAAATACTAATAAATAAAAAATTGTTTACTCTCGTTATTAATTAACTTCTTTTGTGTGTGATCTGTGTTGTTTTTTTTTTTTTTTTTTCACCAAGATGCTTTTTTTAAAAAAAAAAAAAACAAAAATTTAAAAAAAAAAAAAAACAAAGGGGGTTAAGCACATACAACACATTTATAAAACTTTTGAATGATAAGATTTTTCTTTGATTTTCATAAAATTGCCCCACCCGATTAATTGTATTATTTTTAATTATTTTTAATCAAAAAGCACAATTAATTGATTTTTACAAATTTGTTTTATTTTTAATTTATTTCTTTTTGTGTAAAAATAAACATTTTTTAAAATCTTTAATTAAACAATTTAAAGTTCATCATTTATACTCTTTTTGAATAAAAGAATTGTTAATAATAATTTGTATATATATATTAATATTATTTGTTTTTAAGATCTTCAACTTTAGTATAATACAATCTATTTTATAATCAATCCTAATACACTTTGTTAATATCTTGATATTATTTGTTATTGTTTGAACTATATATATTTTAATTTAGAATAAATGTCAGCATTATTTCCAAAAATTCTATTTTTTGGAAATCAAGAGCAATTCGATGCACTAAAAAGTCATCTTTCAGGAACAATTTGTATACAATTGATACATATTGACCGTAAACACCCAAATCAACCGATACCAATCAATGTTCTTGGCACACATTTAGGAGTGATCATCTCTCTTGATTGGTTCTTAGAAATCGACACAACAAAACAGTTTGCAAGTAACCAGAGCAAAATACTGGTCATCAATTTCGGAGGTAGTAAACCAGTTGGGGACCCACTCCAGCCAGGAATCAAACAACTCAAACTACCCGGTAGTATTCAACCAGTTAGCCAACAGATCAGCACCCAAGCCGAATCCGATGATGTTGACAACAACAACAACAACAACAATAATAATAATCAACATAAGGATTCTCGACTATGTCAAAGTTTCAAAAATGATTTTGAAGATTGGTTTAGTCATGTTGGTTCACCATCGACCCACGCTGAGTGTATGAAAACTGAATTAATGATCAAGGTAACATCTTTATTAATAATTACTATCATAGTTTTCTAATTTCGATTCTATTTCTAAACAAAAAACAAAAAGTACATTGGCATTCTTGATTATCTTTATAGAAAATCAGAGTTTGCACGTAATGTAATTGCTCATTTGAGTGGAATGAGCTCCTCCGATAATTGGGTGACTGTTAAATCAATTAAAGATTTTTTTAATTGTTTATTAACATTCAATCCTAACATCTGTCACAAATATTTATTTACTCATTACGTTATAACTCTTCAAGATGTACAAATACTGATGCCTGTGTTTGGCTTTCGAGACGTCAGTTCCTCTTCATCCTCCTCACCACCACTATCGCGTAAGATCATGTTGTTTGCACTGACTATTGTAGAGTCATTAGTTTACTCTCGTCAGCTATCGTCAAGTGATAGCGATGTAAGAGAACAATGTATTCGTGAAATATATAACCATTGCAAGAGACCAAGAAACAAGCTCAACTATCAAACCATTGCCAAGCATATGGACAACCAATTAGCTATCACAATCATGAAAATCATCACCGATCCTCTCCCACAGTTTCCACTTATACCACCCAGCCAAAACATTAGTCAGGAGTCGATGAGAGCTGATATCAACAAAGCTATAAAGGAATTGGAACCAACTGAAGACCATCTCTTGGTGAAAAGGGAAAACAACGATATAGCTGCCATCATTCAGCTATGGGATTGTATACGCCAGTTCAAAGGATTTGGTGTACCCATCGACCGGGAAGCCAAATACCAACTCTTGCAAGAGATTGCCATTGGACTTTCGAGTACGGAAATCAACGTTCGTCTCTTGGAAAACAAAATAGGCAAATTCCTACAGCAACTGGTAGGAGATCGCCCTTTTGACTTTACCAAGAATGACCTTGCCTACATCACAGGAATTCCAGTTAGATGTTTAAGTGACGTGCAGTGGACAAGTCCCGAAAATATATACACCTTCAACTTCTGGGTGGTGCGACAATTGCTGAAAAACAAACAGCCATTTATCATTGTAAACGACAGTTATAAATTGGCCAATGCTATTTCCGATATATTGGGAATGGAACAACAAACAACAGAATTCCATAGGCTTATGGGTGTGGTGTACTATTCGACACTGGATTCATTAATGGACAATCTGGCTAAACTGGAAGAGTACTTTGTGGAATGGAGAGAGTCAAAACTCTACAGCAGTGTCAAAGATCAACTTAGAGAAGAGAATCGTGTGACCAGACTTTCATACAACAACGATACTAGATGGGACTTCTATGCGAAGCTGATGTGTTTGCCTATCGACCAACAATATTTCTTCTTTAATAATATTATTGAAGTAACCAAATCAATCGATGCCATTGCGGACTCACAATATTCATTGTCACCTGCCAGAAGACGAGTAATATTTGTAAATCTAAATCTCAATAACCAAATTGAAAACGAAATAGAGAAATTCAACCACTGTGTTACAACATATCGTTCAATCACTTGGGTTGGTGTGATCTCCGAGGATGTGAAGTCTGGTTTGGAAGGATTTACCAAGGTCACACTTCTTTAAATTCAAACTATGTATAAAATCTTCATTTATATTATACTTTATTTACATTCATTAAATTAACACCAAATAGCCTGTTTAAAAACAAAAAATAAAAATAAATTTGGTTTATGCTATTTTTAGAGTTAACAATTTTGTAAACAAATTTAATTATTTTTTTCTCATTTTTTTTTTGGGTAATGAAGCTCATTGTGTGGTTATTTTTGATTAATTTTTAAGAAGATAAAATATTTTAGTTTCAATCACACTTTATAATTTACTTTATTATTAGTTTATATTTTTATATATCTTTCTTTGTTTTATAATATTATTTCTCTTTTTTTTATTTTTTTTATTTTCCACTTTCACTCAACATACATACCACATTAAATTACACTAAATAATTTTGTTTTATTATAACTTTTAAATATATTTTTATTTATAATTATATATTTATTGTGTTGAATAATGGACGTACTTTTTCCAAAATATCTGTTTCTTGGAAATCAATATGAATTAGATGCTTTAACAGGACAGCTTTCAAAAGAAACTTACCTTAAATTAACACATGTCGATCACAAACACCCAAATAAACCTATACCAATCAATATTTTTGGCACATATTTGTGTGTGATAATATCTCTTGATTTGGTAGCTCACTTGCCAGCAATCGATCCGGAGAACCAACTTAAAAGTAACCAGAGCAGAACACTGGTCATCAATTTCGGAGGTATTAAACCAGTTGAAAACCCACTCAAACAATCCAAACCACTCAAAATACCCGGTAGTAATCAACAAGTTCCCCAGCAGACCAGCACCCAAGCCGAATCCGATTACGTTAATAACAACAACAACAATAATCAACAACAACTTGAAGTTTCTCAACATAGTTTCAAAAGAGATCTTGAAGAATGGCTTAGTAAATTTAGTTCACCGTCGACCAACGCAGAGTGTGAGGAATCTGAATTAATGATCAAGGTAACATCTTAATTAATAATTATTATCATAGTTTGAGTGATATTCTAATTTAATTTCTATTTCTAAAAAAAAAAATAAAAAGATCATTGAGAATCTTGATAAAGTTTATAGCTCTTCCTATTTTGCACGTAATGTGATCGCTAAATTGACAAAGATGAACGTCTCCAATCATTGTGCGCTTGCTGCTTCAGCCATAGATTTCTTCACTTGTTTAGTGAAATGCGATCCTGCCATATGCCACAAAGATCTCTTTTGCGATATCGAGATAGATGAGCATGATGTAAGAATTCTGTTGAAAAAGTATGGTGATAAATACGACAGTTCCTCTTACCCCTCCTCCTCCTCCTTCTCATCGTCTAAGATTATGTCTTTCGCGCTAGCTATTATAAATACATGCATTGACTCTCGCCAACTGTCACATAGCGATACCGACATAAAGCTTGGAAGTATTCTTAGAATACAAGAAGATTGCAAGAACCAAAGAAAGAAGATCCGTCATCAAAAAACATCCAGGCTTTTCGACAAACAAGAGCACAGAACATTGGTAAATATCGTCACCGATGCTCTTCTCAAGATTCAACACACACCACCCAATACCCAGGACATTAGTCTGGAGGCGAAGATAGCCGACATCGATAAAACTGAAGAGCGTTTCAATTTGAAATCAACTGACGATTTCCTCAAGAAAAAGACAAACAAAGACAAATCCGCCATCACACAGCTCTGGGATTGTATTCGCCATCTCAATGCATTTGGTGTAGCCATCAACCAAGACACATACAAGACTTCACAGAATATAGCCTTCGAACTTTCGAGTCCAATGATCGACGTTAGTATCTTGGCATCCGATTTGGCCGTCCATTTAAAACAAATGTTTCTTGGCGAACATAATCTTGAAATTCCTTTCAGCTTTACCAAGCATGTCCTTGCCAAAACCACAGGAATTTCAGTTAGATGCTTTAGTGATGTGGTATGGACAAATCCGGAATATATTTTCACCTTCAACTTTTGGGTGGTGCGACAAATGTTGAAAAACCATCAACCATTTATAGTTGTTAATGACAGATATCATTTGGTCAAAGATTTTGCCAAGATATTGGAAAGGAACCAACAAACAACAGAATTCCATCGACTCTTGGGTGTGGTGTACCATTCGACACTGGATTCATTAAAGGACAATCTGGCTAAACTCGAAGAGAACTTTGTAGAATGGAGAGAATCCAAACTCTACAGCGAAATCAAAGATCAACTTAGAGAAGAGAATCGTGTGACCAGACTTTCATGGGATAATGACACTCTACGGCACTTCTTTGACAAGCTGATGTGTTTGCCCGTGGCCCAACAGTTTTACTTTTTAAATATTAAGGAAACCGATTCAATCAACGCCATTGTGCTTTCACCATTTTCTTCGTTGCCTGCCAGAAGACGAGTCATATTCTTGGGTCTAAATAGTCCATCAATTGTAAGCGAAATACAACAATTCAAACAATTTGTTCAAACACATAATTCAATCACTTGGGTCGGCGTTATCTCCAAGGATGTGAAATATGATTTCAATGAGTTGACCAAGCTCAAAATTCTTTAATTTCAGTAACCACTATGTTTATACCTTCTTCATTTATTTATATACTGTACATATTCATCAATTATTTGCAGTCAAAAAAAAAATAAAAAAAGAGAAATCATGACATTTTGAAATTCATTTCACAAATCCTATTTTTTGTGAACTTAAACAGTTTTTTTGCTTGGACGACCATAAAAATTACTACCATAAAAAGGTTGAATAAAATAAATAAAAAAAATGAATTCAACCTGGTTGCTTTTTTTAAAAAAATTATTGGCGACACTTTTTTGACAAACTGTTTATTGTTGGATTAAAATCAATAGAATTTGTTAAAAGACATTTATTTTGTTTTTTCACCCCAATTCCACTACGATTCAATCATGATGAAGAAAAACTATTCTTTTATTAATGTGAACATACTTAAATAAATATTTTTTAATTTTTTTTAAAATTAAATTTAAATTAATTAATAATTGTTTTTTTTTAGAACAAAACATTAAAATCACAAATCAAATCTTTTTATTTTTATAGTAATCTTCATATCACTTTATTTTTTATTTATATCTGTTTTTTTTTTCTGTCATTAAAAAGCTATATATAAAAAGATAAATATATATAATATTATATATAACAACAATTCTATTTTTTTTGAACCAACTTAAAAAAATTTAAAGATAGTAATTTATAAATTTATTTAATTATTTATTTTTGTTTATCTTCAACTTTTTTATAAAACAATCTTTGTTAATCTAATACTTTCATTATTATAGTTTAACAATATTTATATATATATATATATTTTGTAAAATGTCACCATTTTTTCGCTACTATCTCTTTATAGGAAGTAGACATCAATACATTAAAGCAAAGCTACTTCTTTCAAAAAGATATCATCGCGAATTTGTACATATCGATTTCAAACATCAAAATCAATGTTTACCACCAAATATTTTTCACAATTTTTTGTGTGTCGTCATCTCTAAAGATTGTGCAAATAGCTTGACAGAAAACGATTGCAATCAATTCGTAAGCTACCCAGACAAAACACTGATCATCAAGTTTGGAGATAGCATTTGTAGTCAAACTGTTGTCCGCCGACAATTCGATTTATGCGAAGAAATCGATCTATCCGAGAGTAATCAAACAGAGATCTCGTACAGGGCCCAATCCAATGACAATAGCCAACCACACACAGAGAGATTCGAAGATTGGCTTAATAATTTTAATTTACCGCTGACCTGGCAGTCTGAGAGCTATGAATCGGGATTCTTGGGAATGGTAACAAAACAATAATTAACGGAATTGTATTTAATGATTTTCTAATTTATATATTTTATTATTTCTAAACAAAAAAAAACAGCTCTATCCCATGATTTTTAAAGTTTATACAACTTCGGTATATGCTCAAAAAGTATTAGACTATTTGATTGCAGATAACGGCTCCGGTGATCATTCTCAGACTGTTTATACAGCCGTAGATTTATTCACTGATCTAGTGAAATGCAATGCAACTATTGGCTACAAGTTTCTCTTACTTGGCCACTCGATAACCGAGCAGGATATACAAGTATTGGTGGATGAGTTTGGTGATGAAGTCGACATTCCATCCTCCTACTCCTCCTACTCCTCCTCGTCAAAGATCATGCGTTTCGCCCAGGATATTGTTGTGGCATCACATAGCGATGCCGACACAATGAAGGGATGCATTATCCGAATGCATGAAACATCCCAACTCTCAGGAAAGAAGCTCCACTTTCAAGAGATTACCAAACTCATTGGCAATCAATCGAGAAAGATAACCGTGAATAGCATCACACCGGCTCTTCCACTGAATCAATCTACACCACCACCACCAACAAACAGTAGTCAGGAGATGATAACTTATATCGATTCAATTGAAAATCGATTCGATTTGAAATCAACACCCAGTTTCCGAGAGAGAAAGATAAAAGGGGATAGAGCTGCAATCACTCAACTTTGGGATTGTATACACCAGTTCAATTCAAGTGGTTTACCATTCGACCAAGACTCATACGAACGCTTGCAAAGGATAGCCATTGGACTTTCAAGTACACCAATCAACGTTGATGACTTGGCATCCGATCTAGCCATCTTTTTAAAACAACTATATCTTGGTAGATTTTATCCAGATATTAAGATTTTCGACTTTACCGAGCATGTCCTTGCCAAAATCTCAAGAACTCCAGTAAGATGTTTAAGACATTTTGGTGGTGATATGTGGACAAGGTCAAACATCTTCAACTTTTACCTTGTATGCCAGTTGTTGAAAAGCAATCAATCGTTTATCATTCTTAATGATAAATTCGATTTGGTCAAGTTTGCCTCCGAGATACTTGAAATTCAACAACAAAAGAGAGAATTCCATAGACTACTGGATGTGAACTACTCGGTATTGGATTCAATCAAGTACGATCTGGATACACTCGAAGAGGACTATGCCGAGTGGATACAATCAACTCTCTTCAGTGAAAAGCATAGAGATGGAATTCCTGTGACCAGACTCTCATCCGACAGCCATACTCGATGGGACTTCTTTGCAAAACAGATGTGTTTGCCTATTGGTCAACAGTATTTCTTCTTTAATAATATTATTGAAGAAACGGAATCGATCAACACCATTTCACATTCACCATATCCTACCAGAAGAATAGTCATATTTGTAAAACTCAATCACCAAAGTGAAAGAGAAATACAGAAATTCCAATGGTATGTTGGTACATATCAATCATTTAGTTGGATTGGTGTGATCCCAGAGGTTGTGAAATATGATTCTAATGGATTGATCATTCTCAACTGTCATAACATAAATTATTATTTTCAGTAAACACTCAATATCATCTACCTTTTATATTATTCAGTTTTACCACTTAATACAAAATAATAATTATTAGTTTGTAAAAAGAAAAGAGTTCGTGATACAAATCAAAAATCTATATATTAATTTGTAGTATCACGAACATTTATTTAAACTAATTGTTGAACTTCACAAATCAAAATAAAATAAAAAAATTTTCTTCCATTTTATTTTTTCCTTTTATGCTACTAGTGTGTTATAAAAGAGAATTTTTTTTTTTTTTTTTTTTTTTTTGTTTTTTTTTTTGTTTTATAAGCCACCACACACCGATTCAAAAAAATGCGCATTTTTTTTTTGACTGTTCTCGAAATGGGATGCGAAATTTTTCCCTCCAAAAAAATCCCACACTTTTTCCGATTTACTTTTTAAAAAAGAATTTACACATTATTACTTTTGAAATAATAATTTAGAGAACTAAATATTTCCACCATGTAATTGATCTAGTAAAAGTAATAGTGACTTTAGACAAAAACAAAATAAAAAATAAAACAAAAAAAGATAACAATTGAAAATAATGTAAATTTTGATTTCTCTTCCCCCTCTCTGCAATTGTTTTTTTGCTGAACAGCTGCTGTTGTTGTTTTTGATTGAAAAAAAAAATATTAAATTAAATAATTTTTAATAATTTTAAAAACAACATTTGATTTGGTATGGTATTTTTGTGTGCACAACAATCACAAATTAATTTATATTTATAGTTATTTTTAATAATCATTTGTTAATTAATTAAAAATTAAATATTTTATTAAATTTTATTATAATAATTAAAAATAAATAAATAAATATTATAGAATAGTCATGTCAGGTTACATTAGATCCAAAGCAGTTCTCATTTGCAGACAAAGTCAATATAATGCTTATATTGAAAGGTGTGCGGGGTTACGAGACAAAGTAGTTCATTTGTCTTTAGACTTGAATTGTAAAGATGACGTAATCCCACCAGGAATTTTCAATATTTATCACAAGGTGATAATTCCAATCAATTTCGTAGCTGAATTGAGGAGGATCGATTCAAACCAACTATCGAGTCATCCCGACAGAACAGTGGTCGTAACTCTTCGTGAACCCAATGCAACAAAGCGTGCCGGTGGATTTAGGTGCATACCTATACCCTTACCCGTTGTTGCTATAGACACTGGAGCAGAGAACGGATCCGTTCAACCACCCGATGCGCAGGGGTGCCACCAGATCAGTGAAATTGAAGAATGGATTGGTGACATCCACTCAACAAATTCCACTGCAGAGAGTAGTCAAATCGGTATCGACAGTGACTTTAATAATAACGTGAGTTAAAAAAAAAAAAAAAAAATAGTTGTTTTAAAATATATGTAATCTATATATATTTTATTTCATTTGTGATTTAATTATATTAATTAATTTTTTTTTTTTTTCATTAATTTAAAATAGTTTTCAGAAAAATTTGATATACTCTACACCTCGTGTCAATTTTTCAGAGAAGTCATATCAAAGTTGGTTGAAAATGACCGATTCCTCAACTTTGATGATGCTTACTACACTGCCAGAGAGTTTTTTTACAAATTGCTCAATACCGATAGTTCTATTCCATTCAAGAGTTTTTTTACAGATATTAACCTAAGTGCAGGCCATGTTCATTCATTGATGGAGCATCTTGTTGTACAACACAACCCTCCCTCCAAGATACTGGATTTCGTCGCCGATATCAAAAAGGCGAATGACATCTCTCATTTCCTTTCCTCGACCAAACCATTCCTAAGAACACTCATTCAATTATCCAGATTGTCAAGAAAGAAGGGTTCCGCCCGTCTCAAGCATATTGCCAAGTTCATCGATCACCCTGTGCATAGGACAATATTAGAGAATATCTCGCCATCCTCTACCAACTCATCTGTCAACGTTGTACCAACCAGACAACAAACAGTCACCAAGGATACATTGGTCAAAAAGATTCAGAAAGTAAAAGACATATATAAAGATTATAATCCATATTCGACCAAGATTGGAGTGGCAGATACGGTCCAAGCCAAAAACCAAGAAAATCAAGAGGAGCCAGAAAACCAAGTCCGTCTTACGTGGCTCCTCATTAAATGTTTAGATCAACCCTCGTTGGACTTGACCCCTGAAATCGTAGCATCCTGCCCAGAGTTCATTGAGATATGTTCCCGTGTAGCACGCAACTTTTCAAAGAAGGAAATCAATTTAGCCACTCAATCTAAATTGAGGAAGGATCTAATTGCTAGCATGGCACGGCCTGGTCAAGATGATGGAGTCATTGCCATGAACAAACCAATGAAGAAAGAGAAACTTGCTTCCGCTACTGAAATTGGAGCACATCTCCTCAACAATACGATATGGTCAGCCACTGACTCTATAAACTTCACAGCAATACACTTGCTTGCCAGTCAAAACCAATCGTCTATCATTCAAAACGATCCTCGTGGTATTGCCAAGTTATGGGTTGAGGCACAGTCGGGTCAACAAAGGTCAGATGCCATCAAGCAAATCATGGAGGTACTGGCAGAGCCCTCCATGGAGAAAGTGGAAAACCAAGTGGCTACACTCCAACATCTCTTCGCCGATTGGAGTTCCTGGCCCATCTACACCATGATCAGAAGCAAAGTAAGCAACGCACCTTCTCATAGTGTGCTTGCAGGCAATTGGGAAACGTTCATGGATCTTCTCGTTGAACTCCTGACGATGCCCACTCACAAGGAGTTCCAATACCTGGGCGTTGGTGAAAGTGAACATATCGATTCCATTGCCAATTCTAAATCGCCAACACACTTTAAGAGAAAGATATTCTTGAAGTTGGATAGCAATAACCAATCCCATGTTGAGTTATTCAACCGCTATGTGGAAAGATATAGAGATATCGTCTGGATTGGTGTATGTGACGAAAGCAATTCTTGGAATATCGGTGGTTTCACAAAACTAACACTCATTTAGACTGTCATCAACTTGATTTGTAGATCTACAAATCAAATCAAATATCAAATCAAATCAAATATCTATATATATTAATTTGTAGTATTACATACAAAATTTTATTACTAATTGTTGTTGAACTTCACAACAAAAATCAAAGGGGTGCAAAAAGCCCTCATTATTGTGATCATTTATTTTCTAAAAAAAAAGTCAAAATAAATTTTTTTTTTTTTGCATGATTGACTTCATTGTGTGTGCCAAAAAAAAAAAAAAAAAAAAAATTAAATAAAAGAAAAAGGAGGAAGGTGTGATCATTGAAAGCTTTTATTTTTTTCCTTTCATATAATATAAATTACTGTTGTTTTTTTTATTTAAATATTATAGATAAAGTTTAAATTAGAATAAAAAATAGTAAGAAGAAAATGTCAGGATTGTTAGAATTACCATTTCACTTCATCAGAGTACCAAAGATGAGATTGAAGACACCAAATGTAGAGGCACCATCGCCAATGGTTGTCTTCACATTCATCTTTTTCACATATTTCTTGGTGAGCTCTGGTATCATCTACGATTTAATTGTTGAGCCACCCTCAATCGGATACGTTCAAGATGAAAAGGGTAACAGCAAACCACAGGTATTCCAGATGTACCGTATCAACGGTCAATATATCATCGAAGGTCTCTCTGCAGGTACCATTTTCGCACTCGGTGCACTTGGATTCATCATTTTGGATATGAACAAGAAGAAGAACAACAACTACCTTTTCATCTTGGGTCTTGTTTTAGTCGTAGCCACCTACAATATCGCAATCGTTTTCCTTCGTATGAAGATCCCAGGTTATGGTTATTTCTAGAAAAAAAAACAACAAATCAACCAATAATAATCAATAACAACAACAAAAAAAAAAACAATAGGTGTAATTAATAAAATAAGCTTGTAGCTAAATCTTGTTATCCAAATATAAATCTAAAAAAAAATGACAACAGATAAGATATCATTAATAATAATAATAATCGAGGATTTTATTTATTTATTGGATCAAAAGTATCAATTTTAATCTCCAGTGTTTAGTTTAAATAATTATCATTTATTATTATCTGGTTAACCATCAAATCTGAATGTCTGAAAGTGATTGTTTAAAAAATAAAAAAACAAAAAAAATTCTGCCTTTTGATTGCAATCAGATCGGTTTGTTGTTGTTTATAAAAACAAATCTTAATCATTATTGTAATATTTTAGCTTTATAATTATAAAATAAATAAATATCAATGGAATGAAGAAGTCATTATATTCATTGGTATTCAAAAATTCGTTAATATGTAAATATATATTCAATCTAATACACAAGATATGTGAGAAAAGTTGTTGTAGATGTCATTACTCTTGGAGTGTATTGTGTAAATATCCAAAGGCGTTGGTTGGAAATAACTATCTAGCAGAGTTGAAGTTAGTGCTGTCAAGAGGAAACGCTACAGATTTCAATGATGAATCTGTAAGTGATTTATTCATGAACGTAATTAAATATAGAGATAAAGATAGAGAGATCACCGGGAATCTAGAGATGTTTGCTTATCTGTTGGATGTCTTCAGTGAAAGTGTAACGAGAGAAGGTGTATTCCGGTACTACAAGAGCTGTAATATTCAAGGAATTCTACATCGTGCCGCCAAATACGGTAGATTAGATCTCATTGAATATCTATTGAGCCGATATCATTCGTTTCAATTCGACTATGGATTTGCCATGTCAAACGCACCGTTGTCACATGATTTCCAATTGCTACGGTTCCTCGTTGAAAAAGTGATAGTCAACGATCCCGACAATCGCGATTGCTCACCAAGAGTATTTAATAAAGCAGCGAAAATGGGAAGAATCGATATGATAGAGTATCTACTTGAACAGCAATTCCACCGGTTTCCATCGAGTACAATGTTTGTTCACGCGATCAAAGATGGACATAAACACGTAATAGAGTATCTACTGAAATCACAGCATCACCCACTGAAAAATGAATCACACAATCTTTTGGATGTAACGGCGAAATACGATCAGTTGGAGATTATGAAGATACTTTTTACGTACGGTGTGAAATCAGGTGAGCGGGATCCTGCTCATCTAGCCGCGAAAAATGGAAACATTGAAATGGTGAAATGGATTGTAGAGAATGTTGAGATTGGTACCACCTCAAAAGCATTTGAAACAGCCGCTGCCTATGGGCATAAAGAAATACAGCTGTGGTTAAAAGAAAACTACTGTAAGAGTGAAGATTGCAAGTAACAATAAATGTTTTTAATTTCGAAATGTTGTAAATTTAATCAAATCCTTTATTTTTAATCAACAACTATTTATTATCACTTTAAAGTATGTTTTGATAAAGGAATTTAAACTTTGGAATGTTTTGGTTTACAATTGAATGTTCAATACCTCGCTTGGTATTGAAAATAACATTGTTAAACAAATGGTGAATATGGATACTGTTACAGCATTGTGGAAGCTGTCAACAGTGATTTTAAATAGAACTTCCTAAAGTCTTTGTAAACTAGTGAGTTTAGCTATATTTTTATCTTCATTTTAAATATATAATTAAATATCTATTTATATAGAATTAACTGATCAGGAAACAAGATAGATCACCAATTACATCTAATTCACTTTTCAATTTGATAATTCAATATCGTATTTATATAATATATATTCAAATCTTCTGAAACAAAAAAAAAAAATGATTTAAAATCCCCATATGAATCAATGTTTTGATTTTGGAAATCCTTTTTATTCCTTTCAAAAATTATTATTCAAAAAATACAAAGTATAGATTAATTTGATCTCTCATAGAGAAACTTCAACTATTTTGAATAACTTGAATCACCTTTTTATTTATAATCTATATTTATATATATATATAGATATTTACAGATAAATATACCTCTTTTATTAGTATCTCTTAGAAAAAAAACAAGATGGGATCAAAGCAAACAAAACCAGAATCCATAGACTATGAAAGCAAGTTGACTGCAATCAGTCTTAGTATCGATCAACATTTGACAGCAGTTCTCAGATCAACTGAAATCAAAAGTTTGAAGGAAGTGCACAGAAATGAGTATCACAAAAACATAGACCAAAAAGTAAAAATAACCACTTCCATTTCAATAGAAATCACCTTATACAAACTTAAGAAAAGCCAAGGAGATTCAGCTTATCAAGTCCATATCAATAACATCAGAGATTACATTGAACAATTGTGCAAAGAAGATAAGTATAAGGTGATCAAACAACGATGTGAGGCTTTAATGTTAGGCATCACTTGTGATGAAAGTTACTCTGAATGTTTAAAGAGAAACTGGAAGATGATCACCGGTGGAATTGGAGTAGCGTTTGGTGCTGCAATCTTGGTTATTTTGGTGGTCTTGCACTGTATCCCATTTTTTAACTTTGTCCTTGGAATTGGTGCTTTTATTGCAACATGTATATTAGGGAAATAAAGTATTTTATTAGTTAGCTCCTCTAATTTTTTAATATAAAAATCCAATAAAATGAATTTAATTTAATAAAATATATATCTTCTTTAGTATTATTTTTTATTGCACTGTCTTCAAATCTATCAATTAGAATATTTAAAAAAAAAATTTTTAAAACATTTATATTAAATTTAGTTTGTAGGGTTCGGAAAAAAGTTGATTTATCTCTGAGCTTGAATATTAATGAAAGGGATTGTAATATTAAGACTTTGGTTTGAAAGCTGTTCATTGACAACTTGATCAAAATTTATGCAAGCTTGTTCGATATCTGGAATAAATGTTTCAAGATCGTTTAAATCTGGCATCTCTTCCAATCCCTTAATCTTTCCTAGTGCAAAATGAATTTGATTTGAATTACTATTCAAACGATGCAATATATCATTTAGGTTCTGGAAGTCCTTCTTTAGTGAATCCATTGCCTTGGTACCAAAAAACAATAGTACCGCAGCACTAGCAATTGCTGCTATTGCGGCCAAACAAACTGCAATTAAGAGTTGCAAGTCCAAGTACAATATTGACAATTGGTATCAAATGCAACACAACCAAACCAACCAACAAAGCACCAACATGAGCAGCAATTAGACCTCCAGTTATCATCTTCCAGTTTTTCTTGAGACCTTCAGAGTAACTTTCCTCTGATGCTATTTTGGGTTGTCAATTTTTCACACTTTTCTTTCATTTTCAAAAATTGATCCTCTTTTCACCATATCCTCTATTATCTCTCTTATCTTCTGCAAATGACGTTGATAATCTATACCTTCACTTTTCTTCTTTTTGTATAGAACTATTTCTCTTGAAATCTTCTTAATGTTGTTGGTCTTCTTGTCAAGGTCATGGTGATACTGTGTGGTCACTTCTTGAAACTCTTCTCTGTGTTCTGGCTTCAAACCTTTGATATCCGTGGATCTGAGAACAGCAGTCAAGTGTTTGTCTATATCCAGTGCGACTGTGGTAAGTTGCTTTTCAATATCATAATACTCGTTTTTTAAGTCAATTTTAGTTAATTTTCCTCCCATCTTTTGACTATTAAATAAAATAAAACAATATTATGTTGATAATAGCTTTTTAATTTTAATCAATTTTTATTTGTTTAATAAATATAAAATGTTGATGAATTTTTTTTTTAGCTATTCATTTAATCAAAATAAATTTATTCAAATTAAACACTTCATTCTATTTTGAAAACTTAATTATTTAATTTGATCAAATTTAACCCAACAAAATTGAAAATAGAAAAATCAGTGCCCCAAAAAATTTGCACAGCTTTTGTGTTTTTATGTGCCAAAAAAAACCCAACATGTAAAATGAAAAATCACATGTGCAAACAAATCAAAATTATCAATAATCACACTCTCACAAACAAAAAAAAAAGCATATATATTTAAAAATCTCTTTTTTCTTGGATCCTTAATGTTTTAGAAGGAATTTCTATTTTGGAATCTTCACATCTAATGAACTTTTCTTTAAGATAATTTTATATCGAATTTATTTTAAATATCTTTTCAGTTCTGACAATAGATTTGAACACTATTAAATAAAACACTAGATAGTGTATTGTTCATCCTTGAATTGATTAAAAAATATATTTTGCAATGAATTCAAAAAGTAAAAGAAAATTTTTTTTTTTGAGGAATCTGTCGCCATTTTATTAAAATAAATATAATCAAATTAAACACTTCATTCTATTTTGAAAACTTAAATATTTAATTTAATCCAATTAAACCCAACATTGAAAAAAGAAATTTCTCTGACCCAAAAATAGAATAATCAGTGTTGAAAGATGCGAGAATACAAAAAAAGCTGTGCAAAAAAAAACCTAACCTCTTAAATGAAATAACCCACCTGTATCAACTAAATCCCCATTATAATCAATACGATGAATGGTGATGTTATTTAGGATTATCATTTTGGACAAAATAAAAAAAAATCCCCTAGTATCACTTCCCCCTAATTTTACATTTATCAATAATAAATTGAAAAATATATTTCACAACATTTTATTCTATTCAATAATTTAAACCATCATCTTTTTTTTTGTTCCTCAAAATAAATATTCTACCTATAAAAATATTCAAAATAAATAAATTTTTATTTCTAAATAATAACTCTTGAAAAGAACTAGATGGGAGGAAAACAATCAAAACCAGCCAACGACTGTGAAAGCAAGTTAACTGCAATCAGTCTTAGTATAGACCAACATTTGACGGCGGTTCTGCGTTCAACCGAAATCAAAAGTCTAAAGCCAGATCACCGAAATGAGTTCCTTGCACTTACTAATGAGTACCACAACAACATTGACCAAAAAGTAAAAATAACCACTGCCATTTCAAGAGAAATTACATTATACAAATTAAAGAAAAATCAAGGAAATACTTCATATCAAGACCATATCAATAACATTAGATCCTATATTGAACAACTGGTTAGAGAAGATAAGTTTAAAGAGATCAAACAAAGATGTGAGAAACTTATGCTCAGCATAACATGTGAGGAAAGTTACTCTGACAGTTTAAAGAGAAATTGGAAGATGATTACTGGAGGAATTGGATTTGCTTTTGGTGCTGCAATCTTGGTAATATTGGTTGTTTTGCATTGTATTCCAATAGTACATTTTGTACTTGGAATTGGTGCTTTTATTGCAGCATGTATATTAGGTGTATTGGGTATTATCTCTTCTATTATTTTAATAATTAATGGAAACAGGGCTACAGAAACTCTAAAAAAGGATTTTGTGATACTAAGTGAAATTTTAGCAAAAATGGATATAAATGGACAGCAAAATCATGTTATACTCGGACAGATTGAAGGAATGGAAAAGATGAAAGAGAATGATAGTCTAGAAGTCTTCATAATAGATATTGAAAAAGCTTGCAAGAAATTCAATCAAGTTGTCCAAAATCAGTATAGCTCATTTTTTGGATCCGTCAGATCTATTTTTTGGAGATAAAATTCCTCACAAATATCATTAACAAAAAACAATAAAGAAAAACTAAATATATATCTAATTAAATTTATTTATAATTAGTTATTTTATCAATTGTTAAATTTTTATTTTTATTTTTTAATTCAATTGAGAGATTTGATGCTTTTCAAAATTACTTTTAAATTACGAAAATATTTTGTTATTTAATTATTTATTTTTATTTAAAATGATTTTCTGTAAAATTTGGAAAAAGTTGAACCAATTTATCTCTGAGCTTTAATATTAAAGAAAGGGATTCTAATATTTAGAATTTGGTTAGAAAGCTGTTCATTGACAACTTGATCAAAATTTATGCAAGCTTGTTCGATATCTGGAATAAATGTTTCAAGATCGTTTAAATCTGGCATCTCTTCCAATCCCTTAATCTTTCCTAGTGCAAAATGAATTTGATTTGAATTACTATTCAAACGATGCAATATATCATTTAGGTTCTGGAAGTCCTTCTTTAGTGAATCCATTGCCTTGGTACCAAAAAACAATAGTACCGCAGCACTAGCAATTGCTGCTATTGCTGCAAAACAAACTGCAATTAAGGTTGCAAGTCCAAGTACAATATTGACAATTGGTATCAAATGCAACACAACCAAACCAACCAACAAAGCACCAACATGAGCAGCAATTAGACCTCCAGTTATCATCTTCCAGTTTTTCTTGAGACCTTCAGAGTAACTTTCCTCGGATGCTATACTGGTCATCAATTTTTCACACTTTTCTTTGATTTTCAAGAATTGATCCTCTTTCACCATATCCTCTATTATCTCTCTTATCTTCTGCAAATGACGTTGATAATTCCTCTACTTTCAGTTTTCTTCTTTTTGTATAGAACTATTTCTCTTGAAATCTTCTTAATGTTGTTGGTCTTCTTGTCAAGGTCATGGTGATACTGTGTGGTCACTTCTTGAAACTCTTCTCTGTGTTCTGGCTTCAAACCTTTGATATCCGTGGATCTGAGAACAGCAGTCAAGTGTTTGTCGATATCCAGTGTGACTGTGGTAAGTTGCTTTTCAATATCATAATACTTGCTCTTTAAGTCAATTTTAGTTAATTTTCCTCCCATCTTTTAACTATTAAATCTTTTTGGTTATTAAAAAAAGTTTATTGTTTTTTAATCAATTTATTTAACAAATATAAATATTTAAAATAAATATATATGGTTATTAAAAAGTTTTTATTAAACTATTCAAAATAAATCTAATCAAATAAATTTAATCAAATTAAACACTTCATTCAGTTTGAAAACTTATTTATTTGATTTACAACGGTTGGGTGTAAAAATAAATTTACTCCGACCCAAAAATTAGAAAAATAAGTTTTTTCATTTTGTTTTTTTTGATCTACCATTTAAATCTATTTTTAGAAATCTTTATTGATTTGGATATATCTTTATTTGTAATCTTTTAAATTCTTCTTTTTTTCTCTTGTTTCTCAAACTTTTGGCTTTAATTGTTTAGATTTTCAAATAAAAAATTCTTTTGAAAAGGTTAAAACAGACAGAAGAAAATTTATGTATTATAAAACCAATAATATATTAGTCTTAAATTTAAAAAAAATAAGAAAGAAGCATAGTATTGAGAATGGTAAGAGGATATACACTAGATTAAACACACTAACAATCAAAATAATTAAATGTTTAAGTTTTGATTGTTAGAGTGGTTATTGATAACTTTCTTTATCTAAATTTAGATACTTTGCAATATAAAATGTTAATAAATTATTGTTTATTTTTGGGAATATTTAATTAACAATTTAAGTTCCAAAGAATGAGGTGAATAAAATAAATTTTGATTTAATTAATCATATTTATTTATTTATTCATAAATATTCTTCACAAATAATTATTTAAACTATTAACTAAAAGGATTTTATAATTTAAACCAAGATGGGAGATTTATCTAAAGTTGACTTAAAGACCCCATATATTGACATTGAAATTCTAACCTCCGTCACTCTAGATATCGACAAACATTTAACGGAAGTTCTCAGATACACAGATATCAAAGATTTGAAACCAGAGCACAGAGAAGAGTTTCAAGACGTGGTCACACAGTATCACCATAACCTTGACAAGAATATTCAAAACATTAACAAGATTTCAAGAGAAATAGTTCTATACAAAAAGAAGAAAACTGAAAGAGAGGATTATCAATGTCATTTTCTGAAAATAAGAGAGATAATAGAGGATATGGTGAAAGCGGATCAATTTTTGATAATCCAGGAAAAGTGTGAAAAATTGATGACCAAAATAGCATCAGAGGAAAGTTACTCTGAAGGTCTAAAGAAAAACTGATCCTTAATTATTGAGCAGTTAATTCACCTATTTATTAAATAAATAATTGATATTATATTAATTATATAATACAAAGAATTGATTTATCTATTCAATTTTTTTTTTTATGATTTTCGATTGATATCGATCGATGGTCTCCTTTCTGGTCCAAGAAAAACCATCTTTGCAATCCTATTTAGAAAAAAGAAAAAATTTTTACTTTTTTTTGTTTTTGTTGAGGGAATGGATTTTACAAACTATAAATAAAAGTGAGTCTCACTTTTATTTATGTGTGCATATAAATATCTGTTTAAATTGTTATAACATTGTTTTTGCAACAACTTTGCATCACTAATATGTCATTAGAATTTGTTAACTTTGAAATCATTAAACATTTAAAACTATTAGAGGGCCAATACATTACTTTTGAAGATCTATATAACTCTACAGGTCACAATCTATATAATAATCATTTATTATTACAATCACTCAAACAGAATACATTCATAGAGTTTTTAAATGATAAAACACTTAGATATATACCTCAGTACCAAGTAAAGAATCAAAATGATATACTAGAGCTACTCTCACGGCAACCAGAAGGCATCTTGTTGGAAGATCTCAAAGCTTCCTATGCAAATGCAGAAAACGATGTCAATAAACTAAAGCAGTCTAAATCTATCTACTCGGTGATCTCGTCAAACTCTAAATCGGAAAAGATATACTACAACGATGAGAAATATAGAGTGCCATGTAGCGACGAGCTGGTACGTCTCTGGGGATCAGTGGAAGTGCCGATCGAAGTCGATTTAGAGAATGTAATGAGAGAGGCCGGCCTAACACCTGTGGAGAAATACGAAACCACCAAAACAATTAAAGTTAAAAACGTTGAGAAACAAGAGAAAAAGAGAAGAATCAAAAAGGTTACAAATACACACATTGAAAGTTTTGATCCTAATCAATAGATAGCACATCATAATAATAATACAACCTTTTTTTAGAAATTTACTATTAAAGATGCAATAAAATAACCAACAACAACTAACTCATATGAAATCATTATTAAAACTTTAAAAAGATAAATAAATAAACAAAATTTTAACAGATACCTCTTTCTGTTCAACTGTAATACGATCTAAACCTTTTGTTGGTTTTACAGAGCAATTCAATGTCTAAATTTATAAATGTTTTAATAAAGAGAACTATATCAAATCAAAAAACCACCCATTTGTGTCTCATTTAAAATGTTATTTACATCATTTAAATGACTGTTTATCCTTATTTCCACCAAAATCGTTCATTCATTTGGCTAGCTAAATTTTTTACTCTTTTTTTTTTTTTCCTGTTTTATTTCAATTAACATTAAAACATCTAAATTTAGACAATATAATACAAAATGTATATTTTGTTTTGAAATAAATAATTGTTGATTAAATTTTAATTATATGATTTTAAAATAAAAAATAAAACTCTGGTAAGTTTCGGCAAAAAAATGCACACTTTTCGAGATCATTTTCGAAATCGTTTTTTTTTTTCATGAACACCAAGATCTTCCTTTTTTGACAATTTTACAGAAGATTCCCATAAGATTTAACGAAATCAACAATAACTTAAGCTAACGGTATACAACTTACAAATCATAATTTTGACAAAATTTAGTATAACAATATCCAGCTATGATGTTATATAGAGACCCTCGTCCTAAAAGGGTGTCAGATTGATATGGTCTTCGGGCTGTCATCGTATATCTGATTGCTAGAGATAGCTGAGCTGGCAACAACCACATTTTTAATTAAAATAAAGAAAAAAAAAAAAACCGAAATATATAATATTATCGGTATCTGATGTTATATGGAGACCCCTCTCGAATGATGTTAGATCAATATCAGTAAACATCTAATAATAATACAACATATGTGGAACATATGAAATTATTATTTAAGACTTTTAAAGATAAATAAACAAAATTTTAATAAACAACAATGTATTATCTTCACTTTAAAATATTTATAATGAATGATCTTTAATAAATTTTAGTTTTGGTATGAAATAGTTACATTTGCTATTCTTATCTTTAGATAATTGGGTATATTTGAAATCTTTTATGTTTTGATCAAGGAATTTCAACTTTGGAATGTTTTGGTGTGTAATTGAATGATCAATGCCTCGTTTGGTACATCGTTCAGTTCTGTTGTTGTATAGCCATTTTACTATCGATACATCATAGGCATAATCTATTGCATTGGTAGAACACTGAACACCATTGTCATGAAGATAGCATAGGATATCAAGATAACCTCTAGTTGCTGCATCATCCATGTGTTTTGACTCGAGAGAATGCGTTGTATTCTCGTGGATCCATATCACATTCTCTAGATTTCCAAATTGTATGGCATTGAAATAGGCATGTGACGAACACTCCAACTTTGTATTCCGCTTGAACCACTCAAGTGCAGTGCTATCTCGATACCTTGCAAAGTCATCGAATGACTTATTCGATAGTTTATAAACGATGCCTTTGGAAAAGAGGTATTTAAATATTTCAAACTTTGCCATTGCCGAAACAGTATCCATATACACAAATTGTTTTACAATTTTATTTTGCTGTTCCAACTCCATGAGGAATTCCACTACATCCTTAAATCCATAGATTGCTGCAAAATGCATTATTTTGTCTGAAAATGGTTGTATCTCGGCCTGTCCGCATTCCACCACCGCCTTCTCATATTCTCTATAGATAAATTGGACCATCTCCAAACTACCAATTCTACAAGCTTCCTCCATTACAACCCGATATTGATATCTTACAGCTGCCGATCGATTTTCATTGAACCAGCGTACTATTTCAAAGTGTCCTTCTGCCATCGCCACATACATTGCAGTACTGTAGTTTCGTTGGTCATCACCACTAGTAGTATCATCAGCAGCTCTCTGAACACCATCTAGATACTTTATGATTTCAAGATTTCCTTTTTGAGAGGCAGAATCAATTGCCGACACACTACCATCACCAATATCTTTTTCTACCAACCATTTCACAAGCTGTAGATTCCCACTTTGCGCAGCAAATGTCACGATGTTTCTTCTATGTAAATTACTTAGACAATGGCTATAGTTTTCGACCAACCACATGACAACCTCCAACTCTCCTTTGCGTGTCGCATCTTCCAATGATTTACGAGTACACTGTTCTGTCCGATTGTCTTTGAACCATTGTAACATCTCCATGTAGAGATGTGGATGTTTACCTCTGCATATTTTATCTATTACACTCTTAAAGTAGTACTTATCGCTACGAGGTAGTTCATTGATAAACTTGACAATCGATAACTGTCCATACTCCACTGCAACATCCAATATCGATTGATAATCTATTTCATCGTTGGTGATTTCCTGATGTTCTGTAACAAATCGAATCAACTCCAAATTACCAACACTCGAAGCTGTCAACAGTGATTTTAAATAAAACTTTCTAAAATCATAATAAACCAATGAATCTAGTTTGTGTTCATGCTCACCTTTAAATATATAATTAAATATCTTTTTATATCTATCTATATAGTTATATAGAATTAACTGATCTGGAAAACAAGCTAGATCATACCAATTACATCTAATTAACTTTTCCTTTTGATAATTCAATATCGTATTTATATAATATATATATTTAAATATCTTTTCCCTTATTACAATTGATTTGAACAACACTCTATTAAATAAAACACTGCATAAGGTATCATTCATCTTGAACGAAAAATAGTCAACATATATATTTTTAAAACGACTAGTTCTAAAAATCAATTGCTTTTTCTAGAAAAAAAAAAGTAACTTCATTATTTCTCTGTGTGATCATTAATTAACTATCTTGTTTTTTTATTTTTTTGCTAATATTATTATCAATAGAAATTTGGTTAGCTAACCAATCAATGTCGAGTAATAATACACCTATGAGTTTAGAAGATGATAGTAATATAGGCAGTGGTAGTGGTAGTGGTATTGGAGATGAAGATGAAATTATGAATGATGATATTGCAACAACAACTACTACTCCAACCACAACAACAACAACAACAACCACAACCACAAATAATGCTACAAATACAACATCACCAACAACACCTACATCTACAATGACTGACGATCAAGCATCGAGTGAAGCAGATCAACTAGCTGAAGAAGCAAACCATCAGAGATTCATGATGGAATTGGAATTCGTACAATGTTTATCTAATCCACGTTATTTAAATTGTAACTATCAAAAATGAATGATGATATGATCACCTCAATTGATAAGATATGATATGATATGATATGATACTAATTGTTATTATTATTATAATAACTATTAAAACAGATTTAGCACAGAATAGATACTTCCAAGATAAAGCATTTGTAAACTATTTAAATTATCTTCAGTATTGGAAGCAACCAGAGTATTCAAAGTTCATCGTTTATCCTCAAAGTCTATACTTTTTAGATTTATTACAACAAGAGAAATTCAGACATGTAACTAATAACTAATTATTCATAACTGTATAACTGTGATCATTTAGAACTAACACAAACTCCATCTAATCATTATAATAGGAACTAATACATTTAATGTTTACAGAGTATATTCATGAACAACAATTTTATCATTGGCAATATTATAGACAGAATAGAATGGCATCAACTAATCCATTACAACCACCTACTGTTGAAGAGTTACAGCAACAGCAACAACAACAAGATCAACAACAACAAACAACAGATCAAACTATTACAAATATAACAACTGTATAAATTTGATAATAATCATTCAAACCAAACCAAATCAAAAGAAAAGGAAAGAACAAGATAAAGATATATTTAAGTGCTAAATATATCTTAAATATAATAATAATAATAAAACAAAATGTTATGTTAAATATACATTAAATGATAATGATAATAATAAGAATAATAATTTAAAAGACAATTGTGTTATATTATTGTTTTTGAAAGTTATACTACTGATATCAAATATCTAATCGATCTACATGATGATTATGATATGATATAGAGTAATAACCTGTCATTGAAAAAGATGTTGATTTATTATTATTAGTATATATGTATAGTACGTATAAAGATTTGTTGTTATTGTTGTTATTGTTGTTGTTGTTGTTGGAAAGGGTTTTATCACTAATCATCATCTTGATTATTAATTTGATGATATGCAACATCATCAGATGAAGTGTAATTTCCACCTGGAGTGACACCGCTACCACCTCTAACCTTTGAAACAATAAACAATCCACCATCCTTAACATATCCACTCAGTGACATCCATGCATTATAGTTTGGTAGAGCATTGGCTGACAATGGTTCACCTTTCACTTGAACATTATAAATGAGTCCACCTGCTATATATACTGTTGAGCAAGAGAATAATCTAATAATAATAATAAACAACAATAAGTAAGTTAAACATTGGAAATATATAATATATATATATATATATATATACATAAAACAACAACAACTTACACAATGATAAATATCCAACCACCACCAATACCATTATGTGTCTTTAAGGGTGGTGGAAGTTTGCAACCTTGTGCAAATTTGACAACGGATGGTTCACGTGGTCCGGATGGTAGTGCTGCTGGCGAGTAGGTGAGTGGTTCACGTGCGGTCAATGAAAGATTGTAGTATACTTGTGATCGATAGTAATAAAAGTTACCAGAGAATGCCTGTACCAGCGACGATACGAATTGGATAGCCGTTTCATTCGGTTGCAATTGCATCTTCTCGTAGAAGCTCATGAGTTGATCCCAGGTGGCTGGGTCCTCAGGGTCGGTAATTGCGTACGGCTCTTTGGTGACGTACAACGTGATAAAGTCACGCGATGGAGGAGTGGTGGTGGCTTCGGGAATTTCACCGCCGAGGTTGTAGAGTGCTTCGAACGTCGCCCACACAAAGTCGTTGCAGAT
Source organism: Heterostelium album PN500 (assembly GCF_000004825.1). Lineage (NCBI taxonomy): Eukaryota > Evosea > Eumycetozoa > Acytosteliales > Acytosteliaceae > Heterostelium > Heterostelium album. The sequence goes on along the minus strand of NW_008805070.1, from coordinate 55,675 downwards.
CGATGAGCTCAAGTACAGTTCGAGTGTGACGTTGTCACGCACCTCAAAGAGATTGTAAAACGGATTGGTCTGGTTGTAGAGCTCTGCCCAGCAGAGATACTTGGCAAAGGTCTCACCGTTCACCGTCATAATATACTGTTGTCCACTGCTCCAGTACGACTGATTGAAATCTGTATTGAACTGGACAATTCCATTGCTCATCCAAATGATATCCTGTGTGGTTTCATTCACCTGTGGAAACACTGCACCCAAAATACTTGGAGATGCAACATAATCCAATGTAAAACTTTCTTTTGATTCTCTATATATAAATTATTATAATTAATTAGAATATACTTAATTATTAGATCTAAATATCAATATTATCAAAGTTGAAGTTGAAGTTGAAGTTGTTGTTTTTGAATTTGCTATTGTGTGTTTGAATTTATTACTTACGTTGCATAAAAATAAACACCAGAATGAAAAGCTTTGAAATTTTCGAGCAAGTCACCGAACATTGCTTTTAAGAGTGGTGCCTCTACATAGTAGACTTCGATATCTTCGTCATAGTCGAATGCACCGACTTCCGAAGAAGACGACAAAATGAACAATAACAAAATTGTCACTACAAAACTATTTTTAAATATATTTCTATTCATTTTTCTTCTTTCAAATAAAACTAGTAGTTATAAATCAAATCATTTGATAAGTGAGATAAAAATAGTGAAGAGAGAAGAGATAATATAATTTCTAGCAAATGAAATGATAAAATGATTTGTTGATTTTTGTTATTGTGTTGTTAGAGGAATCAAAAGTTTAGAGAGAATTGTTGATAAAGGAAATGGTGGTTTGGATTTTAGAGGAATCGATGTGGTGGGTATGAATTGAGATAAGGCACGCCTGAAAGTTTGTAAATTCTGTCTGTTTCTTTTGATTTTTGAGCCGCAATCTTCACTTGACAACCTCACACACACTCACTCAAATATGCGGTCGGATTTCTTCTGAATCGAAGAAAAAAACAACATTGTCAAAAAAAAAAAAAATACTTTAAAATAAAATAATAGATTTTTTTTTTTTTTTTTTTAAAGTTACCTCCTTTTGTGACGACAGTACTTTCCTTTTCTATTTTTATTTTAAATTATTTAAAAAAATCTGCTCTCTACATTTTTTTTTCATCATTGTAATGGGCAATTTATTAAAATCAAATTAAACATTTACTTTTTTTGTTAAAGGTATCGTGATGTTTGCAGTTGTTGTTGTTGATTTACAAACAATACTAAAAAATGAATGATCATTCTTGTCTCTCTTTTCTTTTATTCTATTATTCAACCTTATTTTTAACAGTTTTTAAAATTATGAAATATCAGAACAAAAAAGAAGAGGAAATATCTTAATTGATCTAAAAAAGTATCTGATGTCTTTAAGATAATAGAAGTACAATTGTAATTGATCACAATTTCTATATTTGGGTTTTTACATTGGGACTATATCAAAACCTAAAAAAATAAACAAATATTATTAAGTTCAATTTAGAATATTAATTTTGGTTAAACTTTCATTACTGAACAAACATCTCGTTTTCATCACTAAAGGCAGATACTGTAGAGATCAAATTATGAATCTTATATTTACAATCCTATGTGGTATTTGAGAATTACAATAAATTTAAATGTGAGAAGTTAAAAAAACAAAATCAAAGTTAATAAATTGTCATTTTTTTATAACAGATATTATTAGACAAGATCCGATTTATTTAATTTTAACATCATAGTTTTGCAAAAAAAAAAAAAAAAAATTAAAAAGGAGAAAATTTGTCGATAAATTAATGTCCATCAATTAATTTGTTTTCAACAACATTACACAGAACATTTCAACTTTTGTAAAGAAACAAATGATGTACTATCTTAGAGGTAGTAACTTCATGTTAAAGCAGAGTTGTAGTGGCATAAATAATGTCATATCATCAAAACTATTCATAAATAATAGCAAATCGACGTTTGGTATTGGATATTCATCATCGACATCATCAACACTACCACCACCACCACCACATCAATTTTTAAATAATATCGTTAATGACAAAGTTAATGTTTTTGTAAATAGTGGTGGTAGTAATGGTAGTAGTGGTAATAACTCATATCGATCGAAAATGGGAACATCATCGTCATCGTCATCAACTCTACTGTCGAATAGTATATCTTCAATGACAGACAGTTCATCGATGGAGTTGAAAAAGAAGGTTATGATTATCAGTGGTGCAACCGGTATTGGTAAGTCGGCGATGGCACTCCAGCTCGCCAAGAATCTGGGCGGTGAGATCGTGTGTGCCGACTCGGTACAAATCTACAAACATCTAAACATCGGCAGTAACAAAGGTCGTATAGACGAGGTGCCTCATCATCTCTTTGACATACTGGAGTTGAACGACGACTTCAATGTCAAGCAGTATCACGAGCTGGCAATGAATGCAATCAACGATATTTTGGCACGTGGTAAAATACCGATTGTCGTGGGTGGCTGTGGTTTCTACATCGACAGTCTCATCAATGGAATCAACGACTATCCCATTCACATCGAAGAGGAACGTAACACTCTCGCAATGATAGAGGAACGTTTAAGAGCCGAAAACAATTGGTATAGAGTGTAAGTTATAACTTAACTTAGCTTAACAACTTATATAGTTGTAACTAACCAAACATTTTGTTTTTTCCTTATTTAAAAAGTGCAACCATCTTAAAAGATATAGATCCAGAGTCAGCAACAACAATTAATAGAAACGATTATAAAAGATTGGCGAAAAGCTTTTATATTTATTCTCAAACCGGTTTAAAGTATTCAGATTTTAAGAAACAACGTATGTACATAAAAAAGATATTTTCATTGACTACTACTCATATGATGATTGATTAACAATTTTATATAATAATAGGGAGAGAAGTAAATGATAGTTATGATTTTAGATCTTTTTATTTAACGACAAGAAGAGATTCATTGATGCATATACTGAATCATCGTTGTGAGCTAATGATACAGAATGGTTTAATAAAAGAGGTTGTAGAGGTACTGCTAAATGGTTTATCTCCACACTCTCAAGTTTCAAGATCGATAGGTTATAAACAATGTATAAATATATTGCTAACACCAATGAATGTATGTAGTTAGTTAATTAGTTAATTAGTATTTATTTAATATCTAACATGTTATCAACAATTGATAACATATATTTATAGTCAGATATAGGTATAATAGATACAATAAACTTTTTAATGGAATTTCAATCGGCTACAAGATCTTATAGTAGGCGACAGGCAATTTGGTTCAAGAAGAGTCCGTCTACAAGATGGCTTGCACTGCATCCACTGCCGAAAGAGGTAGCCAAGTATATACCACAGTCGGCGGCTGCTCCGTCGCCGGAGGAGTTGATTAACGGCGCGGTGCCCGCAGCGTTTGTCGACCCGTTCGCCATTCAGCAGCCACTTCGCTCAACAGTCGACACGATCATCGAGCAGTTTAGCATGCCACGTCACACATTTGAAGAGTCACGCGACGAGACACTCGAACACGAACTGAAAACACGTACCAAGAAGCAAGAGCAGCTGTGTCGTGAGATCGCCCACGAATTCCAGCTATTCACTTCAGAGACATCGATTCGACCACTCACAAAGCTAATCAACAGTGGTCGTGCCTATCTCTTTAAGCAACGACCGGAACTCTTCAATTCAACACTCAACCCACATCTTGCACAACGAGAGCAAGCAAAGAATCAAGAATTACTTCAGAAACAAGTAGTTGGATTAGATAATAATCAAATAGATCAAATAAATAGAGATAATTGATTGATTTGATTAATCTACAAAATACAATTACTTTTATTTAATATTTAAACTTTTTTTTTTTGTTTGTTTTTTGTTTATGTTATTTATATATATATTATTATTGATTTTCAGTTTTTTGATCTGTTGATGTTGATGCTGATGATTGTGTTGTTGATGTTTGAGATGGTACAGAATTTGGTGGTATATTTGCATGGTTCATCAAATCACTTATCGATTTATCTAATTCATCTATTCTGCTACCCATTTCATCAACTATTTATTTAAAGAGTTTCATTTAAATGAATGAATGAATGAATTAACTATTAGATTATATGATATCTTTGTATATTTAAAAATAAGAACTTACTTCTCTTTAAAATCGAATCAGACATAGATTCAAATCTAGATTGCTGTTGTTGTTGGTTGTTTATTTTTACAGAAAAAACTAATGTTAGACTAATTTTATCTGTGTTTTACGATTGAATAACAAACTAAAGTCATAGTGATAGCTCTACGACTTATATAAACTACTAATACTATCTTACCATTTGCTCTAGCAGTGTTTGTACGAAAGTTGACATATCAAGAGCATCCATTTGTTGACCTTGAGCTTGTGCTTGTGGCTGTTGTTGCTGTTGTTGTGCTTGTTGTGCTTGTTGATTCTTTTCGTCCATCTTTAATAATCTATATCTGTATTAATGAAACTAAAAAAATACACAAATTAAATTAAAAGATTTGTTTTTTTTTAAAATTTTCGCGAATTATTTTTTATACAAAGGGAGACAAAAACTTCTGGCTTCTCGATTTTCTGTTTCTCATCAAAAGTCTATTATTAGACTAATAATAAATAAACTTTATTTATATATTTTTAGTTTTGTTTAATTTTGTTATCTTTATGATAATTTAAAATTTTTTGTTTTTTTATTGTAAAATTAAAATTTGATGATATATAGATATGTATTAGTATTAAATATTTATATAAAATCAATCTCAAATAAAACCAATATTTAAAAAAAAAAAATTAACTTGTTAGATAATATTAAACTTTATTTAATTAATTGTATAATGAGGTTGTTTCACATTTTTTATTTTGAAAAATTAGTAAATTTAATGAACTGGAATACAACCCGTCGGAATCGATATAGAATACTGAGAAACTCAAGAAGTAGTATGTATCTAGCAATGTTATGGTTCCGAAGATAAAACTGTCCGCAACAGCACCTCAGTGGCCTTTTCCGTTCTTTCTCTTTGAATACTTTCAGTATCTGGGTATCATCTGCTAAGCCGTCAACATTTACATTCTTACCTGACATTTGAGTGGAATACAAACTCTTCAATTTTTTTAAAAGAATAAAACAACTTTATATTTTAAATGCTTTCTATTTATCTAATTTTAAAATCAAACAAGGTTTGATATTTTATTTTATTATTTATCTCTATGCGTTGACTTATAAAAAAATTTTGTGAAGAACCCCACAATCAGCATCGAAAAAAATTAATCATTATTGTAACAAAAAATAATCTAAATTGGAAAATGATTTCGATTTATTTCGAATTTTTAAATTTCCCACGAAAAAATTGAAATTTAATTATTTTTTGAAAAGGTGTTGTTAATCATTTAGTAGGCGACACCTTTCCTTTTATTCATCAAAAATTAGTTGGTTGTTAATATCGAAAATTTAAGTTATTTTTTTTCACTTTTTTATTAATAAACTTTATTTGTTTTTTTTTTTTGTTTATTTCGTTATTTATAAGTATATTTTTTTGTTTATCTTTTTTTCTCCAACAACCAAATCGAAATCGAATCTATTTATGTAATATATATTAGTTTTTCTTTTTGTAAATCAAATCAAATCATATCAAATCAAATCAAATCAATCATAAATAGATATCTATCTAATCATTTGTTTTCTATTTTTAGTTTTTTTTTTTTTTTTATGATTTTTTAATTTTAGTTTTTTCATTTTTAATTAGATATCTAATTTTTTCATTTAGAATACTTTTCAATTCTCTTTCTCTCTACTCTTCAAATTGAAAATATGAAGAAAAGAATAATTATAAAGTTTTATGTACAGAAAAAAGTTGAATATGGACAGTATCTAAAGATTGCAGGATCGGTGCCAGGCCTGGGATATTGGAATCCCGAGGTCGGCATTGAGATGAAGTGGACTGAAGGCGACTGGTGGATTGGCGAGTATCACTGTGAAGGACTACCAAGCTCGCTGCCAAAGAATCAATTCCGTTTGGAACCGTCGTTCGGTTTGATGCGTAGTAACAGCAATCAAGACAACGGTATAGCTGCGGACAGCAACGACAATGACAACGATGACTCTGATAACGATAGTGCTAGTTCGACACCGACAAGCAGTAGTGCAGCGTCGTCGTCGTCATCGTCATTCCATCTCAATAGTAATCAATCACTCTCACCCATCCTCAAGGGAGTGTCTCCGCAGTACATCGACATCGAGTACAAATACATTCTCTATGGAAACTACCAGACCAACTGGGAATCCGATCGTAATCATAAAGTTTCGTTCATGCTCTGGTCCGATCCCAACAGTCATTCGTCGTCGTCCGACGACATCTTCATTGAGATTCGCGATGAGTGGAATGGCGGCAACGGAGTGTGTCCAACGCTCGACTTCCAGTCGAATCAGCCGATACTTCCAATGTTGGATCAACAACTGCAACTCAATAACTATCAACAACAACAGCTACAATCGACATTGACATTCAATTCCTATTCCTACTCGTCATCACCCGGTGGCAGTAGTACCGCCAGCAGCAGTCGACTCAATAGCAACAATCAATATATGATGTGTGAGCGAGAGTATTGTTTCTTGCATCCACTGGATCCCCATCCACTTCCTATCTATCCAGCACAGATATGTACATTCATTGTCACCGACGAGGGAAATACCGATTGTCATTCGATCCTGTTGGTCAGCCAGTTCTTTGGATCGGATCTACAGAATTCAATACAGATGATTCCAATCGCTCAGGTTGGAATACCTTATACCTTGTGGATTGGACAACTATACGCACCGCAACCCATCAAATTCGAATACAAATATGTCATCATGAGCAACAATAACTCGGGTATCTACTGGGAGAAAGGCACACGTATATTCTCATCATCTACACAAGGACCGCGACTGTTGATCAACAACGACGGTCCACTTCGTGTCTCCGATGCATCTGCCTCTTGGGTACGAACAGGTCTAGTAGGTCTAGCCGAATCCGACAACAATTGTTCACTTTTATCTGTTGTTCAATTATTATATCATATATCACCATTAAAACAAGTAATTATTATTATTATTATTATCTTTTCGATCGAATATAGATATAATGATACTAACAATACGTTATATAATAATATCATAGGTACTTTTAAAACTTAGAGGTAGAATTGGATTTCCATTTACACAATGTCTTGCTAATATATTTACAACAATGGAAATGGGTTCGCAGACAACAGAGTTGAATCCACTACAAACTATGATCGGTCATTGTTCAGACTCTGCAGAGATTCTTAACATCATTTTATGTTCTTTAATTGAAGAGATATCTAGAGTATGATTATTATTATTATTATAAGATTTAGTATTGTTATTATTATTATTATTATTATTATTTATAACTAATTAACTTTTTCTTGTCTATTTAAATAGATTTCGAAAATAACAAATTATGAACAAAACATATGTATAAATCAAATATTTGAAGGTGATTTATCACAGACATCGGTGATTTTAGATAAACAGGGAAATATCGAGTCGGTAAAGACACACAATGAAAAGTTTGTAAATATAATACTACCGGTCAAAGGTTTCATTTCTTTGGAGGAATCGTTGAAGGTCTATCAGCACAATATCGAGGTGTTTGGCAATAATACTTTTGAGACTATCATCACGTTTGAGAATATGCCCGATATCTTTATCATACAGCTTGACCGAACCGACTACCAACCAGAGCACCACCGCACCGTCAAGGTATGTGACCGTTTCACCTTCCCAAAGAAATTCATCCCAGTCAACCAAACAAAGTACCGCATCAAGGGTATCTTGTGTCACACCGGCTCGACACAGGAATCCTACGACAACGGTCATTTCTATCTTTACATCCGACGACGTAAACAATGGTTTAAATGTGATGGTTCCAATATTTCCTATACTTCACAGAAAGAGGCTTATCACGATAGTTTCGGTGGTAACACTGATAAACAAGCTTGTAAGTTTTTAGTTAGTAATAATTAGTTTATGTTTAAATTACAAATTTGTAACTAATATAATTAACTACTCTCTCTCTCTCTCTCTCTCTCTCTCTCTCTTTCTCTCTTTAGATTTATTAATATATGAAAAAGCAGATGGTCATTATCATAATAGTCATAATAATGAGGAAACTGCAAATTCATCTTAATATTAGTAGTGTATTTTATTATATATATATACAAAAAAGAATTTAATATCTAGATTAGATAATATTAGTTAATTAGTATATAAAAATATTATAAGAGTTAAACAAACTTTCAATTGAAAATCAAACTATATATTGTTTTGTACACTTTATATTATATTGTAACATATAATATAATTATTAACAAGGTTAACAAATTATATTTATTTAATTATATTTAAACGACTTTGTTTGATGTTTAATTTGTATTGATCTCTTTAATTTTAGCATCTGTCAGTTTAGTAAGAGTTGCAATGTAGTCATCGGTGATCTTTTGAACGTTCTTATCAATCTTTTGCTCGTCGTCTTTGATCAATTTGTATTTCTTCTTTATCAAATCCATTCCTTCTTTTCTGTGTCTTCTAATGCTAACCTTTGCTTGTTCACTCAAGTTATTAACCGATTTAATAAGATTTTGTCTAAGTTCTTGTGTTGGTCTATTGATTTATTAAAGAAATAGATTAGTAACCTTAAATAACTAGTTAGTTATTGTTTGATTAAACATACTTTGGTAATGTTAATTTAATAAATTGATCTTGAATCTGTGGACTCATTCCAAGATCTGATCTAGATCTTAATGCTTTTTCAACATGTTTTAATAGCTATAAACATATAACAATATGGTTAATAAATTAACATGATAGCAATCGATTGATTTTAAAGAAAAAAAACTTACAGATGGATCGAATAGAGTAAGATGTAAGGTTAATGGATCTTTGATGGTAACCATTGCAATTTGATTCATTGACATTGGACCGTTCGGTGTCTCTACGGTGATGAGATCAAGAAGTTCAGGTCCGGTTCTTCCACAACGGATATTACCGAATCCTCTACGAAGAAAGTCGACGGTGGCATCGCACGATGACTTCATAGTGTTGAGATCGACATCCTTCACAGAGTCATAAGCTACTTCTTTCTCTTTTTTGTCATTCTTACCGCCACCACCACCACCACCTTTTTTAGCACGTGAATCAATGCAGACTACATTACCATTGTACTGATTGATGGCTGACACACGTGTATAATAGGTTCTTACTGATGATGATGATGATGTTGTTGTTGTCAATCTTAAACTATTTGAACATAACTTCTTTGATTGATTCGTAATACAAGTGCCAATAATATTAATATTATTGATATTGTTGAATCTTCTTTAACAATAAATTATTTAATGTTTGTTTCAACATGAGTGATAGTGCTGATTTCGAACAAAAATGATGAAAAAAAAAAAAAAACATTGGATTAGCACTTCACTGTTGAATTCCTGGCGATTTTTTATTTTTTTTTATTTTTCTTTTTACAAAATGGTTTCCCTATTTGGAATTAAATGATTACTCCAATATTCGCTCTCAATCCAGCGGACATGTACTATTTTCTGGGAAATCACAAATTTGTCCATTATTATTCCAATATAAACCCTCTTGACAATAGACTTCATAATACAGTCCATCATCACATTCAATATAACTGTCACAACCATCTGGATTTGGTTTCTTACAATTTCGAGGATCCGGGCAAACTTTTGATACTTTGTCACAATCACAACGAGGATCACATTCCTGAGAATTTACTAAAAGTTTAATTATTTAATTATATAATTTAAATTTTGGTTCAATAAAAAGGTTAACTTTAAAAGTTGATTTCAATTTCAATATTTACCAAAAATAACAATTGTAAAAAATAAAAATAATAAAACTATCTTTGATGTCATTTTTAAAAAGAAATATTTCTTTAGTAATCTAATTGATACTATTAAAGTGAAATAATGTAAAAAGATTTACTCTGAATGAATTATATATATATTTGTCTAATTTCATTTTATCCCTCCCGCAATAGAGATAAACACCACATTTGATAGGTTTGCAAAAATAAAATACATGACAGATTTTCCAATTGGTTTGAAAACAATATTTTTGAAAAATAAAAATAGTTTTTTTGGGTAACACGTGAAATTATTCTAATGGATTTTTCACAGTTCTCACATCAACAATCTTTAAGACAAGTAGAAATTTAATTTGGATTTAATATATATTTCTACTTGTTTAATTCCATTCAATGACAGATGGAAAAAATGTTATTTCATTTTATAGGTTGGGTTTTTTTTGCACATCTTTTTTGTATTCTCTCATTATTTTTGAAAAAACCCAACCTATAAAATGAAATAACATTTTTAAATATGAAAAGATCTATATCGGTTGTAAATCAAAATAAATAAATCTTTGTGTATTGTAGGAAAAGTGATTTTTTACCACTTTTATTCCAATTTACAAAAAGTCTACTGAAAATATTTTTATAACTTTTAGTAAATTCTCAGTCATGTGATCCTCGTTGTGATTGTGACTAAGTATCAAAAGGTTGCCCCGCTCCTCGTTTATGTATGAAACCGGATCCAGATAGATGTGAAAATTTTATTCGATGTGATGATGAAGGAGTGTTTAATTTATTCCATTGTCAAGATGGATACGAATGGAACGATAATGGACTGAAATTTGAGATTTCCCAGAAAATAGTACATGTCCTGCTGGATTGAGTGCGAATATTGGAGTAATTATTTAATTCCAAATAGGGAAACCATTTTGTAAAAAGAAAAATAAAACAAAATAAAAATTATTAAATTATATTTCGTTGTACCTGATCTCTTCCAAGAACAGGTTCTTCGAGGTTGTTTCTTTAATTAATTAAATTTTAGTATGGTATATTAAATAAAAAATTTGAATAAAAATTTGAATGTTGGACACATATGTAGGGGATTCCCAATTAGGCGTTTCTAACGAATCTTAGCACCGATTTCCCTATATTTTATATATAATGTTCGATATAAAAACTTAGGAAATGGTTAGGAACAAATTTTTTGATATATCTTTTTCAAACTTGAAGTTAATCAAATTTTATTTTTTAATAATGATTTACTTTTAAAATGTTTTTATTTTTTCTTAACATACTTTAGAAACTTTCAAAAAAAAACTTCCAAATAATTTATAAAGATAACTGTGTAAATTAAAATTAAAAGTATCTAATGATTATAAAAAATAAAAATCAATAAAGTATTTTCTTAAATAAAAAAAGTAAATGAAGTATGATCTTTACAATTATTTTGAAAACCATTTTGTTATATTCTTCATTTTCATTTTATTTGTTTTTTTTTTTTTTAAGTTCATTTAATTAAAAATTTGTGCGATGTTTTTACGAGTTAAACAACAATGAGCGATCAGATAGATAAGATTTTGGATGTACCTGTTGCTTGGGATGCAGACGATAATGAAGATCAAATAAATAAATACATAGATGAATCTATGGATATTTTGGTCAATAGAACAAAGCTATTAAAGATAAAAGAAGAGAAGAAGAAACAAAGATTGAATGAATCGGCGACGTCGTCATCATCAAGTAAACAACAGATACAACAACAAAAACAACAAATTAAAAAGGAAGAAGAAGTAGATATAGAAGAACCAATTATATTGGTTAATTTTACAAAGTTTACTGATGGTCATGTCTGTTGGAACAACGAAGAGAACAAGTTGTCCGGTGAACGATTGTTTGATGTTCTGGTGAAGAAGATCAACGAATCGAATGAATCGTTCACCAGAGTCACCGAGGATCTCTGGCAACGAGGATTGGCATTTCACTCGACGAACAAGCGGTGGCGTGACGATATCAAACAGTTGGAGCAGCAGTCAAACGGTGACTTCTTCTCGATGCTGACGTACCCGATGGTGGTGGGTGACTTTTTGGTGAGCGAGATGTGGCGAAAGATCAAGGAGCGTACCGAGTGGAAGAGTGTCGATATCCTAAAGTGTGTATATATTGCCAAGTGCAACAAGTCGATCACCTACAAACATCAGATGGCACTGGCATTGGAGTTCATGGCCATGGAACAGCAGATTCTCGGTCCGACCGCCAAGCTGCTACTCGAGGAGGAAGACATCGAAGCACAAGAAGAGATCAAACGTTATGAAAGAGCACTCTACAAGAAACATGAAAAAGAAATCACCAAGCGTATAATCGACAAACTACAACAATCTATTAATATAACTGAAGGAATAGATTTAAATGATAAAAGAATATTTGATAATAATAACAGTAATAGTAATAATAATCAACAACAAGGTGAAGAAGAAGATAATGGTGAAGAAGAATATAGTTATGATAATAATGAAGATGAAGATTATGAAGAAGATGAAATAGAGGATATAAAGAATACTAATGTAAATGATAAGAATAGTAGGCAAGAAAGAGAAGAGCAAGAAGAAGAAGATGATGATGAAGATGGTCAACAGAGTTATCATGAAAGTGAAGAGTATATAGATGAAGCAGATAATGAAGGTGATGATGAAATAAAGAATAATAAAAAAATCGATAATAGCATTAATAGTAATAGTAATAATGATATTGATTACGATGATGATCAATATGAAGATGATGAAGGGCAAGAGGAAATAGATCAAGAAAAGAAAGATAATGACGATATTGAAAAGATGAATCAAGACACTGACTTGATTCCACCGAAACCAACTATGAATATACTAGATCAAGTGATGGCAATGGTATTCAGTTCTCTGACGATCACATCAGACAAAGAATCACACTATAAATCATTAGCTAGAATTCAGCAATCAGTAAAAGATACATGGGTAGAGGAATTTGGATGTCTTCCACCAACTTGTATCTGGAGAGAAGATATGTCATAGTAATAATAATAAAATATAAATATCTAGTAACATATATTGTTGTTGTTATTAATTATATAATATTTATAAATATAAAAATATTATGTTATAGGTTTTTTATTTATTATATATTATAATATTTCATTGATTCATTGTGATTATTTATTTCTAAATATACTATACTCTATTATATCTTTTCTCTTTCTAATATGATATCCTTTGAATTACTGCTGTTCTGTTTACTGTTTTCTTTTTGGTCTTCATCGTTGATGTTACCGGCGGCCAAAGATGAATTAGCGGCAGAGTTGAGCGAAGATGAAGTATTCTCGTGAGTCATCGAAAGGATTCTCTCACACTTTAGTTTCTTCTTGACACGTTCATTGTCTTCCTCCGATAGCAGAGCTCTTCTAGTGGGAACGTCTTCAATCTTTTTCAAATCGTCATCGTGTTTAATGTAAAACGATGTATTTATATCATGTAATGGTGTCGGTGTATTAATTTGTTGTTGTTGTTGTTGTTGTTGTTGTTCATCTTCTTTTGCTACATTATTTCCATTTTGGTTATTATTATTATTATTATTATTTATATCATCCATTATAACTTCATCACCAGTTGTTCCATTACCATTACCATTACCATTAGTATTTCCATTGGTATCTCTTTCTCTTTCTCTATCTCTATCTCTATTTCTATCGCTTCTGTGATGCCCATTTCTATCTTTCTTTGACTTTCTACTTGATTGTCGAGGTTGATCTTTCATATCATACGATGTGATAGGTTGGGGTGTTGTAATAGTCGATAATTTAGTTAACGTCTGTTCTATCTTTCTCTTTTGTTTACTCTTTGTTTTCTTTAATGTATGTGAATCTGTTACAACCTCCCCAAACAGCTATAATAATAATATTAATATCAAGTTAATTAATATGATTCAATTAACTTTTATAACATCAGTTTACTTACAGGTGTCTTTGCGTAAGTATGTTTATCAGGGAAACTCGGTAAAAATGATGGAATATGTGGTGGTAATTCTTGTTGTTGGGTTGAGGTTTGTTGTTGTGTATTTGTTTGGCTATTGTTATTACTATTGTTATTTGTTGTTGTTGTTGTTGTAGATGAAGATGATTGTTCATTTTCTTCTTTATTATTATTGTTATTGTTATTATTGTTATTTAAATTTGATGTTGTTGATGATGTTGATGTATTTATATTATTTATAGTGGTTGTTAGTTGTTTTTGTTGTTGTTGCTGTTGAGCCTCGGTTATCTTTTGTGCTGACAGTGGGAATGGGGGAATGGTTCTTGCAAAGGGGATCTCCTCTGCCTGTATCAAAAACTTGTGTAGCTCATTCATATCGATCGACATATCCAAGAATGCCTCGTGAACATCGTGAAAGTTACATTCTGTTCTACTTGCCAATTCACAATACTGATGTGCTCTACTACCTATTTCCTCAACATCTTTAATATATATATATTTAAATAAAAGTATATAAGTAAACAGACATATTTATATAATATGTAATTGTAATATAACAGGTTTAACAACATACATAATCCAATGATATCTGTCAATGCTTCACATGCAGACTGACTGATCGCAGAGAATCTGTATCCTCTTGTAATTTGGGCAACTACTACCCTACAGAGTGCTCTAGCATATGCATCACTCATTACTTGCTTATCTCCTTGTTATAATATTAGTTGGTCACCCTCCTATACTATTCTATTCTACTCTACAGATATTAACTTTTTTAAACTTTTAACTTTTAAACTCTGTCTATTAAGTTTTTAATTTTTTGTTTTTTTTACTTTGAGTGGTTTTGGATTTGATCTTATAAAATAAAATAATAATATTACTTTTTTTACTTTTAAATAAAGTAAATGTAAAATAACAAAAGAAAACAAAGTAATATTACTTTACTATTATTTAAATATTGAAAAAATGCTATCGATCAAAAGAAGTTTGTTTTATTAAAAAAAAAAAGAACAAAAAAATTCAAATTTTTTTGCTGTTAGAAATTTTATTTGATTTTTTTGATTTTTTGAATTTATTTGTTCATAGATAATTGTTTTATATTTAAATATATACAAATTTAGGGTGATGTGATTCAAACCTTTAAATAAATAAAAGAATAATATATATATAAGTAATATTTATGATTTACTTTTTTTTTTTTTTTTTTTTTTTTTAAATTCAATATTAAAAATAATTACAATATTGATTTGATGATCAAATTAATTTAAAATTGTCTTTAGTTTAATTGTTTGTTTTTACCCTTATGATATTATAAATGTAAGATCAAAGCTTTAATTAAAAAAAACAAAAAAAAAAAAAGTTAACATCATTTTTCTTTTGAAAATAAATTAAATTAAATTAAATGATTTATCATAATCTATAAAAATGTCGAGTGATAACAATATAAATAATAACACCAATAATAATAATAATAATGGTAATAATATTACTATTACACAAAAGAAAGCAATGGATAGAGTGTTTGAGATATTACATCCTCAGCATGAAACAATAGGAGACTACACATGGAAAGGTGCAAAGTTTGGTTTGGTAACGGGCGTTGCTATGGGTCTGGCGATACCAGTGTTCTTTAAGAACACAGATCGTGTCTCTTCACTGTTGAAATCGGTGATCAATATGACATTCATTGGAACATCCTATCAGGCAACCTCTTACTTTTTGGATCATCGTATGTTCATTCCGGGCATCTCCAACGCGTTGGCGAGCGGTGCAGTGTCGTGCGGTATCACCTCTGGTCTTCTCGGAGGAATGAGACAGGCGCCCGTAGGTGCATTTGCCGGTAGTGTCATTGCGGGAACCGGTCATCTGGTGTACCGTGCTTTCATAGCAAAGAACCCCGCACCCGGGGCACCCGGCTCACAACTAGCCAAAGCCAAAGAGTTGACCGATCTCATCAACAAGAACAACTTGAAACTGTCACCGATCGATACCTCACTTTACAACCGACTGGTAGAGGAAGTTTCAAGACCCGAGCAACAGACCGCTACAGAATACCTAAAGTCATTGTCACCATTCAGAGAGATCGCACCAAACGAACGTACCGATCGTATTGCAAGACGATCAGGTGGTCAACTTGAAGTACCAGGTGCAATAGTATCACAACAACAACAACAACAACAATCATCTAATCAATCACAAGCATCAACAACTTCTAATTCATCAAATACACCTCGACAACAATAAACCAAACTCGCAACATACTTATATTATATTATATTAGATTAACTTTATTATTATTATTATTGTTGTTGTTGTTCAGGTTGAATATCTTGATAAATTTCATCTTCTTTTAATAACATATTTGGGATACCTTGGTCGATTGGATATACACGTTGGCAATTTGGACATGTCAATTGACCTGTCATTACTTTAACCTATTGTTGTAGAATTAGAGGTAGTCGAGTGTTAAAATCAATTATTTGATAGTGATAATGATCATTAGCATGTTATATACTTACATTACATAAAAGATTATATAAATTCTTTAAAAACTCTTCATCTTCAATTGATTTCTCTGTGATTGGACCTAAATTTAAATTAAACTAAAGATATTATATTAATGATATGTTACTTTGTTTTTTTTCTTTCACAAATCTAATTAGATTGCTTACTTGTGCAGCTACCATTGTAATACCTTTCCAATCCAACTTTGGAAAGATATTCTTTGTAAATTCAACGTTAAACTCTTGTTCTAATTTCGAAACATCTTTAACCTCCAATAGCAATGGAAATCCTCTACCGACACATTGTCTCTTGGTACAAGCCATCATGTTATGTGTTAAAATCTTCATTTTCTATTAGCCTTAATATATATATATGAATAAAATAAATAATTATTTCTTTATTGTTTATAAATAATTAAATTAAATTAATAAAAAAAAAAAAAAACGAAAAAAGGGAAAAAAAACGAAACAGCTTTTTGTTGTGAGTTGTGAAAATTTTTATTTTAGTTTATTTGTGATTAGTTTTTTACACAAATAGATATATCTACATAATAATATTAAAGTAGTTTTAGCATGTAGAAAACATGGTGGAGAAGCCCTATATGAATCTGACCAAACCAGGTCCGATGTAACATTCTTAATGGACAGGCTTCTTCACTATGTTTTCCATTGTTTTTGTTATTATACATGGAGATAAATCATAAATATATATATTGCAATAATATCAAAGTTTTTAGTGATATTTATTTAAATAAAATAAAATCTGTAAAAGAATTATTAAAATTAGAAGATGATAGATATTTATTTTTATTAATTCATTTCAAAATTAATAATTTTAATGTTTCACCTTGACAGAGTGCCGAATTTGATAGTGTCCTATATTCATTTAATCTTTTACCAGAGTAAACAATTGCCAGTTTTGAAGCATCTACATTGATTAGAGCAGATATCTCTTTGATTAAAGATCGGATAGTTTGGTAGTGTTTCAAATTTTCGAAAATGATTGGTGTATCTTGTGTGTCTAATTTTTCAACGAAAAGTTTCAAAACCTTATCGCTATTGTAATGCTTTTTATCGACTAGGTTAAAGTGATCGTCATTCTTTACACTGAGTTCCTTTAATGTTTGGTCTCTGTTTGTGAGAACTTGATCGTCATACATTAATACATATTCATTCTGATTTGGTTGATATTTGCCTGTTTCCTCCAATTGTTTAACCATTTCATTTAATGTTGCATCTTCACTAAATGTTTGATTCCAATAAGTTTTAGCTGATGTTTGAAAATTTAATTTTAACAAAGACATTTTTATTTAATCAAATATATATATTTTAATAAATTTAATGTAAATAAAATAAATGAATCAAAAAAAAAAAGAATGTGTCACAAATTTTAAACATTCACAAATAATAGATTTACAAAATTTTATCTAGATATTTAAACTGAAAAAAAACTTTTAGTATTATTTTAAATTAATTTGTTTTTTTTTTTAAACTGTGAATTGTTTATAAATTGATTTTATTATAAAAAATTAATTTACCCATGTTGGATATTTGGCGGTTGTGTCGGATCTAACACATGTCTGTACAGGACAGGTAGCAGTAATGTAATAACCGAATCCCCAATCCAAATCTCTGATGCTAACACCACCACGAGTGAATTTCTGAGAGTCATCGGTTAGACGTTTGTTTACAATCTTAATAAAGAGATTGTTGGATGTTGGGTCAAAGTAATATTTGGTTCCATCACCGTTGAGAACTCCAGATTGCGAACTGGCAGTGGTCAATGTGATCCAGTATTTTTGATCGTCCCAAGAGTTACCGGCTTTGATAACAAAGGTGGATTGTGGTGGGTATGTCAATGCCAAAAGAATGTATTGTCCATAGGGAACCTGACGTGTATCCACTCTGAAAGAGGGTGGCGCCACACCATTGTAGAAATTAAGATACCAACCCATTCCGAGGATACCAGTGATACCGGCATTCGAGGTGATGAAAGCTGTTTGTGGACCTGGTGGAAGATTTGGTCCGAACAACGAAGAGTTTCCAACATTGACAAAGGTATCTTCAGTGCTGCCGTCATCAAAGATCAAACCAGGTGCGACCACTTGGATATTTCCAACTTGACGACCGTTTTGTTCACAGATCCATGTCTCCCAATCGGTATTGAATCTACAGGAACTATCGAAATTCCACCAGTTCAAACTGGATCCAACGATCTTTGGTGTAGATGAGACCATTGAAACGGATCCGTCCCAATCGATAAAGTTGAAATATCTACTTGATCCAGTCTCACGAATTTGATGACCGACACGTTGAGTGTTTTGGACATTGGTAAATGTAATTCCTTTGGTTGCAGAGATTTGTTGTGGTTTGTATAAATCAGAGTGAGTCATTGAAACGATAACACTGTTATCAGATTCTGGATTGGCAGCATTTGAATCATGTTTAAAGTTTCTGAAATTAATATTGGTAATAATTGTTTGTGTAACAGTATCATAGAATTGGAAACCTAATTATTATTATTTTTTCAAATTTATGTTAATAATTTTATAAAATGATATAAATATTTAAATGAATACATACCTTGACGAGTTACCATTACATCTGAATATTCAATACGATTATCAGCTGGATTGTTAGAGAAACCATTTACAATTGCATTGTTGATCCAAGCAGAACCAAATACAGTACCAGAGATCTTATTATCATGCGATTCATAGGTATCGATTTCAATTTGATTACCCCAGTGATTTGCACCTAAAAAAAAAATATTAATAATTTTTTTAATTTATAAAATTTAAAAAAAGATAAATAAATACCTGATGAACATTGTGAAACTTTCATATTTGTCCATCTCATCCAAACTGGATTTCCATTGACATCTTGAGTGTCTCTGTCTTGTCTACCGGATTTGTAGGTTAAAGAATCAACATTTGGATTTTCATACCAAAGTTTACCTCCACAATAAATACATGAACCAAACCAGAAATAATATCCAGCAGAGTGAGCTGAATTACCATCGAATTCAAGAGCTATAAAATAATAAATATAGTTAATAAATTGTAATAATATAATTGTTCATTAATTTAAAAATAATTACTTGTTCTAGATTCCGGACTAAAGTTTGTCATATTCTTAAAGTTACCAATTGGTTTTGGAAGGTTAGGGAATGAGTAGGATGCCCAACCACCACTGGCAGCATTACCAATAATACGATTATAGGCGTTTGTAATGTAGTAACAACCAGCAGAACTATCAGCAGGTTGAGTTAAATCGTTGTTCTGATAGAATAGTTCACCTTGTTGTGAATTTCCAGCGGCTGGTTTTCCAATGGTATGTACATATGCTGCTAAATTGTAGGCAATGGTGTTATTTTCTTCAACACCATCTTCGATATAATAGCAATGTCCAGTGGCGTCGAAAGCGGTGTTTTGTTCAACTACCAACTGGTGAGTACCATGAACAGTGTAACAACGATAGTATGACTTTTCAACGGAGCAATCAGAGATGTAGGAATTGATTACAACACCTGCCAAATGGAAATGTAATGGATAACGACCCTTGAGATTACGTTGACCCATCTTTGTAAGTTGGATTCCAGCGAATTGACCGTTCGACATGGTGAGGACGTGTCCACCAAATTGTTGGGCATCGGAATCATCTGCACCACGGAAGATAATTCTACGTGAAATCAAACCGACTTCAGCTTGATACTCTTGACCACCATAGTGAAGGAATTGCAATGGTTCGGTGAATTGAACGATGTTTCCATTGATTGCAGCAATAGTCATCTCTTCGTTTTGTGGATCGAATTCATCTTCGTACTTGGAAGTGGTAATGAAAACACGTTGTCCGACTTCCCAATTGACATTGTCTTGGAGATAGATAATAGATTCATATGGATAGACTGTTGCTGCCAATCTCGACCAAGTTTTGTAGTATTGTTTACCTTGGACACTAATGTAACCACCTCTGGAGACAGCAATACCTTTACTTCCAAGATATTGGGTGATGGTGTCGGAAGTTGTTTTCTGTCCGTGGAAAATAATTTCGATATTTCCATTCATACGACAAGTTGAAGAACCCATTGTTAGCTTTCCTTTGACATCAACATCGTGAATGTTCATAGTGTAGCTGGAATCAGAGAAAATTAATTCACTGCTTGCTGGAATAACAATTTTCTGGTAGACAGCATCTTGGTCGATGGAACATGAGGAGATGAGAACTTTGGAATTAGCTGGGAGTGTGATAACTGAGGATGGCGATGGAACAGATCCATTCCAGGTGGCTGGATCATGCCAGTGGAGCAAACCACTTTGGAGATGCGGACAGGTAAGACGATCTTGTGGCATAAGACCGGTGGTTGGCTTTCTAAGATTTACCAATTCCGAATCTTTGTTGAGAAGAGTGGGTTTAACAATTGGTTTCGAAGCAACTGTAAATTTCATGTTACGGAAATATACAGAGTTGATCTTATTGGTTTGGTTCAAGAAGAGATTGATACCAACTACAGAAACTGGGAAATCTTTGGTTGGGATATAGTCGAGAGAGTGAGATGTCCAGGTGTTGGGGTTACCCAAGGCTGCACCAGTTCCAGGGAAGTTGGCACATTCACTTGGAAGCTTTGGATCGATCCAAGTTCTGTCACGTGAGCTGTTGTAATATCCATATACACAGATTTGCAATCCGAATAAATAGTTGGCAGGGTTGGAAACGGTACTGAGTAGATCGACTTGGAGATTATACTTCTCACCGGCACGCAAATAGAAATTTTGTTTCATGGAAGCCAATTGGTATTGATCAGGACCCCATGCTCTGTTGATTGTAACATTCAATGCACCTCCAACGTCAACTCCGTTCGATTTTGCTCCGGCTGAACATTGGCTGAAGATTAGTGGTTCAGACCAATCACCTGTAATTGTCCAATCGTTATACGATGGGAGATTGAAGACTACTGGGCTGGCAGCTGTGGGGATAGCTGGAGAGACTGGACCATCGGAAGATGGTTGTGGATCTCTCCAGGTTGAACTCAAAGGACAAGTTTGGATGGCGAAAATATTAACACCAAGATCAGCAGAGATAGATAGAGTAGAATCGGAAGTTCCACAGGCACCTTTTGTAACCAATTTACCATTAACGGTATCAGAGTTGAGAGTACATGTTCCATTGACAGATGGAGTGACACCACTATTGGTTTGAATATTCAACTTTCCGGTGTAACCTGCCATGAATCTAATATCAACTTTATCACCAGTTGAAATGGTAACATTGGAACTTGAGGTCATTTGGAATGAATACATATCAACAGATGAGATAGAACAAATATTTAAAGTACTAACAGATAATCCATTAAATTTAATTGGGAAAGCTAAGTTTTGGTATTAAAAATAAATTAAATTTGTTAAAAATAATTAAAGTAAAAGATGTAAAAATTGAAAAATTACCCTTCATATGACAAGCATTGATATTGATGTTGGATGCTTGGAGACCACTCATATCGAGAGAACCACTAGAGGTTTCCAATGAAATCGATTTGAAAAGATATCCAGATGGTACTCTAATAGTAACTGTTACACTGTAGTCAGTCATATTCATGGCAAAAACAAAGCTGGAAAATCCAATCAACATCGCTAAAAATACAATCATTCTGTTCTTTGTAGCGAAAGTGCTAACCAACAAAAATGAAATCAAAGTGAACAATGAGAATGATAATTTACTACCATTTGAAATTACATCGGTTGGTGCCTATTAAAAAAAGATATTTTTAAATAAATGATTTTGTTTGATTTTGTTTTTTTTAATAGAAATAATCTTACACCAATACGGAAATTAGTGGTACCTGGATCTTGGTGAACTAAATCTTTGAATTCAGCTTGACCTCTGGTGAGTGAAAAACTGAGTTTTGGTGCTTTGAGTGAATCGTCGTTTTCGAATTTATAGGTGGTTTCGACTTCCACCGATTTCATAGAGAAGGTATCTCCTACTTCTACATCTCCCAATGGTGAATCGGCCAATACCACTATGGAATTGAGCGATACCACCATTGATAGTACCAAAATGGTACTCGTCAAATAAAATAAAGTGTCAAACTTCATTTGTTTTTAATATTAAAAAAAAAAAAAGTTTTTTGTTTTCTTTTTTGTTTTATACTAGTAACTTCAAAAAATAAATAAATAAATCTAAAAATAAAAATAAAAATACAGTTGAAAATAAATAAATAATAATAAATAAATAAATAATTTAGATATGTTATAATATTTTATTTGAAGTTGATTGATTTACAAAAAAGAAAAGATCGATCATGTTGTTTAAATTAGTAAAAATCAAAAAAATAGTAAATCAAATTATAAAAAATCTAAAGGTGGCTTTTTTGCTATTTTTTTGATATTTCAAGGTTACATTTTCGTATGAACCCATTATAAATTGGGTGAATTCAAGAAAAAAAATGTAAAAAATGTTTAAGTGTGTGGGATGGGTTTTTTTTGACAAGTCGTTACTGTGGTGATCGATCAAAAGCAGTTCGAAAAAAAAGATTTTTTTTTGCATGATTGATTGCGTCATTAAAAATAAAGTTTGCTTTTTAGTAAAAGACTTTGTTTAAATTTAGATTAGCTAGTTGGAAATCGCAAAGCAGTCGATGGACTAATAGTTCCACCACAAAAAGTATTGTAAGAAAATGAACGTAGAGTTGTGTTTGTTGATAGTGCATCTACTACTCTTTGTTTGAATTGATCTAGTTCCTCTCCACCAACTACAAATGTAATATGCATATTTGTCAAATTTGGATGAGTATTTCCACTGATTATTTCTAATATTGAATCTGTAACTGTTTCATATTTACATTGATCTAAAATATATAGATAATTATTATTATTTTGGTTAAAATAAATCGATTTGATTTGATTATTTCAACAACTTACCATTAAACTCTTGAAATGATTTATGTACAAGTTTAAATTGTTGAACGGTTTGACTGATGATATTGGTGCTTTTGGTTTTTGTGTAGAATAAGCTGTAGTTGACATCGAGGTTGATGATACACTTATTGGCTGCCAATGCTTGTTGAATGCCATCTTTTGTATCCAGTGACATTTCGTCCAATCCCAAGTTACCAAAGTTTACATCTTTCAGTTTGTTGTTCTCTCTCATCACCATGTAGAGTGCATCGAGACCTTCCTGTGTCATATCACCGACACCAGTGTAGCATTGAATCTTTATATACTCTAAGGTGCTCCACGATGCGAAATAGTAAACGAGTCGACCTATCGACATACCTTCTTTCATTGTTAGATCCAAGAACTTGAGAAACGGATTCTTTGAGAGCGCGGTGAGCAGTTCAGACGAGCTCTCTTCGTTGTCGTCCTCGGTGTCGCGTTGAATCTGGCAATTCAAGTACTTGATGTAGTTGAAACAAGGTAGATCCACTAAGAACAGATAGAGCGGACTGCCTGCTTCCTCTTGACGATCGTCTCTGTACAACGAGAGTGAGTCGAGCGATGGAAACACTGACTGACAGTTTTCAAGCATATCGTAGAAATCGCTGGGAATATCGCCCATTCCGAATGTAAAGGCAAAGACATGTTCGATCGACGATGTAATTCCATCGAGCTTTCCTTCCTTTTGCTCGTCCACCAACGTTTCTATCAGCTCTCTGGTAATGTTTGCTTGGTTGCCACCTCTAATCGTAAGTGACTGTAGTTTATTGACGATAGGAAACTTTTGTTTGGTGGTCTGTTCACCTCTGATCATCATGAGCAATGCTGACAGATCTGTATTATCGTTATTTGTTACGAATTGAACGATATCAACACTATTTATCGAACAAGACACCAATTTAAACCATCTCTTACAAACTTTTGCAAGATTGAAAGCTAACTCTGAATATCCAATATAAGTTCTACCAGCAAACTCGTATGAATTCGATCGTTTACGCGGTAAATCCGATGTCAATAATAATCTTATAATCAATGGTTCAACCATTGATGTTCTACTACTTTCTCCATTATTATTATTATTGTTATTATCTGACATTATTTTGTATATCTATCTATATATATATATATATGTCTATTAAATATTAAACTGCGATGGTCAAATTAAATCGTTTGTTCATTCAAATTATGTTTGTTTTTGTTTTTTTTTTTTTTTTTTTTTTTTTTTAAAATTAATAAAATTAATATTTATTTATTTATTTAAATTTAATTTAATTTTGATCATAAATGCCCATATTTTTGATTTCCTCTTTCAGTTTCTTGGCATTACTTCTGGTGAAACGAACTCCAGGTGGCAAGATATGCATTACTAGTTCACCTTCATTCTCTCTCTTTTTGGTGTTGGATAATGTTCCTGGACGGTACCTTCTCTGTAACTTGGGTCCTGCAGCACTCTGTTTGTAGAATTTCATATCCTCTGCAACATCTGTATCTATTGGATGGTATAAGCTCATTGCGTATAAATAGCAGGCAGGTTGAATATTCTCGAATACCAATTGTGGTTTCAAAGCAAGCCTACCACGTGAACCAAAGTAAAATTGTCTATATTCATTATAGTTTCCAATTGAAGCATGAACTTTATCTACCAATGCATTATTCTTTAAACAATACTTTAAAATAATAGATTGAATTTTGAAATTAAATTAATATTCGTTTTAATAGTAGTTTTTTTTAATATTAATAATGAAAAAATAAGAAATTTATATTAATAAATAATAAATAATTTTAGTTTTTTTAATCTTTATATTTACAATTGTACCAGCATGATGAACAGAATAATCGTTTCTATTGGAATCACCAAGACATATTATACCTGCTTCTTTGGAAATCATAATCTTTTCATGTCTTTTCTTGGTTTCACCGTCTTCGCCACTCCACAACGGTTTCCAACTTAGAACATTTCTAAGACTAAAGCGATCTCCAATTAGAGATGGAAATGTTTCTTGCTTTAATTATTTGAATCAATATGTTATTACATATAATATATTAAAAGTTAATAAACATTAATAAAATTGAAATATTTTTTCTTATTGAATAATAACACTTACATCAGTACTAACGAAAAAGTCACCTCCTTCATTTATATAACTACGAGCAACCAATAGATAGGGATCCTATTTAAAAACTATTAATATATAAACTTTTTAAATAAAATATATATATATTTACCACTCCAAAATCAGTAAAACTGCAAACTGTTTTCTCTTTCTTGCAGACAAAGTTACTTGTATCATAACGAGTCACTGCTTTGCAATGTGTGGTTGACATCTTGCTAATCTTGGTTGGATCTACATTTTCAAATATCTTATCCATTTCGAAATCGATATCTGGCAATTGTGATTTGTCCCTTAGTTTATCGTTATATCTTTCCGCAAAACATTTACTGTAGAGTTGGTAGTTTAAATTGTCATTTTCAAGCTGATCTGTTGGTTTATAAAAATCGGTGGTTTTACCATGCGAATTACAACCATTTTTCTTTCTAGCATCTTATTGTTTTCATTAGTATTTGGTAGAGTTGATTATATTTTAACTTACAGAAAGAATAAGTAGTAAATGCTCCAAGTTTGAAAGGACCTCCATTTTCCATACAATATTTCTTTGTAACTTCATAAGTTTTATAGTCATTAAAAGCTCTCCTTAGAATTGTCTCGCCGTCTACATTAACACCTTCATTGAATTTCTTTTGTTGAACATGCTTTGTCCATTCTACATCACATTTTTGAAGATTAGGAGAAGTGGCCATTGAAGTAGTCGTGGTAAAATATCTGCAATCGTCTTTTGCTCTCACCAATACTGCTTTGGTATTTTGTAGAATATCAAAGAATTTGTCAAGATTCTTCTTGCCAACCAATGAGTTACAAAAAGCATGCTGCGATGGCTGAGTTGCTTTCAACTCTCCTTTGTCATTTGGATTGAATAGACCGTCGTCCAAAGTGAAATGAGGCATTCTCATTGAATGTGAAATATAAAAACCAGTATATTTATTCTCATCTGGATCTGTATAATCATAGACATACAACGCCTTATAGATGAATAGAAAGAATTAATTAATTATGTTGATAAGAAATGGGTAGTTAACGATCGAATTTACCTTTACATGACCATGATAGAAATCACCAGCATCAATTTTTGTTTTTTCCGGAGCTTGATCATGATACCACTCCATTCCCAAGTATTTTTTACTTGAGCATACTTGCGGAGAAATTACTGGACCTTCACCTTGTTTGGTATGAAGTTTCATTAAATCGGTAAAAAAAGTATATGAGGTAGATGGTCGAAGATCTATTTTTATTTTTTTATGTTAAATATTAATTTATTAATATATATATAATATTGAAAGTACATGATTAAAATACGTACCTAGTTTACTATCCATATAAAGTCCTCTTCCATATTGATAATCTAAAGATCCTCCATTGCTATCTGCAAGATGAATCCACCAAGCCACATCTTGTCCCTTTATGTTCTTACATGATAATGCTAAACATACATTGTTAAATATAAAAATACAAAATAGTATAGATATTAATCTATTTAAAACTATCATTTCTTTGTTTATAATACGAAAATCGGCTTCGTAAACTCTGATCACAAAAATCTAGCTCTTTCTAGATAGAAAAACGAAATTCGTTCTGATCATTTGGCTTTTACAAGTATCAAATTAAATGAAAAAATAGGGTGCTTTATATTGGGGGTGTACTAAAATGGAAAAAACTGAAAAAAACATTTTTTTTTGGGATATTAATTTAATTTCAAAATTCAATACTTTAAAATTAATATACGTAATAATAGTAGTTTTTTTAATATTTTAATATTTATAATTGTACCACCAGCATGATGAACAGAATAATCGTTTCTATTGGAATCACCAAGACATATTATACCTGTATCTTTTGAAATCAAAATCTTTTCATGTCTTTTCTTGGTTTCACCGTCTTCGCCACTCCACAACGGTTTCCAACTTAGAACATTTCTAAGACTAAAGCGATCTCCAATTAGAGATGGGAATGTTTCTTGCTTTGATTTATTTATTATTATTTATATAATGAGCTATTTGATGATGTAGATGGTTTGATGCTATTACTGGTTGTTGAATGATCAAGATGCTAATACTACTACTATTGTTATTACTGTTCGTATTTTTTTTTAAAATTAATGCGCAGGGTAAAGTGGTGGGACTGGCCAGTTTTGTTTTGTACCCTTCTTGCACACTGAAGTGTGGGAATAGTGGTTATCAACTCCTTTTTTTTTTAAATTTAAACTTTTTATAGAAAGATGGATTCAGATGAGGATAAGATAGTAGATCGTGAATTAAATAATCCCTACTGTTAGATCTATTCTATCCTAATACAACTCAACTTATTAATTAATAATAACTATAACTTTGCTAATAATAATAATAATAATAATAATAATAATAATAATAATAATAATAATAATAATAATAATAATAATAATAACAATAACATTTTTTGGCTATATTTCTCACGGCCTGTGTGAGAATGTAAATATAATATAAAACACGAACTAGCAGGTTAATATCAATACCTGCAATTTGTTGACTGATCATGACAAATCTTTTTTTTGAAAAAAAAAAAAAAAAAAAAAAAAAATAATCCATCTTTGGTGAAAATAGCTTCAGAAGCTATTTTTGAGCTACAAATACATAGTCGCACCATCATCGAAGTAGAGAGATGTAATGTAAGGCATACAGCTGCAGCTTTGTGATCATGGTACTTCTATAAATCCAATACTGTGTGCTCTCTAAAGAACACTTGTGATTATTATTATTGTTATTGCTGATGTCCATAATAATTAATTGAATGACGATAGATAGTTAATTAAATAAAGTATTTAGTTTTGTTTATAGATTTAACATTAGATCTTCTGTCTATATTTCTTGTCCTTTCTGTATCTCTATCTGTGATATTTATATCTGTTGTTTGTTGGTATTTTGTTGTCTAAGGACAATAAGGTAGCCGCCAAGGCAATGCCGGCACCCATCAATCAACATCAATAATATACACCAGCCAACATATAGTAATAACCAATTATAATTAATTAAATTAATTAAATCAACTAAATAAGTAATAGTTCAAAACAACAGATCGAAATAATAATTAAATTAGAATCTGTTGTTTCTGAATTAAGTATTCAACACTCAGCCGTCAAGCTTCTCAATAATGAATATATTGAGTTTAACGCGACGTTAAAGATTCATTCAGTTTTAATTCAATTCATTCAATCTATTCAAGAATTAATTAGATGATTAGAACAAAGATTAATAAATAAACAAAAGATAAACTAAGAATTAAATTATATAAAGACATTATTAAAAACATTATATTATTATTAATTATTATTTGAATAAGAAATGTCAGATCCAACCGATCAATCAACAACAACAACAACCACAACAACCAGTAGTGCAGCAGCACCTACTGATACAACAACCACAACAAATGATCTTACGATGAATGAACTCGAGAGCAATAATGATAATGATTCAATCCCATCAACCTCTATGTTGTTCACGGACGTTACTCCCAACAACACTCGTCCTGATCCACTCCCATCCGATTTATTCAAATCTACTCTGGCTGCTTCCAAATTACCGATCTCCTCTGCTGTCGCTCCAAGCCAGTCGGATAACAAACATATTTTATATTATTACTCCGAATTGTGGTATAGTTGATTCGTTGAATATAATAAAATCATCTAGATGATTTGTAAGCTGGATTATATGTTGAATATAATTATCTGAATTGTAATTATAATTATTGGGTTAATTGTATATTGGTATGTTGGTAATTGAATAGACAATATTGTGTTAATTATCTATATTATCTAATATCATTGGATAACAACTTGGGTATACGAACAGTGATTGTTACTCCTTTCCTCTTGCCGGAGCCACTCTCTCTTTCTGAAAGGAAGTTTCTTAAAATCCGAAAGGAAACTCAGTAATTCAACAAAGAGCTGGCGTTAGTACATGAAGAACCTCTGTAGTGCAGACGAATGTTGGCACAGTCGAGTATGCCAACGCACACCTCCTCCACGAGGATATCACGTAGCTGTAAAAAGTTCGACATCATCAAAAAGCAAATAGATATGATAAACAAGCTAAGACTCGAGATTCAGCGGTACTGTAAAAGTCTAGAAGATTAAACAGAGAACGAGAATATAACTGGAATATAGATTGAATATCTATTTGACATTAGTTGAATTCATATCTTTTAATTTCAATAGAATAAATAATAAATAAGCATTAATTATATCCTGATTTTAATCGAAGTGATCTTTTTTATTTAAAATGTTCCTCCGAGTTTTAAATGTAGAGCAATGATGTATTCTTCTTTGATTTGATTGTTTTGAGAATCCAAAAAGGCTCTGATATTGGATAAATTGTGTGTTGAATATGAATGTCTAACTATTAAAATCTGCACTCTTGATTAAAATTGAAGATTTAAAGCAAATTTAGAATGAGTCGATATCTATTCTTTGTCCTCCAATAAATAGGTTTTCAATATGTTTTGGTAGATCTTTTCTATCGATGTAGTTCGTCGTTGATAATGATTTCAGTGATTCAGGTAACACACCGACTGATAATATTTGATTGAATTCATTTCCAAATTTCAATGATTTCAGTGATTCAGGTAACACACCAACTGATAATATTTGATTGAATTCATTTCCAAACACCAAAGATTTCAGTGATTCAGGTAACACACCGACTGATAATATTTGATTGAATCTATTTCCAAACTCCAATGATTTCAGTGATTTAGGTAACACACCAACTGATAATATTTGATTGAATACAATTCCAAACACCAATGATTCTAGTGATTCAGGTAACACACCAACTAATAATATTTGATTGAATCCAATTCCAAAAACCAATGATTTCAGTGATTTAGGTAACACACCAACTGATAATATTTGATTGAAATCAAATCCAAACTCCAATGATTCAAGTGATTCAGGTAACACACCAACTAATAATATTTGATTGAATTTAAATCCAAACACCAATGATTTCAGTGATTCAGGTAACACACCAACTGATAATATTTGATTGAATTCATTTCCAAATTTCAATGATTTCAGTGATTCAGGTAACACACCAACTGATAATATTTGATTGAATCCCAATTCCAAACACCAATGATTCAAGTGATTCAGGTAAAACACCAACTGATAATATTTGATTGAATTCATCTCCAAATACTAATGATTCTAGTGATTCAGGTAAAACACCAACTGATAATATTTGATTGAATCTATTTCCAAATTTCAATGATTCAAGTGATTTAGGTAACACACCAACTGATAATATTTGATTGAAATCAAATCCAAACACCAATGATTTCAGTGATTTAGGTAACACACCAACTGATAATATTTGATTGAATTCCCATCCAAACACCAATGATTTCAGTGATTTAGGTAACACACCGACTGATAATATTTGATTGAAATAATATCCAAACACCAAAGATTTCAGTGATTTAGGTAACACACCAACTGATAATATTTGATTGAATTCATTTCCAAACACCAATGATTTCAGTGATTCAGGTAAGACACCGATTGATAATATTTGATTGAATTCATTTCCAAAATTGATCTCAGTGACATTGACGGAGGTATTATGAAATGGAGTATTTAAATTGAATGTAATTATCTGATTATTGGTGATAGTTTCAATATATTTGTTTAATATTTGATTCAATGATTCTCTATTCTTTGGACTCTGATCCAACAATCGGAGAATAAATTCAATCAATTGTTTTGAATATCTGCATTCTGAAATCTTAATTTCACGTTTAGTTTGGAATAGTTGATGATTATTTCGATCATCTTGATGACTGATCAATTTAAATATTCAAAAATAACTCGTTAATATCTGATTGATAATAATATTTTAAAAATGATTATTCGAGTATTTACCAACATAATAATTTGAGAATTGTTGATCCAATTGAAAAGATGTCACATGATTGTGCATATTGTCTGTTCTTTGCTTCCTATGTGTTATTATTTTAAATAGGTTAAAATTATATTGAAAATCAAATAAATAAAATTTACTTACTGGTGAAATATAACCTTTAGTTCCACGTGTTGCATTTATATTTGAAAAAGTTGGCTCCGATATTTCATGATCGATAGTTTTTAAATTAAAATCATTTGTTTCAAGAGTATGTTCTTTTGTATCTTGATATTCAATAATTGTTGATTGATCAATGAATTCACAACATCCAAAATCACCAAGAATCAAAGTACCATAAGCATCAGGTTCATCAATGAATATATTTGATGGTTTAATGTCACAATGAACAATTCCATGTTTATCAAGATCCAAAAGAATATTGAAAAGTTGTGAAATATAATTACTGATAAATGATTCTGGAAAGATTCTATTTTTATATTCAATATAAAAGTGGTTAATTGCTTGATAAAAGTCATGTTGTTTAATATTTGATATATACAGATTTATATCAGTTAAATGTTTATACTTTTGGGAAAGATCACCAACTTTACAATATTTAGTGATGATATGAAAGATTTGATTGTCTTTATCATGATGATGGTCAACAAGTTGAACAAATCTTGGATTACCTTTGAGTAATTTCATTGCTTTGATTTCATTCTCAGCTCTTTCATAAGATTTCTGATAATCTTTATAATTTATCTTTTTATAAACATACTTTTGAATTGATTTTGTTAGTTTTATAATTGTCAATTGATTAATTAGATATCTAATTGATCTTACCAATCTATGATCAGTACCACACACTAAATATACATCATTGATAGCATTACTGTTTGTAAATCTTGATATTGAATGATATCGTTTGTTATTAATGATATGAGATTGTTTGAAATAGTCAATATTGTATTTGAATAGATGATTGTTTTCAAAATTGATTGTGTATGATCGTGATTTGTTTAATAACTCCACATATATGGATTCAAAATCTACTCGATAAGAATCTATTATTATTAATTGATATTGAGTATCGACAGTATCTGGTATTACAATCACATTATTATTTTGATTAATATTTCCAATTAATGTGATGATTTAGCTCGGTGCCTTGCTCATTATCTCTATCTTTCAAGTGATTATAAACCAAAACTATGAATATATCATTCGTGATATCAGAGAAATATTTGTTAAATTTCAATACATTTTTTCCATTGATTAATTTATCTATTAGCTCGATATTATTCATTTTGAAGTATTTTTAAAATAGATATTTCATTTAAAAAATTTTAAATTTTAAATTGTTGCGAAAGTTAAAAAAAATATTTTTTAGTATTTCATTTTTAAAAAAGCAAACTTTTACAATATGTAACGTTACATGTTTTGAAAATTTTTTATAGTTGGTTTTTAACAATTCCTTGAAAAAATTACATTATTTATTATAAGACAATTTTAATTAATTAAATCCAAATATACTTTTTTGTTTTTACAAAATTTTCGTACACCCCAACACAATTACCACATGAGGCAACATTAAATCCTGATATGGTATTGTCATTTTTATGTTTTTTATTTTTTGAATTTTATTAATATTTTTTTTGAATTCTTATAATTCCAACGTTTACAATAATCAAAAAGAATGGATAATATTGAATCCAAACTATCTGAAAATATATTACTATTATTTTGAAGTAAAATCAATAAAAGACGATTGTTCTCAATGTCTGAGGTTACCACTTTTATAAAAATTTCGATTTGACCAGATCTGTTGATAAGATTTGTATGAAGTCGATGATCCAATATATAGGTTAGAATCTCCAAATAATCTATTGTGTTTCTCTCTTTAAGAATAAAAGAGACATTGCTTTTCCAGTGCATCCTTCATCTCTATGCTCATGAAACCATTTAACAAGATCCAATCCATGTTGAACTGAAATATCCATTGCATGAGTATCAAATCTTTCAGTTCTGTTGTTGGATCATCTGAAAATTATTTTTCTTAACTGCAATTGTCATTGTTTGGCGTGTACATCCTTCAGTTCTATGCTCATTTAAAAATTGAAGAAGCTCAATATTTCCATTAGAAACAGCAGCCTCCATTGCCTTACCACTACATCCTTCACTTCTATTATAATGCAACCACTTTACAACGTGAGTGCGCCCATGAGTTGCAGCATAATCCATTGCATTGCGGCTGCAACCCTCTGTGCGATTCAAATTCAACCATTTTAGAATTTCCATGTTACCTCTTGAAGCAACACTATAAATTACTCCGACACCACAAATTCCAATGTTTTCTGCATGTAGTTTCCTCAACATATCGAATTGTCCATTGCTTGCAGCCAACAACATAAAACTTGAGTGATCATGATCAATCGAATCGAACCGAACGTTTTTGCTTAATAACCAATCCAAGATCTCTGTATTTCCATTGGATGATATCTCTCTCTTTATCCTGTAAAGATTATTACTATCTTCAATCTGTATATATCGCTTTTCATTGACAAAATGCTTTATTAGATCCAACCTATTGTGTCTAGCTGCCTTTTCCAACTGTAATCGTAACATTGTATCTTTGATAATACTGATTTCAGTATTGTCATCCATACCTTCTTTGATACTACAATCGAGTTTCTCCACAATCCAATCAATCATTCTTTACTTAATGCAATCTCTGTTTCTCTGACTATAAAATTGTAGTTTTATGTATCTATCTTTTCAAGTGAATCTATATACTTGGCAATCGCTAATCTTTCATATTTGAGAGCAACTTTCAAACATCTGGAAGTATATCTTCCATATTTTGACTTAGTTCTTCAACAAAGTATTTAAAGTAGTCGATTCTATCAACTTTTACCGATATCTGCATAGCTTCCCACAATAACACTACTGTTGTTGATCTTATTATTGTTGTTGTTCTACTAATAACTTTACTTTTGAAATGAAATATACTTTTAAACCATTTCTTATCTTTTGTATTAACTTTTTCTTCTTCTTCTTGTTCTTGTTTTTGTTGTATTTCTTCTTGAAAATAATCTTTCATCATTTGAAAGTAATGATTGCCAACCATCAAGCTTGGTCTTTGAATAACATCATTCCAACCATAGTATTCTCTCTGCTTGAATACATCTCTGTGTATCCATCTTATTCTTTTAATTATCAAATCTTTTAAATATTGATTTTTTAAAACAAATAAAAACAAAGATTTATTCATTTTATCTGTTTGTTCATTTAATGTATCAAAAACAAATATGATCAAAAAAATTGTTTCCACTAATAAAATTTACCACACAAATCACCACTCTTCGACAACAACATCCACCACAAATTACCACAAAAAATATTGTTTACAAATATAAATGTGTTTATCAGAACACACAAAGTGTGATTAACCTGTAATGGTAAATAAATCATATGATTGTTTATGATGGTGGATTGATTGTTTTGATTAGATTTATAATAATAATTGATCATTACTATTTTTGACATATAAAATAAATAAAAACAATTAAAATATAAATAAAAAAAATAGAAATCAATATTATATTATTGGGATAGATAGATAGAAATAATAATCAAAATTAAATCATAGGTATAATCAAAGGTTTAAAAATAATTATTTTATATAAATAAACAATAATATTATTATTATTATTAATAGTTTATATATATTTCAAAGATGATACAAGATATGACAAAAGCAAGAGAAAATAGTTTATTTAGAATGATCAATGATTATAGAGTGGGAGCGAATCTACCACCTTTTATATACGATTTCAATGTCTATCAGGTGGCAATGGAACAGGTGTACAATATTATAATAACAAGAAGCAGCAGAGGTTTCGATAAGGATTCACGATTGACCAGAGTCAGAGGTGTTCCTGCAGCAGGTAACACCGCACATGTCACTGCAAAAGATTCAGCACTCTCTGCATATAAAATGTGGATAACATCACCAAACAGTACAAGAAACATTTTAAATCCAACTTTTAAATTCTCCGCAATAGCAGGTGATCTCGACTTAGATGGATCTTGGTATTTTGTACAAATATATTGTTAATAATAAAGATAAAGATAATGATCAATAAATAAAGATAAAAAATAGATAAAAGAAAACATTATAAAATAATAATATGGTTATTGTTTTGTTTTTTTTTTTTTTTTAGTTTACAAATATATTTGATTTGGTTGCTTTTTGATTGAAAATGAAACAGTTTTAAATATTATTATTATTATTATTACTGTTTCAAATAGTTGAGTGGTATTTTAATGTAGGCGATTCCGTTGTCTTCTGGTTTTGGAAGTTCACCGGCTCTGATGTTTACTTGGATCGATGGAAGCAAGAGATTTGGTGCTTTGAGGGTGGCATCTCTTGCAGTTCTCATTTCGATGAATTCCTCTCTACTGATTCCATCCTTGACGTGTTTGTTTCTCTTTCGTTGCTCACCAACAGTGGTAAGGTAGTTGAGCTCTCTTCCAGCTGGTGGGTAGTCGTGACAGACATAGATCTTGGTGGCCTCTGGCAATGCGAGAATCTTTTGCATCGATTCAAACAAAGTAACGGCCGAACCCTCTGGGAAGTCGCATCTGGCGGTACCAACATCCGGCATAAAGATAGTATCACCAACAAATATACAATCGTTCTCAATATAATATGAAACACATGCTGGTGTATGTCCTGGAGTATGAATAACACTAACATTTAGATTACCAATTTGGAATTTATCACCATCTAACATAGTCATAAACAATAGAAATAACAATAACAATAACAATATATATAAATAGTTAGTTAGTTAGTTAGTTAGTAAGTTAGTTGATTATTAATAACAATAAAAACAACATATTAATGCCTACCTTTCCAAAGAACATCGAATTGACTTCCATCAACAGGGAATGAGTGTTCGAGGTTAAAGATGTGTTTGAATATCTTTTGTACGGTACGTGCACCTTCACCAATGGCTGTTTTGGCCTGTGGGTACTTTGACTTGATGTAGTAGGAGGCTGACAAGTGGTCGGCGTGGATGTGTGACTCTAGGATCCATTGGACTGTGTAACCCTTCTCCTCGACGACAGCCAAGATCTTATCGATCGATGTTGTGCTCGTCTTTCCAGAGGCAGCGGCATAGTTGAGAACCGAGTCGAGAATTGCACAGTTCTTTGTCTGTTCATCGACAATCAAGATCTGTGCAGTGGCAGTATCAATATCTGGGAATACTGTAACATTTGCCATTTTATCACTAAAACTCTTACTATTACTACTACTACTACTAAAGAATCTAAAATTATTTAAAACTAATATTAAAGTTAATGTTTAACTCTTATTTTAAAACAGTTAACAGATAACAGATAA
This sequence comes from Heterostelium album PN500, assembly GCF_000004825.1. NCBI lineage: Eukaryota > Evosea > Eumycetozoa > Acytosteliales > Acytosteliaceae > Heterostelium > Heterostelium album. Next base: position 18,939 of record NW_008805070.1, on the reverse strand, counting down.
TGATAAAGATTTAAATTATAAGATAAAAATATCTAACAATGAGTGTGAATTTAATTTTTTTTCGAAAATTTAATTTAAAAATGAAAGTTGGGGTGGTCGTCAACAATTCAAAGATAAAATTTGTTTTTTTTTTTAAAAGAGATGATTGTATAAACTTGATGTCACCACATGAAAGTGTATTTAGAGAACACAAATCGATGTCCTGTTTTAATACCAACCACAAAATACGCAAAACAACATGTTGTTTTTTAATAACTTAAAATAGATTCTACGCATTCGATGATCATATTTGGTATTGTTTCGATACTTTTGATACATACCCTGGTTGTTACTAGATAGTAGTTGTTGTTGCTTATTCAAAGAATAGATATTACTAATTAGCACAGATCTGTTTTGTTGTGTGTTTGAACCATGATTATCTTTTAACATAAAGTTAATCTATAGATTATTATTTTATTTTATTCAATTTTTGTTTAGTTTTATCATGTAGTGGGTCTTTCTTTCTTTCTTTCTTTCTTTATTGATCAATTACCTTAGAATTACATCTATTTGATGATGAAATAAATCTGATATCTCGAGATAAATCTGATTTACAATGCTTTATCAATTGTTTACTAATATTAAACATCGCTAATTTAATTTAATTATGATTTTTTAAATCAAATGAAAGCTAAACATCGCTTTTTTTGTTTAATTTGCTTGTTTTTCTTGTATTTTTTTTTTTTTTCTTTGTATGTTTATTCCAAAATGATCATTTGGTTATAAAACATTTTCATTTATAATTGATTATTTGAGAAGATGTGTATGCAAGAATAATAAATAAAACTTCAACCAAAAACAAGTATTATAGTTCAGAACTTCAGTTATGGTTGGTTATAAAAACCGTTCCATTTAAAGTGAACCATTGCACTCAATGATTAAAAAGTGATTTTAAGACCAACCACCAATTTAATTTATTTTAAATTAAATTTTGTTTTTTTCAAAATTTTTTTTTTGGATACACCTTATTATTGTTCATTCAACCATTTCTTATTAATTGTTTACAAACATAGATACTAAAAACTATAAACAAGAGATATATCTTGAAATCATATTATTTTCTTTTATTATTATTTTCTTAAATTAGCTATATATTTTAAATGAATCGTGTTAGAATACGACAATAAACTTTTTTCCCTATTATTATATTTTATATACAGTGTACCAATAATAAGAATAACTATTATATCTAATCTACAATTTTAATATCACCAAAATAAAATCATCATACAAATACAATACATTTTACATTTGGTAGGTAAACCTGATGTTGATTTCATTTCTAAAAAGAACCCAAGTTTGCTTTTGGTCATTTTATTTTTTTATGGAATATTTTATATGATTGAAAATAACATTAATGGAATAGAAATGATCTTAAACAACAACAACAACAACAACAACAACAATATATTTTTAGTTGAGTATTCAATTTTCGATACTAACGAACTCTCTTTTGTATATTTATGAAAGGTCAACAATCAACTAATTGAATTAAAAATCAACAATCAACAATGGTCCTTTCAAGATTCCCAAGACTAGCATCGAACCTACCATTATTCAACTGTGTACTTGCGTCATCTGCGCTAGGATTCCAGATCTGTGTATTATACCCATGGCACCTTGAGATTGACAGTTCTCACCATAATTTGGTTCGAAAAGTCGATGAACTCGCCAAGAATAAAGGAAATCCAGAGGTCGAACCAACTACCATTCCAAAAGTAGTTGATCGGACTAATACTCCTACTGCTAGTATTAGTCCAATTCAATCAGTTGTTGTTGCCAACTTGGCTCCAACTCCTAAATAAGGTTAAATCAGTAGCTGCTCCCCCACCTTTCCCGCTCACCCACTTTCATATCAATTATTCATATCATTTCTATTTCTATTTCTATTTTATTTTTCAACAACAACAACAATAATACATACAATGTTTAAATATATTTACAAATATTAATCTAAATAAATATCATAATTATTATTATTTTTATTGGTCAAATATTAATATTTTTTTTTTTTTTTTTTTCATTGTTTTCATCAGATGTGTTTGTTAGTGGTGATATAAAAATAAATAGTGGTGTTACTTTTGTAAAACAAAGTGAAACACAACCAACATTCATTATAGTACAGAACAAAGTAAAAGAAAAGAAATGTACAAAAAATAAATGAAGAGAACAGAAGAGTGGGAAGTGTGTAGTTGCAACTTTACTCACAAAATGAGTCAATGTTTGTCAAATATTATATAATGTTATGAGAATGTTTGATTTAACCTGTTGTATATAAATTCTAGTATTTATTATTTATATATATGAAAGTTATTAATTATCCTATTATAAATTATATTTATGTATTATTTTAATCAAATAATTAAAAATGATTGAAGATAATAATAATATTAATAGTAGTAGTAGTACATCACCACCAATTACAGTGGTTAGAGAAAGAACACTCTCGAGCAGTGGCACAAGATATTCTATGAACTCAATGTCACCCAATCATAGATTGAATGGAGCCAATAACAATCATAGTAATAGTAGTTCAGATAGAGATGAAGAGTCATCCGGCTATGATGACGATGACGATGATTATTTAGATACTAGCAGTGAAGATGAAGCTATTAATTCCATTGAAATCTATGATGAATTAGCATCTAATGGAAATACAATACTAACAACATCAACTACAAGTTTAAATGGTGCAAATTTAAATAACAATAATAATGATTCTTCAAGAAGATTTAGACAATTAAATAATAATAATAATAATAATAATAATCATAGCAATAATTATAGAAATAATAATAGTAATAATAATCATGTTAATAGTAATAGTAATAATAATAGATTAAGAAGGAATAGAAATAATAGAGCGAATTATGATGGTGGATGTTGTGGTTTGTTAAGTGTTTTCACTTCATTGTTTTCATTTGGAAAATCAAGAAATAAGTATGGTAATAGAAAATAATAAAAAATTGGAAAGTCTTGACATTCTTGCTGGTGGCGGTGGCAGTGGAGGTGGTGGAGTCTACAGTAGGAAGAGGAATATCCTGTGTGTTGGTGTAACTCTCTTGTTTATCGTTTCGATCTTCTTGATACTCATGGTGTTGATGCGTGTCCCCGTTTCTTATTCCGACCAGGAGGAGTATTCCGATCGAATCTTAACATCGTACTGTCGATTCGGATTCATCAAGAATTCTGCAGTCTACCAACAACTGTCGTCACCATCACAACTGCAGACCAGCTGTGTATTCGGACCTGACCATCTCGACTACGAATGTACTCCCGCCGCCAACACTCGACTTACAAACTATCGTTATGAACTTGAAGTTGCTGATGGTTATGGTGGAAGTAGTAGTGGTAGTGGTGGGAATAATATTAATACTGCTGCTGCTGCTGCTGCTGCTGCTGATCCATTCTCTTGCCAACAACCAGTTGTAAGCGTAATCGTTCCAATCTATAATATAAAGATAGAGTATCTTGAGGAGATGATTCTATCTCTAGAGAGACAGTCGCTTCAGTCTTTTGAGGTGTTGGTAGTCGACGACGGATCTACAGAGACACCGCTAGAGTCGTTCCTTAGGAATTGGAAATCAAGAGATCCACGTATCTCCATTCACAAACACAGTTCTAATCGTGGACTCTCCGCAGCTAGAAACACTGGTATTCGTCATAGTCGTGGTGACTATCTGTTCTTCCTGGACGGCGACGACCAGATCGAACCTACCACCCTCGAGAAGTTGGCATGGAAGTTGGAGTCCACACCGGAGATTAAATTTGCAAAAGGCTTGACTGTGGGATTCGGTGCACAAAACTACACTTGGAACAAAGGATTCGAACAGTCAACCGGATTTCTCAGTGAGAATCAAGTGACTGCAACGATTATGTTCCGAAAGGATGTGTTTACCGTTCAGGGAAAGTCACTGACCGCTGGCGGTGCCACAACACCACAATCGACGCCGATATTCAACGGTTATGACGAGTCTATAATTGGTGGCATGGAGGATTGGGATTTCCTGTTGCGACTGGCAGAGAAAGGTTACTGGGGAGAAACCATCCCAGAGTATCTCGATTGGTATCGTCGCAAAGATACAGAGACATCAAAGCAAACATGGTCCAATTTCAATACAGAGAAGAAAGAAAAACTCATTGCCCAATTCAAATTGAAATATCCATTGATTCATTCCAATGCATTCCCAAAAGTAACGTTATTGTTTTTCTAATAGTTAATTCAATTTTAGATTAAAATTAACAACAAACTAACTATCTATTTATCAAATAGATTGAAAAGAAAGATAGAAACTATCAAATAGAATCAACTTTAAGTTTCCATAACCCTATAAAGAAGGTTGGTCCTAGATTACTATTGATTTTGCCATGGTTCAATACTGGTGGAGCTGATAAATTCAATTTGAATCTAATTAAACAATTGGTTCAAAAAGGTTGGGAAATAACAATTGTTGCAACTTTACAATCGAATAATCCATGGTTAGATCAATTTAAATCGTATGTTCAAATTATATTCAGATAATTATAAATAACTAACAAAATCTATTTTCAAAACAGATTAACATCAGATATTTTCATATTGAATAACTTTTTATCAATATATGATTTCCCAAGATTCCTATGTTATTTAATTGAATCTAGAAGGATAGATATTACTATGGTTACAAATAGTGAAATTGGATATCTCTTTATTCCTTACATACGCGAGCGTTGTCCTTATTCATCGATTGTCGATTACATTCATATGGAAGAGAATGAGTGGAAGAATGGTGGATTCGCAAGGTATTCGCTGTCGTTGCAATCTCAGCTTGACCTCTCGATTGTCTCTTCCGATCATCTGAAGGAATGGATGATCAAGAAAGGTACTCAGCGATTCTCTCACAGCTCTGGTGGTCAGTCCTCGAACAACATGGTGAATAACCATCTTCAAATCAAAGCAAACAAACAACAGGAGAAGGAATACACTCGATACGCTCAGAGCTTGAAGAATAACATTGATGTTGCCTATGTGAATGTCGATACCAACGAATTCTTTATGAATTTGGTGGAGCGATCTTCGGTGCGCTCGAGATACTCCATTCCACCCGGACAAACCGTTATCCTGTATGCCGCTAGATTGACCGAGCAGAAACAACCGATGGTTGCACTCGAGGTGTTCAAAGACATGATACTTAAGAACTTGTCATTCACCGCTTTGGTTAGTGGCGACGGTGCATTGCGTGAGCAGATGGAGGAGTTTGTTCAACGCAATGGCATGGCAGACCACGTTAAGTTGCTAGGTAATGTTCCGCTCTACGATATGCCACGTTTGATATCGGCATCGGATATTGTGTTTTTGCCAAGCAAGATGGAGGGAATCGCTATGTTGTTCTACGAAGCTATGGCTGCGGGAGTTGTGCCTGTCGGTGCCAAAGTCGGTGGCCAGGGTGAGTTGGTATCGCCAGACGAAGGTATCCTTCTTGAGAAGACAATGCTGTTGCATCGTCAGCAAGAGATCGACCAATACTCGAAAGCTCTGGAGTCACTTATCACCAATCCTCAGCACATGAAGAATCTCGGCAAGAATTGTCGTGAGAAGATCAAGCAGTTCTTCAATCTCGATATCATGGGTGACAAAATGATAACACTGTTTTGCAAGGCATCGGCCAACAAGCGTGAGCGAGACCAGGAGGATGATTCCATCATTGGAGGTGAATACTCATCATCGGCATTGAAGCACGGAGTCGGTGTGGAAATGGCGATTCAGGCAATCGAATCGATGAAATGGCAAAAGAAATCGGAAGAATCGTGGAAACAGCTGGAATCACATCGCAAGCGAGTGGAAGACGACCAACACTATCACAATCAATGTAATACCGACAAAGCAGATATGTCGAGGATCCACAATGAACTGTCTAAACTCCAAGAGGAACACCAAAGAGTTAAGCGAGATTTCGACCAATATATCTATGAAAATGAAGTTATCAACTCGAAATACGAAGAGTTGAAATCTAGATTCGATCACCAAAATAATAATAATAATTTAGAGGAACCACCAATTGGTGGGGGTGGTGGTGGTGGTAAGAAATCTAATATACCCAATGTTAACAAAGAACCACCAGTTGGATTGGATACTGCAAAAGAACATAATTAAATAATTAAAATTAATTGTAAATAAATAAATTAATATTTATTCTTTTTGTTTTATCTTTTTATTTAAAAGATAAAATTAAAGAGATTATTAAAATGTGCACCTATTAGTTCTTTAATTGTGTAAAACCTTTCTTCTGTATCTAAATGTCCTTTAGAAAACACTTTTCTAGGATCAGCTATAATCAATCAATAGAGATAGGATAAATCTAAAGTTAGAAATATGATTACACCTCTGTTAATATTTCAATTTGTATTTAAACAAACCTTCGATATAGACTGCACAAAATTTACTGATAACTTTGTACCACCCATACCGATAGTCTTCTGCTATTGCAGCAGGTATGAAACCCATGTCATCTATCGAAGTTCCATTCTGAAAATTGGTAGTGAAATCTGTAAAGTAGTATGTAGAGTTTTCATATTTTACACTGATACCATAGCCTTTTGGCAATGTATATCCTTTCTTGTTACCGAGTGGTTGGAAGAAGTAACTCTCTGTTAATATACAATCTTTCGCAAACCTTGATGTTTTTCGTCATATTTGCCACCATCTTCAGTACCTAAACGATTGACCGTATAGTAGTTCGAGTTGAAACTCGGATGGTTACGAACTATCACATGTTCATTTTCATAAAATAATACTTACCAAAACCAATAAAAACCATTGCTTTTTTTATGTCTATAATGAAAGTATTTTAAGTCACCAACTTTATTCAAGTTAACTAAACCAACATGTGTATTTGTGTTAATTTTTGCAAAATTTGGAGTACACAAAATGAAATATCACATTTACTACACACCATTTTTTTTTTATTCAAATCATGATATCTTTTAAACAAATAATTAATAATAAAGTATTAAGTAGATTGATATTTGATAATGTTCATATTCTACAAAGTCAAATCGGAAGAAGACAAACCTATAGATGGTATCAGATGATCGATTCACCACATCTATTGGCAGGAAATGGATATCTAAATCAATTGATACAGTTTGAAGATCTATATAAAGCTTGTTGTTTAGTGCCTGACTTTTATCCTGCCATTAGTAATGCAATCACCGTAGATAGATTGGATATTGTAGAGTACCTATGGCAAATAATGACATCAATGCAACACCAACAACAGCTCAATAGTAATAATGTTAATAATAATAATTATTATTATAATAGTTATAACTATCATAAATTTGAAATAGATGTTTTATTTTTTAGAGCATCAAGACTTGGAAGATTCGATATAATCAAATACTTTTGTTCTTTGGCTGATGAGAAATGGTCGTTCTACACTGCGATGGTAGAATCTATTTTCTCAGAGAATTTAGAACTACTAAAGTATTTGGCTGGTAAATTTGAATTGATTGGAGCCAAACCGTATTTAGAGGCAAAAAATAATATATTTGATACTGCCGCTTTTGTAGGAAATATCGGGATCATCCAATGGATCGATGAAAATTGGTCGATCCGAGAAAAGTGCTATCGAACAATGTATAGAAAGGCAGTGGTAGCTGGACATCTTCATGTACTCGAATATCTAGTTATACAGTGTAGTCAATTAGGTCTTTCCAGCACTAGAGATCTTATACTGCTCGCCATAAGGAAGGATCGGTTTGACATATTTAAACTATTAGTTTCATCGATAGGTAAGAATCATTTCTACTCGCTGAAAGCAATCGTTGAAGTCTCGGAGAATGGCAACTTGGATTTGTTGAAATGGATAAATAATAATACTACATGTACAACTGATACTAGTGCTTTGGATCTGGCTGCTAAACTTGGGCGGTTGGATATTGTTAGATATTTACATTTAATAGAACTGAAGGAGCGACCTTTCACGCAATGGATCTTGCCGCGGCCAATGGTCATTTCGAAACAATGGTATTTCTACATCAAAATAGGAGTGAAGGTTGTACCAATCACGCGTTTGACTCTGCCATTAAAATTGAGCGACTAGATATTGTAAATTGGTTAATTGCCAATAGATCGGAAGGATTCTCTTACAAGTCACTTGAGTATGCTGCTTACAATGGTAGTGTGGAGCTAATGAAAATGCTACTACGCATAACAACCTTTGAAGTTACAGAGGCTGTAATGAATCTTGCTGTTAGAAATGGAAGATTGGAATTGTTAAAGTGGCTATTTGAAAATGATAACAATAGTTTAAAATCTATTTTACAAGAGTCTATTGATAGCGCTGCTAATAATGGATCGGTCGATGTGATAAGTTGGCTAAACGACAATACGACACTGCGAAATAGCCAGGCGACAATATGGAAATGTATGATGACTGGAAAGTTGGAAGCTGTCCAATGGTGGCTCAAGAAAGCAGCACCTGAGGATGATGTTCCAGAATGCATACGTGGCGTCATTCAAACAGCTGCTAGATTCGGTCACATACATATCCTAGATTGGCTGTTTTCTAACTATCAAAGTATTTTCTCGATCGATCAAGAGGAATTTGAACACACAATGGAAATAGGTGACGAAAGAACTCTCAGATGGATATTGAACAAAATTGGTGTGCCAAAGTATGTTACATCTATTAATTTAGAAAAATACAACACCAGCAGAAAAACAATAATTATTCTAAAACTTTTTATTAAACGTAATAATATCAACCTTTTAAAATAAATAAATGAATAAAATGACTATTATTATTAATATATTTTTAGTTTTTTCCAAACAGTTCAGTTCTTTTTTTCTTTATTATAATATCATTGGCTAATCATGATCATAATTAGTGTAATTTGACCAGAAAAACGGTAAAAAAAGTTTGATTTAATATGACTTCACAACTTTAGTATACCATTAATCCCTAAAAATAAAAATCATTTAATTATGAATGAGTTGATGTTCAAAATCAGGGGTTTGAGAATTTTTAATTTAAGCTACCACAAACTAATAATGAGTCTGTATGTTTAAAAATGTGGAGATACTAATTCAACAAACCAATGATAAAACTGTTTTTTATTTGTAATTTGGATTTAAAAATTTTTCATCAAGGTTAATCTACAAGATTTATTTTTATTTAAAATTGTGGTGTGACAAAAAAAAAAGGTCATAGAAAAAGCATCAAAACAAATGAGTCAACCCATTTTGGTTGAATTACAAATGAAGATATTCTATCATTTTGTCTTTTCTATATATTTTAATTTAAATTAATAAATATTAAATGATTCTTAAAAGCTTTAAAATGCTATAAATACTCACTGCAGGTTCATTTTAATTCTATTCATCAACTCAGCAATACTTAAGAACTTATTATCACTTTATCAAATATCGAAAAATGACAACTCCTACCGCAACTCAAGCTATCTTTTTCACCTCTAAAAACTTAACTGGAACCGCTGTCACATACAACGAAGGTGATACCATTGCTTTCGCTCCAAATGATCAATACAATGGTAAGTTCTTTTATAGTTAAGTTGGTTTCTATAATAGTTTTTTTAACCAATCATTTCATTATTACTATAATCATTATGCAGACAAGTTCTTATCATGCAACATTGGATCATCTGTTTGGGTAAATGCTTACCAACACAACGATGTTTACAACCCAGAGCCAGGTGTACACGAGAACTTGCCATCAGGTGTCCACAATGACTTGTCATCACTCCAAGGTTTGTCAATGTTCCAAGTCCTTGCCAACCAATTCGCCTACGCCATTGACGTTAAATTAGTCTGCAAGGATTCATTGGTTAGTTCACCAGCTGGTTCCTATGCATTCACCATCATTCCATACCAAGTTAATCCAGTTACTTGCAAGAATGGTGATGACTATGTCCAATGTCCAATCCCACAACTCTCTCCACCAGATTCTGAAATCGTTTGCCAAATCACTGTAGCTCAAACCGCCTGGCCAGGAGCAACCGTTGCCAATGGTTCTGTCTACTTCAAGTACGATCCATCCACCGGTATCATCAGTTTCCGTCAAACCGAGGGTTTCCCAACTAACATGGATCTCGTTCAAGATGGAAAGACCCAATTCTCATTCGGTATCCTCTCTGCTTAAATATATCACTTTTTAAATAATAATAAATATCATTGTGTTTGATTCTTCTTATTTTTTTAATATATAAAGATAGGAATGATCTATTCGATATTTTGAATTTTAATTTCACTTGAACAAGTATGTAATCAGTTTTAATTATTCATAATCAAATTTATGCTATTATTATATTATTAAAGATTGTTTCTTTGTTTTTATATCAAATCGATATTCCAGATACAATTTGGAATGATTTGACAAAAAAATTTCATAAAAACTTAATCAATTGGTTTCTTCATTATTTAAATGCAAAAAAATTAAATATTTATTAGATCTATTCTTTCTGTTAAAGTATGTTTAACAATATCGTTGTGATGAAACGTTGAATTGGATGACCAACAATAAATTTTAAACATTGATTTAATCTAAATTTCTTGCCAGATGTTTATACTCTTGTAGTAAATTTCGAATGTCAGATGATCCACTCACCTCGCAGGTGTAAAAAGTTAGCTGACTAAATCCTTCGGTGCGATTTTCAAGTAACCATCTTATCATACTTATTCCATCACTTCTCAAAGAAGGTTTATCAATTGCGTTAGTTGTGCAACCTTCACTCCTATTTTCATGCAACCACTTTACAATATTTATATGATTTGATTTAGCAGCACTGTCCATTGCATTTGTAGTACAACCTTCACTTCTATTTAAATGCAACCACTTCAAAGTATCAAATTGGTTGTACTTGGCAGCATTATCCATCGCTTTTTCACTACAACAATATCGGTTGTTATGAAGATACTGAATGATCTCTAGATATCCACCCTTTGAAGCATAGTCTATTGCGTTTGTAGATGGACTAGAACATCCGCCAAAGTTGATATTCTCATTCATCCAAATGACCAACTCAAAATGTCCATTGGCAGCAGCAAAATCCAGAGCAGAGAATTCTCTATCGTTGTTAGAATTGAAACATTGTTCCCCACATCTCCCATATATCCATTTAACCAAATCCAATCTACCTTTAGCAGCTGCAATGTTTAATGTTTCACTGTTCACTGAAGAAGAAGTGAAACCGCCAACATTCTCCTCCAACCACTCGAGCATCTCACAGTTACCATTGTTAATAGCAAACTTGTAAGCATTGTTCGACTTAAATTCTTTATTTTGATTTTTAAACCAAACACTATGCAATAGTTTTACTATTTCCAATTTATCTTTTTCAATTCCGAAATCAATGATATATTTACGTGTTTGTTGTAGATAACTATCTAACTCCAAGCTCTGTTTTATATTATTGTTAATATTATTATTATGATTATTACGCTCCAACAGGTATTCAACCATTGGTAAATGACCACCTTCTATTGCACTGTGATAAACTGATCCCCAACCAGCAGTGTGACACACCGATTGATTAGAATAGAGCCATTCTAAGATATTGACATCTCCTGATTTCGCTGCCATTTCAAACACGGTCTTTGGATATCGATTCTGTTTGATGTCAGCAACGGCTATCTGTTCCGATAGATATTTTACAATGGTGATATCACCGGATAATGGTGACTCTATAAAAGCAGCATAGTAATCTAAATCTATATTCCACACTTCAACAAGATATCGGATGATCTGTAATCTAGAAAATCGAGATGCAAGTCTAAACAAGTTATCTTTATCATCCTTCGCTAAACTATCTACTTTCAAGTCTTCACATAAATATTTAATAATATTCAAATGGTTTGCTATAATCGAGTTATTCAAGACACTATAAGCATTGTAGATAATAGAGTATCTATGTTCATTGGCGTAATGTTTTAACAACTCTAAATATCCATTACCTGCCAATATACTTGGTGAAAGAATAACTTTATTCCATTTGAAAACTATATTCTTTTTCAAAACTATCTTAAATATATAATTAGCATAGTTAAAAATTATATAAAACAAAGTTTTGTTATTAAATAATCTTAAGAATAATTGTTTGTTCATTGTAAGTTGTGTAAAAAAAATCTAAAAATTTAGCATAGATGATCTTTAAAATTATATTTTTGTATATTTCTTTGTTATTAAATATTAGATCACTTTAAAACTGTACAACATAATATAATATAAAGATTGATGAGTGGTTAAAAATGAGTATAGATTTAAATCAATTAATCAAAACAATAAGAGAAAGAGATATCAGAAAAGTATTAAATGATTACAAAGATAGAAATGAATTGATCAATGATCTATTCGATGTTTTGAATTCAAATTTCACTAAAAAACAAGTATGTAATCTATTTTATAACTTATTTCAATTTCGTTACTAACATAATGATAGGTCGTTGAAGATTGTTTCTTTGTTTTAAATCAAATAGATTCACAAGAGATTTGGAATGATTTAACATTGACAACAAAGATTGAATTACAATCGAAATCATTAGATCTTCTTGAATTGGAGTGTAATTATAATATAAATACAATCATCATTGAATTCATCAAGAATCTTTATCATAATCATTGTAATGAAATAGGTAAATATACTATTACTTTCTATATAGTCAGCTGACTTTAAATTTATTATTTTTGACTGACTCTTTTCTTTACTATTAATAACAATATTTATATAATAAAATAGATGAATATCAAAGTATATTACAATCAGTATACAAAAAAATATATTAAGAATAACAATATAGAATTCAGATATTCATGTTTAGAATTGATTGTTTTGATTTCTAAAGGACCACACTTTGAATTCCTCATTCACTACTTTATCAATGTTCTCGATATCACCAATGAAGAACTTCAACAACTCTCAGAGGCAGAATTAAACCAACATGTTGAAATCATTAAATTGACTCTTACTTTTATTAAAATACTCTCCAACAAAGAGCCAATACATGCTTACACCGGGCAGATTGTCACTCAGCTTTTCAAATTGATCGATTTCGATTCATTTGAAATCAAAGAAGAATCAACTCGGTTGCTTTATCGATTATTTAAAAGGACAATTACATATCATGGTGGATTCACTGATTTAGATAGCAAAGAGACACTAAACAAAACAAAAGAATACATCCAAACACTACGTCAATCTATTATTAATAAACTCCAAAAGTCAATTTAGATCGAAGAAGATATATTGGAAACCAAAGAAATTATTCTTGAAAAAATTAGTAAGATATTTAAATCATAAATATTAATGATCTACCTCAATTCTAACACATTTATTTATGATTTAGAATCACTCAAATCACCTTGGGAATTTGAAGAGTCGGAACTATGAGCACATTAATCAAACAATCGTTAGTAAGCTCAAACAATATAATTCATTACTGATGTTGATGATGTTGCTGATTTTAAAGAATATTTCTTCAGGAGTATATTAAAAAATATTTGATTTATTTAAAAAAAACAAAATCTAATATTCTTTTTATTTTCCTATCTCATAGATAGATAAATTTAAAAAAAACCTAGTCTATTCAGAGTTTATCTAGAGTAAATAGGATACAAAAAAGAATAAATAAATAGTTGGAAATATGATTATACTAGACTTTATATTCTTATGTGCTTCCAAAACTATTGATTTAGAGCGTGAAGATTGACAATGGTTGTCGCAATCCTTTTCCTTGTTTGGATTCGGCTGGTTTATATTATTGAATATTATTGATGTTTGATAATTAGGTGCAGACAAGTGTGCTCTTGTTGTCTGGATTGTGTAACAGTTGGATATTATTTTGGGCTTTGAATTCTTTCCATTAAAGTATGTTTGACAATCTCTGATTTGTGAAATATCGTTGCAATGAAACGTTGAATTGGATGACCAACCATAAGATAATATTGTTCATCAAGCTTTCGAATTGAACATTTGTTTTTTGTGGATATATAAATGTTCTTTATTTTGAGTGGAATACACACTGAGTAACAAGTGAAGTCCTGAATTGAATCTGGAATGAGATGTGCAGGAAAATTGAATATACGTTCGTTACTCCAATGAACAAATGACTCCACTGAACTTGGAACTATTCTTGGGTTTAGCATTACAATTGTGTTGATCCCTAATTCTCTAACTGATGATGGTATTGCATTATTAAAGTTAAATTGTATCTTTGCAGTTGTATTTTCTTGTTCACAATTGATATACAATTCTTCTGTTCCGAATGGGATATTGGTGATCTGGGTATTTTCGGATTGTAAAAGAACCAATCTCCTTATTTTTAAATCAGCAAGTGATTCTCTTTTGTTTGCATTGATTATGAGTCAATCGAACTGATAGAGTGATCGATTTGGGAAAAGTGAATCGATATGATAGTGTGCTTTACTGATATTCAAGTTCTTGACAGTTATTGGAATTGAAGATAACAATCTAACTTGAGAAATAAATCTCAGTGTTGTGAGTGATCGATGTAGATTGTCAAGATTAATATGACTGATTGGCGCCACTGTTTTGAAAGATATTGTGTGAAGATTTGGTAAATCTTTGGTGAGTTTCGCCCATGATGATGGTATACATTCCAAAATGTTTAGTGTCTTTGGAAGTACAAAATCATCGGTTGGTTCTTCATCGTGGCTATGATAATAGCGAAACTTTCTGAGGTTGGGTGGTAGAAGGCCAGAAACAAGTCTATGTGGTTTTCTATCGGTATTACTACTGAAATGTGGCATAAACTTTAAGCACTCTAGTGTATCGGGAAACACTCCAGGTTCAATGGAATTAGGGAATGAACAATTAAACTTGACTTTCTTCAATGTAGGCGGCAAGCAACCTCTGAACAGAGGTTCATCAAATCGGTGGGCAAATGTAATTTTTATTAAATTTCTTGGAAGTCCATACTTTACTGTAGTGCAACCTCTGAAGATTGTAATATTTGATAATGACATCATTTGATATAGACGTTGACAGTCAATCAAAGAATTCATTTTCAAGACCAATTTGTTAAAATTCGGACTGATCTCATTAAATGTAGAGAATGTATCTGTAATTCGTTATAAAATATATTAGTATATAATAATATTTTATGTAACTTATTATTAATAGTTATTGAATAATAATAGTTACCTGATCGAATTTTATAATCAAATGAGCTGTGATCTCTATCCTTTGAATATATGAGGAGTGTTTGTTTGGTTTGGCTTATTCGTGTTGCGAATATCGATCTGTACGAGTTCATATAGATTCTAGGTATCCTCTTTGAGCAGTCTATACCATCAGTAAACAAAAGAATTCTCTCACGTTCATCGAACCACCGTTTACAAACCAAAGTAAAACATATTTTGTCTATATTATCATTTAGGTGCTTGATAATATTTGAAAGTAAGAGGTGAGATAAATGAACAAAAATATGATTTTCATTATCTTTATCCATTTTTGGCTGTTTATAAATTAAACATGTTCATGAATGAATGAACATACCGTTTTTTACCTTGAACTTTTATCTTTAAAAATCGCAGCACTTAATGAAGATGAGGGAAGGATTTGAAAAGGACTGTGATTTTAATCACATCATCGATCGATTGAATATCACTTGAAAAATAAAGATGATGATCTTTAGTACTTAATCTGAGATTACACAATCACAGATCTGTGAATAATTATAAACTTAGTCTTTATTATCTTTTTAAAAATAAAAAAAATAAAAAAATTAGATTTCTACAAAGATTTTTAAAAAAAGGTTACCGGAATGAAAGATATATAATGAGTGGTTTTAAAAATGAGTATAGATTTAAATCAATTAATCAAAACAATAAGAGAAAGAGATATCAGAAAAGTATTAGATGACTATAAAGATAGAAATGAATTGATCAATGATCTATTCGATGTTTTGAATACAAATTTCACTAAAAAACAAGTATGTAATCACTTATTAGTTAATGTTCATTTCATACTCATAATCTATATTACTATAATAATAGATTGTTAAAGATTGTTTCTTTGTTTTATATGAAATAGATTCACATCACATCGATATAACAAATACGATTTGGAATGATTTAACATTGACAACAAAGATTGAATTACAATCGAAATCATTAGATCTTCTTGAATTGCAACGTAATTATAATATAAACACGATCATCATTGAATTCATCAAGAGTCTTTATCATAATCATCGAAATGAAATAGGTAAAAGCTATCTTTAACATATTTATTCATAAACAAACTAATAATCTTCTCTATTTAATAATTAATATAGATGAATATCAAAGTATATTACAATCAATATCAAAAAGATATATTAAGAATAACAATATAGAATTCAGATATTCATGTTTAGAATTGATCAATTTTATTTTAAAATCAAATGCATCATCAGAACAAATCAATGAATTTGAATCATCACTTTCAAATATGATCGAAATCACTTTTGAACAAATCAACGATACAACAATGTACTTTATCAATTTTTTTCTTCAGATTACCTTTTCAAACTTTCTTGATTTAGAGATAGACGGTGAACCAATTGTAAGATATCTGTCTGCTGTAAGTAAATATAATCATTACTAAAATATATATATATATATTGTTAGATCATAATTAACTTTCATTATATTCTAGAGATATGAGGATTTTATCAATAATGAAGCATTCGACGAATTAGGTTTCTTAAATTTCTATGAAGCAATATTTGAATTGGCTGATTCAAATCAGTTGGATGAGAGTATGTTTATTATTTGTCTTATTTCTTTATATATAATAATCAACTAACTAATTATTTAATTAATAATATTTATATATAAATAAATAGATGTGATTGAACAATTATTGGGTTATCTGGTCGGTGCATTACAATCCGACGCCACTGGTGAAGAACTCAAAGAGAAATTCTTTACTTTTATTTTATCACAGTTTTTAAAGTTGAGCGATGATGATATTAAACAATGGGAATCACAGGTAAATATTGTTTTATTTATTATTATTAACTATTTTATCGAGAATTAACTGTATTTTAATTTATTTTAATTAAAGGAAAAAGAGATAACTGCTCCCAAATATGCAATTCACTGTTTATATGTATTAGTTTCTACACTTCCCCAACTTGTATACAGAAATTTTAAAGTACTAAAAGAAATAGTAGTCGTATCGGGTGATTGGAAAAAGATAGCTGGATTGGCTCATTTAGAAACCATAACTATCGAAGAATATATCAAAGATTATACTTTTATTGGGTAAATACTATTATACTGTTTTCGTCACTATTTGAAAACTCTACTTATTAACTGACTGCAGTGCATTTAAATCATTCTCTGAGTATTTCACACATCCAGAACCATTGTTAAGAGAAAACTATTTAGAAGTGACACATTTTATGCTTAATACAGTGGAACCAAACGAAGAACAAACCAACGAGATTTTGGATACACTATTGAAATTGAATGACAGTCATCCCATTGTCCAAAATTCGATATTAAGAACCTTGACGACACTCGTCAGGGTTGCAAATTCAACAATCGATAAGCGATTAAGTAACATTACAGATTATTTTGCTAATTATATGAATATCGAACTACCTACAGCCATTGTAGAGGGTGTCGTCAATGTTTTGACAAATCTTTGCGAAGTAATGTTTGCAAACATCGCCAGTCATGCCAAAGAATACTTACCATTCTTTATGTCGATCATTCATCGAAGCGATCGATTCGATCCGCTAAGTCGTACCACTGGTGCCGCTCTCGAAGCAATCAGTATCCTAATCATGGAATCTAAAGGATCGATCGATGAAGATTTCAAACATTCATTGGAAATCGTTGAGATAATTAAGAGAAACATGCCACCTCACACCAATAAGGTATCGGAATACTACATAAGATCAATCACTCGATTTGCTCAAATACTTAAAGACCGATTCCAGCCACACTATGAGTTTCTCATTCACCAGATGATCAATGTTCTCGACTTCCAATGGGATGAAATCAAACAACTCTCAAAGGAATCATTAAACTACCGTATTGAAGTCATCGACATGACACTGTCTTTAATTGAAATTCTTGCCGATCTACCACATCTATAGATACATCCTTACATTGGACAGATTATCACACAGCTTTACAAACTGCTCGATTTCCCTTCGGTTGTGATCAGACATGCTTCAACTGGATTAATTTCAACGCTTTTAGAAATGACAATTCAATACAATCATTCCAATAATCCACTGACATCCAATGAATACCTAGAAACTCTCCGTCAATCAATTATAAGTAGATTGCAACAATCAATCGAAATCGAAGAGCATCAAGGTGTTTTAGATATAAAAGAACATGAACTTGAGAATATTAGTAAGTCATAATATTTATCTTGCTAACTACCTAATAATTCTAATTATTTTTTTTAGAAAGATATAAAATTTGATTTTTCAATGGTCAAATATTATTAGATAAATAGGAATAATAATGAAAATAAATTCATGAACAATGTCAAAAAAAATATTATTAGATAAATAGGAAAAATAACAATTAAACAAGTGCAAAACCAAATAATTCAACAAAATTACAAAAAAAAAATAAAATTTCAAAATTTTTCAAAATTTTTTACAAAAAAAAATTTATTTAAATGTAAAATTTAAAAGTAAAAATCAAGTTAGAACTTTATTTTATTATTTTTAATATAGTTTTTGTTTTTTAGACACGGTGGAGGTCACTCCCAAGTTGGCCTTGACGCATTGGCACTCAACCACGAAGAACTGATCGTTCTTTAATAATTGGAACTTGAACTATTTCATTACGTTTTCCAATCGGACTGGAACCTTTACAATTCTTCTTTTTGGAAGTTCTAGTTCCTCCGAGTACTCCCCAAGATTGAAGC